>NC_072003.2:37148454-37773454 GCF_028885655.2 Pongo abelii
TTTCTTTGGATAGAGCAGTTTTGCAACACTCTTTTTCTAGAATCTGCAAGTGGACATTTGGCGTGCCTTGAGGCCTGTGGTGGAAAAGAAATATCTTCACATAAAAACTAGACAGAAGCATTCTCTGAAACTTCTCTGTGGTGCGTGCATTGAATTCACAGAGTTGAACATTCCTTTTGACAGAGAAGTTTTGAAACACTTGTTTTGTAGAATCTGCAAGTGGAAATTTGGAAGGCTTATAGGAATTCGTTGGAAACCGGACACCTTCACACAAACAATAGACAAGCACTCTGACAAACTTTTGTGTGATCTGTGCATTCAACTCACAGAGTTGAACCTTCGTTTGCATGTAGCCGTTTTGAAACACTCTTTTTTGTAGAATCTGCAAGTGGATATTTGGACCGCTTAGAGGAATTCATTGGAAACGGGACACCCTCACACAAAAACTAGTCAGAAGCATTTTCACAAACTTCTCTGTTACGGGTGCGTTCAACTCAAAGAGCTGAGCTCTTCTTTTGCTAGAGCAGTTTTGAAACACTGATTTTCTAGAATCTGCAAGTGGACATTTGGAGCGCTTTGAGGCCTGTGGTGCAAAGGAAATATCTTCACATAACAAGTAGACAGAAGCATTCTCTGAAACTTCTTTGTGGTGTGTGCATTCAGCTCACAGAGTTGAACATTCCTTTTGACAGAGAAGTTTTGAAACACTCTTTTCATAGAATCTGCAAGTGGATATTTGGACCGCTTATAGGAATTCGTTGGAAACGGAACAGCCTCACACAAAAACTAGACAGAAGCATTCTCACAAATGCTTCTGTGACGTGAGCATTCAGCTCACAGAGCTGAACCTTTCTTTTGATAAGGCAGTTTTGAAACACTCTTTTTCTAGAATCTGCAAGTGGACATTTGGAGCGCTTTTAGGCCTGTGGTGGAAAGGAAATATCTTCACTAAAAAACTAGACAGATGCATTTTCTGAAACTTCCTCGTGGTGCATGCAGTCACCCTCAGAGTTGAACATTCCTTTTGACTGAGAAGTTGTGAAACACTCTTTTTGTAGAAACTGCAAGTGGCAACTTGGACCGTTTATAGGAATTCATTGGAAACGGGACAACTTCTCACAAAAACTAGAGAAAAGCTTTCTCACAAACTTATCTGCGATGTGTGCATTCAACTCAGAGAGTTTAACTGTCTTTTACTGGATTAGTTTGGAAACACTCCTTTTGCAGTAGATGCAAGTGGTCATTCGGAAAGCTATGAGGCCTGTGGTCGAAAAGGTAACATCTTCACATATAACCTAGGAAGAAGCGTTCTCAGCAACGACTCTGTGTTGTTTGCATTCAATTCACATAGCGGAACATTCCTTTGGTTACAGCAGCCACGAAACACTCTTTTTGTATAATCTGCAATTGGACATTTGGAGAGCTCTGAGGCCTGCTGTGGAAAACGAAATGTCTTCACATAAAACCTAGAAAGAAGCATTCTCAGAAACCACTTTGTGATGTGTGCCTTCAACTCTCAGGGTTGAACATTCCTTTTGTTACAGCAGTTTTGAAACACACTTTTTCTAGAATCTCCATGTGGATATTTGGACCACTTATAGCAATTTGATGGAAACGAGACATCCTCATACACAAAGGAGACAGAAGCATTCCCACAAACTCCTTTCTGATGTGTGATCTCAACTCACAGATGTGAACCTTACTTTTGGTAGAGCAGTTTTGAAACCACCTTTTTCTAGAACATGCAAGTGGACATTTGGAGCGATTGGAGGCCTGTTTTCGAAAGGAAATATCTTCACATAACAAGTAGACAGAAGCATTCTCTGAAACTTCTTTGTGGTGTGTGCATTCACCTCACAGATTTGAACATTCCTTTTGACAGGGAAGTTTTGAAAGACTCTTTTTATGGCATCTGCAAGTGGATATTCGGACCGCTTCTTGGAATTCGTTGGAAACGGGACACCGTCGCAGAAAATCTAGACAGAAGCATTCTCACAAACTTCTGTGTGATGTGAGCATGCAGCTCACAGAGCTCAACCTTTCCTTTGATGGTGCAGTTTTGAAACACTCCTTTTCTACAATCTGCGAGTGGACATTTGGAGCGCCTTGAGGCCTGTGGTGGAAAGGAAATATCTTCACATAAAAACTAGGCAGAAGCATTCTCTGAAACTTCTTTCTCGTGCGTGCATTAAATTCACAGATTTGAGCATTCCTTTTGACAGAGAAGTTTCGAAACACTTTTTTTGTAGAATGTGCTCGTGGAAATTTGGACCGCTTACAGTAATTCGTTGGAAACGGGACATCTTCACACAAAAACAAGACAGAAGCATTCTGACAGACTTCTGTGGGATATGTGCATTCAGCTCACAGAGTTTAACCTTTTTTTCAATGGAGCAGTTTTGAAACACTCTTTTACTAGTATCTGCAAGTGGATATTTGGACCTGTCATAGGAATGCATTGGAAACGGGACACCCTCACCCAAAAACTAGACAGAAGCATTCTCAGAAACTTCTCTGTGATGTGAGCATTCAGCTCACAGAGTTGAACCTTTCTTTGGATAGAGCAGTTTTGCAACACTCTTTTTCTAGAATCTGCAAGTGGACATTTGGCGTGCCTTGAGGCCTGTGGTGGAAAAGAAATATCTTCACATAAAAACTAGACAGAAGCATTCTCTGAAACTTCTTTGTGGTGCGTGCATTAAATTCACAGAGTTGAACATTCCTTTTGACAGAGAAGTTTTGAAACACTTGTTTTGTAGAATCTGCAAGTGGAAATTTGGAAGGCTTATAGGAATTCGTTGGAAACCGGACACCTTCACACAAACAATAGACAAGCACTCTGACAAACTTTTGTGTGATCTGTGCATTCAACTCACAGAGTTGAACCTTCGTTTGCATGTAGCCGTTTTGAAACACTCTTTTTTGTAGAATCTGCAAGTGGATATTTGGACCGCTTAGAGGAATTCATTGGAAACGGGACACCCTCACACAAAAACTAGTCAGAAGCATTTTCACAAACTTCTCTGTTACGGGTGCGTTCAACTCAAAGAGCTGAGCTCTTCTTTTGCTAGAGCAGTTTTGAAACACTGATTTTCTAGAATCTGCAAGTGGACATTTGGAGCGCTTTGAGGCCTGTGGTGCAAAGGAAATATCTTCACATAACAAGTAGACAGAAGCATTCTCTGAAACTTCTTTGTGGTGTGTGCATTCAGCTCACAGAGTTGAACATTCCTTTTGACAGAGAAGTTTTGAAACACTCTTTTCATAGAATCTGCAAGTGGATATTTGGACCGCTTATAGGAATTCGTTGGAAACGGGACAGCCTCACACAAAAACTAGACAGAAGCATTCTCACAAATGCTTCTGTGACGTGAGCATTCAGCTCACAGAGCTGAACCTTTCTTTTGATAAGGCAGTTTTGAAACACTCTTTTTCTAGAATCTGCAAGTGGACATTTGGAGCGCTTTTAGGCCTGTGGTGGAAAGGAAATATCTTCACTAAAAAACTAGACAGATGCATTTTCTGAAACTTCCTCGTGGTGCATGCAGTCACCCTCAGAGTTGAACATTCCTTTTGACTGAGAAGTTGTGAAACACTCTTTTTGTAGAAACTGCAAGTGGCAACTTGGACCGTTTATAGGAATTCATTGGAAACGGGACAACTTCTCACAAAAACTAGAGAAGAGCTTTCTCACAAACTTATCTGCGATGTGTGCATTCAACTCAGAGAGTTTAACTGTCTTTTACTGGATTAGTTTGGAAACACTCCTTTTGCAGTAGATGCAAGTGGTCATTCGGAAAGCTATGAGGCCTGTGGTCGAAAAGGTAACATCTTCACATATAACCTAGAAAGAAGCGTTCTCAGCAACGACTCTGTGTTGTTTGCATTCAATTCACATAGCGGAACATTCCTTTGGTTACAGCAGCCACGAAACACTCTTTTTGTATAATCTGCAATTGGACATTTGGAGAGCTCTGAGGCCTGCTGTGGAAAACGAAATGTCTTCACATAAAACCTAGAAAGAAGCATTCTCAGAAACCACTTTGTGATGTGTGCCTTCAACTCTCAGGGTTGAACATTCCTTTTGTTACAGCAGTTTTGAAACACACTTTTTCTAGAATCTCCATGTGGATATTTGGACCACTTATAGCAATTTGATGGAAACGAGACATCCTCATACACAAAGGAGACAGAAGCATTCCCACAAACTCCTTTCTGATGTGTGATCTCAACTCACAGATGTGAACCTTACTTTTGGTAGAGCAGTTTTGAAACCACCTTTTTCTAGAACATGCAAGTGGACATTTGGAGCGATTGGAGGCCTGTTTTCGAAAGGAAATATCTTCACATAGCAAGTAGACAGAAGCATTCTCTGAAACCTCTTTGTGGTGTGTGCATTCACCTCACAGATTTGAACATTCCTTTTGACAGGGAAGTTTTGAAAGACTCTTTTTATGGCATCTGCAAGTGGATATTCGGACCGCTTCTTGGAATTCGTTGGAAACGGGACACCGTCGCAGAAAATCTAGACAGAAGCATTCTCACAAACTTCTGTGTGATGTGAGCATGCAGCTCACAGAGCTCAACCTTTCCTTTGATGGTGCAGTTTTGAAACACTCCTTTTCTACAATCTGCGAGTGGACAGTTGGAGCGCCTTGAGGCCTGTGGTGGAAAGGAAATATCTTCACATAAAAACTAGGCAGAAGCATTCTCTGAAACTTCTTTCTCGTGCGTGCATTAAATTCACAGATTTGAGCATTCCTTTTGACAGAGAAGTTTTGAAACACTTTTTTTGTAGAATGTGCTCGTGGAAATTTGGACCGCTTACAGTAATTCGTTGGAAACGGGACATCTTCACACAAAAACAAGACAGAAGCATTCTGACAGACTTCTGTGGGATATGTGCATTCAACTCACAGAGTTTAACCTTTTTTTCAATGTAGCAGTTTTGAAACACTCTTTCACTAGTATCTGCAAGTGGATATTTGGACCTGTCATAGGAATGCATTGGAAACGGGACACCCTCACCCAAAAACTAGACAGAAGCATTCTCAGAAACTTCTCTGTGATGTGAGCATTCAGCTCACAGAGTTGAACCTTTCTTTGGATAGAGCAGTTTTGCAACACTCTTTTTCTAGAATCTGCAAGTGGACATTTGGCGTGCCTTGAGGCCTGTGCTGGAAAAGAAATATCTTCACATAAAAACTAGACAGAAGCATTCTCTGAAACTTCTCTGTGGTGCGTGCATTAAATTCACAGAGTTGAACATTCCTTTTGACAGAGAAGTTTTGAAACACTTGTTTTGTAGAATCTGCAAGTGGAAATTTGGAAGGCTTATAGGAATTCGTTGGAAACCGGACACCTTCACACAAACAATAGACAAGCACTCTGACAAACTTTTGTGTGATCTGTGCATTCAACTCACAGAGTTGAACCTTCGTTTGCATGTAGCCGTTTTGAAACACTCTTTTTTGTAGAATCTGCAAGTGGATATTTGGACCGCTTAGAGGAATTCATTGGAAACGGGACACCCTCACACAAAAACTAGTCAGAAGCATTTTCACAAACTTCTCTGTTACGGGTGCGTTCAACTCAAAGAGCTGAGCTCTTCTTTTGCTAGAGCAGTTTTGAAACACTGATTTTCTAGAATCTGCAAGTGGACATTTGGAGCGCTTTGAGGCCTGTGGTGCAAAGGAAATATCTTCACATAACAAGTAGACAGAAGCATTCTCTGAAACTTCTTTGTGGTGTGTGCATTCAGCTCACAGAGTTGAACATTCCTTTTGACAGAGAAGTTTTGAAACACTCTTTTCATAGAATCTGCAAGTGGATATTTGGACCGCTTATAGGAATTCGTTGGAAACGGAACAGCCTCACACAAAAACTAGACAGAAGCATTCTCACAAATGCTTCTGTGACGTGAGCATTCAGCTCACAGAGCTGAACCTTTCTTTTGATAAGGCAGTTTTGAAACACTCTTTTTCTAGAATCTGCAAGTGGACATTTGGAGCGCTTTTAGGCCTGTGGTGGAAAGGAAATATCTTCACTAAAAAACTAGACAGATGCATTTTCTGAAACTTCCTCGTGGTGCATGCAGTCACCCTCAGAGTTGAACATTCCTTTTGACTGAGAAGTTGTGAAACACTCTTTTTGTAGAAACTGCAAGTGGCAACTTGGACCGTTTATAGGAATTCATTGGAAACGGGACAACTTCTCACAAAAACTAGAGAAAAGCTTTCTCACAAACTTATCTGCGATGTGTGCATTCAACTCAGAGAGTTTAACTGTCTTTTACTGGATTAGTTTGGAAACACTCCTTTTGCAGTAGATGCAAGTGGTCATTCGGAAAGCTATGAGGCCTGTGGTCGAAAAGGTAACATCTTCACATATAACCTAGGAAGAAGCGTTCTCAGCAACGACTCTGTGTTGTTTGCATTCAATTCACATAGCGGAACATTCCTTTGGTTACAGCAGCCACGAAACACTCTTTTTGTATAATCTGCAATTGGACATTTGGAGAGCTCTGAGGCCTGCTGTGGAAAACGAAATGTCTTCACATAAAACCTAGAAAGAAGCATTCTCAGAAACCACTTTGTGATGTGTGCCTTCAACTCTCAGGGTTGAACATTCCTTTTGTTACAGCAGTTTTGAAACACACTTTTTCTAGAATCTCCATGTGGATATTTGGACCACTTATAGCAATTTGATGGAAACGAGACATCCTCATACACAAAGGAGACAGAAGCATTCCCACAAACTCCTTTCTGATGTGTGATCTCAACTCACAGATGTGAACCTTACTTTTGGTAGAGCAGTTTTGAAACCACCTTTTTCTAGAACATGCAAGTGGACATTTGGAGCGATTGGAGGCCTGTTTTCGAAAGGAAATATCTTCACATAACAAGTAGACAGAAGCATTCTCTGAAACTTCTTTGTGGTGTGTGCATTCACCTCACAGATTTGAACATTCCTTTTGACAGGGAAGTTTTGAAAGACTCTTTTTATGGCATCTGCAAGTGGATATTCGGACCGCTTCTTGGAATTCGTTGGAAACGGGACACCGTCGCAGAAAATCTAGACAGAAGCATTCTCACAAACTTCTGTGTGATGTGAGCATGCAGCTCACAGAGCTCAACCTTTCCTTTGATGGTGCAGTTTTGAAACACTCCTTTTCTACAATCTGCGAGTGGACATTTGGAGCGCCTTGAGGCCTGTGGTGGAAAGGAAATATCTTCACATAAAAACTAGGCAGAAGCATTCTCTGAAACTTCTTTCTCGTGCGTGCATTAAATTCACAGATTTGAGCATTCCTTTTGACAGAGAAGTTTCGAAACACTTTTTTTGTAGAATGTGCTCGTGGAAATTTGGACCGCTTACAGTAATTCGTTGGAAACGGGACATCTTCACACAAAAACAAGACAGAAGCATTCTGACAGACTTCTGTGGGATATGTGCATTCAGCTCACAGAGTTTAACCTTTTTTTCAATGGAGCAGTTTTGAAACACTCTTTTACTAGTATCTGCAAGTGGATATTTGGACCTGTCATAGGAATGCATTGGAAACGGGACACCCTCACCCAAAAACTAGACAGAAGCATTCTCAGAAACTTCTCTGTGATGTGAGCATTCAGCTCACAGAGTTGAACCTTTCTTTGGATAGAGCAGTTTTGCAACACTCTTTTTCTAGAATCTGCAAGTGGACATTTGGCGTGCCTTGAGGCCTGTGGTGGAAAAGAAATATCTTCACATAAAAACTAGACAGAAGCATTCTCTGAAACTTCTTTGTGGTGCGTGCATTAAATTCACAGAGTTGAACATTCCTTTTGACAGAGAAGTTTTGAAACACTTGTTTTGTAGAATCTGCAAGTGGAAATTTGGAAGGCTTATAGGAATTCGTTGGAAACTGGACACCTTCACACAAACAATAGACAAGCACTCTGACAAACTTTTGTGTGATCTGTGCATTCAACTCACAGAGTTGAACCTTCGTTTGCATGTAGCCGTTTTGAAACACTCTTTTTTGTAGAATCTGCAAGTGGATATTTGGACCGCTTAGAGGAATTCATTGGAAACGGGACACCCTCACACAAAAACTAGTCAGAAGCATTTTCACAAACTTCTCTGTTACGGGTGCGTTCAACTCAAAGAGCTGAGCTCTTCTTTTGCTAGAGCAGTTTTGAAACACTGATTTTCTAGAATCTGCAAGTGGACATTTGGAGCGCTTTGAGGCCTGTGGTGCAAAGGAAATATCTTCACATAACAAGTAGACAGAAGCATTCTCTGAAACTTCTTTGTGGTGTGTGCATTCAGCTCACAGAGTTGAACATTCCTTTTGACAGAGAAGTTTTGAAACACTCTTTTCATAGAATCTGCAAGTGGATATTTGGACCGCTTATAGGAATTCGTTGGAAACGGGACAGCCTCACACAAAAACTAGACAGAAGCATTCTCACAAATGCTTCTGTGACGTGAGCATTCAGCTCACAGAGCTGAACCTTTCTTTTGATAAGGCAGTTTTGAAACACTCTTTTTCTAGAATCTGCAAGTGGACATTTGGAGCGCTTTTAGGCCTGTGGTGGAAAGGAAATATCTTCACTAAAAAACTAGACAGATGCATTTTCTGAAACTTCCTCGTGGTGCATGCAGTCACCCTCAGAGTTGAACATTCCTTTTGACTGAGAAGTTGTGAAACACTCTTTTTGTAGAAACTGCAAGTGGCAACTTGGACCGTTTATAGGAATTCATTGGAAACGGGACAACTTCTCACAAAAACTAGAGAAGAGCTTTCTCACAAACTTATCTGCGATGTGTGCATTCAACTCAGAGAGTTTAACTGTCTTTTACTGGATTAGTTTGGAAACACTCCTTTTGCAGTAGATGCAAGTGGTCATTCGGAAAGCTATGAGGCCTGTGGTCGAAAAGGTAACATCTTCACATATAACCTAGAAAGAAGCGTTCTCAGCAACGACTCTGTGTTGTTTGCATTCAATTCACATAGCGGAACATTCCTTTGGTTACAGCAGCCACGAAACACTCTTTTTGTATAATCTGCAATTGGACATTTGGAGAGCTCTGAGGCCTGCTGTGGAAAACGAAATGTCTTCACATAAAACCTAGAAAGAAGCATTCTCAGAAACCACTTTGTGATGTGTGCCTTCAACTCTCAGGGTTGAACATTCCTTTTGTTACAGCAGTTTTGAAACACACTTTTTCTAGAATCTCCATGTGGATATTTGGACCACTTATAGCAATTTGATGGAAACGAGACATCCTCATACACAAAGGAGACAGAAGCATTCCCACAAACTCCTTTCTGATGTGTGATCTCAACTCACAGATGTGAACCTTACTTTTGGTAGAGCAGTTTTGAAACCACCTTTTTCTAGAACATGCAAGTGGACATTTGGAGCGATTGGAGGCCTGTTTTCGAAAGGAAATATCTTCACATAACAAGTAGACAGAAGCATTCTCTGAAACTTCTTTGTGGTGTGTGCATTCACCTCACAGATTTGAACATTCCTTTTGACAGGGAAGTTTTGAAAGACTCTTTTTATGGCATCTGCAAGTGGATATTCGGACCGCTTCTTGGAATTCGTTGGAAACGGGACACCGTCGCAGAAAATCTAGACAGAAGCATTCTCACAAACTTCTGTGTGATGTGAGCATGCAGCTCACAGAGCTCAACCTTTCCTTTGATGGTGCAGTTTTGAAACACTCCTTTTCTACAATCTGCGAGTGGACATTTGGAGCGCCTTGAGGCCTGTGGTGGAAAGGAAATATCTTCACATAAAAACTAGGCAGAAGCATTCTCTGAAACTTCTTTCTCGTGCGTGCATTAAATTCACAGATTTGAGCATTCCTTTTGACAGAGAAGTTTCGAAACACTTTTTTTGTAGAATGTGCTCGTGGAAATTTGGACCGCTTACAGTAATTCGTTGGAAACGGGACATCTTCACACAAAAACAAGACAGAAGCATTCTGACAGACTTCTGTGGGATATGTGCATTCAACTCACAGAGTTTAACCTTTTTTTCAATGGAGCAGTTTTGAAACACTCTTTTACTAGTATCTGCAAGTGGATATTTGGACCTGTCATAGGAATGCATTGGAAACGGGACACCCTCACCCAAAAACTAGACAGAAGCATTCTCAGAAACTTCTCTGTGATGTGAGCATTCAGCTCACAGAGTTGAACCTTTCTTTGGATAGAGCAGTTTTGCAACACTCTTTTTCTAGAATCTGCAAGTGGACATTTGGCGTGCCTTGAGGCCTGTGGTGGAAAAGAAATATCTTCACATAAAAACTAGACAGAAGCATTCTCTGAAACTTCTTTGTGGTGCGTGCATTAAATTCACAGAGTTGAACATTCCTTTTGACAGAGAAGTTTTGAAACACTTGTTTTGTAGAATCTGCAAGTGGAAATTTGGAAGGCTTATAGGAATTCGTTGGAAACCGGACACCTTCACACAAACAATAGACAAGCACTCTGACAAACTTTTGTGTGATCTGTGCATTCAACTCACAGAGTTGAACCTTCGTTTGCATGTAGCCGTTTTGAAACACTCTTTTTTGTAGAATCTGCAAGTGGATATTTGGACCGCTTAGAGGAATTCATTGGAAACGGGACACCCTCACACAAAAACTAGTCAGAAGCATTTTCACAAACTTCTCTGTTACGGGTGCGTTCAACTCAAAGAGCTGAGCTCTTCTTTTGCTAGAGCAGTTTTGAAACACTGATTTTCTAGAATCTGCAAGTGGACATTTGGAGCGCTTTGAGGCCTGTGGTGCAAAGGAAATATCTTCACATAACAAGTAGACAGAAGCATTCTCTGAAACTTCTTTGTGGTGTGTGCATTCAGCTCACAGAGTTGAACATTCCTTTTGACAGAGAAGTTTTGAAACACTCTTTTCATAGAATCTGCAAGTGGATATTTGGACCGCTTATAGGAATTCGTTGGAAACGGGACAGCCTCACACAAAAACTAGACAGAAGCATTCTCACAAATGCTTCTGTGACGTGAGCATTCAGCTCACAGAGCTGAACCTTTCTTTTGATAAGGCAGTTTTGAAACACTCTTTTTCTAGAATCTGCAAGTGGACATTTGGAGCGCTTTTAGGCCTGTGGTGGAAAGGAAATATCTTCACTAAAAAACTAGACAGATGCATTTTCTGAAACTTCCTCGTGGTGCATGCAGTCACCCTCAGAGTTGAACATTCCTTTTGACTGAGAAGTTGTGAAACACTCTTTTTGTAGAAACTGCAAGTGGCAACTTGGACCGTTTATAGGAATTCATTGGAAACGGGACAACTTCTCACAAAAACTAGAGAAGAGCTTTCTCACAAACTTATCTGCGATGTGTGCATTCAACTCAGAGAGTTTAACTGTCTTTTACTGGATTAGTTTGGAAACACTCCTTTTGCAGTAGATGCAAGTGGTCATTCGGAAAGCTATGAGGCCTGTGGTCGAAAAGGTAACATCTTCACATATAACCTAGAAAGAAGCGTTCTCAGCAACGACTCTGTGTTGTTTGCATTCAATTCACATAGCGGAACATTCCTTTGGTTACAGCAGCCACGAAACACTCTTTTTGTATAATCTGCAATTGGACATTTGGAGAGCTCTGAGGCCTGCTGTGGAAAACGAAATGTCTTCACATAAAACCTAGAAAGAAGCATTCTCAGAAACCACTTTGTGATGTGTGCCTTCAACTCTCAGGGTTGAACATTCCTTTTGTTACAGCAGTTTTGAAACACACTTTTTCTAGAATCTCCATGTGGATATTTGGACCACTTATAGCAATTTGATGGAAACGAGACATCCTCATACACAAAGGAGACAGAAGCATTCCCACAAACTCCTTTCTGATGTGTGATCTCAACTCACAGATGTGAACCTTACTTTTGGTAGAGCAGTTTTGAAACCACCTTTTTCTAGAACATGCAAGTGGACATTTGGAGCGATTGGAGGCCTGTTTTCGAAAGGAAATATCTTCACATAACAAGTAGACAGAAGCATTCTCTGAAACCTCTTTGTGGTGTGTGCATTCACCTCACAGATTTGAACATTCCTTTTGACAGGGAAGTTTTGAAAGACTCTTTTTATGGCATCTGCAAGTGGATATTCGGACCTCTTCTTGGAATTCGTTGGAAACGGGACACCGTCGCAGAAAATCTAGACAGAAGCATTCTCACAAACTTCTGTGTGATGTGAGCATGCAGCTCACAGAGCTCAACCTTTCCTTTGATGGTGCAGTTTTGAAACACTCCTTTTCTACAATCTGCGAGTGGACAGTTGGAGCGCCTTGAGGCCTGTGGTGGAAAGGAAATATCTTCACATAAAAACTAGGCAGAAGCATTCTCTGAAACTTCTTTCTCGTGCGTGCATTAAATTCACAGATTTGAGCATTCCTTTTGACAGAGAAGTTTCGAAACACTTTTTTTGTAGAATGTGCTCGTGGAAATTTGGACCGCTTACAGTAATTCGTTGGAAACGGGACATCTTCACACAAAAACAAGACAGAAGCATTCTGACAGACTTCTGTGGGATATGTGCATTCAACTCACAGAGTTTAACCTTTTTTTCAATGGAGCAGTTTTGAAACACTCTTTTACTAGTATCTGCAAGTGGATATTTGGACCTGTCATAGGAATGCATTGGAAACGGGACACCCTCACCCAAAAACTAGACAGAAGCATTCTCAGAAACTTCTCTGTGATGTGAGCATTCAGCTCACAGAGTTGAACCTTTCTTTGGATAGAGCAGTTTTGCAACACTCTTTTTCTAGAATCTTCAAGTGGACATTTGGCGTGCCTTGAGGCCTGTGGTGGAAAAGAAATATCTTCACATAAAAACTAGACAGAAGCATTCTCTGAAACTTCTTTGTGGTGCGTGCATTAAATTCACAGAGTTGAACATTCCTTTTGACAGAGAAGTTTTGAAACACTTGTTTTGTAGAATCTGCAAGTGGAAATTTGGAAGGCTTATAGGAATTCGTTGGAAACCGGACACCTTCACACAAACAATAGACAAGCACTCTGACAAACTTTTGTGTGATCTGTGCATTCAACTCACAGAGTTGAACCTTCGTTTGCATGTAGCCGTTTTGAAACACTCTTTTTTGTAGAATCTGCAAGTGGATATTTGGACCGCTTAGAGGAATTCATTGGAAACGGGACACCCTCACACAAAAACTAGTCAGAAGCATTTTCACAAACTTCTGTGTTACGGGTGCGTTCAACTCAAAGAGCTGAGCTCTTCTTTTGCTAGAGCAGTTTTGAAACACTGATTTTCTAGAATCTGCAAGTGGACATTTGGAGCGCTTTGAGGCCTGTGGTGCAAAGGAAATATCTTCACATAACAAGTAGACAGAAGCATTCTCTGAAACTTCTTTGTGGTGTGTGCATTCAGCTCACAGAGTTGAACATTCCTTTTGACAGAGAAGTTTTGAAACACTCTTTTCATAGAATCTGCAAGTGGATATTTGGACCGCTTATAGGAATTCGTTGGAAACGGGACAGCCTCACACAAAAACTAGACAGAAGCATTCTCACAAATGCTTCTGTGACGTGAGCATTCAGCTCACAGAGCTGAACCTTTCTTTTGATAAGGCAGTTTTGAAACACTCTTTTTCTAGAATCTGCAAGTGGACATTTGGAGCGCTTTTAGGCCTGTGGTGGAAAGGAAATATCTTCACTAAAAAACTAGACAGATGCATTTTCTGAAACTTCCTCGTGGTGCATGCAGTCACCCTCAGAGTTGAACATTCCTTTTGACTGAGAAGTTGTGAAACACTCTTTTTGTAGAAACTGCAAGTGGCAACTTGGACCGTTTATAGGAATTCATTGGAAACGGGACAACTTCTCACAAAAACTAGAGAAGAGCTTTCTCACAAACTTATCTGCGATGTGTGCATTCAACTCAGAGAGTTTAACTGTCTTTTACTGGATTAGTTTGGAAACACTCCTTCTGCAGTAGATGCAAGTGGTCATTCGGAAAGCTATGAGGCCTGTGGTCGAAAAGGTAACATCTTCACATATAACCTAGGAAGAAGCGTTCTCAGCAACGACTCTGTGTTGTTTGCATTCAATTCACATAGCGGAACATTCCTTTGGTTACAGCAGCCACGAAACACTCTTTTTGTATAATCTGCAATTGGACATTTGGAGAGCTCTGAGGCCTGCTGTGGAAAACGAAATGTCTTCACATAAAACCTAGAAAGAAGCATTCTCAGAAACCACTTTGTGATGTGTGCCTTCAACTCTCAGGGTTGAACATTCCTTTTGTTACAGCAGTTTTGAAACACACTTTTTCTAGAATCTCCATGTGGATATTTGGACCACTTATAGCAATTTGATGGAAACGAGACATCCTCATACACAAAGGAGACAGAAGCATTCCCACAAACTCCTTTCTGATGTGTGATCTCAACTCACAGATGTGAACCTTACTTTTGGTAGAGCAGTTTTGAAACCACCTTTTTCTAGAACATGCAAGTGGACATTTGGAGCGATTGGAGGCCTGTTTTCGAAAGGAAATATCTTCACATAACAAGTAGACAGAAGCATTCTCTGAAACTTCTTTGTGGTGTGTGCATTCACCTCACAGATTTGAACATTCCTTTTGACAGGGAAGTTTTGAAAGACTCTTTTTATGGCATCTGCAAGTGGATATTCGGACCGCTTCTTGGAATTCGTTGGAAACGGGACACCGTCGCAGAAAATCTAGACGGAAGCATTCTCACAAACTTCTGTGTGATGTGAGCATGCAGCTCACAGAGCTCAACCTTTCCTTTGATGGTGCAGTTTTGAAACACTCCTTTTCTACAATCTGCGAGTGGACAGTTGGAGCGCCTTGAGGCCTGTGGTGGAAAGGAAATATCTTCACATAAAAACTAGGCAGAAGCATTCTCTGAAACTTCTTTCTCGTGCGTGCATTAAATTCACAGATTTGAGCATTCCTTTTGACAGAGAAGTTTCGAAACACTTTTTTTGTAGAATGTGCTCGTGGAAATTTGGACCGCTTACAGTAATTCGTTGGAAACGGGACATCTTCACACAAAAACAAGACAGAAGCATTCTGACAGACTTCTGTGGGATATGTGCATTCAACTCACAGAGTTTAACCTTTTTTTCAATGGAGCAGTTTTGAAACACTCTTTTACTAGTATCTGCAAGTGGATATTTGGACCTGTCATAGGAATGCATTGGAAACGGGACACCCTCACCCAAAAACTAGACAGAAGCATTCTCAGAAACTTCTCTGTGATGTGAGCATTCAGCTCACAGAGTTGAACCTTTCTTTGGATAGAGCAGTTTTGCAACACTCTTTTTCTAGAATCTGCAAGTGGACATTTGGCGTGCCTTGAGGCCTGTGGTGGAAAAGAAATATCTTCACATAAAAACTAGACAGAAGCATTCTCTGAAACTTCTTTGTGGTGCGTGCATTAAATTCACAGAGTTGAACATTCCTTTTGACAGAGAAGTTTTGAAACACTTGTTTTGTAGAATCTGCAAGTGGAAATTTGGAAGGCTTATAGGAATTCGTTGGAAACCGGACACCTTCACACAAACAATAGACAAGCACTCTGACAAACTTTTGTGTGATCTGTGCATTCAACTCACAGAGTTGAACCTTCGTTTGCATGTAGCCGTTTTGAAACACTCTTTTTTGTAGAATCTGCAAGTGGATATTTGGACCGCTTAGAGGAATTCATTGGAAATGGGACACCCTCACACAAAAACTAGTCAGAAGCATTTTCACAAACTTCTCTGTTACGGGTGCGTTCAACTCAAAGAGCTGAGCTCTTCTTTTGCTAGAGCAGTTTTGAAACACTGATTTTCTAGAATCTGCAAGTGGACATTTGGAGCGCTTTGAGGCCTGTGGTGCAAAGGAAATATCTTCACATAACAAGTAGACAGAAGCATTCTCTGAAACTTCTTTGTGGTGTGTGCATTCAGCTCACAGAGTTGAACATTCCTTTTGACAGAGAAGTTTTGAAACACTCTTTTCATAGAATCTGCAAGTGGATATTTGGACCGCTTATAGGAATTCGTTGGAAACGGGACAGCCTCACACAAAAACTAGACAGAAGCATTCTCACAAATGCTTCTGTGACGTGAGCATTCAGCTCACAGAGCTGAACCTTTCTTTTGATAAGGCAGTTTTGAAACACTCTTTTTCTAGAATCTGCAAGTGGACATTTGGAGCGCTTTTAGGCCTGTGGTGGAAAGGAAATATCTTCACTAAAAAACTAGACAGATGCATTTTCTGAAACTTCCTCGTGGTGCATGCAGTCACCCTCAGAGTTGAACATTCCTTTTGACTGAGAAGTTGTGAAACACTCTTTTTGTAGAAACTGCAAGTGGCAACTTGGACCGTTTATAGGAATTCATTGGAAACGGGACAACTTCTCACAAAAACTAGAGAAGAGCTTTCTCACAAACTTATCTGCGATGTGTGCATTCAACTCAGAGAGTTTAACTGTCTTTTACTGGATTAGTTTGGAAACACTCCTTCTGCAGTAGATGCAAGTGGTCATTCGGAAAGCTATGAGGCCTGTGGTCGAAAAGGTAACATCTTCACATATAACCTAGGAAGAAGCGTTCTCAGCAACGACTCTGTGTTGTTTGCATTCAATTCACATAGCGGAACATTCCTTTGGTTACAGCAGCCACGAAACACTCTTTTTGTATAATCTGCAATTGGACATTTGGAGAGCTCTGAGGCCTGCTGTGGAAAACGAAATGTCTTCACATAAAACCTAGAAAGAAGCATTCTCAGAAACCACTTTGTGATGTGTGCCTTCAACTCTCAGGGTTGAACATTCCTTTTGTTACAGCAGTTTTGAAACACACTTTTTCTAGAATCTCCATGTGGATATTTGGACCACTTATAGCAATTTGATGGAAACGAGACATCCTCATACACAAAGGAGACAGAAGCATTCCCACAAACTCCTTTCTGATGTGTGATCTCAACTCACAGATGTGAACCTTACTTTTGGTAGAGCAGTTTTGAAACCACCTTTTTCTAGAACATGCAAGTGGACATTTGGAGCGATTGGAGGCCTGTTTTCGAAAGGAAATATCTTCACATAGCAAGTAGACAGAAGCATTCTCTGAAACTTCTTTGTGGTGTGTGCATTCACCTCACAGATTTGAACATTCCTTTTGACAGGGAAGTTTTGAAAGACTCTTTTTATGGCATCTGCAAGTGGATATTCGGACCGCTTCTTGGAATTCGTTGGAAACGGGACACCGTCGCAGAAAATCTAGACGGAAGCATTCTCACAAACTTCTGTGTGATGTGAGCATGCAGCTCACAGAGCTCAACCTTTCCTTTGATGGTGCAGTTTTGAAACACTCCTTTTCTACAATCTGCGAGTGGACAGTTGGAGCGCCTTGAGGCCTGTGGTGGAAAGGAAATATCTTCACATAAAAACTAGGCAGAAGCATTCTCTGAAACTTCTTTCTCGTGCGTGCATTAAATTCACAGATTTGAGCATTCCTTTTGACAGAGAAGTTTCGAAACACTTTTTTTGTAGAATGTGCTCGTGGAAATTTGGACCGCTTACAGTAATTCGTTGGAAACGGGACATCCTCACACAAAAACAAGACAGAAGCATTCTGACAGACTTCTGTGGGATATGTGCATTCAACTCACAGAGTTTAACCTTTTTTTCAATGTAGCAGTTTTGAAACACTCTTTTACTAGTATCTGCAAGTGGATATTTGGACCTGTCATAGGAATGCATTGGAAACGGGACACCCTCAGCCAAAAACTAGACAGAAGCATTCTCAGAAACTTCTCTGTGATGTGAGCATTCAGCTCACAGAGTTGAACCTTTCTTTGGATAGAGCAGTTTTGCAACACTCTTTTTCTAGAATCTTCAAGTGGACATTTGGCGTGCCTTGAGGCCTGTGGTGGAAAAGAAATATCTTCACATAAAAACTAGACAGAAGCATTCTCTGAAACTTCTTTGTGGTGCGTGCATTAAATTCACAGAGTTGAACATTCCTTTTGACAGAGAAGTTTTGAAACACTTGTTTTGTAGAATCTGCAAGTGGAAATTTGGAAGGCTTATAGGAATTCTTTGGAAACCGGACACCTTCACACAAACAATAGACAAGCACTCTGACAAACTTTTGTGTGATCTGTGCATTCAACTCACAGAGTTGAACCTTCGTTTGCATGTAGCCGTTTTGAAACACTCTTTTTTGTAGAATCTGCAAGTGGATATTTGGACCGCTTAGAGGAATTCATTGGAAACGGGACACCCTCACACAAAAACTAGTCAGAAGCATTTTCACAAACTTCTGTGTTACGGGTGCGTTCAACTCAAAGAGCTGAGCTCTTCTTTTGCTAGAGCAGTTTTGAAACACTGATTTTCTAGAATCTGCAAGTGGACATTTGGAGCGCTTTGAGGCCTGTGGTGCAAAGGAAATATCTTCACATAACAAGTAGACAGAAGCATTCTCTGAAACTTCTTTG
This sequence comes from Pongo abelii, assembly GCF_028885655.2. Classification (NCBI taxonomy): domain Eukaryota; kingdom Metazoa; phylum Chordata; class Mammalia; order Primates; family Hominidae; genus Pongo; species Pongo abelii. Next base: position 37,166,945 of record NC_072003.2, read on the forward strand.
TGGTGTGTGCATTCAGCTCACAGAGTTGAACATTCCTTTTGACAGAGAAGTTTTGAAACACTCTTTTCATAGAATCTGCAAGTGGATATTTGGACCGCTTATAGGAATTCGTTGGAAACGGGACAGCCTCACACAAAAACTAGACAGAAGCATTCTCACAAATGCTTCTGTGACGTGAGCATTCAGCTCACAGAGCTGAACCTTTCTTTTGATAAGGCAGTTTTGAAACACTCTTTTTCTAGAATCTGCAAGTGGACATTTGGAGCGCTTTTAGGCCTGTGGTGGAAAGGAAATATCTTCACTAAAAAACTAGACAGATGCATTTTCTGAAACTTCCTCGTGGTGCATGCAGTCACCCTCAGAGTTGAACATTCCTTTTGACTGAGAAGTTGTGAAACACTCTTTTTGTAGAAACTGCAAGTGGCAACTTGGACCGTTTATAGGAATTCATTGGAAACGGGACAACTTCTCACAAAAACTAGAGAAAAGCTTTCTCACAAACTTATCTGCGATGTGTGCATTCAACTCAGAGAGTTTAACTGTCTTTTACTGGATTAGTTTGGAAACACTCCTTTTGCAGTAGATGCAAGTGGTCATTCGGAAAGCTATGAGGCCTGTGGTCGAAAAGGTAACATCTTCACATATAACCTAGGAAGAAGCGTTCTCAGCAACGACTCTGTGTTGTTTGCATTCAATTCACATAGCGGAACATTCCTTTGGTTACAGCAGCCACGAAACACTCTTTTTGTATAATCTGCAATTGGACATTTGGAGAGCTCTGAGGCCTGCTGTGGAAAACGAAATGTCTTCACATAAAACCTAGAAAGAAGCATTCTCAGAAACCACTTTGTGATGTGTGCCTTCAACTCTCAGGGTTGAACATTCCTTTTGTTACAGCAGTTTTGAAACACACTTTTTCTAGAATCTCCATGTGGATATTTGGACCACTTATAGCAATTTGATGGAAACGAGACATCCTCATACACAAAGGAGACAGAAGCATTCCCACAAACTCCTTTCTGATGTGTGATCTCAACTCACAGATGTGAACCTTACTTTTGGTAGAGCAGTTTTGAAACCACCTTTTTCTAGAACATGCAAGTGGACATTTGGAGCGATTGGAGGCCTGTTTTCGAAAGGAAATATCTTCACATAGCAAGTAGACAGAAGCATTCTCTGAAACTTCTTTGTGGTGTGTGCATTCACCTCACAGATTTGAACATTCCTTTTGACAGGGAAGTTTTGAAAGACTCTCTTTATGGCATCTGCAAGTGGATATTCGGACCGCTTCTTGGAATTCGTTGGAAACGGGACACCGTCGCAGAAAATCTAGACAGAAGCATTCTCACAAACTTCTGTGTGATGTGAGCATGCAGCTCACAGAGCTCAACCTTTCCTTTGATGGTGCAGTTTTGAAACACTCCTTTTCTACAATCTGCGAGTGGACAGTTGGAGCGCCTTGAGGCCTGTGGTGGAAAGGAAATATCTTCACATAAAAACTAGGCAGAAGCATTCTCTGAAACTTCTTTCTCGTGCGTGCATTAAATTCACAGATTTGAGCATTCCTTTGGACAGAGAAGTTTCGAAACACTTGTTTTGTAGAATGTGCTCGTGGAAATTTGGACCGCTTACAGTAATTCGTTGGAAACGGGACATCTTCACACAAAAACAAGACAGAAGCATTCTGACAGACTTCTGTGGGATATGTGCATTCAACTCACAGAGTTTAACCTTTTTTTCAATGGAGCAGTTTTGAAACACTCTTTTACTAGTATCTGCAAGTGGATATTTGGACCTGTCATAGGAATGCATTGGAAACGGGACACCCTCACCCAAAAACTAGACAGAAGCATTCTCAGAAACTTCTCTGTGATGTGAGCATTCAGCTCACAGAGTTGAACCTTTCTTTGGATAGAGCAGTTTTGCAACACTCTTTTTCTAGAATCTGCAAGTGGACATTTGGCGTGCCTTGAGGCCTGTGGTGGAAAAGAAATATCTTCACATAAAAACTAGACAGAAGCATTCTCTGAAACTTCTTTGTGGTGCGTGCATTAAATTCACAGAGTTGAACATTCCTTTTGACAGAGAAGTTTTGAAACACTTGTTTTGTAGAATCTGCAAGTGGAAATTTGGAAGGCTTATAGGAATTCGTTGGAAACCGGACACCTTCACACAAACAATAGACAAGCACTCTGACAAACTTTTGTGTGATCTGTGCATTCAACTCACAGAGTTGAACCTTCGTTTGCATGTAGCCGTTTTGAAACACTCTTTTTTGTAGAATCTGCAAGTGGATATTTGGACCGCTTAGAGGAATTCATTAGAAACGGGACACCCTCACACAAAAACTAGTCAGAAGCATTTTCACAAACTTCTGTGTTACGGGTGCATTCAACTCAAAGAGCTGAGCTCTTCTTTTGCTAGAGCAGTTTTGAAACACTGATTTTCTAGAATCTGCAAGTGGACATTTGGAGCGCTTTGAGGCCTGTGGTGCAAAGGAAATATCTTCACATAACAAGTAGACAGAAGCATTCTCTGAAACTTCTTTGTGGTGTGTGCATTCAGCTCACAGAGTTGAACATTCCTTTTGACAGAGAAGTTTTGAAACACTCTTTCCATAGAATCTGCAAGTGGATATTTGGACCGCTTATAGGAATTCGTTGGAAACGGGACAGCCTCACACAAAAACTAGACAGAAGCATTCTCACAAATGCTTCTGTGACGTGAGCATTCAGCTCACAGAGCTGAACCTTTCTTTTGATAAGGCAGTTTTGAAACACTCTTTTTCTAGAATCTGCAAGTGGACATTTGGAGCGCTTTTAGGCCTGTGGTGGAAAGGAAATATCTTCACTAAAAAACTAGACAGATGCATTTTCTGAAACTTCCTCGTGGTGCATGCAGTCACCCTCAGAGTTGAACATTCCTTTTGACTGAGAAGTTGTGAAACACTCTTTTTGTAGAAACTGCAAGTGGCAACTTGGACCGTTTATAGGAATTCATTGGAAACGGGACAACTTCTCACAAAAACTAGAGAAAAGCTTTCTCACAAACTTATCTGCGATGTGTGCATTCAACTCAGAGAGTTTAACCGTCTTTTACTGGATTAGTTTGGAAACACTCCTTTTGCAGTAGATGCAAGTGGTCATTCGGAAAGCTATGAGGCCTGTGGTCGAAAAGGTAACATCTTCACATATAACCTAGAAAGAAGCGTTCTCAGCAACGACTCTGTGTTGTTTGCATTCAATTCACATAGCGGAACATTCCTTTGGTTACAGCAGCCACGAAACACTCTTTTTGTATAATCTGCAATTGGACATTTGGAGAGCTCTGAGGCCTGCTGTGGAAAACGAAATGTCTTCACATAAAACCTAGAAAGAAGCATTCTCAGAAACCACTTTGTGATGTGTGCCTTCAACTCTCAGGGTTGAACATTCCTTTTGTTACAGCAGTTTTGAAACACACTTTTTCTAGAATCTCCATGTGGATATTTGGACCACTTATAGCAATTTGATGGAAACGAGACATCCTCATACACAAAGGAGACAGAAGCATTCCCACAAACTCCTTTCTGATGTGTGATCTCAACTCACAGATGTGAACCTTACTTTTGGTAGAGCAGTTTTGAAACCACCTTTTTCTAGAACATGCAAGTGGACATTTGGAGCGATTGGAGGCCTGTTTTCGAAAGGAAATATCTTCACATAACAAGTAGACAGAAGCATGCTCTGAAACCTCTTTGTGGTGTGTGCATTCACCTCACAGATTTGAACATTCCTTTTGACAGGGAAGTTTTGAAAGACTCTTTTTATGGCATCTGCAAGTGGATATTCGGACCGCTTCTTGGAATTCGTTGGAAACGGGACACCGTCGCAGAAAATCTAGACAGAAGCATTCTCACAAACTTCTGTGTGATGTGAGCATGCAGCTCACAGAGCTCAACCTTTCCTTTGATGGTGCAGTTTTGAAACACTCCTTTTCTACAATCTGCGAGTGGACATTTGGAGCGCCTTGAGGCCTGTGGTGGAAAGGAAATATCTTCACATAAAAACTAGGCAGAAGCATTCTCTGAAACTTCTTTCTCGTGCGTGCATTAAATTCACAGATTTGAGCATTCCTTTTGACAGAGAAGTTTCGAAACACTTTTTTTGTAGAATGTGCTCGTGGAAATTTGGACCGCTTACAGTAATTCGTTGGAAACGGGACATCTTCACACAAAAACAAGACAGAAGCATTCTGACAGACTTCTGTGGGATATGTGCATTCAACTCACAGAGTTTAACCTTTTTTTCAATGGAGCAGATTTGAAACACACTTTCACTAGTATCTGCAAGTGGATATTTGGACCTGTCATAGGAATGCATTGGAAACGGGACACCCTCACCCAAAAACTAGACAGAAGCATTCTCAGAAACTTCTCTGTGATGTGAGCATTCAGCTCACAGAGTTGAACCTTTCTTTGGATAGAGCAGTTTTGCAACACTCTTTTTCTAGAATCTGCAAGTGGACATTTGGCGTGCCTTGAGGCCTGTGGTGGAAAAGAAATATCTTCACATAAAAACTAGACAGAAGCATTCTCTGAAACTTCTTTGTGGTGCGTGCATTAAATTCACAGAGTTGAACATTCCTTTTGACAGAGAAGTTTTGAAACACTTGTTTTGTAGAATCTGCAAGTGGAAATTTGGAAGGCTTATAGGAATTCGTTGGAAACCGGACACCTTCACACAAACAATAGACAAGCACTCTGACAAACTTTTGTGTGATCTGTGCATTCAACTCACAGAGTTGAACCTTCGTTTGCATGTAGCCGTTTTGAAACACTCTTTTTTGTAGAATCTGCAAGTGGATATTTGGACCGCTTAGAGGAATTCATTGGAAACGGGACACCCTCACACAAAAACTAGTCAGAAGCATTTTCACAAACTTCTGTGTTACGGGTGCATTCAACTCAAAGAGCTGAGCTCTTCTTTTGCTAGAGCAGTTTTGAAACACTGATTTTCTAGAATCTGCAAGTGGACATTTGGAGCGCTTTGAGGCCTGTGGTGCAAAGGAAATATCTTCACATAACAAGTAGACAGAAGCATTCTCTGAAACTTCTTTGTGGTGTGTGCATTCAGCTCACAGAGTTGAACATTCCTTTTGACAGAGAAGTTTTGAAACACTCTTTCCATAGAATCTGCAAGTGGATATTTGGACCGCTTATAGGAATTCGTTGGAAACGGGACAGCCTCACACAAAAACTAGACAGAAGCATTCTCACAAATGCTTCTGTGACGTGAGCATTCAGCTCACAGAGCTGAACCTTTCTTTTGATAAGGCAGTTTTGAAACACTCTTTTTCTAGAATCTGCAAGTGGACATTTGGAGCGCTTTTAGGCCTGTGGTGGAAAGGAAATATCTTCACTAAAAAACTAGACAGATGCATTTTCTGAAACTTCCTCGTGGTGCATGCAGTCACCCTCAGAGTTGAACATTCCTTTTGACTGAGAAGTTGTGAAACACTCTTTTTGTAGAAACTGCAAGTGGCAACTTGGACCGTTTATAGGAATTCATTGGAAACGGGACAACTTCTCACAAAAACTAGAGAAAAGCTTTCTCACAAACTTATCTGCGATGTGTGCATTCAACTCAGAGAGTTTAACTGTCTTTTACTGGATTAGTTTGGAAACACTCCTTTTGCAGTAGATGCAAGTGGTCATTCGGAAAGCTATGAGGCCTGTGGTCGAAAAGGTAACATCTTCACATATAACCTAGAAAGACGCGTTCTCAGCAACGACTCTGTGTTGTTTGCATTCAATTCACATAGCGGAACATTCCTTTGGTTACAGCAGCCACGAAACACTCTTTTTGTATAATCTGCAATTGGACATTTGGAGAGCTCTGAGGCCTGCTGTGGAAAACGAAATGTCTTCACATAAAACCTAGAAAGAAGCATTCTCAGAAACCACTTTGTGATGTGTGCCTTCAACTCTCAGGGTTGAACATTCCTTTTGTTACAGCAGTTTTGAAACACACTTTTTCTAGAATCTCCATGTGGATATTTGGACCACTTATAGCAATTTGATGGAAACGAGACATCCTCATACACAAAGGAGACAGAAGCATTCCCACAAACTCCTTTCTGATGTGTGATCTCAACTCACAGATGTGAACCTTACTTTTGGTAGAGCAGTTTTGAAACCACCTTTTTCTAGAACATGCAAGTGGACATTTGGAGCGATTGGAGGCCTGTTTTCGAAAGGAAATATCTTCACATAACAAGTAGACAGAAGCATGCTCTGAAACCTCTTTGTGGTGTGTGCATTCACCTCACAGATTTGAACATTCCTTTTGACAGGGAAGTTTTGAAAGACTCTTTTTATGGCATCTGCAAGTGGATATTCGGACCGCTTCTTGGAATTCGTTGGAAACGGGACACCGTCGCAGAAAATCTAGACAGAAGCATTCTCACAAACTTCTGTGTGATGTGAGCATGCAGCTCACAGAGCTCAACCTTTCCTTTGATGGTGCAGTTTTGAAACACTCCTTTTCTACAATCTGCGAGTGGACATTTGGAGCGCCTTGAGGCCTGTGGTGGAAAGGAAATATCTTCACATAAAAACTAGGCAGAAGCATTCTCTGAAACTTCTTTCTCGTGCGTGCATTAAATTCACAGATTTGAGCATTCCTTTTGACAGAGAAGTTTCGAAACACTTGTTTTGTAGAATGTGCTCGTGGAAATTTGGACCGCTTACAGTAATTCGTTGGAAACGGGACATCTTCACACAAAAACAAGACAGAAGCATTCTGACAGACTTCTGTGGGATATGTGCATTCAACTCACAGAGTTTAACCTTTTTTTCAATGGAGCAGTTTTGAAACACTCTTTTACTAGTATCTGCAAGTGGATATTTGGACCTGTCATAGGAATGCATTGGAAACGGGACACCCTCACCCAAAAACTAGACAGAAGCATTCTCAGAAACTTCTCTGTGATGTGAGCATTCAGCTCACAGAGTTGAACCTTTCTTTGGATAGAGCAGTTTTGCAACACTCTTTTTCTAGAATCTGCAAGTGGACATTTGGCGTGCCTTGAGGCCTGTGGTGGAAAAGAAATATCTTCACATAAAAACTAGACAGAAGCATTCTCTGAAACTTCTTTGTGGTGCGTGCATTAAATTCACAGAGTTGAACATTCCTTTTGACAGAGAAGTTTTGAAACACTTGTTTTGTAGAATCTGCAAGTGGAAATTTGGAAGGCTTATAGGAATTCGTTGGAAACCGGACACCTTCACACAAACAATAGACAAGCACTCTGACAAACTTTTGTGTGATCTGTGCATTCAACTCACAGAGTTGAACCTTCGTTTGCATGTAGCCGTTTTGAAACACTCTTTTTTGTAGAATCTGCAAGTGGATATTTGGACCGCTTAGAGGAATTCATTGGAAACGGGACACCCTCACACAAAAACTAGTCAGAAGCATTTTCACAAACTTCTGTGTTACGGGTGCATTCAACTCAAAGAGCTGAGCTCTTCTTTTGCTAGAGCAGTTTTGAAACACTGATTTTCTAGAATCTGCAAGTGGACATTTGGAGCGCTTTGAGGCCTGTGGTGCAAAGGAAATATCTTCACATAACAAGCAGACAGAAGCATTCTCTGAAACTTCTTTGTGGTGTGTGCATTCAGCTCACAGAGTTGAACATTCCTTTTGACAGAGAAGTTTTGAAACACTCTTTTCATAGAATCTGCAAGTGGATATTTGGACCGCTTATAGGAATTCGTTGGAAACGGGACAGCCTCACACAAAAACTAGACAGAAGCATTCTCACAAATGCTTCTGTGACGTGAGCATTCAGCTCACAGAGCTGAACCTTTCTTTTGATAAGGCAGTTTTGAAACACTCTTTTTCTAGAATCTGCAAGTGGACATTTGGAGCGCTTTTAGGCCTGTGGTGGAAAGGAAATATCTTCACTAAAAAACTAGACAGATGCATTTTCTGAAACTTCCTCGTGGTGCATGCAGTCACCCTCAGAGTTGAACATTCCTTTTGACTGAGAAGTTGTGAAACACTCTTTTTGTAGAAACTGCAAGTGGCAACTTGGACCGTTTATAGGAATTCATTGGAAACGGGACAACTTCTCACAAAAACTAGAGAAAAGCTTTCTCACAAACTTATCTGCGATGTGTGCATTCAACTCAGAGAGTTTAACTGTCTTTTACTGGATTAGTTTGGAAACACTCCTTTTGCAGTAGATGCAAGTGGTCATTCGGAAAGCTATGAGGCCTGTGGTCGAAAAGGTAACATCTTCACATATAACCTAGAAAGAAGCGTTCTCAGCAACGACTCTGTGTTGTTTGCATTCAATTCACATAGCGGAACATTCCTTTGGTTACAGCAGCCATGAAACACTCTTTTTGTATAATCTGCAATTGGACATTTGGAGAGCTCTGAGGCCTGCTGTGGAAAACGAAATGTCTTCACATAAAACCTAGAAAGAAGCATTCTCAGAAACCACTTTGTGATGTGTGCCTTCAACTCTCAGGGTTGAACATTCCTTTTGTTACAGCAGTTTTGAAACACACTTTTTCTAGAATCTCCATGTGGATATTTGGACCACTTATAGCAATTTGATGGAAACGAGACATCCTCATACACAAAGGAGACAGAAGCATTCCCACAAACTCCTTTCTGATGTGTGATCTCAACTCACAGATGTGAACCTTACTTTTGGTAGAGCAGTTTTGAAACCACCTTTTTCTAGAACATGCAAGTGGACATTTGGAGCGATTGGAGGCCTGTTTTCGAAAGGAAATATCTTCACATAACAAGTAGACAGAAGCATGCTCTGAAACCTCTTTGTGGTGTGTGCATTCACCTCACAGATTTGAACATTCCTTTTGACAGGGAAGTTTTGAAAGACTCTTTTTATGGCATCTGCAAGTGGATATTCGGACCGCTTCTTGGAATTCGTTGGAAACGGGACACCGTCGCAGAAAATCTAGACAGAAGCATTCTCACAAACTTCTGTGTGATGTGAGCATGCAGCTCACAGAGCTCAACCTTTCCTTTGATGGTGCAGTTTTGAAACACTCCTTTTCTACAATCTGCGAGTGGACATTTGGAGCGCCTTGAGGCCTGTGGTGGAAAGGAAATATCTTCACATAAAAACTAGGCAGAAGCATTCTCTGAAACTTCTTTCTCGTGCGTGCATTAAATTCACAGATTTGAGCATTCCTTTTGACAGAGAAGTTTCGAAACACTTGTTTTGTAGAATGTGCTCGTGGAAATTTGGACCGCTTACAGTAATTCGTTGGAAACGGGACATCTTCACACAAAAACAAGACAGAAGCATTCTGACAGACTTCTGTGGGATATGTGCATTCAACTCACAGAGTTTAACCTTTTTTTCAATGGAGCAGTTTTGAAACACTCTTTTACTAGTATCTGCAAGTGGATATTTGGACCTGTCATAGGAATGCATTGGAAACGGGACACCCTCACCCAAAAACTAGACAGAAGCATTCTCAGAAACTTCTCTGTGATGTGAGCATTCAGCTCACAGAGTTGAACCTTTCTTTGGATAGAGCAGTTTTGCAACACTCTTTTTCTAGAATCTGCAAGTGGACATTTGGCGTGCCTTGAGGCCTGTGGTGGAAAAGAAATATCTTCACATAAAAACTAGACAGAAGCATTCTCTGAAACTTCTTTGTGGTGCGTGCATTAAATTCACAGAGTTGAACATTCCTTTTGACAGAGAAGTTTTGAAACACTTGTTTTGTAGAATCTGCAAGTGGAAATTTGGAAGGCTTATAGGAATTCGTTGGAAACCGGACACCTTCACACAAACAATAGACAAGCACTCTGACAAACTTTTGTGTGATCTGTGCATTCAACTCACAGAGTTGAACCTTCGTTTGCATGTAGCCGTTTTGAAACACTCTTTTTTGTAGAATCTGCAAGTGGATATTTGGACCGCTTAGAGGAATTCATTGGAAACGGGACACCCTCACACAAAAACTAGTCAGAAGCATTTTCACAAACTTCTGTGTTACGGGTGCATTCAACTCAAAGAGCTGAGCTCTTCTTTTGCTAGAGCAGTTTTGAAACACTGATTTTCTAGAATCTGCAAGTGGACATTTGGAGCGCTTTGAGGCCTGTGGTGCAAAGGAAATATCTTCACATAACAAGTAGACAGAAGCATTCTCTGAAACTTCTTTGTGGTGTGTGCATTCAGCTCACAGAGTTGAACATTCCTTTTGACAGAGAAGTTTTGAAACACTCTTTTCATAGAATCTGCAAGTGGATATTTGGACCGCTTATAGGAATTCGTTGGAAACGGGACAGCCTCACACAAAAACTAGACAGAAGCATTCTCACAAATGCTTCTGTGACGTGAGCATTCAGCTCACAGAGCTGAACCTTTCTTTTGATAAGGCAGTTTTGAAACACTCTTTTTCTAGAATCTGCAAGTGGACATTTGGAGCGCTTTTAGGCCTGTGGTGGAAAGGAAATATCTTCACTAAAAAACTAGACAGATGCATTTTCTGAAACTTCCTCGTGGTGCATGCAGTCACCCTCAGAGTTGAACATTCCTTTTGACTGAGAAGTTGTGAAACACTCTTTTTGTAGAAACTGCAAGTGGCAACTTGGACCGTTTATAGGAATTCATTGGAAACGGGACAACTTCTCACAAAAACTAGAGAAAAGCTTTCTCACAAACTTATCTGCGATGTGTGCATTCAACTCACAGAGTTTAACTGTCTTTTACTGGATTAGTTTGGAAACACTCCTTTTGCAGTAGATGCAAGTGGTCATTCGGAAAGCTATGAGGCCTGTGGTCGAAAAGGTAACATCTTCACATATAACCTAGGAAGAAGCGTTCTCAGCAACGACTCTGTGTTGTTTGCATTCAATTCACATAGCGGAACATTCCTTTGGTTACAGCAGCCACGAAACACTCTTTTTGTATAATCTGCAATTGGACATTTGGAGAGCTCTGAGGCCTGCTGTGGAAAACGAAATGTCTTCACATAAAACCTAGAAAGAAGCATTCTCAGAAACCACTTTGTGATGTGTGCCTTCAACTCTCAGGGTTGAACATTCCTTTTGTTACAGCAGTTTTGAAACACACTTTTTCTAGAATCTCCATGTGGATATTTGGACCACTTATAGCAATTTGATGGAAACGAGACATCCTCATACACAAAGGAGACAGAAGCATTCCCACAAACTCCTTTCTGATGTGTGATCTCAACTCACAGATGTGAACCTTACTTTTGGTAGAGCAGTTTTGAAACCACCTTTTTCTAGAACATGCAAGTGGACATTTGGAGCGATTGGAGGCCTGTTTTCGAAAGGAAATATCTTCACATAACAAGTAGACAGAAGCATTCTCTGAAACCCCTTTGTGGTGTGTGCATTCACCTCACAGATTTGAACATTCCTTTTGACAGGGAAGTTTTGAAAGACTCTTTTTATGGCATCTGCAAGCGGATATTCGGACCGCTTCTTGGAATTCGTTGGAAACGGGACACCGTCGCAGAAAATCTAGACAGAAGCATTCTCACAAACTTCTGTGTGATGTGAGCATGCAGCTCACAGAGCTCAACCTTTCCTTTGATGGTGCAGTTTTGAAACACTCCTTTTCAACAATCTGCGAGTGGACATTTGGAGGGCCTTGAGGCCTGTGGTGGAAAGGAAATATCTTCACATAAAAACTAGGCAGAAGCATTCTCTGAAACTTCTTTCTCGTGCGTGCATTAAATTCACAGATTTGAGCATTCCTTTTGACAGAGAAGTTTCGAAACACTTGTTTTGTGGAATGTGCTCGTGGAAATTTGGACCACTTACAGTAATTCGTTGGAAACGGGACATCTTCACACAAAAACAAGACAGAAGCATTCTGACAGACTTCTGTGGGATATGTGCATTCAACTCACAGAGTTTAACCTTTTTTTCAATGGAGCAGTTTTGAAACACTCTTTTACTAGTATCTGCAAGTGGATATTTGGACCTGTCATAGGAATGCATTGGAAACGGGACACCCTCACCCAAAAACTAGACAGAAGCATTCTCAGAAACTTCTCTGTGATGTGAGCATTCAGCTCACAGAGTTGAACCTTTCTTTGGATAGAGCAGTTTTGCAACACTCTTTTTCTAGAATCTGCAAGTGGACATTTGGCGTGCCTTGAGGCCTGTGGTGGAAAAGAAATATCTTCACATAAAAACTAGACAGAAGCATTCTCTGAAACTTCTTTGTGGTGCGTGCATTAAATTCACAGAGTTGAACATTCCTTTTGACAGAGAAGTTTTGAAACACTTGTTTTGTAGAATCTGCAAGTGGAAATTTGGAAGGCTTATAGGAATTCGTTGGAAACCGGACACCTTCACACAAACAATAGACAAGCACTCTGACAAACTTTTGTGTGATCTGTGCATTCAACTCACAGAGTTGAACCTTCGTTTGCATGTAGCCGTTTTGAAACACTCTTTTTTGTAGAATCTGCAAGTGGATATTTGGACCGCTTAGAGGAATTCATTGGAAACGGGACACCCTCACACAAAAACTAGTCAGAAGCATTTTCACAAACTTCTCTGTTACGGGTGCATTCAACTCAAAGAGCTGAGCTCTTCTTTTGCTAGAGCAGTTTTGAAACACTGATTTTCTAGAATCTGCAAGTGGACATTTGGAGCGCTTTGAGGCCTGTGGTGCAAAGGAAATATCTTCACATAACAAGTAGACAGAAGCATTCTCTGAAACTTCTTTGTGGTGTGTGCATTCAGCTCACAGAGTTGAACATTCCTTTTGACAGAGAAGTTTTGAAACACTCTTTTCATAGAATCTGCAAGTGGATATTTGGACCGCTTATAGGAATTCGTTGGAAACGGGACAGCCTCACACAAAAACTAGACAGAAGCATTCTCACAAATGCTTCTGTGACGTGAGCATTCAGCTCACAGAGCTGAACCTTTCTTTTGATAAGGCAGTTTTGAAACACTCTTTTTCTAGAATCTGCAAGTGGACATTTGGAGCGCTTTTAGGCCTGTGGTGGAAAGGAAATATCTTCACTAAAAAACTAGACAGATGCATTTTCTGAAACTTCCTCGTGGTGCATGCAGTCACCCTCAGAGTTGAACATTCCTTTTGACTGAGAAGTTGTGAAACACTCTTTTTGTAGAAACTGCAAGTGGCAACTTGGACCGTTTATAGGAATTCATTGGAAACGGGACAACTTCTCACAAAAACTAGAGAAAAGCTTTCTCACAAACTTATCTGCGATGTGTGCATTCAACTCAGAGAGTTTAACTGTCTTTTACTGGATTAGTTTGGAAACACTCCTTTTGCAGTAGATGCAAGTGGTCATTCGGAAAGCTATGAGGCCTGTGGTCGAAAAGGTAACATCTTCACATATAACCTAGGAAGAAGCGTTCTCAGCAACGACTCTGTGTTGTTTGCATTCAATTCACATAGCGGAACATTCCTTTGGTTACAGCAGCCACGAAACACTCTTTTTGTATAATCTGCAATTGGACATTTGGAGAGCTCTGAGGCCTGCTGTGGAAAACGAAATGTCTTCACATAAAACCTAGAAAGAAGCATTCTCAGAAACCACTTTGTGATGTGTGCCTTCAACTCTCAGGGTTGAACATTCCTTTTGTTACAGCAGTTTTGAAACACACTTTTTCTAGAATCTCCATGTGGATATTTGGACCACTTATAGCAATTTGATGGAAACGAGACATCCTCATACACAAAGGAGACAGAAGCATTCCCACAAACTCCTTTCTGATGTGTGATCTCAACTCACAGATGTGAACCTTACTTTTGGTAGAGCAGTTTTGAAACCACCTTTTTCTAGAACATGCAAGTGGACATTTGGAGCGATTGGAGGCCTGTTTTCGAAAGGAAATATCTTCACATAACAAGTAGACAGAAGCATTCTCTGAAACCCCTTTGTGGTGTGTGCATTCACCTCACAGATTTGAACATTCCTTTTGACAGGGAAGTTTTGAAAGACTCTTTTTATGGCATCTGCAAGCGGATATTCGGACCGCTTCTTGGAATTCGTTGGAAACGGGACACCGTCGCAGAAAATCTAGACAGAAGCATTCTCACAAACTTCTGTGTGATGTGAGCATGCAGCTCACAGAGCTCAACCTTTCCTTTGATGGTGCAGTTTTGAAACACTCCTTTTCTACAATCTGCGAGTGGACAGTTGGAGCGCCTTGAGGCCTGTGGTGGAAAGGAAATATCTTCACATAAAAACTAGGCAGAAGCATTCTCTGAAACTTCTTTCTCGTGCGTGCATTAAATTCACAGATTTGAGCATTCCTTTTGACAGAGAAGTTTCGAAACACTTGTTTTGTAGAATGTGCTCGTGGAAATTTGGACCGCTTACAGTAATTCGTTGGAAACGGGACATCTTCACACAAAAACAAGACAGAAGCATTCTGACAGACTTCTGTGGGATATGTGCATTCAACTCACAGAGTTTAACCTTTTTTTCAATGTAGCAGTTTTGAAACACTCTTTTACTAGTATCTGCAAGTGGATATTTGGACCTGTCATAGGAATGCATTGGAAACGGGACACCCTCACCCAAAAACTAGACAGAAGCATTCTCAGAAACTTCTCTGTGATGTGAGCATTCAGCTCACAGAGTTGAACCTTTCTTTGGATAGAGCAGTTTTGCAACACTCTTTTTCTAGAATCTGCAAGTGGACATTTGGCGTGCCTTGAGGCCTGTGGTGGAAAAGAAATATCTTCACATAAAAACTAGACAGAAGCATTCTCTGAAACTTCTTTGTGGTGCGTGCATTAAATTCACAGAGTTGAACATTCCTTTTGACAGAGAAGTTTTGAAACACTTGTTTTGTAGAATCTGCAAGTGGAAATTTGGAAGGCTTATAGGAATTCGTTGGAAACCGGACACCTTCACACAAACAATAGACAAGCACTCTGACAAACTTTTGTGTGATCTGTGCATTCAACTCACAGAGTTGAACCTTCGTTTGCATGTAGCCGTTTTGAAACACTCTTTTTTGTAGAATCTGCAAGTGGATATTTGGACCGCTTAGAGGAATTCATTGGAAACGGGACACCCTCACACAAAAACTAGTCAGAAGCATTTTCACAAACTTCTCTGTTACGGGTGCATTCAACTCAAAGAGCTGAGCTCTTCTTTTGCTAGAGCAGTTTTGAAACACTGATTTTCTAGAATCTGCAAGTGGACATTTGGAGCGCTTTGAGGCCTGTGGTGCAAAGGAAATATCTTCACATAACAAGTAGACAGAAGCATTCTCTGAAACTTCTTTGTGGTGTGTGCATTCAGCTCACAGAGTTGAACATTCCTTTTGACAGAGAAGTTTTGAAACACTCTTTTCATAGAATCTGCAAGTGGATATTTGGACCGCTTATAGGAATTCGTTGGAAACGGGACAGCCTCACACAAAAACTAGACAGAAGCATTCTCACAAATGCTTCTGTGACGTGAGCATTCAGCTCACAGAGCTGAACCTTTCTTTTGATAAGGCAGTTTTGAAACACTCTTTTTCTAGAATCTGCAAGTGGACATTTGGAGCGCTTTTAGGCCTGTGGTGGAAAGGAAATATCTTCACTAAAAAACTAGACAGATGCATTTTCTGAAACTTCCTCGTGGTGCATGCAGTCACCCTCAGAGTTGAACATTCCTTTTGACTGAGAAGTTGTGAAACACTCTTTTTGTAGAAACTGCAAGTGGCAACTTGGACCGTTTATAGGAATTCATTGGAAACGGGACAACTTCTCACAAAAACTAGAGAAAAGCTTTCTCACAAACTTATCTGCGATGTGTGCATTCAACTCAGAGAGTTTAACTGTCTTTTACTGGATTAGTTTGGAAACACTCCTTTTGCAGTAGATGCAAGTGGTCATTCGGAAAGCTATGAGGCCTGTGGTCGAAAAGGTAACATCTTCACATATAACCTAGGAAGAAGCGTTCTCAGCAACGACTCTGTGTTGTTTGCATTCAATTCACATAGCGGAACATTCCTTTGGTTACAGCAGCCACGAAACACTCTTTTTGTATAATCTGCAATTGGACATTTGGAGAGCTCTGAGGCCTGCTGTGGAAAACGAAATGTCTTCACATAAAACCTAGAAAGAAGCATTCTCAGAAACCACTTTGTGATGTGTGCCTTCAACTCTCAGGGTTGAACATTCCTTTTGTTACAGCAGTTTTGAAACACACTTTTTCTAGAATCTCCATGTGGATATTTGGACCACTTATAGCAATTTGATGGAAACGAGACATCCTCATACACAAAGGAGACAGAAGCATTCCCACAAACTCCTTTCTGATGTGTGATCTCAACTCACAGATGTGAACCTTACTTTTGGTAGAGCAGTTTTGAAACCACCTTTTTCTAGAACATGCAAGTGGACATTTGGAGCGATTGGAGGCCTGTTTTCGAAAGGAAATATCTTCACATAACAAGTAGACAGAAGCATTCTCTGAAACCCCTTTGTGGTGTGTGCATTCACCTCACAGATTTGAACATTCCTTTTGACAGGGAAGTTTTGAAAGACTCTTTTTATGGCATCTGCAAGTGGATATTCGGACCGCTTCTTGGAATTCGTTGGAAACGGGACACCGTCGCAGAAAATCTAGACAGAAGCATTCTCACAAACTTCTGTGTGATGTGAGCATGCAGCTCACAGAGCTCAACATTTCCTTTGATGGTGCAGTTTTGAAACACTCCTTTTCAACAATCTGCGAGTGGACATTTGGAGGGCCTTGAGGCCTGTGGTGGAAAGGAAATATCTTCACATAAAAACTAGGCAGAAGCATTCTCTGAAACTTCTTTCTCGTGCGTGCATTAAATTCACAGATTTGAGCATTCCTTTTGACAGAGAAGTTTCGAAACACTTGTTTTGTAGAATGTGCTCGTGGAAATTTGGACCGCTTACAGTAATTCGTTGGAAGCGGGACATCTTCACACAAAAACAAGACAGAAGCATTCTGACAGACTTCTGTGGGATATGTGCATTCAACTCACAGAGTTTAACCTTTTTTTCAATGTAGCAGTTTTGAAACACTCTTTTACTAGTATCTGCAAGTGGATATTTGGACCTGTCATAGGAATGCATTGGAAACGGGACACCCTCACCCAAAAACTAGACAGAAGCATTCTCAGAAACTTCTCTGTGATGTGAGCATTCAGCTCACAGAGTTGAACCTTTCTTTGGATAGAGCAGTTTTGCAACACTCTTTTTCTAGAATCTGCAAGTGGACATTTGGCGTGCCTTGAGGCCTGTGGTGGAAAAGAAATATCTTCACATAAAAACTAGACAGAAGCATTCTCTGAAACTTCTTTGTGGTGCGTGCATTAAATTCACAGAGTTGAACATTCCTTTTGACAGAGAAGTTTTGAAACACTTGTTTTGTAGAATCTGCAAGTGGAAATTTGGAAGGCTTATAGGAATTCGTTGGAAACCGGACACCTTCACACAAACAATAGACAAGCACTCTGACAAACTTTTGTGTGATCTGTGCATTCAACTCACAGAGTTGAACCTTCGTTTGCATGTAGCCGTTTTGAAACACTCTTTTTTGTAGAATCTGCAAGTGGATATTTGGACCGCTTAGAGGAATTCATTGGAAACGGGACACCCTCACACAAAAACTAGTCAGAAGCATTTTCACAAACTTCTCTGTTACGGGTGCATTCAACTCAAAGAGCTGAGCTCTTCTTTTGCTAGAGCAGTTTTGAAACACTGATTTTCTAGAATCTGCAAGTGGACATTTGGAGCGCTTTGAGGCCTGTGGTGCAAAGGAAATATCTTCACATAACAAGTAGACAGAAGCATTCTCTGAAACTTCTTTGTGGTGTGTGCATTCAGCTCACAGAGTTGAACATTCCTTTTGACAGAGAAGTTTTGAAACACTCTTTTCATAGAATCTGCAAGTGGATATTTGGACCGCTTATAGGAATTCGTTGGAAACGGGACAGCCTCACACAAAAACTAGACAGAAGCATTCTCACAAATGCTTCTGTGACGTGAGCATTCAGCTCACAGAGCTGAACCTTTCTTTTGATAAGGCAGTTTTGAAACACTCTTTTTCTAGAATCTGCAAGTGGACATTTGGAGCGCTTTTAGGCCTGTGGTGGAAAGGAAATATCTTCACTAAAAAACTAGACAGATGCATTTTCTGAAACTTCCTCGTGGTGCATGCAGTCACCCTCAGAGTTGAACATTCCTTTTGACTGAGAAGTTGTGAAACACTCTTTTTGTAGAAACTGCAAGTGGCAACTTGGACCGTTTATAGGAATTCATTGGAAACGGGACAACTTCTCACAAAAACTAGAGAAAAGCTTTCTCACAAACTTATCTGCGATGTGTGCATTCAACTCAGAGAGTTTAACTGTCTTTTACTGGATTAGTTTGGAAACACTCCTTTTGCAGTAGATGCAAGTGGTCATTCGGAAAGCTATGAGGCCTGTGGTCGAAAAGGTAACATCTTCACATATAACCTAGGAAGAAGCGTTCTCAGCAACGACTCTGTGTTGTTTGCATTCAATTCACATAGCGGAACATTCCTTTGGTTACAGCAGCCACGAAACACTCTTTTTGTATAATCTGCAATTGGACATTTGGAGAGCTCTGAGGCCTGCTGTGGAAAACGAAATGTCTTCACATAAAACCTAGAAAGAAGCATTCTCAGAAACCACTTTGTGATGTGTGCCTTCAACTCTCAGGGTTGAACATTCCTTTTGTTACAGCAGTTTTGAAACACACTTTTTCTAGAATCTCCATGTGGATATTTGGACCACTTATAGCAATTTGATGGAAACGAGACATCCTCATACACAAAGGAGACAGAAGCATTCCCACAAACTCCTTTCTGATGTGTGATCTCAACTCACAGATGTGAACCTTACTTTTGGTAGAGCAGTTTTGAAACCACCTTTTTCTAGAACATGCAAGTGGACATTTGGAGCGATTGGAGGCCTGTTTTCGAAAGGAAATATCTTCACATAACAAGTAGACAGAAGCATTCTCTGAAACCCCTTTGTGGTGTGTGCATTCACCTCACAGATTTGAACATTCCTTTTGACAGGGAAGTTTTGAAAGACTCTTTTTATGGCATCTGCAAGTGGATATTCGGACCGCTTCTTGGAATTCGTTGGAAACGGGACACCGTCGCAGAAAATCTAGACAGAAGCATTCTCACAAACTTCTGTGTGATGTGAGCATGCAGCTCACAGAGCTCAACCTTTCCTTTGATGGTGCAGTTTTGAAACACTCCTTTTCAACAATCTGCGAGTGGACATTTGGAGGGCCTTGAGGCCTGTGGTGGAAAGGAAATATCTTCACATAAAAACTAGGCAGAAGCATTCTCTGAAACTTCTTTCTCGTGCGTGCATTAAATTCACAGATTTGAGCATTCCTTTTGACAGAGAAGTTTCGAAACACTTGTTTTGTAGAATGTGCTCGTGGAAATTTGGACCGCTTACAGTAATTCGTTGGAAACGGGACATCTTCACACAAAAACAAGACAGAAGCATTCTGACAGACTTCTGTGGGATATGTGCATTCAACTCACAGAGTTTAACCTTTTTTTCAATGTAGCAGTTTTGAAACACTCTTTTACTAGTATCTGCAAGTGGATATTTGGACCTGTCATAGGAATGCATTGGAAACGGGACACCCTCACCCAAAAACTAGACAGAAGCATTCTCAGAAACTTCTCTGTGATGTGAGCATTCAGCTCACAGAGTTGAACCTTTCTTTGGATAGAGCAGTTTTGCAACACTCTTTTTCTAGAATCTGCAAGTGGACATTTGGCGTGCCTTGAGGCCTGTGGTGGAAAAGAAATATCTTCACATAAAAACTAGACAGAAGCATTCTCTGAAACTTCTTTGTGGTGCGTGCATTAAATTCACAGAGTTGAACATTCCTTTTGACAGAGAAGTTTTGAAACACTTGTTTTGTAGAATCTGCAAGTGGAAATTTGGAAGGCTTATAGGAATTCGTTGGAAACCGGACACCTTCACACAAACAATAGACAAGCACTCTGACAAACTTTTGTGTGATCTGTGCATTCAACTCACAGAGTTGAACCTTCGTTTGCATGTAGCCGTTTTGAAACACTCTTTTTTGTAGAATCTGCAAGTGGATATTTGGACCGCTTAGAGGAATTCATTGGAAACGGGACACCCTCACACAAAAACTAGTCAGAAGCATTTTCACAAACTTCTGTGTTACGGGTGCGTTCAACTCAAAGAGCTGAGCTCTTCTTTTGCTAGAGCAGTTTTGAAACACTGATTTTCTAGAATCTGCAAGTGGACATTTGGAGCGCTTTGAGGCCTGTGGTGCAAAGGAAATATCTTCACATAACAAGTAGACAGAAGCATTCTCTGAAACTTCTTTGTGGTGTGTGCATTCAGCTCACAGAGTTGAACATTCCTTTTGACAGAGAAGTTTTGAAACACTCTTTTCATAGAATCTGCAAGTGGATATTTGGACCGCTTATAGGAATTCGTTGGAAACGGGACAGCCTCACACAAAAACTAGACAGAAGCATTCTCACAAATGCTTCTGTGACGTGAGCATTCAGCTCACAGAGCTGAACCTTTCTTTTGATAAGGCAGTTTTGAAACACTCTTTTTCTAGAATCTGCAAGTGGACATTTGGAGCGCTTTTAGGCCTGTGGTGGAAAGGAAATATCTTCACTAAAAAACTAGACAGATGCATTTTCTGAAACTTCCTCGTGGTGCATGCAGTCACCCTCAGAGTTGAACATTCCTTTTGACTGAGAAGTTGTGAAACACTCTTTTTGTAGAAACTGCAAGTGGCAACTTGGACCGTTTATAGGAATTCATAGGAAACGGGACAACTTCTCACAAAAACTAGAGAAAAGCTTTCTCACAAACTTATCTGCGATGTGTGCATTCAACTCAGAGAGTTTAACTGTCTTTTACTGGATTAGTTTGGAAACACTCCTTTTGCAGTAGATGCAAGTGGTCATTCGGAAAGCTATGAGGCCTGTGGTCGAAAAGGTAACATCTTCACATATAACCTAGGAAGAAGCGTTCTCAGCAACGACTCTGTGTTGTTTGCATTCAATTCACATAGCGGAACATTCCTTTGGTTACAGCAGCCACGAAACACTCTTTTTGTATAATCTGCAATTGGACATTTGGAGAGCTCTGAGGCCTGCTGTGGAAAACGAAATGTCTTCACATAAAACCTAGAAAGAAGCATTCTCAGAAACCACTTTGTGATGTGTGCCTTCAACTCTCAGGGTTGAACATTCCTTTTGTTACAGCAGTTTTGAAACACACTTTTTCTAGAATCTCCATGTGGATATTTGGACCACTTATAGCAATTTGATGGAAACGAGACATCCTCATACACAAAGGAGACAGAAGCATTCCCACAAACTCCTTTCTGATGTGTGATCTCAACTCACAGATGTGAACCTTACTTTTGGTAGAGCAGTTTTGAAACCACCTTTTTCTAGAACATGCAAGTGGACATTTGGAGCGATTGGAGGCCTGTTTTCGAAAGGAAATATCTTCACATAACAAGTAGACAGAAGCATTCTCTGAAACCTCTTTGTGGTGTGTGCATTCACCTCACAGATTTGAACATTCCTTTTGACAGGGAAGTTTTGAAAGACTCTTTTTATGGCATCTGCAAGTGGATATTCGGACCGCTTCTTGGAATTCGTTGGAAACGGGACACCGTCGCAGAAAATCTAGACAGAAGCATTCTCACAAACTTCTGTGTGATGTGAGCATGCAGCTCACAGAGCTCAACCTTTCCTTTGATGGTGCAGTTTTGAAACACTCCTTTTCTACAATCTGCGAGTGGACAGTTGGAGCGCCTTGAGGCCTGTGGTGGAAAGGAAATATCTTCACATAAAAACTAGGCAGAAGCATTCTCTGAAACTTCTTTCTCGTGCGTGCATTAAATTCACAGATTTGAGCATTCCTTTTGACAGAGAAGTTTCGAAACACTTGTTTTGTAGAATGTGCTCGTGGAAATTTGGACCGCTTACAGTAATTCGTTGGAAACGGGACATCTTCACACAAAAACAAGACAGAAGCATTCTGACAGACTTCTGTGGGATATGTGCATTCAACTCACAGAGTTTAACCTTTTTTTCAATGTAGCAGTTTTGAAACACTCTTTTACTAGTATCTGCAAGTGGATATTTGGACCTGTCATAGGAATGCATTGGAAACGGGACACCCTCACCCAAAAACTAGACAGAAGCATTCTCAGAAACTTCTCTGTGATGTGAGCATTCAGCTCACAGAGTTGAACCTTTCTTTGGATAGAGCAGTTTTGCAACACTCTTTTTCTAGAATCTGCAAGTGGACATTTGGCGTGCCTTGAGGCCTGTGGTGGAAAAGAAATATCTTCACATAAAAACTAGACAGAAGCATTCTCTGAAACTTCTTTGTGGTGCGTGCATTAAATTCACAGAGTTGAACATTCCTTTTGACAGAGAAGTTTTGAAACACTTGTTTTGTAGAATCTGCAAGTGGAAATTTGGAAGGCTTATAGGAATTCGTTGGAAACCGGACACCTTCACACAAACAATAGACAAGCACTCTGACAAACTTTTGTGTGATCTGTGCATTCAACTCACAGAGTTGAACCTTCGTTTGCATGTAGCCGTTTTGAAACACTCTTTTTTGTAGAATCTGCAAGTGGATATTTGGACCGCTTAGAGGAATTCATTGGAAACGGGACACCCTCACACAAAAACTAGTCAGAAGCATTTTCACAAACTTCTGTGTTACGGGTGCGTTCAACTCAAAGAGCTGAGCTCTTCTTTTGCTAGAGCAGTTTTGAAACACTGATTTTCTAGAATCTGCAAGTGGACATTTGGAGCGCTTTGAGGCCTGTGGTGCAAAGGAAATATCTTCACATAACAAGTAGACAGAAGCATTCTCTGAAACTTCTTTGTGGTGTGTGCATTCAGCTCACAGAGTTGAACATTCCTTTTGACAGAGAAGTTTTGAAACACTCTTTTCATAGAATCTGCAAGTGGATATTTGGACCGCTTATAGGAATTCGTTGGAAACGGGACAGCCTCACACAAAAACTAGACAGAAGCATTCTCACAAATGCTTCTGTGACGTGAGCATTCAGCTCACAGAGCTGAACCTTTCTTTTGATAAGGCAGTTTTGAAACACTCTTTTTCTAGAATCTGCAAGTGGACATTTGGAGCGCTTTTAGGCCTGTGGTGGAAAGGAAATATCTTCACTAAAAAACTAGACAGATGCATTTTCTGAAACTTCCTCGTGGTGCATGCAGTCACCCTCAGAGTTGAACATTCCTTTTGACTGAGAAGTTGTGAAACACTCTTTTTGTAGAAACTGCAAGTGGCAACTTGGACCGTTTATAGGAATTCATTGGAAACGGGACAACTTCTCCCAAAAACTAGAGAAAAGCTTTCTCACAAACTTATCTGCGATGTGTGCATTCAACTCACAGAGTTTAACTGTCTTTTACTGGATTAGTTTGGAAACACTCCTTTTGCAGTAGATGCAAGTGGTCATTCGGAAAGCTATGAGGCCTGTGGTCGAAAAGGTAACATCTTCACATATAACCTAGGAAGAAGCGTTCTCAGCAACGACTCTGTGTTGTTTGCATTCAATTCACATAGCGGAACATTCCTTTGGTTACAGCAGCCACGAAACACTCTTTTTGTATAATCTGCAATTGGACATTTGGAGAGCTCTGAGGCCTGCTGTGGAAAACGAAATGTCTTCACATAAAACCTAGAAAGAAGCATTCTCAGAAACCACTTTGTGATGTGTGCCTTCAACTCTCAGGGTTGAACATTCCTTTTGTTACAGCAGTTTTGAAACACACTTTTTCTAGAATCTCCATGTGGATATTTGGACCACTTATAGCAATTTGATGGAAACGAGACATCCTCATACACAAAGAAGACAGAAGCATTCCCACAAACTCCTTTCTGATGTGTGATCTCAACTCACAGATGTGAACCTTACTTTTGGTAGAGCAGTTTTGAAACCACCTTTTTCTAGAACATGCAAGTGGACATTTGGAGCGATTGGAGGCCTGTTTTCGAAAGGAAATATCTTCACATAACAAGTAGACAGAAGCATTCTCTGAAACCTCTTTGTGGTGTGTGCATTCACCTCACAGATTTGAACATTCCTTTTGACAGGGAAGTTTTGAAAGACTCTTTTTATGGCATCTGCAAGTGGATATTCGGACCGCTTCTTGGAATTCGTTGGAAACGGGACACCGTCGCAGAAAATCTAGACAGAAGCATTCTCACAAACTTCTGTGTGATGTGAGCATGCAGCTCACAGAGCTCAACCTTTCCTTTGATGGTGCAGTTTTGAAACACTCCTTTTCTACAATCTGCGAGTGGACAGTTGGAGCGCCTTGAGGCCTGTGGTGGA
Organism: Pongo abelii; assembly: GCF_028885655.2. Classification (NCBI taxonomy): domain Eukaryota; kingdom Metazoa; phylum Chordata; class Mammalia; order Primates; family Hominidae; genus Pongo; species Pongo abelii. The sequence continues at coordinate 37,191,362 of NC_072003.2, forward strand.
AAGGAAATATCTTCACATTAAAACTAGGCAGAAGCATTCTCTGAAACTTCTTTCTCGTGCGTGCATTAAATTCACAGATTTGAGCATTCCTTTTGACAGAGAAGTTTCGAAACACTTGTTTTGTAGAATGTGCTCGTGGAAATTTGGACCGCTTACTGTAATTCGTTGGAAACGGGACATCTTCACACAAAAACAAGACAGAAGCATTCTGACAGACTTCTGTGGGATATGTGCATTCAACTCACAGAGTTTAACCTTTTTTTCAATGTAGCAGTTTTGAAACACTCTTTTACTAGTATCTGCAAGTGGATATTTGGACCTGTCATAGGAATGCATTGGAAACGGGACACCCTCACCCAAAAACTAGACAGAAGCATTCTCAGAAACTTCTCTGTGATGTGAGCATTCAGCTCACAGAGTTGAACCTTTCTTTTGATAGAGCAGTTTTGCAACACTCTTTTTCTAGAATCTGCAAGTGGACATTTGGCGTGCCTTGAGGCCTGTGGTGGAAAAGAAATATCTTCACATAAAAACTAGACAGAAGCATTCTCTGAAACTTCTCTGTGGTGCGTGCATTAAATTCACAGAGTTGAACATTCCTTTTGACAGAGAAGTTTTGAAACACTTGTTTTGTAGAATCTGCAAGTGGAAATTTGGAAGGCTTATAGGAATTCGTTGGAAACCGGACACCTTCACACAAACAATAGACAAGCACTCTGACAAACTTTTGTGTGATCTGTGCATTCAACTCACAGAGTTGAACCTTCGTTTGCATGTAGCCGTTTTGAAACACTCTTTTTTGTAGAATCTGCAAGTGGATATTTGGACCGCTTAGAGGAATTCATTGGAAACGGGACACCCTCACACAAAAACTAGTCAGAAGCATTTTCACAAACTTCTGTGTTACGGGTGCGTTCAACTCAAAGAGCTGAGCTCTTCTTTTGCTAGAGCAGTTTTGAAACACTGATTTTCTAGAATCTGCAAGTGGACATTTGGAGCGCTTTGAGGCCTGTGGTGCAAAGGAAATATCTTCACATAACAAGTAGACAGAAGCATTCTCTGAAACTTCTTTGTGGTGTGTGCATTCAGCTCACAGAGTTGAACATTCCTTTTGACAGAGAAGTTTTGAAACACTCTTTTCATAGAATCTGCAAGTGGATATTTGGACCGCTTATAGGAATTCGTTGGAAACGGGACAGCCTCACACAAAAACTAGACAGAAGCATTCTCACAAATGCTTCTGTGACGTGAGCATTCAGCTCACAGAGCTGAACCTTTCTTTTGATAAGGCAGTTTTGAAACACTCTTTTTCTAGAATCTGCAAGTGGACATTTGGAGCGCTTTTAGGCCTGTGGTGGAAAGGAAATATCTTCACTAAAAAACTAGACAGATGCATTTTCTGAAACTTCCTCGTGGTGCATGCAGTCACCCTCAGAGTTGAACATTCCTTTTGACTGAGAAGTTGTGAAACACTCTTTTTGTAGAAACTGCAAGTGGCAACTTGGACCGTTTATAGGAATTCATTGGAAACGGGACAACTTCTCCCAAAAACTAGAGAAAAGCTTTCTCACAAACTTATCTGCGATGTGTGCATTCAACTCACAGAGTTTAACTGTCTTTTACTGGATTAGTTTGGAAACACTCCTTTTGCAGTAGATGCAAGTGGTCATTCGGAAAGCTATGAGGCCTGTGGTCGAAAAGGTAACATCTTCACATATAACCTAGGAAGAAGCGTTCTCAGCAACGACTCTGTGTTGTTTGCATTCAATTCACATAGCGGAACATTCCTTTGGTTACAGCAGCCACGAAACACTCTTTTTGTATAATCTGCAATTGGACATTTGGAGAGCTCTGAGGCCTGCTGTGGAAAACGAAATGTCTTCACATAAAACCTAGAAAGAAGCATTCTCAGAAACCACTTTGTGATGTGTGCCTTCAACTCTCAGGGTTGAACATTCCTTTTGTTACAGCAGTTTTGAAACACACTTTTTCTAGAATCTCCATGTGGATATTTGGACCACTTATAGCAATTTGATGGAAACGAGACATCCTCATACACAAAGGAGACAGAAGCATTCCCACAAACTCCTTTCTGATGTGTGATCTCAACTCACAGATGTGAACCTTACTTTTGGTAGAGCAGTTTTGAAACCACCTTTTTCTAGAACATGCAAGTGGACATTTGGAGCGATTGGAGGCCTGTTTTCGAAAGGAAATATCTTCACATAACAAGTAGACAGAAGCATTCTCTGAAACCTCTTTGTGGTGTGTGCATTCACCTCACAGATTTGAACATTCCTTTTGACAGGGAAGTTTTGAAAGACTCTTTTTATGGCATCTGCAAGTGGATATTCGGACCGCTTCTTGGAATTCGTTGGAAACGGGACACCGTCGCAGAAAATCTAGACAGAAGCATTCTCACAAACTTCTGTGTGATGTGAGCATGCAGCTCACAGAGCTCAACCTTTCCTTTGATGGTGCAGTTTTGAAACACTCCTTTTCTACAATCTGCGAGTGGACAGTTGGAGCGCCTTGAGGCCTGTGGTGGAAAGGAAATATCTTCACATTAAAACTAGGCAGAAGCATTCTCTGAAACTTCTTTCTCGTGCGTGCATTAAATTCACAGATTTGAGCATTCCTTTTGACAGAGAAGTTTCGAAACACTTGTTTTGTAGAATGTGCTCGTGGAAATTTGGACCGCTTACTGTAATTCGTTGGAAACGGGACATCTTCACACAAAAACAAGACAGAAGCATTCTGACAGACTTCTGTGGGATATGTGCATTCAACTCACAGAGTTTAACCTTTTTTTCAATGTAGCAGTTTTGAAACACTCTTTTACTAGTATCTGCAAGTGGATATTTGGACCTGTCATAGGAATGCATTGGAAACGGGACACCCTCACCCAAAAACTAGACAGAAGCATTCTCAGAAACTTCTCTGTGATGTGAGCATTCAGCTCACAGAGTTGAACCTTTCTTTTGATAGAGCAGTTTTGCAACACTCTTTTTCTAGAATCTGCAAGTGGACATTTGGCGTGCCTTGAGGCCTGTGGTGGAAAAGAAATATCTTCACATAAAAACTAGACAGAAGCATTCTCTGAAACTTCTCTGTGGTGCGTGCATTAAATTCACAGAGTTGAACATTCCTTTTGACAGAGAAGTTTTGAAACACTTGTTTTGTAGAATCTGCAAGTGGAAATTTGGAAGGCTTATAGGAATTCGTTGGAAACCGGACACCTTCACACAAACAATAGACAAGCACTCTGACAAACTTTTGTGTGATCTGTGCATTCAACTCACAGAGTTGAACCTTCGTTTGCATGTAGCCGTTTTGAAACACTCTTTTTTGTAGAATCTGCAAGTGGATATTTGGACCGCTTAGAGGAATTCATTGGAAACGGGACACCCTCACACAAAAACTAGTCAGAAGCATTTTCACAAACTTCTGTGTTACGGGTGCGTTCAACTCAAAGAGCTGAGCTCTTCTTTTGCTAGAGCAGTTTTGAAACACTGATTTTCTAGAATCTGCAAGTGGACATTTGGAGCGCTTTGAGGCCTGTGGTGCAAAGGAAATATCTTCACATAACAAGTAGACAGAAGCATTCTCTGAAACTTCTTTGTGGTGTGTGCATTCAGCTCACAGAGTTGAACATTCCTTTTGACAGAGAAGTTTTGAAACACTCTTTTCATAGAATCTGCAAGTGGATATTTGGACCGCTTATAGGAATTCGTTGGAAACGGGACAGCCTCACACAAAAACTAGACAGAAGCATTCTCACAAATGCTTCTGTGACGTGAGCATTCAGCTCACAGAGCTGAACCTTTCTTTTGATAAGGCAGTTTTGAAACACTCTTTTTCTAGAATCTGCAAGTGGACATTTGGAGCGCTTTTAGGCCTGTGGTGGAAAGGAAATATCTTCACTAAAAAACTAGACAGATGCATTTTCTGAAACTTCCTCGTGGTGCATGCAGTCACCCTCAGAGTTGAACATTCCTTTTGACTGAGAAGTTGTGAAACACTCTTTTTGTAGAAACTGCAAGTGGCAACTTGGACCGTTTATAGGAATTCATTGGAAACGGGACAACTTCTCACAAAAACTAGAGAAAAGCTTTCTCACAAACTTATCTGCGATGTGTGCATTCAACTCACAGAGTTTAACTGTCTTTTACTGGATTAGTTTGGAAACACTCCTTTTGCAGTAGATGCAAGTGGTCATTCGGAAAGCTATGAGGCCTGTGGTCGAAAAGGTAACATCTTCACATATAACCTAGGAAGAAGCGTTCTCAGCAACGACTCTGTGTTGTTTGCATTCAATTCACATAGCGGAACATTCCTTTGGTTACAGCAGCCACGAAACACTCTTTTTGTATAATCTGCAATTGGACATTTGGAGAGCTCTGAGGCCTGCTGTGGAAAACGAAATGTCTTCACATAAAACCTAGAAAGAAGCATTCTCAGAAACCACTTTGTGATGTGTGCCTTCAACTCTCAGGGTTGAACATTCCTTTTGTTACAGCAGTTTTGAAACACACTTTTTCTAGAATCTCCATGTGGATATTTGGACCACTTATAGCAATTTGATGGAAACGAGACATCCTCATACACAAAGGAGACAGAAGCATTCCCACAAACTCCTTTCTGATGTGTGATCTCAACTCACAGATGTGAACCTTACTTTTGGTAGAGCAGTTTTGAAACCACCTTTTTCTAGAACATGCAAGTGGACATTTGGAGCGATTGGAGGCCTGTTTTCGAAAGGAAATATCTTCACATAACAAGTAGACAGAAGCATTCTCTGAAACCTCTTTGTGGTGTGTGCATTCACCTCACAGATTTGAACATTCCTTTTGACAGGGAAGTTTTGAAAGACTCTTTTTATGGCATCTGCAAGTGGATATTCGGACCGCTTCTTGGAATTCGTTGGAAACGGGACACCGTCGCAGAAAATCTAGACAGAAGCATTCTCACAAACTTCTGTGTGATGTGAGCATGCAGCTCACAGAGCTCAACCTTTCCTTTGATGGTGCAGTTTTGAAACACTCCTTTTCTACAATCTGCGAGTGGACAGTTGGAGCGCCTTGAGGCCTGTGGTGGAAAGGAAATATCTTCACATAAAAACTAGGCAGAAGCATTCTCTGAAACTTCTTTCTCGTGCGTGCATTAAATTCACAGATTTGAGCATTCCTTTTGACAGAGAAGTTTCGAAACACTTTTTTTGTAGAATGTGCTCGTGGAAATTTGGACCGCTTACAGTAATTCGTTGGAAACGGGACATCTTCACACAAAAACAAGACAGAAGCATTCTGACAGACTTCTGTGGGATATGTGCATTCAACTCACAGAGTTTAACCTTTTTTTCAATGTAGCAGTTTTGAAACACTCTTTTACTAGTATCTGCAAGTGGATATTTGGACCTGTCATAGGAATGCATTGGAAACGGGACACCCTCACCCAAAAACTAGACAGAAGCATTCTCAGAAACTTCTCTGTGATGTGAGCATTCAGCTCACAGAGTTGAACCTTTCTTTTGATAGAGCAGTTTTGCAACACTCTTTTTCTAGAATCTGCAAGTGGACATTTGGCGTGCCTTGAGGCCTGTGGTGGAAAAGAAATATCTTCACATAAAAACTAGACAGAAGCATTCTCTGAAACTTCTCTGTGGTGCGTGCATTAAATTCACAGAGTTGAACATTCCTTTTGACAGAGAAGTTTTGAAACACTTGTTTTGTAGAATCTGCAAGTGGAAATTTGGAAGGCTTATAGGAATTCGTTGGAAACCGGACACCTTCACACAAACAATAGACAAGCACTCTGACAAACTTTTGTGTGATCTGTGCATTCAACTCACAGAGTTGAACCTTCGTTTGCATGTAGCCGTTTTGAAACACTCTTTTTTGTAGAATCTGCAAGTGGATATTTGGACCGCTTAGAGGAATTCATTGGAAACGGGACACCCTCACACAAAAACTAGTCAGAAGCATTTTCACAAACTTCTCTGTTACGGGTGCGTTCAACTCAAAGAGCTGAGCTCTTCTTTTGCTAGAGCAGTTTTGAAACACTGATTTTCTAGAATCTGCAAGTGGACATTTGGAGCGCTTTGAGGCCTGTGGTGCAAAGGAAATATCTTCACATAACAAGTAGACAGAAGCATTCTCTGAAACTTCTTTGTGGTGTGTGCATTCAGCTCACAGAGTTGAACATTCCTTTTGACAGAGAAGTTTTGAAACACTCTTTTCATAGAATCTGCAAGTGGATATTTGGACCGCTTATAGGAATTCGTTGGAAACGGGACAGCCTCACACAAAAACTAGACAGAAGCATTCTCACAAATGCTTCTGTGACGTGAGCATTCAGCTCACAGAGCTGAACCTTTCTTTTGATAAGGCAGTTTTGAAACACTCTTTTTCTAGAATCTGCAAGTGGACATTTGGAGCGCTTTTAGGCCTGTGGTGGAAAGGAAATATCTTCACTAAAAAACTAGACAGATGCATTTTCTGAAACTTCCTCGTGGTGCATGCAGTCACCCTCAGAGTTGAACATTCCTTTTGACTGAGAAGTTGTGAAACACTCTTTCTGTAGAAACTGCAAGTGGCAACTTGGACCGTTTATAGGAATTCATTGGAAACGGGACAACTTCTCACAAAAACTAGAGAAAAGCTTTCTCACAAACTTATCTGCGATGTGTGCATTCAACTCACAGAGTTTAACTGTCTTTTACTGGATTAGTTTGGAAACACTCCTTTTGCAGTAGATGCAAGTGGTCATTCGGAAAGCTATGAGGCCTGTGGTCGAAAAGGTAACATCTTCACATATAACCTAGGAAGAAGCGTTCTCAGCAACGACTCTGTGTTGTTTGCATTCAATTCACATAGCGGAACATTCCTTTGGTTACAGCAGCCACGAAACACTCTTTTTGTATAATCTGCAATTGGACATTTGGAGAGCTCTGAGGCCTGCTGTGGAAAACGAAATGTCTTCACATAAAACCTAGAAAGAAGCATTCTCAGAAACCACTTTGTGATGTGTGCCTTCAACTCTCAGGGTTGAACATTCCTTTTGTTACAGCAGTTTTGAAACACACTTTTTCTAGAATCTCCATGTGGATATTTGGACCACTTATAGCAATTTGATGGAAACGAGACATCCTCATACACAAAGGAGACAGAAGCATTCCCACAAACTCCTTTCTGATGTGTGATCTCAACTCACAGATGTGAACCTTACTTTTGGTAGAGCAGTTTTGAAACCACCTTTTTCTAGAACATGCAAGTGGACATTTGGAGCGATTGGAGGCCTGTTTTCGAAAGGAAATATCTTCACATAACAAGTAGACAGAAGCATTCTCTGAAACCTCTTTGTGGTGTGTGCATTCACCTCACAGATTTGAACATTCCTTTTGACAGGGAAGTTTTGAAAGACTCTTTTTATGGCATCTGCAAGTGGATATTCGGACCGCTTCTTGGAATTCGTTGGAAACGGGACACCGTCGCAGAAAATCTAGACAGAAGCATTCTCACAAACTTCTGTGTGATGTGAGCATGCAGCTCACAGAGCTCAACCTTTCCTTTGATGGTGCAGTTTTGAAACACTCCTTTTCTACAATCTGCGAGTGGACAGTTGGAGCGCCTTGAGGCCTGTGGTGGAAAGGAAATATCTTCACATAAAAACTAGGCAGAAGCATTCTCTGAAACTTCTTTCTCGTGCGTGCATTAAATTCACAGATTTGAGCATTCCTTTTGACAGAGAAGTTTCGAAACACTTTTTTTGTAGAATGTGCTCGTGGAAATTTGGACCGCTTACAGTAATTCGTTGGAAACGGGACATCTTCACACAAAAACAAGACAGAAGCATTCTGACAGACTTCTGTGGGATATGTGCATTCAACTCACAGAGTTTAACCTTTTTTTCAATGTAGCAGTTTTGAAACACTCTTTTACTAGTATCTGCAAGTGGATATTTGGACCTGTCATAGGAATGCATTGGAAACGGGACACCCTCACCCAAAAACTAGACAGAAGCATTCTCAGAAACTTCTCTGTGATGTGAGCATTCAGCTCACAGAGTTGAACCTTTCTTTGGATAGAGCAGTTTTGCAACACTCTTTTTCTAGAATCTGCAAGTGGACATTTGGCGTGCCTTGAGGCCTGTGGTGGAAAAGAAATATCTTCACATAAAAACTAGACAGAAGCATTCTCTGAAACTTCTCTGTGGTGCGTGCATTAAATTCACAGAGTTGAACATTCCTTTTGACAGAGAAGTTTTGAAACACTTGTTTTGTAGAATCTGCAAGTGGAAATTTGGAAGGCTTATAGGAATTCGTTGGAAACCGGACACCTTCACACAAACAATAGACAAGCACTCTGACAAACTTTTGTGTGATCTGTGCATTCAACTCACAGAGTTGAACCTTCGTTTGCATGTAGCCGTTTTGAAACACTCTTTTTTGTAGAATCTGCAAGTGGATATTTGGACCGCTTAGAGGAATTCATTGGAAACGGGACACCCTCACACAAAAACTAGTCAGAAGCATTTTCACAAACTTCTCTGTTACGGGTGCGTTCAACTCAAAGAGCTGAGCTCTTCTTTTGCTAGAGCAGTTTTGAAACACTGATTTTCTAGAATCTGCAAGTGGACATTTGGAGCGCTTTGAGGCCTGTGGTGCAAAGGAAATATCTTCACATAACAAGTAGACAGAAGCATTCTCTGAAACTTCTTTGTGGTGTGTGCATTCAGCTCACAGAGTTGAACATTCCTTTTGACAGAGAAGTTTTGAAACACTCTTTTCATAGAATCTGCAAGTGGATATTTGGACCGCTTATAGGAATTCGTTGGAAACGGGACAGCCTCACACAAAAACTAGACAGAAGCATTCTCACAAATGCTTCTGTGACGTGAGCATTCAGCTCACAGAGCTGAACCTTTCTTTTGATAAGGCAGTTTTGAAACACTCTTTTTCTAGAATCTGCAAGTGGACATTTGGAGCGCTTTTAGGCCTGTGGTGGAAAGGAAATATCTTCACTAAAAAACTAGACAGATGCATTTTCTGAAACTTCCTCGTGGTGCATGCAGTCACCCTCAGAGTTGAACATTCCTTTTGACTGAGAAGTTGTGAAACACTCTTTCTGTAGAAACTGCAAGTGGCAACTTGGACCGTTTATAGGAATTCATTGGAAACGGGACAACTTCTCACAAAAACTAGAGAAAAGCTTTCTCACAAACTTATCTGCGATGTGTGCATTCAACTCACAGAGTTTAACCGTCTTTTACTGGATTAGTTTGGAAACACTCCTTTTGCAGTAGATGCAAGTGGTCATTCGGAAAGCTATGAGGCCTGTGGTCGAAAAGGTAACATCTTCACATATAACCTAGGAAGAAGCGTTCTCAGCAACGACTCTGTGTTGTTTGCATTCAATTCACATAGCGGAACATTCCTTTGGTTACAGCAGCCACGAAACACTCTTTTTGTATAATCTGCAATTGGACATTTGGAGAGCTCTGAGGCCTGCTGTGGAAAACGAAATGTCTTCACATAAAACCTAGAAAGAAGCATTCTCAGAAACCACTTTGTGATGTGTGCCTTCAACTCTCAGGGTTGAACATTCCTTTTGTTACAGCAGTTTTGAAACACACTTTTTCTAGAATCTCCATGTGGATATTTGGACCACTTATAGCAATTTGATGGAAACGAGACATCCTCATACACAAAGGAGACAGAAGCATTCCCACAAACTCCTTTCTGATGTGTGATCTCAACTCACAGATGTGAACCTTACTTTTGGTAGAGCAGTTTTGAAACCACCTTTTTCTAGAACATGCAAGTGGACATTTGGAGCGATTGGAGGCCTGTTTTCGAAAGGAAATATCTTCACATAACAAGTAGACAGAAGCATTCTCTGAAACTTCTTTGTGGTGTGTCCATTCACCTCACAGATTTGAACATTCCTTTTGACAGGGAAGTTTTGAAAGACTCTTTTTATGGCATCTGCAAGTGGATATTCGGACCGCTTCTTGGAATTCGTTGGAAACGGGACACCGTCGCAGAAAATCTAGACAGAAGCATTCTCACAAACTTCTGTGTGATGTGAGCATGCAGCTCACAGAGCTCAACCTTTCCTTTGATGGTGCAGTTTTGAAACACTCCTTTTCTACAATCTGCGAGTGGACAGTTGGAGCGCCTTGAGGCCTGTGGTGGAAAGGAAATATCTTCACATAAAAACTAGGCAGAAGCATTCTCTGAAACTTCTTTCTCGTGCGTGCATTAAATTCACAGATTTGAGCATTCCTTTTGACAGAGAAGTTTCGAAACACTTTTTTTGTAGAATGTGCTCGTGGAAATTTGGACCGCTTACAGTAATTCGTTGGAAACGGGACATCTTCACACAAAAACAAGACAGAAGCATTCTGACAGACTTCTGTGGGATATGTGCATTCAACTCACAGAGTTTAACCTTTTTTTCAATGTAGCAGTTTTGAAACACTCTTTTACTAGTATCTGCAAGTGGATATTTGGACCTGTCATAGGAATGCATTGGAAACGGGACACCCTCACCCAAAAACTAGACAGAAGCATTCTCAGAAACTTCTCTGTGATGTGAGCATTCAGCTCACAGAGTTGAACCTTTCTTTGGATAGAGCAGTTTTGCAACACTCTTTTTCTAGAATCTGCAAGTGGACATTTGGCGTGCCTTGAGGCCTGTGGTGGAAAAGAAATATCTTCACATAAAAACTAGACAGAAGCATTCTCTGAAACTTCTCTGTGGTGCGTGCATTAAATTCACAGAGTTGAACATTCCTTTTGACAGAGAAGTTTTGAAACACTTGTTTTGTAGAATCTGCAAGTGGAAATTTGGAAGGCTTATAGGAATTCGTTGGAAACCGGACACCTTCACACAAACAATAGACAAGCACTCTGACAAACTTTTGTGTGATCTGTGCATTCAACTCACAGAGTTGAACCTTCGTTTGCATGTAGCCGTTTTGAAACACTCTTTTTTGTAGAATCTGCAAGTGGATATTTGGACCGCTTAGAGGAATTCATTGGAAACGGGACACCCTCACACAAAAACTAGTCAGAAGCATTTTCACAAACTTCTGTGTTACGGGTGCGTTCAACTCAAAGAGCTGAGCTCTTCTTTTGCTAGAGCAGTTTTGAAACACTGATTTTCTAGAATCTGCAAGTGGACATTTGGAGCGCTTTGAGGCCTGTGGTGCAAAGGAAATATCTTCACATAACAAGTAGACAGAAGCATTCTCTGAAACTTCTTTGTGGTGTGTGCATTCAGCTCACAGAGTTGAACATTCCTTTTGACAGAGAAGTTTTGAAACACTCTTTTCATAGAATCTGCAAGTGGATATTTGGACCGCTTATAGGAATTCGTTGGAAACGGGACAGCCTCACACAAAAACTAGACAGAAGCATTCTCACAAATGCTTCTGTGACGTGAGCATTCAGCTCACAGAGCTGAACCTTTCTTTTGATAAGGCAGTTTTGAAACACTCTTTTTCTAGAATCTGCAAGTGGACATTTGGAGCGCTTTTAGGCCTGTGGTGGAAAGGAAATATCTTCACTAAAAAACTAGACAGATGCATTTTCTGAAACTTCCTCGTGGTGCATGCAGTCACCCTCAGAGTTGAACATTCCTTTTGACTGAGAAGTTGTGAAACACTCTTTTTGTAGAAACTGCAAGTGGCAACTTGGACCGTTTATAGGAATTCATTGGAAACGGGACAACTTCTCACAAAAACTAGAGAAAAGCTTTCTCACAAACTTATCTGCGATGTGTGCATTCAACTCAGAGAGTTTAACTGTCTTTTACTGGATTAGTTTGGAAACACTCCTTTTGCAGTAGATGCAAGTGGTCATTCGGAAAGCTATGAGGCCTGTGGTCGAAAAGGTAACATCTTCACATATAACCTAGGAAGAAGCGTTCTCAGCAACGACTCTGTGTTGTTTGCATTCAATTCACATAGCGGAACATTCCTTTGGTTACAGCAGCCACGAAACACTCTTTTTGTATAATCTGCAATTGGACATTTGGAGAGCTCTGAGGCCTGCTGTGGAAAACGAAATGTCTTCACATAAAACCTAGAAAGAAGCATTCTCAGAAACCACTTTGTGATGTGTGCCTTCAACTCTCAGGGTTGAACATTCCTTTTGTTACAGCAGTTTTGAAACACACTTTTTCTAGAATCTCCATGTGGATATTTGGACCACTTATAGCAATTTGATGGAAACGAGACATCCTCATACACAAAGGAGACAGAAGCATTCCCACAAACTCCTTTCTGATGTGTGATCTCAACTCACAGATGTGAACCTTACTTTTGGTAGAGCAGTTTTGAAACCACCTTTTTCTAGAACATGCAAGTGGACATTTGGAGCGATTGGAGGCCTGTTTTCGAAAGGAAATATCTTCACATAACAAGTAGACAGAAGCATTCTCTGAAACTTCTTTGTGGTGTGTCCATTCACCTCACAGATTTGAACATTCCTTTTGACAGGGAAGTTTTGAAAGACTCTTTTTATGGCATCTGCAAGTGGATATTCGGACCGCTTCTTGGAATTCGTTGGAAACGGGACACCGTCGCAGAAAATCTAGACAGAAGCATTCTCACAAACTTCTGTGTGATGTGAGCATGCAGCTCACAGAGCTCAACCTTTCCTTTGATGGTGCAGTTTTGAAACACTCCTTTTCTACAATCTGCGAGTGGACAGTTGGAGCGCCTTGAGGCCTGTGGTGGAAAGGAAATATCTTCACATAAAAACTAGGCAGAAGCATTCTCTGAAACTTCTTTCTCGTGCGTGCATTAAATTCACAGATTTGAGCATTCCTTTTGACAGAGAAGTTTCGAAACACTTTTTTTGTAGAATGTGCTCGTGGAAATTTGGACCGCTTACAGTAATTCGTTGGAAACGGGACATCTTCACACAAAAACAAGACAGAAGCATTCTGACAGACTTCTGTGGGATATGTGCATTCAACTCACAGAGTTTAACCTTTTTTTCAATGTAGCAGTTTTGAAACACTCTTTTACTAGTATCTGCAAGTGGATATTTGGACCTGTCATAGGAATGCATTGGAAACGGGACACCCTCACCCAAAAACTAGACAGAAGCATTCTCAGAAACTTCTCTGTGATGTGAGCATTCAGCTCACAGAGTTGAACCTTTCTTTGGATAGAGCAGTTTTGCAACACTCTTTTTCTAGAATCTGCAAGTGGACATTTGGCGTGCCTTGAGGCCTGTGGTGGAAAAGAAATATCTTCACATAAAAACTAGACAGAAGCATTCTCTGAAACTTCTCTGTGGTGCGTGCATTAAATTCACAGAGTTGAACATTCCTTTTGACAGAGAAGTTTTGAAACACTTGTTTTGTAGAATCTGCAAGTGGAAATTTGGAAGGCTTATAGGAATTCGTTGGAAACCGGACACCTTCACACAAACAATAGACAAGCACTCTGACAAACTTTTGTGTGATCTGTGCATTCAACTCACAGAGTTGAACCTTCGTTTGCATGTAGCCGTTTTGAAACACTCTTTTTTGTAGAATCTGCAAGTGGATATTTGGACCGCTTAGAGGAATTCATTGGAAACGGGACACCCTCACACAAAAACTAGTCAGAAGCATTTTCACAAACTTCTCTGTTACGGGTGCGTTCAACTCAAAGAGCTGAGCTCTTCTTTTGCTAGAGCAGTTTTGAAACACTGATTTTCTAGAATCTGCAAGTGGACATTTGGAGCGCTTTGAGGCCTGTGGTGCAAAGGAAATATCTTCACATAACAAGTAGACAGAAGCATTCTCTGAAACTTCTTTGTGGTGTGTGCATTCAGCTCACAGAGTTGAACATTCCTTTTGACAGAGAAGTTTTGAAACACTCTTTTCATAGAATCTGCAAGTGGATATTTGGACCGCTTATAGGAATTCGTTGGAAACGGGACAGCCTCACACAAAAACTAGACAGAAGCATTCTCACAAATGCTTCTGTGACGTGAGCATTCAGCTCACAGAGCTGAACCTTTCTTTTGATAAGGCAGTTTTGAAACACTCTTTTTCTAGAATCTGCAAGTGGACATTTGGAGCGCTTTTAGGCCTGTGGTGGAAAGGAAATATCTTCACTAAAAAACTAGACAGATGCATTTTCTGAAACTTCCTCGTGGTGCATGCAGTCACCCTCAGAGTTGAACATTCCTTTTGACTGAGAAGTTGTGAAACACTCTTTCTGTAGAAACTGCAAGTGGCAACTTGGACCGTTTATAGGAATTCATTGGAAACGGGACAACTTCTCACAAAAACTAGAGAAAAGCTTTCTCACAAACTTATCTGCGATGTGTGCATTCAACTCACAGAGTTTAACCGTCTTTTACTGGATTAGTTTGGAAACACTCCTTTTGCAGTAGATGCAAGTGGTCATTCGGAAAGCTATGAGGCCTGTGGTCGAAAAGGTAACATCTTCACATATAACCTAGAAAGAAGCGTTCTCAGCAACGACTCTGTGTTGTTTGCATTCAATTCACATAGCGGAACATTCCTTTGGTTACAGCAGCCACGAAACACTTTTTTTGTATAATCTGCAATTGGACATTTGGAGAGCTCTGAGGCCTGCTGTGGAAAACGAAATGTCTTCACATAAAACCTAGAAAGAAGCATTCTCAGAAACCACTTTGTGATGTGTGCCTTCAACTCTCAGGGTTGAACATTCCTTTTGTTACAGCAGTTTTGAAACACACTTTTTCTAGAATCTCCATGTGGATATTTGGACCACTTATAGCAATTTGATGGAAACGAGACATCCTCATACACAAAGGAGACAGAAGCATTCCCACAAACTCCTTTCTGATGTGTGATCTCAACTCACAGATGTGAACCTTACTTTTGGTAGAGCAGTTTTGAAACCACCTTTTTCTAGAACATGCAAGTGGACATTTGGAGCGATTGGAGGCCTGTTTTCGAAAGGAAATATCTTCACATAACAAGTAGACAGAAGCATTCTCTGAAACCTCTTTGTGGTGTGTGCATTCACCTCACAGATTTGAACATTCCTTTTGACAGGGAAGTTTTGAAAGACTCTTTTTATGGCATCTGCAAGTGGATATTCGGACCGCTTCTTGGAATTCGTTGGAAACGGGACACCGTCGCAGAAAATCTAGACAGAAGCATTCTCACAAACTTCTGTGTGATGTGAGCATGCAGCTCACAGAGCTCAACCTTTCCTTTGATGGTGCAGTTTTGAAACACTCCTTTTCTACAATCTGCGAGTGGACAGTTGGAGCGCCTTGAGGCCTGTGGTGGAAAGGAAATATCTTCACATAAAAACTAGGCAGAAGCATTCTCTGAAACTTCTTTCTCGTGCGTGCATTAAATTCACAGATTTGAGCATTCCTTTTGACAGAGAAGTTTCGAAACACTTGTTTTGTAGAATGTGCTCGTGGAAATTTGGACCGCTTACAGTAATTCGTTGGAAACGGGACATCTTCACACAAAAACAAGACAGAAGCATTCTGACAGACTTCTGTGGGATATGTGCATTCAACTCACAGAGTTTAACCTTTTTTTCAATGTAGCAGTTTTGAAACACTCTTTTACTAGTATCTGCAAGTGGATATTTGGACCTGTCATAGGAATGCATTGGAAACGGGACACCCTCACCCAAAAACTAGACAGAAGCATTCTCAGAAACTTCTCTGTGATGTGAGCATTCAGCTCACAGAGTTGAACCTTTCTTTGGATAGAGCAGTTTTGCAACACTCTTTTTCTAGAATCTGCAAGTGGACATTTGGCGTGCCTTGAGGCCTGTGGTGGAAAAGAAATATCTTCACATAAAAACTAGACAGAAGCATTCTCTGAAACTTCTCTGTGGTGCGTGCATTAAATTCACAGAGTTGAACATTCCTTTTGACAGAGAAGTTTTGAAACACTTGTTTTGTAGAATCTGCAAGTGGAAATTTGGAAGGCTTATAGGAATTCGTTGGAAACCGGACACCTTCACACAAACAATAGACAAGCACTCTGACAAACTTTTGTGTGATCTGTGCATTCAACTCACAGAGTTGAACCTTCGTTTGCATGTAGCCGTTTTGAAACACTCTTTTTTGTAGAATCTGCAAGTGGATATTTGGACCGCTTAGAGGAATTCATTGGAAACGGGACACCCTCACACAAAAACTAGTCAGAAGCATTTTCACAAACTTCTGTGTTACGGGTGCGTTCAACTCAAAGAGCTGAGCTCTTCTTTTGCTAGAGCAGTTTTGAAACACTGATTTTCTAGAATCTGCAAGTGGACATTTGGAGCGCTTTGAGGCCTGTGGTGCAAAGGAAATATCTTCACATAACAAGTAGACAGAAGCATTCTCTGAAACTTCTTTGTGGTGTGTGCATTCAGCTCACAGAGTTGAACATTCCTTTTGACAGAGAAGTTTTGAAACACTCTTTTCATAGAATCTGCAAGTGGATATTTGGACCGCTTATAGGAATTCGTTGGAAACGGGACAGCCTCACACAAAAACTAGACAGAAGCATTCTCACAAATGCTTCTGTGACGTGAGCATTCAGCTCACAGAGCTGAACCTTTCTTTTGATAAGGCAGTTTTGAAACACTCTTTTTCTAGAATCTGCAAGTGGACATTTGGAGCGCTTTTAGGCCTGTGGTGGAAAGGAAATATCTTCACTAAAAAACTAGACAGATGCATTTTCTGAAACTTCCTCGTGGTGCATGCAGTCACCCTCAGAGTTGAACATTCCTTTTGACTGAGAAGTTGTGAAACACTCTTTTTGTAGAAACTGCAAGTGGCAACTTGGACCGTTTATAGGAATTCATTGGAAACGGGACAACTTCTCACAAAAACTAGAGAAAAGCTTTCTCACAAACTTATCTGCGATGTGTGCATTCAACTCAGAGAGTTTAACTGTCTTTTACTGGATTAGTTTGGAAACACTCCTTTTGCAGTAGATGCAAGTGGTCATTCGGAAAGCTATGAGGCCTGTGGTCGAAAAGGTAACATCTTCACATATAACCTAGGAAGAAGCGTTCTCAGCAACGACTCTGTGTTGTTTGCATTCAATTCACATAGCGGAACATTCCTTTGGTTACAGCAGCCACGAAACACTCTTTTTGTATAATCTGCAATTGGACATTTGGAGAGCTCTGAGGCCTGCTGTGGAAAACGAAATGTCTTCACATAAAACCTAGAAAGAAGCATTCTCAGAAACCACTTTGTGATGTGTGCCTTCAACTCTCAGGGTTGAACATTCCTTTTGTTACAGCAGTTTTGAAACACACTTTTTCTAGAATCTCCATGTGGATATTTGGACCACTTATAGCAATTTGATGGAAACGAGACATCCTCATACACAAAGGAGACAGAAGCATTCCCACAAACTCCTTTCTGATGTGTGATCTCAACTCACAGATGTGAACCTTACTTTTGGTAGAGCAGTTTTGAAACCACCTTTTTCTAGAACATGCAAGTGGACATTTGGAGCGATTGGAGGCCTGTTTTCGAAAGGAAATATCTTCACATAACAAGTAGACAGAAGCATTCTCTGAAACCTCTTTGTGGTGTGTGCATTCACCTCACAGATTTGAACATTCCTTTTGACAGGGAAGTTTTGAAAGACTCTTTTTATGGCATCTGCAAGTGGATATTCGGACCGCTTCTTGGAATTCGTTGGAAACGGGACACCGTCGCAGAAAATCTAGACAGAAGCATTCTCACAAACTTCTGTGTGATGTGAGCATGCAGCTCACAGAGCTCAACCTTTCCTTTGATGGTGCAGTTTTGAAACACTCCTTTTCTACAATCTGCGAGTGGACAGTTGGAGCGCCTTGAGGCCTGTGGTGGAAAGGAAATATCTTCACATAAAAACTAGGCAGAAGCATTCTCTGAAACTTCTTTCTCGTGCGTGCATTAAATTCACAGATTTGAGCATTCCTTTTGACAGAGAAGTTTCGAAACACTTGTTTTGTAGAATGTGCTCGTGGAAATTTGGACCGCTTACAGTAATTCGTTGGAAACGGGACATCTTCACACAAAAACAAGACAGAAGCATTCTGACAGACTTCTGTGGGATATGTGCATTCAACTCACAGAGTTTAACCTTTTTTTCAATGTAGCAGTTTTGAAACACTCTTTTACTAGTATCTGCAAGTGGATATTTGGACCTGTCATAGGAATGCATTGGAAACGGGACACCCTCACCCAAAAACTAGACAGAAGCATTCTCAGAAACTTCTCTGTGATGTGAGCATTCAGCTCACAGAGTTGAACCTTTCTTTTGATAGAGCAGTTTTGCAACACTCTTTTTCTAGAATCTGCAAGTGGACATTTGGCGTGCCTTGAGGCCTGTGGTGGAAAAGAAATATCTTCACATAAAAACTAGACAGAAGCATTCTCTGAAACTTCTTTGTGGTGCGTGCATTAAATTCACAGAGTTGAACATTCCTTTTGACAGAGAAGTTTTGAAACACTTGTTTTGTAGAATCTGCAAGTGGAAATTTGGAAGGCTTATAGGAATTCGTTGGAAACCGGACACCTTCACACAAACAATAGACAAGCACTCTGACAAACTTTTGTGTGATCTGTGCATTCAACTCACAGAGTTGAACCTTCGTTTGCATGTAGCCGTTTTGAAACACTCTTTTTTGTAGAATCTGCAAGTGGATATTTGGACCGCTTAGAGGAATTCATTGGAAACGGGACACCCTCACACAAAAACTAGTCAGAAGCATTTTCACAAACTTCTGTGTTACGGGTGCGTTCAACTCAAAGAGCTGAGCTCTTCTTTTGCTAGAGCAGTTTTGAAACACTGATTTTCTAGAATCTGCAAGTGGACATTTGGAGCGCTTTGAGGCCTGTGGTGCAAAGGAAATATCTTCACATAACAAGTAGACAGAAGCATTCTCTGAAACTTCTTTGTGGTGTGTGCATTCAGCTCACAGAGTTGAACATTCCTTTTGACAGAGAAGTTTTGAAACACTCTTTTCATAGAATCTGCAAGTGGATATTTGGACCGCTTATAGGAATTCGTTGGAAACGGGACAGCCTCACACAAAAACTAGACAGAAGCATTCTCACAAATGCTTCTGTGACGTGAGCATTCAGCTCACAGAGCTGAACCTTTCTTTTGATAAGGCAGTTTTGAAACACTCTTTTTCTAGAATCTGCAAGTGGACATTTGGAGCGCTTTTAGGCCTGTGGTGGAAAGGAAATATCTTCACTAAAAAACTAGACAGATGCATTTTCTGAAACTTCCTCGTGGTGCATGCAGTCACCCTCAGAGTTGAACATTCCTTTTGACTGAGAAGTTGTGAAACACTCTTTTTGTAGAAACTGCAAGTGGCAACTTGGACCGTTTATAGGAATTCATTGGAAACGGGACAACTTCTCCCAAAAACTAGAGAAAAGCTTTCTCACAAACTTATCTGCGATGTGTGCATTCAACTCACAGAGTTTAACTGTCTTTTACTGGATTAGTTTGGAAACACTCCTTTTGCAGTAGATGCAAGTGGTCATTCGGAAAGCTATGAGGCCTGTGGTCGAAAAGGTAACATCTTCACATATAACCTAGGAAGAAGCGTTCTCAGCAACGACTCTGTGTTGTTTGCATTCAATTCACATAGCGGAACATTCCTTTGGTTACAGCAGCCACGAAACACTCTTTTTGTATAATCTGCAATTGGACATTTGGAGAGCTCTGAGGCCTGCTGTGGAAAACGAAATGTCTTCACATAAAACCTAGAAAGAAGCATTCTCAGAAACCACTTTGTGATGTGTGCCTTCAACTCTCAGGGTTGAACATTCCTTTTGTTACAGCAGTTTTGAAACACACTTTTTC
This sequence comes from Pongo abelii, assembly GCF_028885655.2. Lineage (NCBI taxonomy): Eukaryota > Metazoa > Chordata > Mammalia > Primates > Hominidae > Pongo > Pongo abelii. Next base: position 37,211,197 of record NC_072003.2, read on the forward strand.
TAGAATCTCCATGTGGATATTTGGACCACTTATAGCAATTTGATGGAAACGAGACATCCTCATACACAAAGAAGACAGAAGCATTCCCACAAACTCCTTTCTGATGTGTGATCTCAACTCACAGATGTGAACCTTACTTTTGGTAGAGCAGTTTTGAAACCACCTTTTTCTAGAACATGCAAGTGGACATTTGGAGCGATTGGAGGCCTGTTTTCGAAAGGAAATATCTTCACATAACAAGTAGACAGAAGCATTCTCTGAAACCTCTTTGTGGTGTGTGCATTCACCTCACAGATTTGAACATTCCTTTTGACAGGGAAGTTTTGAAAGACTCTTTTTATGGCATCTGCAAGTGGATATTCGGACCGCTTCTTGGAATTCGTTGGAAACGGGACACCGTCGCAGAAAATCTAGACAGAAGCATTCTCACAAACTTCTGTGTGATGTGAGCATGCAGCTCACAGAGCTCAACCTTTCCTTTGATGGTGCAGTTTTGAAACACTCCTTTTCTACAATCTGCGAGTGGACAGTTGGAGCGCCTTGAGGCCTGTGGTGGAAAGGAAATATCTTCACATTAAAACTAGGCAGAAGCATTCTCTGAAACTTCTTTCTCGTGCGTGCATTAAATTCACAGATTTGAGCATTCCTTTTGACAGAGAAGTTTCGAAACACTTGTTTTGTAGAATGTGCTCGTGGAAATTTGGACCGCTTACTGTAATTCGTTGGAAACGGGACATCTTCACACAAAAACAAGACAGAAGCATTCTGACAGACTTCTGTGGGATATGTGCATTCAACTCACAGAGTTTAACCTTTTTTTCAATGTAGCAGTTTTGAAACACTCTTTTACTAGTATCTGCAAGTGGATATTTGGACCTGTCATAGGAATGCATTGGAAACGGGACACCCTCACCCAAAAACTAGACAGAAGCATTCTCAGAAACTTCTCTGTGATGTGAGCATTCAGCTCACAGAGTTGAACCTTTCTTTTGATAGAGCAGTTTTGCAACACTCTTTTTCTAGAATCTGCAAGTGGACATTTGGCGTGCCTTGAGGCCTGTGGTGGAAAAGAAATATCTTCACATAAAAACTAGACAGAAGCATTCTCTGAAACTTCTCTGTGGTGCGTGCATTAAATTCACAGAGTTGAACATTCCTTTTGACAGAGAAGTTTTGAAACACTTGTTTTGTAGAATCTGCAAGTGGAAATTTGGAAGGCTTATAGGAATTCGTTGGAAACCGGACACCTTCACACAAACAATAGACAAGCACTCTGACAAACTTTTGTGTGATCTGTGCATTCAACTCACAGAGTTGAACCTTCGTTTGCATGTAGCCGTTTTGAAACACTCTTTTTTGTAGAATCTGCAAGTGGATATTTGGACCGCTTAGAGGAATTCATTGGAAACGGGACACCCTCACACAAAAACTAGTCAGAAGCATTTTCACAAACTTCTGTGTTACGGGTGCGTTCAACTCAAAGAGCTGAGCTCTTCTTTTGCTAGAGCAGTTTTGAAACACTGATTTTCTAGAATCTGCAAGTGGACATTTGGAGCGCTTTGAGGCCTGTGGTGCAAAGGAAATATCTTCACATAACAAGTAGACAGAAGCATTCTCTGAAACTTCTTTGTGGTGTGTGCATTCAGCTCACAGAGTTGAACATTCCTTTTGACAGAGAAGTTTTGAAACACTCTTTTCATAGAATCTGCAAGTGGATATTTGGACCGCTTATAGGAATTCGTTGGAAACGGGACAGCCTCACACAAAAACTAGACAGAAGCATTCTCACAAATGCTTCTGTGACGTGAGCATTCAGCTCACAGAGCTGAACCTTTCTTTTGATAAGGCAGTTTTGAAACACTCTTTTTCTAGAATCTGCAAGTGGACATTTGGAGCGCTTTTAGGCCTGTGGTGGAAAGGAAATATCTTCACTAAAAAACTAGACAGATGCATTTTCTGAAACTTCCTCGTGGTGCATGCAGTCACCCTCAGAGTTGAACATTCCTTTTGACTGAGAAGTTGTGAAACACTCTTTCTGTAGAAACTGCAAGTGGCAACTTGGACCGTTTATAGGAATTCATTGGAAACGGGACAACTTCTCACAAAAACTAGAGAAAAGCTTTCTCACAAACTTATCTGCGATGTGTGCATTCAACTCACAGAGTTTAACTGTCTTTTACTGGATTAGTTTGGAAACACTCCTTTTGCAGTAGATGCAAGTGGTCATTCGGAAAGCTATGAGGCCTGTGGTCGAAAAGGTAACATCTTCACATATAACCTAGGAAGAAGCGTTCTCAGCAACGACTCTGTGTTGTTTGCATTCAATTCACATAGCGGAACATTCCTTTGGTTACAGCAGCCACGAAACACTCTTTTTGTATAATCTGCAATTGGACATTTGGAGAGCTCTGAGGCCTGCTGTGGAAAACGAAATGTCTTCACATAAAACCTAGAAAGAAGCATTCTCAGAAACCACTTTGTGATGTGTGCCTTCAACTCTCAGGGTTGAACATTCCTTTTGTTACAGCAGTTTTGAAACACACTTTTTCTAGAATCTCCATGTGGATATTTGGACCACTTATAGCAATTTGATGGAAACGAGACATCCTCATACACAAAGGAGACAGAAGCATTCCCACAAACTCCTTTCTGATGTGTGATCTCAACTCACAGATGTGAACCTTACTTTTGGTAGAGCAGTTTTGAAACCACCTTTTTCTAGAACATGCAAGTGGACATTTGGAGCGATTGGAGGCCTGTTTTCGAAAGGAAATATCTTCACATAACAAGTAGACAGAAGCATTCTCTGAAACCTCTTTGTGGTGTGTGCATTCACCTCACAGATTTGAACATTCCTTTTGACAGGGAAGTTTTGAAAGACTCTTTTTATGGCATCTGCAAGTGGATATTCGGACCGCTTCTTGGAATTCGTTGGAAACGGGACACCGTCGCAGAAAATCTAGACAGAAGCATTCTCACAAACTTCTGTGTGATGTGAGCATGCAGCTCACAGAGCTCAACCTTTCCTTTGATGGTGCAGTTTTGAAACACTCCTTTTCTACAATCTGCGAGTGGACAGTTGGAGCGCCTTGAGGCCTGTGGTGGAAAGGAAATATCTTCACATAAAAACTAGGCAGAAGCATTCTCTGAAACTTCTTTCTCGTGCGTGCATTAAATTCACAGATTTGAGCATTCCTTTTGACAGAGAAGTTTCGAAACACTTTTTTTGTAGAATGTGCTCGTGGAAATTTGGACCGCTTACAGTAATTCGTTGGAAACGGGACATCTTCACACAAAAACAAGACAGAAGCATTCTGACAGACTTCTGTGGGATATGTGCATTCAACTCACAGAGTTTAACCTTTTTTTCAATGTAGCAGTTTTGAAACACTCTTTTACTAGTATCTGCAAGTGGATATTTGGACCTGTCATAGGAATGCATTGGAAACGGGACACCCTCACCCAAAAACTAGACAGAAGCATTCTCAGAAACTTCTCTGTGATGTGAGCATTCAGCTCACAGAGTTGAACCTTTCTTTTGATAGAGCAGTTTTGCAACACTCTTTTTCTAGAATCTGCAAGTGGACATTTGGCGTGCCTTGAGGCCTGTGGTGGAAAAGAAATATCTTCACATAAAAACTAGACAGAAGCATTCTCTGAAACTTCTCTGTGGTGCGTGCATTAAATTCACAGAGTTGAACATTCCTTTTGACAGAGAAGTTTTGAAACACTTGTTTTGTAGAATCTGCAAGTGGAAATTTGGAAGGCTTATAGGAATTCGTTGGAAACCGGACACCTTCACACAAACAATAGACAAGCACTCTGACAAACTTTTGTGTGATCTGTGCATTCAACTCACAGAGTTGAACCTTCGTTTGCATGTAGCCGTTTTGAAACACTCTTTTTTGTAGAATCTGCAAGTGGATATTTGGACCGCTTAGAGGAATTCATTGGAAACGGGACACCCTCACACAAAAACTAGTCAGAAGCATTTTCACAAACTTCTCTGTTACGGGTGCGTTCAACTCAAAGAGCTGAGCTCTTCTTTTGCTAGAGCAGTTTTGAAACACTGATTTTCTAGAATCTGCAAGTGGACATTTGGAGCGCTTTGAGGCCTGTGGTGCAAAGGAAATATCTTCACATAACAAGTAGACAGAAGCATTCTCTGAAACTTCTTTGTGGTGTGTGCATTCAGCTCACAGAGTTGAACATTCCTTTTGACAGAGAAGTTTTGAAACACTCTTTTCATAGAATCTGCAAGTGGATATTTGGACCGCTTATAGGAATTCGTTGGAAACGGGACAGCCTCACACAAAAACTAGACAGAAGCATTCTCACAAATGCTTCTGTGACGTGAGCATTCAGCTCACAGAGCTGAACCTTTCTTTTGATAAGGCAGTTTTGAAACACTCTTTTTCTAGAATCTGCAAGTGGACATTTGGAGCGCTTTTAGGCCTGTGGTGGAAAGGAAATATCTTCACTAAAAAACTAGACAGATGCATTTTCTGAAACTTCCTCGTGGTGCATGCAGTCACCCTCAGAGTTGAACATTCCTTTTGACTGAGAAGTTGTGAAACACTCTTTCTGTAGAAACTGCAAGTGGCAACTTGGACCGTTTATAGGAATTCATTGGAAACGGGACAACTTCTCACAAAAACTAGAGAAAAGCTTTCTCACAAACTTATCTGCGATGTGTGCATTCAACTCACAGAGTTTAACTGTCTTTTACTGGATTAGTTTGGAAACACTCCTTTTGCAGTAGATGCAAGTGGTCATTCGGAAAGCTATGAGGCCTGTGGTCGAAAAGGTAACATCTTCACATATAACCTAGGAAGAAGCGTTCTCAGCAACGACTCTGTGTTGTTTGCATTCAATTCACATAGCGGAACATTCCTTTGGTTACAGCAGCCACGAAACACTCTTTTTGTATAATCTGCAATTGGACATTTGGAGAGCTCTGAGGCCTGCTGTGGAAAACGAAATGTCTTCACATAAAACCTAGAAAGAAGCATTCTCAGAAACCACTTTGTGATGTGTGCCTTCAACTCTCAGGGTTGAACATTCCTTTTGTTACAGCAGTTTTGAAACACACTTTTTCTAGAATCTCCATGTGGATATTTGGACCACTTATAGCAATTTGATGGAAACGAGACATCCTCATACACAAAGGAGACAGAAGCATTCCCACAAACTCCTTTCTGATGTGTGATCTCAACTCACAGATGTGAACCTTACTTTTGGTAGAGCAGTTTTGAAACCACCTTTTTCTAGAACATGCAAGTGGACATTTGGAGCGATTGGAGGCCTGTTTTCGAAAGGAAATATCTTCACATAACAAGTAGACAGAAGCATTCTCTGAAACTTCTTTGTGGTGTGTCCATTCACCTCACAGATTTGAACATTCCTTTTGACAGGGAAGTTTTGAAAGACTCTTTTTATGGCATCTGCAAGTGGATATTCGGACCGCTTCTTGGAATTCGTTGGAAACGGGACACCGTCGCAGAAAATCTAGACAGAAGCATTCTCACAAACTTCTGTGTGATGTGAGCATGCAGCTCACAGAGCTCAACCTTTCCTTTGATGGTGCAGTTTTGAAACACTCCTTTTCTACAATCTGCGAGTGGACAGTTGGAGCGCCTTGAGGCCTGTGGTGGAAAGGAAATATCTTCACATAAAAACTAGGCAGAAGCATTCTCTGAAACTTCTTTCTCGTGCGTGCATTAAATTCACAGATTTGAGCATTCCTTTTGACAGAGAAGTTTCGAAACACTTTTTTTGTAGAATGTGCTCGTGGAAATTTGGACCGCTTACAGTAATTCGTTGGAAACGGGACATCTTCACACAAAAACAAGACAGAAGCATTCTGACAGACTTCTGTGGGATATGTGCATTCAACTCACAGAGTTTAACCTTTTTTTCAATGTAGCAGTTTTGAAACACTCTTTTACTAGTATCTGCAAGTGGATATTTGGACCTGTCATAGGAATGCATTGGAAACGGGACACCCTCACCCAAAAACTAGACAGAAGCATTCTCAGAAACTTCTCTGTGATGTGAGCATTCAGCTCACAGAGTTGAACCTTTCTTTGGATAGAGCAGTTTTGCAACACTCTTTTTCTAGAATCTGCAAGTGGACATTTGGCGTGCCTTGAGGCCTGTGGTGGAAAAGAAATATCTTCACATAAAAACTAGACAGAAGCATTCTCTGAAACTTCTCTGTGGTGCGTGCATTAAATTCACAGAGTTGAACATTCCTTTTGACAGAGAAGTTTTGAAACACTTGTTTTGTAGAATCTGCAAGTGGAAATTTGGAAGGCTTATAGGAATTCGTTGGAAACCGGACACCTTCACACAAACAATAGACAAGCACTATGACAAACTTTTGTGTGATCTGTGCATTCAACTCACAGAGTTGAACCTTCGTTTGCATGTAGCCGTTTTGAAACACTCTTTTTTGTAGAATCTGCAAGTGGATATTTGGACCGCTTAGAGGAATTCATTGGAAACGGGACACCCTCACACAAAAACTAGTCAGAAGCATTTTCACAAACTTCTCTGTTACGGGTGCGTTCAACTCAAAGAGCTGAGCTCTTCTTTTGCTAGAGCAGTTTTGAAACACTGATTTTCTAGAATCTGCAAGTGGACATTTGGAGCGCTTTGAGGCCTGTGGTGCAAAGGAAATATCTTCACATAACAAGTAGACAGAAGCATTCTCTGAAACTTCTTTGTGGTGTGTGCATTCAGCTCACAGAGTTGAACATTCCTTTTGACAGAGAAGTTTTGAAACACTCTTTTCATAGAATCTGCAAGTGGATATTTGGACCGCTTATAGGAATTCGTTGGAAACGGGACAGCCTCACACAAAAACTAGACAGAAGCATTCTCACAAATGCTTCTGTGACGTGAGCATTCAGCTCACAGAGCTGAACCTTTCTTTTGATAAGGCAGTTTTGAAACACTCTTTTTCTAGAATCTGCAAGTGGACATTTGGAGCGCTTTTAGGCCTGTGGTGGAAAGGAAATATCTTCACTAAAAAACTAGACAGATGCATTTTCTGAAACTTCCTCGTGGTGCATGCAGTCACCCTCAGAGTTGAACATTCCTTTTGACTGAGAAGTTGTGAAACACTCTTTTTGTAGAAACTGCAAGTGGCAACTTGGACCGTTTATAGGAATTCATTGGAAACGGGACAACTTCTCACAAAAACTAGAGAAAAGCTTTCTCACAAACTTATCTGCGATGTGTGCATTCAACTCACAGAGTTTAACTGTCTTTTACTGGATTAGTTTGGAAACACTCCTTTTGCAGTAGATGCAAGTGGTCATTCGGAAAGCTATGAGGCCTGTGGTCGAAAAGGTAACATCTTCACATATAACCTAGGAAGAAGCGTTCTCAGCAACGACTCTGTGTTGTTTGCATTCAATTCACATAGCGGAACATTCCTTTGGTTACAGCAGCCACGAAACACTCTTTTTGTATAATCTGCAATTGGACATTTGGAGAGCTCTGAGGCCTGCTGTGGAAAACGAAATGTCTTCACATAAAACCTAGAAAGAAGCATTCTCAGAAACCACTTTGTGATGTGTGCCTTCAACTCTCAGGGTTGAACATTCCTTTTGTTACAGCAGTTTTGAAACACACTTTTTCTAGAATCTCCATGTGGATATTTGGACCACTTATAGCAATTTGATGGAAACGAGACATCCTCATACACAAAGGAGACAGAAGCATTCCCACAAACTCCTTTCTGATGTGTGATCTCAACTCACAGATGTGAACCTTACTTTTGGTAGAGCAGTTTTGAAACCACCTTTTTCTAGAACATGCAAGTGGACATTTGGAGCGATTGGAGGCCTGTTTTCGAAAGGAAATATCTTCACATAACAAGTAGACAGAAGCATTCTCTGAAACTTCTTTGTGGTGTGTCCATTCACCTCACAGATTTGAACATTCCTTTTGACAGGGAAGTTTTGAAAGACTCTTTTTATGGCATCTGCAAGTGGATATTCGGACCGCTTCTTGGAATTCGTTGGAAACGGGACACCGTCGCAGAAAATCTAGACAGAAGCATTCTCACAAACTTCTGTGTGATGTGAGCATGCAGCTCACAGAGCTCAACCTTTCCTTTGATGGTGCAGTTTTGAAACACTCCTTTTCTACAATCTGCGAGTGGACAGTTGGAGCGCCTTGAGGCCTGTGGTGGAAAGGAAATATCTTCACATAAAAACTAGGCAGAAGCATTCTCTGAAACTTCTTTCTCGTGCGTGCATTAAATTCACAGATTTGAGCATTCCTTTTGACAGAGAAGTTTCGAAACACTTTTTTTGTAGAATGTGCTCGTGGAAATTTGGACCGCTTACAGTAATTCGTTGGAAACGGGACATCTTCACACAAAAACAAGACAGAAGCATTCTGACAGACTTCTGTGGGATATGTGCATTCAACTCACAGAGTTTAACCTTTTTTTCAATGTAGCAGTTTTGAAACACTCTTTTACTAGTATCTGCAAGTGGATATTTGGACCTGTCATAGGAATGCATTGGAAACGGGACACCCTCACCCAAAAACTAGACAGAAGCATTCTCAGAAACTTCTCTGTGATGTGAGCATTCAGCTCACAGAGTTGAACCTTTCTTTGGATAGAGCAGTTTTGCAACACTCTTTTTCTAGAATCTGCAAGTGGACATTTGGCGTGCCTTGAGGCCTGTGGTGGAAAAGAAATATCTTCACATAAAAACTAGACAGAAGCATTCTCTGAAACTTCTCTGTGGTGCGTGCATTAAATTCACAGAGTTGAACATTCCTTTTGACAGAGAAGTTTTGAAACACTTGTTTTGTAGAATCTGCAAGTGGAAATTTGGAAGGCTTATAGGAATTCGTTGGAAACCGGACACCTTCACACAAACAATAGACAAGCACTCTGACAAACTTTTGTGTGATCTGTGCATTCAACTCACAGAGTTGAACCTTCGTTTGCATGTAGCCGTTTTGAAACACTCTTTTTTGTAGAATCTGCAAGTGGATATTTGGACCGCTTAGAGGAATTCATTGGAAACGGGACACCCTCACACAAAAACTAGTCAGAAGCATTTTCACAAACTTCTGTGTTACGGGTGCGTTCAACTCAAAGAGCTGAGCTCTTCTTTTGCTAGAGCAGTTTTGAAACACTGATTTTCTAGAATCTGCAAGTGGACATTTGGAGCGCTTTGAGGCCTGTGGTGCAAAGGAAATATCTTCACATAACAAGTAGACAGAAGCATTCTCTGAAACTTCTTTGTGGTGTGTGCATTCAGCTCACAGAGTTGAACATTCCTTTTGACAGAGAAGTTTTGAAACACTCTTTTCATAGAATCTGCAAGTGGATATTTGGACCGCTTATAGGAATTCGTTGGAAACGGGACAGCCTCACACAAAAACTAGACAGAAGCATTCTCACAAATGCTTCTGTGACGTGAGCATTCAGCTCACAGAGCTGAACCTTTCTTTTGATAAGGCAGTTTTGAAACACTCTTTTTCTAGAATCTGCAAGTGGACATTTGGAGCGCTTTTAGGCCTGTGGTGGAAAGGAAATATCTTCACTAAAAAACTAGACAGATGCATTTTCTGAAACTTCCTCGTGGTGCATGCAGTCACCCTCAGAGTTGAACATTCCTTTTGACTGAGAAGTTGTGAAACACTCTTTTTGTAGAAACTGCAAGTGGCAACTTGGACCGTTTATAGGAATTCATTGGAAACGGGACAACTTCTCACAAAAACTAGAGAAAAGCTTTCTCACAAACTTATCTGCGATGTGTGCATTCAACTCAGAGAGTTTAACTGTCTTTTACTGGATTAGTTTGGAAACACTCCTTTTGCAGTAGATGCAAGTGGTCATTCGGAAAGCTATGAGGCCTGTGGTCGAAAAGGTAACATCTTCACATATAACCTAGGAAGAAGCGTTCTCAGCAACGACTCTGTGTTGTTTGCATTCAATTCACATAGCGGAACATTCCTTTGGTTACAGCAGCCACGAAACACTCTTTTTGTATAATCTGCAATTGGACATTTGGAGAGCTCTGAGGCCTGCTGTGGAAAACGAAATGTCTTCACATAAAACCTAGAAAGAAGCATTCTCAGAAACCACTTTGTGATGTGTGCCTTCAACTCTCAGGGTTGAACATTCCTTTTGTTACAGCAGTTTTGAAACACACTTTTTCTAGAATCTCCATGTGGATATTTGGACCACTTATAGCAATTTGATGGAAACGAGACATCCTCATACACAAAGGAGACAGAAGCATTCCCACAAACTCCTTTCTGATGTGTGATCTCAACTCACAGATGTGAACCTTACTTTTGGTAGAGCAGTTTTGAAACCACCTTTTTCTAGAACATGCAAGTGGACATTTGGAGCGATTGGAGGCCTGTTTTCGAAAGGAAATATCTTCACATAACAAGTAGACAGAAGCATTCTCTGAAACTTCTTTGTGGTGTGTCCATTCACCTCACAGATTTGAACATTCCTTTTGACAGGGAAGTTTTGAAAGACTCTTTTTATGGCATCTGCAAGTGGATATTCGGACCGCTTCTTGGAATTCGTTGGAAACGGGACACCGTCGCAGAAAATCTAGACAGAAGCATTCTCACAAACTTCTGTGTGATGTGAGCATGCAGCTCACAGAGCTCAACCTTTCCTTTGATGGTGCAGTTTTGAAACACTCCTTTTCTACAATCTGCGAGTGGACAGTTGGAGCGCCTTGAGGCCTGTGGTGGAAAGGAAATATCTTCACATAAAAACTAGGCAGAAGCATTCTCTGAAACTTCTTTCTCGTGCGTGCATTAAATTCACAGATTTGAGCATTCCTTTTGACAGAGAAGTTTCGAAACACTTTTTTTGTAGAATGTGCTCGTGGAAATTTGGACCGCTTACAGTAATTCGTTGGAAACGGGACATCTTCACACAAAAACAAGACAGAAGCATTCTGACAGACTTCTGTGGGATATGTGCATTCAACTCACAGAGTTTAACCTTTTTTTCAATGTAGCAGTTTTGAAACACTCTTTTACTAGTATCTGCAAGTGGATATTTGGACCTGTCATAGGAATGCATTGGAAACGGGACACCCTCACCCAAAAACTAGACAGAAGCATTCTCAGAAACTTCTCTGTGATGTGAGCATTCAGCTCACAGAGTTGAACCTTTCTTTGGATAGAGCAGTTTTGCAACACTCTTTTTCTAGAATCTGCAAGTGGACATTTGGCGTGCCTTGAGGCCTGTGGTGGAAAAGAAATATCTTCACATAAAAACTAGACAGAAGCATTCTCTGAAACTTCTCTGTGGTGCGTGCATTAAATTCACAGAGTTGAACATTCCTTTTGACAGAGAAGTTTTGAAACACTTGTTTTGTAGAATCTGCAAGTGGAAATTTGGAAGGCTTATAGGAATTCGTTGGAAACCGGACACCTTCACACAAACAATAGACAAGCACTCTGACAAACTTTTGTGTGATCTGTGCATTCAACTCACAGAGTTGAACCTTCGTTTGCATGTAGCCGTTTTGAAACACTCTTTTTTGTAGAATCTGCAAGTGGATATTTGGACCGCTTAGAGGAATTCATTGGAAACGGGACACCCTCACACAAAAACTAGTCAGAAGCATTTTCACAAACTTCTCTGTTACGGGTGCGTTCAACTCAAAGAGCTGAGCTCTTCTTTTGCTAGAGCAGTTTTGAAACACTGATTTTCTAGAATCTGCAAGTGGACATTTGGAGCGCTTTGAGGCCTGTGGTGCAAAGGAAATATCTTCACATAACAAGTAGACAGAAGCATTCTCTGAAACTTCTTTGTGGTGTGTGCATTCAGCTCACAGAGTTGAACATTCCTTTTGACAGAGAAGTTTTGAAACACTCTTTTCATAGAATCTGCAAGTGGATATTTGGACCGCTTATAGGAATTCGTTGGAAACGGGACAGCCTCACACAAAAACTAGACAGAAGCATTCTCACAAATGCTTCTGTGACGTGAGCATTCAGCTCACAGAGCTGAACCTTTCTTTTGATAAGGCAGTTTTGAAACACTCTTTTTCTAGAATCTGCAAGTGGACATTTGGAGCGCTTTTAGGCCTGTGGTGGAAAGGAAATATCTTCACTAAAAAACTAGACAGATGCATTTTCTGAAACTTCCTCGTGGTGCATGCAGTCACCCTCAGAGTTGAACATTCCTTTTGACTGAGAAGTTGTGAAACACTCTTTCTGTAGAAACTGCAAGTGGCAACTTGGACCGTTTATAGGAATTCATTGGAAACGGGACAACTTCTCACAAAAACTAGAGAAAAGCTTTCTCACAAACTTATCTGCGATGTGTGCATTCAACTCACAGAGTTTAACCGTCTTTTACTGGATTAGTTTGGAAACACTCCTTTTGCAGTAGATGCAAGTGGTCATTCGGAAAGCTATGAGGCCTGTGGTCGAAAAGGTAACATCTTCACATATAACCTAGAAAGAAGCGTTCTCAGCAACGACTCTGTGTTGTTTGCATTCAATTCACATAGCGGAACATTCCTTTGGTTACAGCAGCCACGAAACACTTTTTTTGTATAATCTGCAATTGGACATTTGGAGAGCTCTGAGGCCTGCTGTGGAAAACGAAATGTCTTCACATAAAACCTAGAAAGAAGCATTCTCAGAAACCACTTTGTGATGTGTGCCTTCAACTCTCAGGGTTGAACATTCCTTTTGTTACAGCAGTTTTGAAACACACTTTTTCTAGAATCTCCATGTGGATATTTGGACCACTTATAGCAATTTGATGGAAACGAGACATCCTCATACACAAAGGAGACAGAAGCATTCCCACAAACTCCTTTCTGATGTGTGATCTCAACTCACAGATGTGAACCTTACTTTTGGTAGAGCAGTTTTGAAACCACCTTTTTCTAGAACATGCAAGTGGACATTTGGAGCGATTGGAGGCCTGTTTTCGAAAGGAAATATCTTCACATAACAAGTAGACAGAAGCATTCTCTGAAACCTCTTTGTGGTGTGTGCATTCACCTCACAGATTTGAACATTCCTTTTGACAGGGAAGTTTTGAAAGACTCTTTTTATGGCATCTGCAAGTGGATATTCGGACCGCTTCTTGGAATTCGTTGGAAACGGGACACCGTCGCAGAAAATCTAGACAGAAGCATTCTCACAAACTTCTGTGTGATGTGAGCATGCAGCTCACAGAGCTCAACCTTTCCTTTGATGGTGCAGTTTTGAAACACTCCTTTTCTACAATCTGCGAGTGGACAGTTGGAGCGCCTTGAGGCCTGTGGTGGAAAGGAAATATCTTCACATAAAAACTAGGCAGAAGCATTCTCTGAAACTTCTTTCTCGTGCGTGCATTAAATTCACAGATTTGAGCATTCCTTTTGACAGAGAAGTTTCGAAACACTTTTTTTGTAGAATGTGCTCGTGGAAATTTGGACCGCTTACAGTAATTCGTTGGAAACGGGACATCTTCACACAAAAACAAGACAGAAGCATTCTGACAGACTTCTGTGGGATATGTGCATTCAACTCACAGAGTTTAACCTTTTTTTCAATGTAGCAGTTTTGAAACACTCTTTTACTAGTATCTGCAAGTGGATATTTGGACCTGTCATAGGAATGCATTGGAAACGGGACACCCTCACCCAAAAACTAGACAGAAGCATTCTCAGAAACTTCTCTGTGATGTGAGCATTCAGCTCACAGAGTTGAACCTTTCTTTGGATAGAGCAGTTTTGCAACACTCTTTTTCTAGAATCTGCAAGTGGACATTTGGCGTGCCTTGAGGCCTGTGGTGGAAAAGAAATATCTTCACATAAAAACTAGACAGAAGCATTCTCTGAAACTTCTCTGTGGTGCGTGCATTAAATTCACAGAGTTGAACATTCCTTTTGACAGAGAAGTTTTGAAACACTTGTTTTGTAGAATCTGCAAGTGGAAATTTGGAAGGCTTATAGGAATTCGTTGGAAACCGGACACCTTCACACAAACAATAGACAAGCACTCTGACAAACTTTTGTGTGATCTGTGCATTCAACTCACAGAGTTGAACCTTCGTTTGCATGTAGCCGTTTTGAAACACTCTTTTTTGTAGAATCTGCAAGTGGATATTTGGACCGCTTAGAGGAATTCATTGGAAACGGGACACCCTCACACAAAAACTAGTCAGAAGCATTTTCACAAACTTCTGTGTTACGGGTGCGTTCAACTCAAAGAGCTGAGCTCTTCTTTTGCTAGAGCAGTTTTGAAACACTGATTTTCTAGAATCTGCAAGTGGACATTTGGAACGCTTTGAGGCCTGTGGTGCAAAGGAAATATCTTCACATAACAAGTAGACAGAAGCATTCTCTGAAACTTCTTTGTGGTGTGTGCATTCAGCTCACAGAGTTGAACATTCCTTTTGACAGAGAAGTTTTGAAACACTCTTTTCATAGAATCTGCAAGTGGATATTTGGACCGCTTATAGGAATTCGTTGGAAACGGGACAGCCTCACACAAAAACTAGACAGAAGCATTCTCACAAATGCTTCTGTGACGTGAGCATTCAGCTCACAGAGCTGAACCTTTCTTTTGATAAGGCAGTTTTGAAACACTCTTTTTCTAGAATCTGCAAGTGGACATTTGGAGCGCTTTTAGGCCTGTGGTGGAAAGGAAATATCTTCACTAAAAAACTAGACAGATGCATTTTCTGAAACTTCCTCGTGGTGCATGCAGTCACCCTCAGAGTTGAACATTCCTTTTGACTGAGAAGTTGTGAAACACTCTTTCTGTAGAAACTGCAAGTGGCAACTTGGACCGTTTATAGGAATTCATTGGAAACGGGACAACTTCTCACAAAAACTAGAGAAAAGCTTTCTCACAAACTTATCTGCGATGTGTGCATTCAACTCACAGAGTTTAACTGTCTTTTACTGGATTAGTTTGGAAACACTCCTTTTGCAGTAGATGAAAGTGGTCATTCGGAAAGCTATGAGGCCTGTGGTCGAAAAGGTAACATCTTCACATATAACCTAGGAAGAAGCGTTCTCAGCAACGACTCTGTGTTGTTTGCATTCAATTCACATAGCGGAACATTCCTTTGGTTACAGCAGCCACGAAACACTCTTTTTGTATAATCTGCAATTGGACATTTGGAGAGCTCTGAGGCCTGCTGTGGAAAACGAAATGTCTTCACATAAAACCTAGAAAGAAGCATTCTCAGAAACCACTTTGTGATGTGTGCCTTCAACTCTCAGGGTTGAACATTCCTTTTGTTACAGCAGTTTTGAAACACACTTTTTCTAGAATCTCCATGTGGATATTTGGACCACTTATAGCAATTTGATGGAAACGAGACATCCTCATACACAAAGGAGACAGAAGCATTCCCACAAACTCCTTTCTGATGTGTGATCTCAACTCACAGATGTGAACCTTACTTTTGGTAGAGCAGTTTTGAAACCACCTTTTTCTAGAACATGCAAGTGGACATTTGGAGCGATTGGAGGCCTGTTTTCGAAAGGAAATATCTTCACATAACAAGTAGACAGAAGCATTCTCTGAAACTTCTTTGTGGTGTGTGCATTCACCTCACAGATTTGAACATTCCTTTTGACAGGGAAGTTTTGAAAGACTCTTTTTATGGCATCTGCAAGTGGATATTCGGACCGCTTCTTGGAATTCGTTGGAAACGGGACACCGTCGCAGAAAATCTAGACAGAAGCATTCTCACAAACTTCTGTGTGATGTGAGCATGCAGCTCACAGAGCTCAACCTTTCCTTTGATGGTGCAGTTTTGAAACACTCCTTTTCTACAATCTGCGAGTGGACAGTTGGAGCGCCTTGAGGCCTGTGGTGGAAAGGAAATATCTTCACATAAAAACTAGGCAGAAGCATTCTCTGAAACTTCTTTCTCGTGCGTGCATTAAATTCACAGATTTGAGCATTCCTTTTGACAGAGAAGTTTCGAAACACTTTTTTTGTAGAATGTGCTCGTGGAAATTTGGACCGCTTACAGTAATTCGTTGGAAACGGGACATCTTCACACAAAAACAAGACAGAAGCATTCTGACAGACTTCTGTGGGATATGTGCATTCAACTCACAGAGTTTAACCTTTTTTTCAATGTAGCAGTTTTGAAACACTCTTTTACTAGTATCTGCAAGTGGATATTTGGACCTGTCATAGGAATGCATTGGAAACGGGACACCCTCACCCAAAAACTAGACAGAAGCATTCTCAGAAACTTCTCTGTGATGTGAGCATTCAGCTCACAGAGTTGAACCTTTCTTTGGATAGAGCAGTTTTGCAACACTCTTTTTCTAGAATCTGCAAGTGGACATTTGGCGTGCCTTGAGGCCTGTGGTGGAAAAGAAATATCTTCACATAAAAACTAGACAGAAGCATTCTCTGAAACTTCTCTGTGGTGCGTGCATTAAATTCACAGAGTTGAACATTCCTTTTGACAGAGAAGTTTTGAAACACTTGTTTTGTAGAATCTGCAAGTGGAAATTTGGAAGGCTTATAGGAATTCGTTGGAAACCGGACACCTTCACACAAACAATAGACAAGCACTCTGACAAACTTTTGTGTGATCTGTGCATTCAACTCACAGAGTTGAACCTTCGTTTGCATGTAGCCGTTTTGAAACACTCTTTTTTGTAGAATCTGCAAGTGGATATTTGGACCGCTTAGAGGAATTCATTGGAAACGGGACACCCTCACACAAAAACTAGTCAGAAGCATTTTCACAAACTTCTGTGTTACGGGTGCGTTCAACTCAAAGAGCTGAGCTCTTCTTTTGCTAGAGCAGTTTTGAAACACTGATTTTCTAGAATCTGCAAGTGGACATTTGGAGCGCTTTGAGGCCTGTGGTGCAAAGGAAATATCTTCACATAACAAGTAGACAGAAGCATTCTCTGAAACTTCTTTGTGGTGTGTGCATTCAGCTCACAGAGTTGAACATTCCTTTTGACAGAGAAGTTTTGAAACACTCTTTTCATAGAATCTGCAAGTGGATATTTGGACCGCTTATAGGAATTCGTTGGAAACGGGACAGCCTCACACAAAAACTAGACAGAAGCATTCTCACAAATGCTTCTGTGACGTGAGCATTCAGCTCACAGAGCTGAACCTTTCTTTTGATAAGGCAGTTTTGAAACACTCTTTTTCTAGAATCTGCAAGTGGACATTTGGAGCGCTTTTAGGCCTGTGGTGGAAAGGAAATATCTTCACTAAAAAACTAGACAGATGCATTTTCTGAAACTTCCTCGTGGTGCATGCAGTCACCCTCAGAGTTGAACATTCCTTTTGACTGAGAAGTTGTGAAACACTCTTTTTGTAGAAACTGCAAGTGGCAACTTGGACCGTTTATAGGAATTCATTGGAAACGGGACAACTTCTCACAAAAACTAGAGAAAAGCTTTCTCACAAACTTATCTGCGATGTGTGCATTCAACTCAGAGAGTTTAACTGTCTTTTACTGGATTAGTTTGGAAACACTCCTTTTGCAGTAGATGCAAGTGGTCATTCGGAAAGCTATGAGGCCTGTGGTCGAAAAGGTAACATCTTCACATATAACCTAGGAAGAAGCGTTCTCAGCAACGACTCTGTGTTGTTTGCATTCAATTCACATAGCGGAACATTCCTTTGGTTACAGCAGCCACGAAACACTCTTTTTGTATAATCTGCAATTGGACATTTGGAGAGCTCTGAGGCCTGCTGTGGAAAACGAAATGTCTTCACATAAAACCTAGAAAGAAGCATTCTCAGAAACCACTTTGTGATGTGTGCCTTCAACTCTCAGGGTTGAACATTCCTTTTGTTACAGCAGTTTTGAAACACACTTTTTCTAGAATCTCCATGTGGATATTTGGACCACTTATAGCAATTTGATGGAAACGAGACATCCTCATACACAAAGGAGACAGAAGCATTCCCACAAACTCCTTTCTGATGTGTGATCTCAACTCACAGATGTGAACCTTACTTTTGGTAGAGCAGTTTTGAAACCACCTTTTTCTAGAACATGCAAGTGGACATTTGGAGCGATTGGAGGCCTGTTTTCGAAAGGAAATATCTTCACATAACAAGTAGACAGAAGCATTCTCTGAAACTTCTTTGTGGTGTGTGCATTCACCTCACAGATTTGAACATTCCTTTTGACAGGGAAGTT
Source organism: Pongo abelii (assembly GCF_028885655.2). NCBI lineage: Eukaryota > Metazoa > Chordata > Mammalia > Primates > Hominidae > Pongo > Pongo abelii. The sequence continues at coordinate 37,229,363 of NC_072003.2, forward strand.
TTGAAAGACTCTTTTTATGGCATCTGCAAGTGGATATTCGGACCGCTTCTTGGAATTCGTTGGAAACGGGACACCGTCGCAGAAAATCTAGACAGAAGCATTCTCACAAACTTCTGTGTGATGTGAGCATGCAGCTCACAGAGCTCAACCTTTCCTTTGATGGTGCAGTTTTGAAACACTCCTTTTCTACAATCTGCGAGTGGACAGTTGGAGCGCCTTGAGGCCTGTGGTGGAAAGGAAATATCTTCACATAAAAACTAGGCAGAAGCATTCTCTGAAACTTCTTTCTCGTGCGTGCATTAAATTCACAGATTTGAGCATTCCTTTTGACAGAGAAGTTTCGAAACACTTGTTTTGTAGAATGTGCTCGTGGAAATTTGGACCGCTTACAGTAATTCGTTGGAAACGGGACATCTTCACACAAAAACAAGACAGAAGCATTCTGACAGACTTCTGTGGGATATGTGCATTCAATTCACAGAGTTTAACCTTTTTTTCAATGTAGCAGTTTTGAAACACTCTTTTACTAGTATCTGCAAGTGGATATTTGGACCTGTCATAGGAATGCATTGGAAACGGGACACCCTCACCCAAAAACTAGACAGAAGCATTCTCAGAAACTTCTCTGTGATGTGAGCATTCAGCTCACAGAGTTGAACCTTTCTTTGGATAGAGCAGTTTTGCAACACTCTTTTTCTAGAATCTGCAAGTGGACATTTGGCGTGCCTTGAGGCCTGTGGTGGAAAAGAAATATCTTCACATAAAAACTAGACAGAAGCATTCTCTGAAACTTCTCTGTGGTGCGTGCATTAAATTCACAGAGTTGAACATTCCTTTTGACAGAGAAGTTTTGAAACACTTGTTTTGTAGAATCTGCAAGTGGAAATTTGGAAGGCTTATAGGAATTCGTTGGAAACCGGACACCTTCACACAAACAATAGACAAGCACTCTGACAAACTTTTGTGTGATCTGTGCATTCAACTCACAGAGTTGAACCTTCGTTTGCATGTAGCCGTTTTGAAACACTCTTTTTTGTAGAATCTGCAAGTGGATATTTGGACCGCTTAGAGGAATTCATTGGAAACGGGACACCCTCACACAAAAACTAGTCAGAAGCATTTTCACAAACTTCTGTGTTACGGGTGCGTTCAACTCAAAGAGCTGAGCTCTTCTTTTGCTAGAGCAGTTTTGAAACACTGATTTTCTAGAATCTGCAAGTGGACATTTGGAGCGCTTTGAGGCCTGTGGTGCAAAGGAAATATCTTCACATAACAAGTAGACAGAAGCATTCTCTGAAACTTCTTTGTGGTGTGTGCATTCAGCTCACAGAGTTGAACATTCCTTTTGACAGAGAAGTTTTGAAACACTCTTTTCATAGAATCTGCAAGTGGATATTTGGACCGCTTATAGGAATTCGTTGGAAACGGGACAGCCTCACACAAAAACTAGACAGAAGCATTCTCACAAATGCTTCTGTGACGTGAGCATTCAGCTCACAGAGCTGAACCGTTCTTTTGATAAGGCAGTTTTGAAACACTCTTTTTCTAGAATCTGCAAGTGGACATTTGGAGCGCTTTTAGGCCTGTGGTGGAAAGGAAATATCTTCACTAAAAAACTAGACAGATGCATTTTCTGAAACTTCCTCGTGGTGCATGCAGTCACCCTCAGAGTTGAACATTCCTTTTGACTGAGAAGTTGTGAAACACTCTTTTTGTAGAAACTGCAAGTGGCAACTTGGACCGTTTATAGGAATTCATTGGAAACGGGACAACTTCTCACAAAAACTAGAGAAAAGCTTTCTCACAAACTTATCTGCGATGTGTGCATTCAACTCACAGAGTTTAACTGTCTTTTACTGGATTAGTTTGGAAACACTCCTTTTGCAGTAGATGCAAGTGGTCATTCGGAAAGCTATGAGGCCTGTGGTCGAAAAGGTAACATCTTCACATATAACCTAGGAAGAAGCGTTCTCAGCAACGACTCTGTGTTGTTTGCATTCAATTCACATAGCGGAACATTCCTTTGGTTACAGCAGCCACGAAACACTCTTTTTGTATAATCTGCAATTGGACATTTGGAGAGCTCTGAGGCCTGCTGTGGAAAACGAAATGTCTTCACATAAAACCTAGAAAGAAGCATTCTCAGAAACCACTTTGTGATGTGTGCCTTCAACTCTCAGGGTTGAACATTCCTTTTGTTACAGCAGTTTTGAAACACACTTTTTCTAGAATCTCCATGTGGATATTTGGACCACTTATAGCAATTTGATGGAAACGAGACATCCTCATACACAAAGGAGACAGAAGCATTCCCACAAACTCCTTTCTGATGTGTGATCTCAACTCACAGATGTGAACCTTACTTTTGGTAGAGCAGTTTTGAAACCACCTTTTTCTAGAACATGCAAGTGGACATTTGGAGCGATTGGAGGCCTGTTTTCGAAAGGAAATATCGTCACATAACAAGTAGACAGAAGCATTCTCTGAAACTTCTTTGTGGTGTGTGCATTCACCTCACAGATTTGAACATTCCTTTTGACAGGGAAGTTTTGAAAGACTCTTTTTATGGCATCTGCAAGTGGATATTCGGACCGCTTCTTGGAATTCGTTGGAAACGGGACACCGTCGCAGAAAATCTAGACAGAAGCATTCTCACAAACTTCTGTGTGATGTGAGCATGCAGCTCACAGAGCTCAACCTTTCCTTTGATGGTGCAGTTTTGAAACACTCCTTTTCTACAATCTGCGAGTGGACAGTTGGAGCGCCTTGAGGCCTGTGGTGGAAAGGAAATATCTTCACATAAAAACTAGGCAGAAGCATTCTCTGAAACTTCTTTCTCGTGCGTGCATTAAATTCACAGATTTGAGCATTCCTTTTGACAGAGAAGTTTCGAAACACTTTTTTTGTAGAATGTGCTCGTGGAAATTTGGACCGCTTACAGTAATTCGTTGGAAACGGGACATCTTCACACAAAAACAAGACAGAAGCATTCTGACAGACTTCTGTGGGATATGTGCATTCAACTCACAGAGTTTAACCTTTTTTTCAATGTAGCAGTTTTGAAACACTCTTTTACTAGTATCTGCAAGTGGATATTTGGACCTGTCATAGGAATGCATTGGAAACGGGACACCCTCACCCAAAAACTAGACAGAAGCATTCTCAGAAACTTCTCTGTGATGTGAGCATTCAGCTCACAGAGTTGAACCTTTCTTTGGATAGAGCAGTTTTGCAACACTCTTTTTCTAGAATCTGCAAGTGGACATTTGGCGTGCCTTGAGGCCTGTGGTGGAAAAGAAATATCTTCACATAAAAACTAGACAGAAGCATTCTCTGAAACTTCTCTGTGGTGCGTGCATTAAATTCACAGAGTTGAACATTCCTTTTGACAGAGAAGTTTTGAAACACTTGTTTTGTAGAATCTGCAAGTGGAAATTTGGAAGGCTTATAGGAATTCGTTGGAAACCGGACACCTTCACACAAACAATAGACAAGCACTCTGACAAACTTTTGTGTGATCTGTGCATTCAACTCACAGAGTTGAACCTTCGTTTGCATGTAGCCGTTTTGAAACACTCTTTTTTGTAGAATCTGCAAGTGGATATTTGGACCGCTTAGAGGAATTCATTGGAAACGGGACACCCTCACACAAAAACTAGTCAGAAGCATTTTCACAAACTTCTGTGTTACGGGTGCGTTCAACTCAAAGAGCTGAGCTCTTCTTTTGCTAGAGCAGTTTTGAAACACTGATTTTCTAGAATCTGCAAGTGGACATTTGGAGCGCTTTGAGGCCTGTGGTGCAAAGGAAATATCTTCACATAACAAGTAGACAGAAGCATTCTCTGAAACTTCTTTGTGGTGTGTGCATTCAGCTCACAGAGTTGAACATTCCTTTTGACAGAGAAGTTTTGAAACACTCTTTTCATAGAATCTGCAAGTGGATATTTGGACCGCTTATAGGAATTCGTTGGAAACGGGACAGCCTCACACAAAAACTAGACAGAAGCATTCTCACAAATGCTTCTGTGACGTGAGCATTCAGCTCACAGAGCTGAACCGTTCTTTTGATAAGGCAGTTTTGAAACACTCTTTTTCTAGAATCTGCAAGTGGACATTTGGAGCGCTTTTAGGCCTGTGGTGGAAAGGAAATATCTTCACTAAAAAACTAGACAGATGCATTTTCTGAAACTTCCTCGTGGTGCATGCAGTCACCCTCAGAGTTGAACATTCCTTTTGACTGAGAAGTTGTGAAACACTCTTTTTGTAGAAACTGCAAGTGGCAACTTGGACCGTTTATAGGAATTCATTGGAAACGGGACAACTTCTCACAAAAACTAGAGAAAAGCTTTCTCACAAACTTATCTGCGATGTGTGCATTCAACTCACAGAGTTTAACTGTCTTTTACTGGATTAGTTTGGAAACACTCCTTTTGCAGTAGATGCAAGTGGTCATTCGGAAAGCTATGAGGCCTGTGGTCGAAAAGGTAACATCTTCACATATAACCTAGGAAGAAGCGTTCTCAGCAACGACTCTGTGTTGTTTGCATTCAATTCACATAGCGGAACATTCCTTTGGTTACAGCAGCCACGAAACACTCTTTTTGTATAATCTGCAATTGGACATTTGGAGAGCTCTGAGGCCTGCTGTGGAAAACGAAATGTCTTCACATAAAACCTAGAAAGAAGCATTCTCAGAAACCACTTTGTGATGTGTGCCTTCAACTCTCAGGGTTGAACATTCCTTTTGTTACAGCAGTTTTGAAACACACTTTTTCTAGAATCTCCATGTGGATATTTGGACCACTTATAGCAATTTGATGGAAACGAGACATCCTCATACACAAAGGAGACAGAAGCATTCCCACAAACTCCTTTCTGATGTGTGATCTCAACTCACAGATGTGAACCTTACTTTTGGTAGAGCAGTTTTGAAACCACCTTTTTCTAGAACATGCAAGTGGACATTTGGAGCGATTGGAGGCCTGTTTTCGAAAGGAAATATCGTCACATAACAAGTAGACAGAAGCATTCTCTGAAACTTCTTTGTGGTGTGTGCATTCACCTCACAGATTTGAACATTCCTTTTGACAGGGAAGTTTTGAAAGACTCTTTTTATGGCATCTGCAAGTGGATATTCGGACCGCTTCTTGGAATTCGTTGGAAACGGGACACCGTCGCAGAAAATCTAGACAGAAGCATTCTCACAAACTTCTGTGTGATGTGAGCATGCAGCTCACAGAGCTCAACCTTTCCTTTGATGGTGCAGTTTTGAAACACTCCTTTTCTACAATCTGCGAGTGGACAGTTGGAGCGCCTTGAGGCCTGTGGTGGAAAGGAAATATCTTCACATAAAAACTAGGCAGAAGCATTCTCTGAAACTTCTTTCTCGTGCGTGCATTAAATTCACAGATTTGAGCATTCCTTTTGACAGAGAAGTTTCGAAACACTTTTTTTGTAGAATGTGCTCGTGGAAATTTGGACCGCTTACAGTAATTCGTTGGAAACGGGACATCTTCACACAAAAACAAGACAGAAGCATTCTGACAGACTTCTGTGGGATATGTGCATTCAACTCACAGAGTTTAACCTTTTTTTCAATGTAGCAGTTTTGAAACACTCTTTTACTAGTATCTGCAAGTGGATATTTGGACCTGTCATAGGAATGCATTGGAAACGGGACACCCTCACCCAAAAACTAGACAGAAGCATTCTCAGAAACTTCTCTGTGATGTGAGCATTCAGCTCACAGAGTTGAACCTTTCTTTGGATAGAGCAGTTTTGCAACACTCTTTTTCTAGAATCTGCAAGTGGACATTTGGCGTGCCTTGAGGCCTGTGGTGGAAAAGAAATATCTTCACATAAAAACTAGACAGAAGCATTCTCTGAAACTTCTCTGTGGTGCGTGCATTAAATTCACAGAGTTGAACATTCCTTTTGACAGAGAAGTTTTGAAACACTTGTTTTGTAGAATCTGCAAGTGGAAATTTGGAAGGCTTATAGGAATTCGTTGGAAACCGGACACCTTCACACAAACAATAGACAAGCACTCTGACAAACTTTTGTGTGATCTGTGCATTCAACTCACAGAGTTGAACCTTCGTTTGCATGTAGCCGTTTTGAAACACTCTTTTTTGTAGAATCTGCAAGTGGATATTTGGACCGCTTAGAGGAATTCATTGGAAACGGGACACCCTCACACAAAAACTAGTCAGAAGCATTTTCACAAACTTCTCTGTTACGGGTGCGTTCAACTCAAAGAGCTGAGCTCTTCTTTTGCTAGAGCAGTTTTGAAACACTGATTTTCTAGAATCTGCAAGTGGACATTTGGAGCGCTTTGAGGCCTGTGGTGCAAAGGAAATATCTTCACATAACAAGTAGACAGAAGCATTCTCTGAAACTTCTTTGTGGTTTGTGCATTCAGCTCACAGAGTTGAACATTCCTTTTGACAGAGAAGTTTTGAAACACTCTTTTCATAGAATCTGCAAGTGGATATTTGGACCGCTTATAGGAATTCGTTGGAAACGGGACAGCCTCACACAAAAACTAGACAGAAGCATTCTCACAAATGCTTCTGTGACGTGAGCATTCAGCTCACAGAGCTGAACCTTTCTTTTGATAAGGCAGTTTTGAAACACTCTTTTTCTAGAATCTGCAAGTGGACATTTGGAGCGCTTTTAGGCCTGTGGTGGAAAGGAAATATCTTCACTAAAAAACTAGACAGATGCATTTTCTGAAACTTCCTCGTGGTGCATGCAGTCACCCTCAGAGTTGAACATTCCTTTTGACTGAGAAGTTGTGAAACACTCTTTTTGTAGAAACTGCAAGTGGCAACTTGGACCGTTTATAGGAATTCATTGGAAACGGGACAACTTCTCACAAAAACTAGAGAAAAGCTTTCTCACAAACTTATCTGCGATGTGTGCATTCAACTCACAGAGTTTAACTGTCTTTTACTGGATTAGTTTGGAAACACTCCTTTTGCAGTAGATGCAAGTGGTCATTCGGAAAGCTATGAGGCCTGTGGTCGAAAAGGTAACATCTTCACATATAACCTAGGAAGAAGCGTTCTCAGCAACGACTCTGTGTTGTTTGCATTCAATTCACATAGCGGAACATTCCTTTGGTTACAGCAGCCACGAAACACTCTTTTTGTATAATCTGCAATTGGACATTTGGAGAGCTCTGAGGCCTGCTGTGGAAAACGAAATGTCTTCACATAAAACCTAGAAAGAAGCATTCTCAGAAACCACTTTGTGATGTGTGCCTTCAACTCTCAGGGTTGAACATTCCTTTTGTTACAGCAGTTTTGAAACACACTTTTTCTAGAATCTCCATGTGGATATTTGGACCACTTATAGCAATTTGATGGAAACGAGACATCCTCATACACAAAGGAGACAGAAGCATTCCCACAAACTCCTTTCTGATGTGTGATCTCAACTCACAGATGTGAACCTTACTTTTGGTAGAGCAGTTTTGAAACCACCTTTTTCTAGAACATGCAAGTGGACATTTGGAGCGATTGGAGGCCTGTTTACGAAAGGAAATATCTTCACATAACAAGTAGACAGAAGCATTCTCTGAAACTTCTTTGTGGTGTGTGCATTCACCTCACAGATTTGAACATTCCTTTTGACAGGGAAGTTTTGAAAGACTCTTTTTATGGCATCTGCAAGTGGATATTCGGACCGCTTCTTGGAATTCGTTGGAAACGGGACACCGTCGCAGAAAATCTAGACAGAAGCATTCTCACAAACTTCTGTGTGATGTGAGCATGCAGCTCACAGAGCTCAACCTTTCCTTTGATGGTGCAGTTTTGAAACACTCCTTTTCTACAATCTGCGAGTGGACAGTTGGAGCGCCTTGAGGCCTGTGGTGGAAAGGAAATATCTTCACATAAAAACTAGGCAGAAGCATTCTCTGAAACTTCTTTCTCGTGCGTGCATTAAATTCACAGATTTGAGCATTCCTTTTGACAGAGAAGTTTCGAAACACTTTTTTTGTAGAATGTGCTCGTGGAAATTTGGACCGCTTACAGTAATTCGTTGGAAACGGGACATCTTCACACAAAAACAAGACAGAAGCATTCTGACAGACTTCTGTGGGATATGTGCATTCAACTCACAGAGTTTAACCTTTTTTTCAATGTAGCAGTTTTGAAACACTCTTTTACTAGTATCTGCAAGTGGATATTTGGACCTGTCATAGGAATGCATTGGAAACGGGACACCCTCACCCAAAAACTAGACAGAAGCATTCTCAGAAACTTCTCTGTGATGTGAGCATTCAGCTCACAGAGTTGAACCTTTCTTTGGATAGAGCAGTTTTGCAACACTCTTTTTCTAGAATCTGCAAGTGGACATTTGGCGTGCCTTGAGGCCTGTGGTGGAAAAGAAATATCTTCACATAAAAACTAGACAGAAGCATTCTCTGAAACTTCTCTGTGGTGCGTGCATTAAATTCACAGAGTTGAACATTCCTTTTGACAGAGAAGCTTTGAAACACTTGTTTTGTAGAATCTGCAAGTGGAAATTTGGAAGGCTTATAGGAATTCGTTGGAAACCGGACACCTTCACACAAACAATAGACAAGCACTCTGACAAACTTTTGTGTGATCTGTGCATTCAACTCACAGAGTTGAACCTTCGTTTGCATGTAGCCGTTTTGAAACACTCTTTTTTGTAGAATCTGCAAGTGGATATTTGGACCGCTTAGAGGAATTCATTGGAAACGGGACACCCTCACACAAAAACTAGTCAGAAGCATTTTCACAAACTTCTGTGTTACGGGTGCGTTCAACTCAAAGAGCTGAGCTCTTCTTTTGCTAGAGCAGTTTTGAAACACTGATTTTCTAGAATCTGCAAGTGGACATTTGGAGCGCTTTGAGGCCTGTGGTGCAAAGGAAATATCTTCACATAACAAGTAGACAGAAGCATTCTCTGAAACTTCTTTGTGGTGTGTGCATTCAGCTCACAGAGTTGAACATTCCTTTTGACAGAGAAGTTTTGAAACACTCTTTTCATAGAATCTGCAAGTGGATATTTGGACCGCTTATAGGAATTCGTTGGAAACGGGACAGCCTCACACAAAAACTAGACAGAAGCATTCTCACAAATGCTTCTGTGACGTGAGCATTCAGCTCACAGAGCTGAACCTTTCTTTTGATAAGGCAGTTTTGAAACACTCTTTTTCTAGAATCTGCAAGTGGACATTTGGAGCGCTTTTAGGCCTGTGGTGGAAAGGAAATATCTTCACTAAAAAACTAGACAGATGCATTTTCTGAAACTTCCTCGTGGTGCATGCAGTCACCCTCAGAGTTGAACATTCCTTTTGACTGAGAAGTTGTGAAACACTCTTTTTGTAGAAACTGCAAGTGGCAACTTGGACCGTTTATAGGAATTCATTGGAAACGGGACAACTTCTCACAAAAACTAGAGAAAAGCTTTCTCACAAACTTATCTGCGATGTGTGCATTCAACTCACAGAGTTTAACCGTCTTTTACTGGATTAGTTTGGAAACACTCCTTTTGCAGTAGATGCAAGTGGTCATTCGGAAAGCTATGAGGCCTGTGGTCGAAAAGGTAACATCTTCACATATAACCTAGGAAGAAGCGTTCTCAGCAACGACTCTGTGTTGTTTGCATTCAATTCACATAGCGGAACATTCCTTTGGTTACAGCAGCCACGAAACACTCTTTTTGTATAATCTGCAATTGGACATTTGGAGAGCTCTGAGGCCTGCTGTGGAAAACGAAATGTCTTCACATAAAACCTAGAAAGAAGCATTCTCAGAAACCACTTTGTGATGTGTGCCTTCAACTCTCAGGGTTGAACATTCCTTTTGTTACAGCAGTTTTGAAACACACTTTTTCTAGAATCTCCATGTGGATATTTGGACCACTTATAGCAATTTGATGGAAACGAGACATCCTCATACACAAAGGAGACAGAAGCATTCCCACAAACTCCTTTCTGATGTGTGATCTCAACTCACAGATGTGAACCTTACTTTTGGTAGAGCAGTTTTGAAACCACCTTTTTCTAGAACATGCAAGTGGACATTTGGAGCGATTGGAGGCCTGTTTACGAAAGGAAATATCTTCACATAACAAGTAGACAGAAGCATTCTCTGAAACTTCTTTGTGGTGTGTGCATTCACCTCACAGATTTGAACATTCCTTTTGACAGGGAAGTTTTGAAAGACTCTTTTTATGGCATCTGCAAGTGGATATTCAGACCGCTTCTTGGAATTCGTTGGAAACGGGACACCGTCGCAGAAAATCTAGACAGAAGCATTCTCACAAACTTCTGTGTGATGTGAGCATGCAGCTCACAGAGCTCAACCTTTCCTTTGATGGTGCAGTTTTGAAACACTCCTTTTCTACAATCTGCGAGTGGACAGTTGGAGCGCCTTGAGGCCTGTGGTGGAAAGGAAATATCTTCACATAAAAACTAGGCAGAAGCATTCTCTGAAACTTCTTTCTCGTGCGTGCATTAAATTCACAGATTTGAGCATTCCTTTTGACAGAGAAGTTTCGAAACACTTTTTTTGTAGAATGTGCTCGTGGAAATTTGGACCGCTTACAGTAATTCGTTGGAAACGGGACATCTTCACACAAAAACAAGACAGAAGCATTCTGACAGACTTCTGTGGGATATGTGCATTCAACTCACAGAGTTTAACCTTTTTTTCAATGTAGCAGTTTTGAAACACTCTTTTACTAGTATCTGCAAGTGGATATTTGGACCTGTCATAGGAATGCATTGGAAACGGGACACCCTCACCCAAAAACTAGACAGAAGCATTCTCAGAAACTTCTCTGTGATGTGAGCATTCAGCTCACAGAGTTGAACCTTTCTTTGGATAGAGCAGTTTTGCAACACTCTTTTTCTAGAATCTGCAAGTGGACATTTGGCGTGCCTTGAGGCCTGTGGTGGAAAAGAAATATCTTCACATAAAAACTAGACAGAAGCATTCTCTGAAACTTCTCTGTGGTGCGTGCATTAAATTCACAGAGTTGAACATTCCTTTTGACAGAGAAGCTTTGAAACACTTGTTTTGTAGAATCTGCAAGTGGAAATTTGGAAGGCTTATAGGAATTCGTTGGAAACCGGACACCTTCACACAAACAATAGACAAGCACTCTGACAAACTTTTGTGTGATCTGTGCATTCAACTCACAGAGTTGAACCTTCGTTTGCATGTAGCCGTTTTGAAACACTCTTTTTTGTAGAATCTGCAAGTGGATATTTGGACCGCTTAGAGGAATTCATTGGAAACGGGACACCCTCACACAAAAACTAGTCAGAAGCATTTTCACAAACTTCTGTGTTACGGGTGCGTTCAACTCAAAGAGCTGAGCTCTTCTTTTGCTAGAGCAGTTTTGAAACACTGATTTTCTAGAATCTGCAAGTGGACATTTGGAGCGCTTTGAGGCCTGTGGTGCAAAGGAAATATCTTCACATAACAAGTAGACAGAAGCATTCTCTGAAACTTCTTTGTGGTGTGTGCATTCAGCTCACAGAGTTGAACATTCCTTTTGACAGAGAAGTTTTGAAACACTCTTTTCATAGAATCTGCAAGTGGATATTTGGACCGCTTATAGGAATTCGTTGGAAACGGGACAGCCTCACACAAAAACTAGACAGAAGCATTCTCACAAATGCTTCTGTGACGTGAGCATTCAGCTCACAGAGCTGAACCTTTCTTTTGATAAGGCAGTTTTGAAACACTCTTTTTCTAGAATCTGCAAGTGGACATTTGGAGCGCTTTTAGGCCTGTGGTGGAAAGGAAATATCTTCACTAAAAAACTAGACAGATGCATTTTCTGAAACTTCCTCGTGGTGCATGCAGTCACCCTCAGAGTTGAACATTCCTTTTGACTGAGAAGTTGTGAAACACTCTTTCTGTAGAAACTGCAAGTGGCAACTTGGACCGTTTATAGGAATTCATTGGAAACGGGACAACTTCTCACAAAAACTAGAGAAAAGCTTTCTCACAAACTTATCTGCGATGTGTGCATTCAACTCACAGAGTTTAACTGTCTTTTACTGGATTAGTTTGGAAACACTCCTTTTGCAGTAGATGCAAGTGGTCATTCGGAAAGCTATGAGGCCTGTGGTCGAAAAGGTAACATCTTCACATATAACCTAGGAAGAAGCGTTCTCAGCAACGACTCTGTGTTGTTTGCATTCAATTCACATAGCGGAACATTCCTTTGGTTACAGCAGCCACGAAACACTCTTTTTGTATAATCTGCAATTGGACATTTGGAGAGCTCTGAGGCCTGCTGTGGAAAACGAAATGTCTTCACATAAAACCTAGAAAGAAGCATTCTCAGAAACCACTTTGTGATGTGTGCCTTCAACTCTCAGGGTTGAACATTCCTTTTGTTACAGCAGTTTTGAAACACACTTTTTCTAGAATCTCCATGTGGATATTTGGACCACTTATAGCAATTTGATGGAAACGAGACATCCTCATACACAAAGGAGACAGAAGCATTCCCACAAACTCCTTTCTGATGTGTGATCTCAACTCACAGATGTGAACCTTACTTTTGGTAGAGCAGTTTTGAAACCACCTTTTTCTAGAACATGCAAGTGGACATTTGGAGCGATTGGAGGCCTGTTTACGAAAGGAAATATCTTCACATAACAAGTAGACAGAAGCATTCTCTGAAACTTCTTTGTGGTGTGTGCATTCACCTCACAGATTTGAACATTCCTTTTGACAGGGAAGTTTTGAAAGACTCTTTTTATGGCATCTGCAAGTGGATATTCGGACCGCTTCTTGGAATTCGTTGGAAACGGGACACCGTCGCAGAAAATCTAGACAGAAGCATTCTCACAAACTTCTGTGTGATGTGAGCATGCAGCTCACAGAGCTCAACCTTTCCTTTGATGGTGCAGTTTTGAAACACTCCTTTTCTACAATCTGCGAGTGGACAGTTGGAGCGCCTTGAGGCCTGTGGTGGAAAGGAAATATCTTCACATAAAAACTAGGCAGAAGCATTCTCTGAAACTTCTTTCTCGTGCGTGCATTAAATTCACAGATTTGAGCATTCCTTTTGACAGAGAAGTTTCGAAACACTTGTTTTGTAGAATGTGCTCGTGGAAATTTGGACCGCTTACAGTAATTCGTTGGAAACGGGACATCTTCACACAAAAACAAGACAGAAGCATTCTGACAGACTTCTGTGGGATATGTGCATTCAATTCACAGAGTTTAACCTTTTTTTCAATGTAGCAGTTTTGAAACACTCTTTTACTAGTATCTGCAAGTGGATATTTGGACCTGTCATAGGAATGCATTGGAAACGGGACACCCTCACCCAAAAACTAGACAGAAGCATTCTCAGAAACTTCTCTGTGATGTGAGCATTCAGCTCACAGAGTTGAACCTTTCTTTGGATAGAGCAGTTTTGCAACACTCTTTTTCTAGAATCTGCAAGTGGACATTTGGCGTGCCTTGAGGCCTGTGGTGGAAAAGAAATATCTTCACATAAAAACTAGACAGAAGCATTCTCTGAAACTTCTCTGTGGTGCGTGCATTAAATTCACAGAGTTGAACATTCCTTTTGACAGAGAAGTTTTGAAACACTTGTTTTGTAGAATCTGCAAGTGGAAATTTGGAAGGCTTATAGGAATTCGTTGGAAACCGGACACCTTCACACAAACAATAGACAAGCACTCTGACAAACTTTTGTGTGATCTGTGCATTCAACTCACAGAGTTGAACCTTCGTTTGCATGTAGCCGTTTTGAAACACTCTTTTTTGTAGAATCTGCAAGTGGATATTTGGACCGCTTAGAGGAATTCATTGGAAACGGGACACCCTCACACAAAAACTAGTCAGAAGCATTTTCACAAACTTCTGTGTTACGGGTGCGTTCAACTCAAAGAGCTGAGCTCTTCTTTTGCTAGAGCAGTTTTGAAACACTGATTTTCTAGAATCTGCAAGTGGACATTTGGAGCGCTTTGAGGCCTGTGGTGCAAAGGAAATATCTTCACATAACAAGTAGACAGAAGCATTCTCTGAAACTTCTTTGTGGTGTGTGCATTCAGCTCACAGAGTTGAACATTCCTTTTGACAGAGAAGTTTTGAAACACTCTTTTCATAGAATCTGCAAGTGGATATTTGGACCGCTTATAGGAATTCGTTGGAAACGGGACAGCCTCACACAAAAACTAGACAGAAGCATTCTCACAAATGCTTCTGTGACGTGAGCATTCAGCTCACAGAGCTGAACCGTTCTTTTGATAAGGCAGTTTTGAAACACTCTTTTTCTAGAATCTGCAAGTGGACATTTGGAGCGCTTTTAGGCCTGTGGTGGAAAGGAAATATCTTCACTAAAAAACTAGACAGATGCATTTTCTGAAACTTCCTCGTGGTGCATGCAGTCACCCTCAGAGTTGAACATTCCTTTTGACTGAGAAGTTGTGAAACACTCTTTTTGTAGAAACTGCAAGTGGCAACTTGGACCGTTTGTAGGAATTCATTGGAAACGGGACAACTTCTCACAAAAACTAGAGAAAAGCTTTCTCACAAACTTATCTGCGATGTGTGCATTCAACTCACAGAGTTTAACCGTCTTTTACTGGATTAGTTTGGAAACACTCCTTTTGCAGTAGATGCAAGTGGTCATTCGGAAAGCTATGAGGCCTGTGGTCGAAAAGGTAACATCTTCACATATAACCTAGGAAGAAGCGTTCTCAGCAACGACTCTGTGTTGTTTGCATTCAATTCACATAGCGGAACATTCCTTTGGTTACAGCAGCCACGAAACACTCTTTTTGTATAATCTGCAATTGGACATTTGGAGAGCTCTGAGGCCTGCTGTGGAAAACGAAATGTCTTCACATAAAACCTAGAAAGAAGCATTCTCAGAAACCACTTTGTGATGTGTGCCTTCAACTCTCAGGGTTGAACATTCCTTTTGTTACAGCAGTTTTGAAACACACTTTTTCTAGAATCTCCATGTGGATATTTGGACCACTTATAGCAATTTGATGGAAACGAGACATCCTCATACACAAAGGAGACAGAAGCATTCCCACAAACTCCTTTCTGATGTGTGATCTCAACTCACAGATGTGAACCTTACTTTTGGTAGAGCAGTTTTGAAACCACCTTTTTCTAGAACATGCAAGTGGACATTTGGAGCGATTGGAGGCCTGTTTTCGAAAGGAAATATCTTCACATAACAAGTAGACAGAAGCATTCTCTGAAACTTCTTTGTGGTGTGTGCATTCACCTCACAGATTTGAACATTCCTTTTGACAGGGAAGTTTTGAAAGACTCTTTTTATGGCATCTGCAAGTGGATATTCGGACCGCTTCTTGGAATTCGTTGGAAACGGGACACCGTCGCAGAAAATCTAGACAGAAGCATTCTCACAAACTTCTGTGTGATGTGAGCATGCAGCTCACAGAGCTCAACCTTTCCTTTGATGGTGCAGTTTTGAAACACTCCTTTTCTACAATCTGCGAGTGGACAGTTGGAGCGCCTTGAGGCCTGTGGTGGAAAGGAAATATCTTCACATAAATACTAGGCAGAAGCATTCTCTGAAACTTCTTTCTCGTGCGTGCATTAAATTCACAGATTTGAGCATTCCTTTTGACAGAGAAGTTTCGAAACACTTTTTTTGTAGAATGTGCTCGTGGAAATTTGGACCGCTTACAGTAATTCGTTGGAAACGGGACATCTTCACACAAAAACAAGACAGAAGCATTCTGACAGACTTCTGTGGGATATGTGCATTCAACTCACAGAGTTTAACCTTTTTTTCAATGTAGCAGTTTTGAAACACTCTTTTACTAGTATCTGCAAGTGGATATTTGGACCTGTCATAGGAATGCATTGGAAACGGGACACCCTCACCCAAAAACTAGACAGAAGCATTCTCAGAAACTTCTCTGTGATGTGAGCATTCAGCTCACAGAGTTGAACCTTTCTTTGGATAGAGCAGTTTTGCAACACTCTTTTTCTAGAATCTGCAAGTGGACATTTGGCGTGCCTTGAGGCCTGTGGTGGAAAAGAAATATCTTCACATAAAAACTAGACAGAAGCATTCTCTGAAACTTCTCTGTGGTGTGTGCATTAAATTCACAGAGTTGAACATTCCTTTTGACAGAGAAGTTTTGAAACACTTGTTTTGTAGAATCTGCAAGTGGAAATTTGGAAGGCTTATAGGAATTCGTTGGAAACCGGACACCTTCACACAAACAATAGACAAGCACTCTGACAAACTTTTGTGTGATCTGTGCATTCAACTCACAGAGTTGAACCTTCGTTTGCATGTAGCCGTTTTGAAACACTCTTTTTTGTAGAATCTGCAAGTGGATATTTGGACCGCTTAGAGGAATTCATTGGAAACGGGACACCCTCACACAAAAACTAGTCAGAAGCATTTTCACAAACTTCTGTGTTACGGGTGCGTTCAACTCAAAGAGCTGAGCTCTTCTTTTGCTAGAGCAGTTTTGAAACACTGATTTTCTAGAATCTGCAAGTGGACATTTGGAGCGCTTTGAGGCCTGTGGTGCAAAGGAAATATCTTCACATAACAAGTAGACAGAAGCATTCTCTGAAACTTCTTTGTGGTGTGTGCATTCAGCTCACAGAGTTGAACATTCCTTTTGACAGAGAAGTTTTGAAACACTCTTTTCATAGAATCTGCAAGTGGATATTTGGACCGCTTATAGGAATTCGTTGGAAACGGGACAGCCTCACACAAAAACTAGACAGAAGCATTCTCACAAATGCTTCTGTGACGTGAGCATTCAGCTCACAGAGCTGAACCTTTCTTTTGATAAGGCAGTTTTGAAACACTCTTTTTCTAGAATCTGCAAGTGGACATTTGGAGCGCTTTTAGGCCTGTGGTGGAAAGGAAATATCTTCACTAAAAAACTAGACAGATGCATTTTCTGAAACTTCCTCGTGGTGCATGCAGTCACCCTCAGAGTTGAACATTCCTTTTGACTGAGAAGTTGTGAAACACTCTTTCTGTAGAAACTGCAAGTGGCAACTTGGACCGTTTATAGGAATTCATTGGAAACGGGACAACTTCTCACAAAAACTAGAGAAAAGCTTTCTCACAAACTTATCTGCGATGTGTGCATTCAACTCACAGAGTTTAACCGTCTTTTACTGGATTAGTTTGGAAACACTCCTTTTGCAGTAGATGCAAGTGGTCATTCGGAAAGCTATGAGGCCTGTGGTCGAAAAGGTAACATCTTCACATATAACCTAGGAAGAAGCGTTCTCAGCAACGACTCTGTGTTGTTTGCATTCAATTCACATAGCGGAACATTCCTTTGGTTACAGCAGCCACGAAACACTCTTTTTGTATAATCTGCAATTGGACATTTGGAGAGCTCTGAGGCCTGCTGTGGAAAACGAAATGTCTTCACATAAAACCTAGAAAGAAGCATTCTCAGAAACCACTTTGTGATGTGTGCCTTCAACTCTCAGGGTTGAACATTCCTTTTGTTACAGCAGTTTTGAAACACACTTTTTCTAGAATCTCCATGTGGATATTTGGACCACTTATAGCAATTTGATGGAAACGAGACATCCTCATACACAAAGGAGACAGAAGCATTCCCACAAACTCCTTTCTGATGTGTGATCTCAACTCACAGATGTGAACCTTACTTTTGGTAGAGCAGTTTTGAAACCACCTTTTTCTAGAACATGCAAGTGGACATTTGGAGCGATTGGAGGCCTGTTTTCGAAAGGAAATATCTTCACATAACAAGTAGACAGAAGCATTCTCTGAAACTTCTTTGTGGTGTGTGCATTCACCTCACAGATTTGAACATTCCTTTTGACAGGGAAGTTTTGAAAGACTCTTTTTATGGCATCTGCAAGTGGATATTCGGACCGCTTCTTGGAATTCGTTGGAAACGGGACACCGTCGCAGAAAATCTAGACAGAAGCATTCTCACAAACTTCTGTGTGATGTGAGCATGCAGCTCACAGAGCTCAACCTTTCCTTTGATGGTGCAGTTTTGAAACACTCCTTTTCTACAATCTGCGAGTGGACAGTTGGAGCGCCTTGAGGCCTGTGGTGGAAAGGAAATATCTTCACATAAAAACTAGGCAGAAGCATTCTCTGAAACTTCTTTCTCGTGCGTGCATTAAATTCACAGATTTGAGCATTCCTTTTGACAGAGAAGTTTCGAAACACTTTTTTTGTAGAATGTGCTCGTGGAAATTTGGACCGCTTACAGTAATTCGTTGGAAACGGGACATCTTCACACAAAAACAAGACAGAAGCATTCTGACAGACTTCTGTGGGATATGTGCATTCAACTCACAGAGTTTAACCTTTTTTTCAATGTAGCAGTTTTGAAACACTCTTTTACTAGTATCTGCAAGTGGATATTTGGACCTGTCATAGGAATGCATTGGAAACGGGACACCCTCACCCAAAAACTAGACAGAAGCATTCTCAGAAACTTCTCTGTGATGTGAGCATTCAGCTCACAGAGTTGAACCTTTCTTTGGATAGAGCAGTTTTGCAACACTCTTTTTCTAGAATCTGCAAGTGGACATTTGGCGTGCCTTGAGGCCTGTGGTGGAAAAGAAATATCTTCACATAAAAACTAGACAGAAGCATTCTCTGAAACTTCTCTGTGGTGCGTGCATTAAATTCACAGAGTTGAACATTCCTTTTGACAGAGAAGTTTTGAAACACTTGTTTTGTAGAATCTGCAAGTGGAAATTTGGAAGGCTTATAGGAATTCGTTGGAAACTGGACACCTTCACACAAACAATAGACAAGCACTCTGACAAACTTTTGTGTGATCTGTGCATTCAACTCACAGAGTTGAACCTTCGTTTGCATGTAGCCGTTTTGAAACACTCTTTTTTGTAGAATCTGCAAGTGGATATTTGGACCGCTTAGAGGAATTCATTGGAAACGGGACACCCTCACACAAAAACTAGTCAGAAGCATTTTCACAAACTTCTGTGTTACGGGTGCGTTCAACTCAAAGAGCTGAGCTCTTCTTTTGCTAGAGCAGTTTTGAAACACTGATTTTCTAGAATCTGCAAGTGGACATTTGGAGCGCTTTGAGGCCTGTGGTGCAAAGGAAATATCTTCACATAACAAGTAGACAGAAGCATTCTCTGAAACTTCTTTGTGGTGTGTGCATTCAGCTCACAGAGTTGAACATTCCTTTTGACAGAGAAGTTTTGAAACACTCTTTTCATAGAATCTGCAAGTGGATATTTGGACCGCTTATAGGAATTCGTTGGAAACGGGACAGCCTCACACAAAAACTAGACAGAAGCATTCTCACAAATGCTTCTGTGACGTGAGCATTCAGCTCACAGAGCTGAACCTTTCTTTTGATAAGGCAGTTTTGAAACACTCTTTTTCTAGAATCTGCAAGTGGACATTTGGAGCGCTTTTAGGCCTGTGGTGGAAAGGAAATATCTTCACTAAAAAACTAGACAGATGCATTTTCTGAAACTTCCTCGTGGTGCATGCAGTCACCCTCAGAGTTGAACATTCCTTTTGACTGAGAAGTTGTGAAACACTCTTTCTGTAGAAACTGCAAGTGGCAACTTGGACCGTTTATAGGAATTCATTGGAAACGGGACAACTTCTCACAAAAACTAGAGAAAAGCTTTCTCACAAACTTATCTGCGATGTGTGCATTCAACTCACAGAGTTTAACTGTCTTTTACTGGATTAGTTTGGAAACACTCCTTTTGCAGTAGATGCAAGTGGTCATTCGGAAAGCTATGAGGCCTGTGGTCGAAAAGGTAACATCTTCACATATAACCTAGGAAGAAGCGTTCTCAGCAACGACTCTGTGTTGTTTGCATTCAATTCACATAGCGGAACATTCCTTTGGTTACAGCAGCCACGAAACACTCTTTTTGTATAATCTGCAATTGGACATTTGGAGAGCTCTGAGGCCTGCTGTGGAAAACGAAATGTCTTCACATAAAACCTAGAAAGAAGCATTCTCAGAAACCACTTTGTGATGTGTGCCTTCAACTCTCAGGGTTGAACATTCCTTTTGTTACAGCAGTTTTGAAACACACTTTTTCTAGAATCTCCATGTGGATATTTGGACCACTTATAGCAATTTGATGGAAACGAGACATCCTCATACACAAAGGAGACAGAAGCATTCCCACAAACTCCTTTCTGATGTGTGATCTCAACTCACAGATGTGAACCTTACTTTTGGTAGAGCAGTTTTGAAACCACCTTTTTCTAGAACATGCAAGTGGACATTTGGAGCGATTGGAGGCCTGTTTTCGAAAGGAAATATCTTCACATAACAAGTAGACAGAAGCATTCTCTGAAACTTCTTTGTGGTGTGTCCATTCACCTCACAGATTTGAACATTCCTTTTGACAGGGAAGTTTTGAAAGACTCTTTTTATGGCATCTGCAAGTGGATATTCGGACCGCTTCTTGGAATTCATTGGAAACGGGACACCGTCGCAGAAAATCTAGACAGAAGCATTCTCACAAACTTCTGTGTGATGTGAGCATGCAGCTCACAGAGCTCAACCTTTCCTTTGATGGTGCAGTTTTGAAACACTCCTTTTCTACAATCTGCGAGTGGACAGTTGGAGCGCCTTGAGGCCTGTGGTGGAAAGGAAATATCTTCACATAAAAACTAGGCAGAAGCATTCTCTGAAACTTCTTTCTCGTGCGTGCATTAAATTCACAGATTTGAGCATTCCTTTTGACAGAGAAGTTTCGAAACACTTTTTTTGTAGAATGTGCTCGTGGAAATTTGGACCGCTTACAGTAATTCGTTGGAAACGGGACATCTTCACACAAAAACAAGACAGAAGCATTCTGACAGACTTCTGTGGGATATGTGCATTCAACTCACAGAGTTTAACCTTTTTTTCAATGTAGCAGTTTTGAAACACTCTTTTACTAGTATCTGCAAGTGGATATTTGGACCTGTCATAGGAATGCATTGGAAACGGGACACCCTCACCCAAAAACTAGACAGAAGCATTCTCAGAAACTTCTCTGTGATGTGAGCATTCAGCTCACAGAGTTGAACCTTTCTTTGGATAGAGCAGTTTTGCAACACTCTTTTTCTAGAATCTGCAAGTGGACATTTGGCGTGCCTTGAGGCCTGTGGTGGAAAAGAAATATCTTCACATAAAAACTAGACAGAAGCATTCTCTGAAACTTCTCTGTGGTGCGTGCATTAAATTCACAGAGTTGAACATTCCTTTTGACAGAGAAGTTTTGAAACACTTGTTTTGTAGAATCTGCAAGTGGAAATTTGGAAGGCTTATAGGAATTCGTTGGAAACCGGACACCTTCACACAAACAATAGACAAGCACTCTGACAAACTTTTGTGTGATCTGTGCATTCAACTCACAGAGTTGAACCTTCGTTTGCATGTAGCCGTTTTGAAACACTCTTTTTTGTAGAATCTGCAAGTGGATATTTGGACCGCTTAGAGGAATTCATTGGAAACGGGACACCCTCACACAAAAACTAGTCAGAAGCATTTTCACAAACTTCTGTGTTACGGGTGCGTTCAACTCAAAGAGCTGAGCTCTTCTTTTGCTAGAGCAGTTTTGAAACACTGATTTTCTAGAATCTGCAAGTGGACATTTGGAGCGCTTTGAGGCCTGTGGTGCAAAGGAAATATCTTCACATAACAAGTAGACAGAAGCATTCTCTGAAACTTCTTTGTGGTGTGTGCATTCAGCTCACAGAGTTGAACATTCCTTTTGACAGAGAAGTTTTGAAACACTCTTTTCATAGAATCTGCAAGTGGATATTTGGACCGCTTATAGGAATTCGTTGGAAACGGGACAGCCTCACACAAAAACTAGACAGAAGCATTCTCACAAATGCTTCTGTGACGTGAGCATTCAGCTCACAGAGCTGAACCTTTCTTTTGATAAGGCAGTTTTGAAACACTCTTTTTCTAGAATCTGCAAGTGGACATTTGGAGCGCTTTTAGGCCTGTGGTGGAAAGGAAATATCTTCACTAAAAAACTAGACAGATGCATTTTCTGAAACTTCCTCGTGGTGCATGCAGTCACCCTCAGAGTTGAACATTCCTTTTGACTGAGAAGTTGTGAAACACTCTTTTTGTAGAAACTGCAAGTGGCAACTTGGACCGTTTATAGGAATTCATTGGAAACGGGACAACTTCTCACAAAAACTAGAGAAAAGCTTTCTCACAAACTTATCTGCGATGTGTGCATTCAACTCACAGAGTTTAACTGTCTTTTACTGGATTAGTTTGGAAACACTCCTTTTGCAGTAGATGCAAGTGGTCATTCGGAAAGCTATGAGGCCTGTGGTCGAAAAGGTAACATCTTCACATATAACCTAGGAAGAAGCGTTCTCAGCAACGACTCTGTGTTGTTTGCATTCAATTCACATAGCGGAACATTCCTTTGGTTACAGCAGCCACGAAACACTCTTTTTGTATAATCTGCAATTGGACATTTGGAGAGCTCTGAGGCCTGCTGTGGAAAACGAAATGTCTTCACATAAAACCTAGAAAGAAGCATTCTCAGAAACCACTTTGTGATGTGTGCCTTCAACTCTCAGGGTTGAACATTCCTTTTGTTACAGCAGTTTTGAAACACACTTTTTCTAGAATCTCCATGTGGATATTTGGACCACTTATAGCAATTTGATGGAAACGAGACATCCTCATACACAAAGGAGACAGAAGCATTCCCACAAACTCCTTTCTGATGTGTGATCTCAACTCACAGATGTGAACCTTACTTTTGGTAGAGCAGTTTTGAAACCACCTTTTTCTAGAACATGCAAGTGGACATTTGGAGCGATTGGAGGCCTGTTTTCGAAAGGAAATATCTTCACATAACAAGTAGACAGAAGCATTCTCTGAAACTTCTTTGTGGTGTGTGCATTCACCTCACAGATTTGAACATTCCTTTTGACAGGGAAGTTTTGAAAGACTCTTTTTATGGCATCTGCAAGTGGATATTCGGACCGCTTCTTGGAATTTGTTGGAAACGGGACACCGTCGCAGAAAATCTAGACAGAAGCATTCTCACAAACTTCTGTGTGATGTGAGCATGCAGCTCACAGAGCTCAACCTTTCCTTTGATGGTGCAGTTTTGAAACACTCCTTTTCTACAGTCTGCGAGTGGACAGTTGGAGCGCCTTGAGGCCTGTGGTGGAAAGGAAATATCTTCACATAAAAACTAGGCAGAAGCATTCTCTGAAACTTCTTTCTCGTGCGTGCATTAAATTCACAGATTTGAGCATTCCTTTTGACAGAGAAGTTTCGAAACACTTTTTTTGTAGAATGTGCTCGTGGAAATTTGGACCGCTTACAGTAATTCGTTGGAAACGGGACATCTTCACACAAAAACAAGACAGAAGCATTCTGACAGACTTCTGTGGGATATGTGCATTCAACTCACAGAGTTTAACCTTTTTTTCAATGTAGCAGTTTTGAAACACTCTTTTACTAGTATCTGCAAGTGGATATTTGGACCTGTCATAGGAATGCATTGGAAACGGGACACCCTCACCCAAAAACTAGACAGAAGCATTCTCAGAAACTTCTCTGTGATGTGAGCATTCAGCTCACAGAGTTGAACCTTTCTTTGGATAGAGCAGTTTTGCAACACTCTTTTTCTAGAATCTGCAAGTGGACATTTGGCGTGCCTTGAGGCCTGTGGTGGAAAAGAAATATCTTCACATAAAAACTAGACAGAAGCATTCTCTGAAACTTCTCTGTGGTGCGTGCATTAAATTCACAGAGTTGAACATTCCTTTTGACAGAGAAGTTTTGAAACACTTGTTTTGTAGAATCTGCAAGTGGAAATTTGGAAGGCTTATAGGAATTCGTTGGAAACCGGACACCTTCACACAAACAATAGACAAGCACTCTGACAAACTTTTGTGTGATCTGTGCATTCAACTCACAGAGTTGAACCTTCGTTTGCATGTAGCCGTTTTGAAACACTCTTTTTTGTAGAATCTGCAAGTGGATATTTGGACCGCTTAGAGGAATTCATTGGAAACGGGACACCCTCACACAAAAACAAGTCAGAAGCATTTTCACAAACTTCTGTGTTACGGGTGCGTTCAACTCAAAGAGCTGAGCTCTTCTTTTGCTAGAGCAGTTTTGAAACACTGATTTTCTAGAATCTGCAAGTGGACATTTGGAGCGCTTTGAGGCCTGTGGTGCAAAGGAAATATCTTCACATAACAAGTAGACAGAAGCATTCTCTGAAACTTCTTTGTGGTGTGTGCATTCAGCTCACAGAGTTGAACATTCCTTTTGACAGAGAAGTTTTGAAACACTCTTTTCATAGAATCTGCAAGTGGATATTTGGACCGCTTATAGGAATTCGTTGGAAACGGGACAGCCTCACACAAAAACTAGACAGAAGCATTCTCACAAATGCTTCTGTGACGTGAGCATTCAGCTCACAGAGCTGAACCTTTCTTTTGATAAGGCAGTTTTGAAACACTCTTTTTCTAGAATCTGCAAGTGGACATTTGGAGCGCTTTTAGGCCTGTGGTGGAAAGGAAATATCTTCACTAAAAAACTAGACAGATGCATTTTCTGAAACTTCCTCGTGGTGCATGCAGTCACCCTCAGAGTTGAACATTCCTTTTGACTGAGAAGTTGTGAAACACTCTTTCTGTAGAAACTGCAAGTGGCAACTTGGACCGTTTATAGGAATTCATTGGAAACGGGACAACTTCTCACAAAAACTAGAGAAAAGCTTTCTCACAAACTTATCTGCGATGTGTGCATTCAACTCACAGAGTTTAACTGTCTTTTACTGGATTAGTTTGGAAACACTCCTTTTGCAGTAGATGCAAGTGGTCATTCGGAAAGCTATGAGGCCTGTGGTCGAAAAGGTAACATCTTCACATATAACCTAGGAAGAAGCGTTCTCAGCAACGACTCTGTGTTGTTTGCATTCAATTCACATAGCGGAACATTCCTTTGGTTACAGCAGCCACGAAACACTCTTTTTGTATAATCTGCAATTGGACATTTGGAGAGCTCTGAGGCCTGCTGTGGAAAACGAAATGTCTTCACATAAAACCTAGAAAGAAGCATTCTCAGAAACCACTTTGTGATGTGTGCCTTCAACTCTCAGGGTTGAACATTCCTTTTGTTACAGCAGTTTTGAAACACACTTTTTCTAGAATCTCCATGTGGATATTTGGACCACTTATAGCAATTTGATGGAAACGAGACATCCTCATACACAAAGGAGACAGAAGCATTCCCACAAACTCCTTTCTGATGTGTGATCTCAACTCACAGATGTGAACCTTACTTTTGGTAGAGCAGTTTTGAAACCACCTTTTTCTAGAACATGCAAGTGGACATTTGGAGCGATTGGAGGCCTGTTTTCGAAAGGAAATATCTTCACATAACAAGTAGACAGAAGCATTCTCTGAAACTTCTTTGTGGTGTGTCCATTCACCTCACAGATTTGAACATTCCTTTTGACAGGGAAGTTTTGAAAGACTCTTTTTATGGCATCTGCAAGTGGATATTCGGACCGCTTCTTGGAATTCGTTGGAAACGGGACACCGTCGCAGAAAATCTAGACAGAAGCATTCTCACAAACTTCTGTGTGATGTGAGCATGCAGCTCACAGAGCTCAACCTTTCCTTTGATGGTGCAGTTTTGAAACACTCCTTTTCTACAATCTGCGAGTGGACAGTTGGAGCGCCTTGAGGCCTGTGGTGGAAAGGAAATATCTTCACATAAAAACTAGGCAGAAGCATTCTCTGAAACTTCTTTCTCGTGCGTGCATTAAATTCACAGATTTGAGCATTCCTTTTGACAGAGAAGTTTCGAAACACTTTTTTTGTAGAATGTGCTCGTGGAAATTTGGACCGCTTACAGTAATTCGTTGGAAACGGGACATCTTCACACAAAAACAAGACAGAAGCATTCTGACAGACTTCTGTGGGATATGTGCATTCAACTCACAGAGTTTAACCTTTTTTTCAATGTAGCAGTTTTGAAACACTCTTTTACTAGTATCTGCAAGTGGATATTTGGACCTGTCATAGGAATGCATTGGAAACGGGACACCCTCACCCAAAAACTAGACAGAAGCATTCTCAGAAACTTCTCTGTGATGTGAGCATTCAGCTCACAGAGTTGAACCTTTCTTTTGATAGAGCAGTTTTGCAACACTCTTTTTCTAGAATCTGCAAGTGGACATTTGGCGTGCCTTGAGGCCTGTGGTGGAAAAGAAATATCTTCACATAAAAACTAGACAGAAGCATTCTCTGAAACTTCTCTGTGGTGCGTGCATTAAATTCACAGAGTTGAACATTCCTTTTGACAGAGAAGTTTTGAAACACTTGTTTTGTAGAATCTGCAAGTGGAAATTTGGAAGGCTTATAGGAATTCGTTGGAAACCGGACACCTTCACACAAACAATAGACAAGCACTCTGACAAACTTTTGTGTGATCTGTGCATTCAACTCACAGAGTTGAACCTTCGTTTGCATGTAGCCGTTTTGAAACACTCTTTTTTGTAGAATCTGCAAGTGGATATTTGGACCGCTTAGAGGAATTCATTGGAAACGGGACACCCTCACACAAAAACAAGTCAGAAGCATTGTCACAAACTTCTCTGTTACGGGTGCGTTCAACTCAAAGAGCTGAGCTCTTCTTTTGCTAGAGCAGTTTTGAAACACTGATTTTCTAGAATCTGCAAGTGGACATTTGGAGCGCTTTGAGGCCTGTGGTGCAAAGGAAATATCTTCACATAACAAGTAGACAGAAGCATTCTCTGAAACTTCTTTGTGGTGTGTGCATTCAGCTCACAGAGTTGAACATTCCTTTTGACAGAGAAGTTTTGAAACACTCTTTTCATAGAATCTGCAAGTGGATATTTGGACCGCTTATAGGAATTCGTTGGAAACGGGACAGCCTCACACAAAAACTAGACAGAAGCATTCTCACAAATGCTTCTGTGACGTGAGCATTCAGCTCACAGAGCTGAACCTTTCTTTTGATAAGGCAGTTTTGAAACACTCTTTTTCTAGAATCTGCAAGTGGACATTTGGAGCGCTTTTAGGCCTGTGGTGGAAAGGAAATATCTTCACTAAAAAACTAGACAGATGCATTTTCTGAAACTTCCTCGTGGTGCATGCAGTCACCCTCAGAGTTGAACATTCCTTTTGACTGAGAAGTTGTGAAACACTCTTTCTGTAGAAACTGCAAGTGGCAACTTGGACCGTTTATAGGAATTCATTGGAAACGGGACAACTTCTCACAAAAACTAGAGAAAAGCTTTCTCACAAACTTATCTGCGATGTGTGCATTCAACTCACAGAGTTTAACTGTCTTTTACTGGATTAGTTTGGAAACACTCCTTTTGCAGTAGATGCAAGTGGTCATTCGGAAAGCTATGAGGCCTGTGGTCGAAAAGGTAACATCTTCACATATAACCTAGGAAGAAGCGTTCTCAGCAACGACTCTGTGTTGTTTGCATTCAATTCACATAGCGGAACATTCCTTTGGTTACAGCAGCCACGAAACACTCTTTTTGTATAATCTGCAATTGGACATTTGGAGAGCTCTGAGGCCTGCTGTGGAAAACGAAAT
This sequence comes from Pongo abelii, assembly GCF_028885655.2. NCBI lineage: Eukaryota > Metazoa > Chordata > Mammalia > Primates > Hominidae > Pongo > Pongo abelii. Next base: position 37,256,964 of record NC_072003.2, read on the forward strand.
GTCTTCACATAAAACCTAGAAAGAAGCATTCTCAGAAACCACTTTGTGATGTGTGCCTTCAACTCTCAGGGTTGAACATTCCTTTTGTTACAGCAGTTTTGAAACACACTTTTTCTAGAATCTCCATGTGGATATTTGGACCACTTATAGCAATTTGATGGAAACGAGACATCCTCATACACAAAGGAGACAGAAGCATTCCCACAAACTCCTTTCTGATGTGTGATCTCAACTCACAGATGTGAACCTTACTTTTGGTAGAGCAGTTTTGAAACCACCTTTTTCTAGAACATGCAAGTGGACATTTGGAGCGATTGGAGGCCTGTTTTCGAAAGGAAATATCTTCACATAACAAGTAGACAGAAGCATTCTCTGAAACTTCTTTGTGGTGTGTCCATTCACCTCACAGATTTGAACATTCCTTTTGACAGGGAAGTTTTGAAAGACTCTTTTTATGGCATCTGCAAGTGGATATTCGGACCGCTTCTTGGAATTCATTGGAAACGGGACACCGTCGCAGAAAATCTAGACAGAAGCATTCTCACAAACTTCTGTGTGATGTGAGCATGCAGCTCACAGAGCTCAACCTTTCCTTTGATGGTGCAGTTTTGAAACACTCCTTTTCTACAATCTGCGAGTGGACAGTTGGAGCGCCTTGAGGCCTGTGGTGGAAAGGAAATATCTTCACATAAAAACTAGGCAGAAGCATTCTCTGAAACTTCTTTCTCGTGCGTGCATTAAATTCACAGATTTGAGCATTCCTTTTGACAGAGAAGTTTCGAAACACTTTTTTTGTAGAATGTGCTCGTGGAAATTTGGACCGCTTACAGTAATTCGTTGGAAACGGGACATCTTCACACAAAAACAAGACAGAAGCATTCTGACAGACTTCTGTGGGATATGTGCATTCAACTCACAGAGTTTAACCTTTTTTTCAATGTAGCAGTTTTGAAACACTCTTTTACTAGTATCTGCAAGTGGATATTTGGACCTGTCATAGGAATGCATTGGAAACGGGACACCCTCACCCAAAAACTAGACAGAAGCATTCTCAGAAACTTCTCTGTGATGTGAGCATTCAGCTCACAGAGTTGAACCTTTCTTTGGATAGAGCAGTTTTGCAACACTCTTTTTCTAGAATCTGCAAGTGGACATTTGGCGTGCCTTGAGGCCTGTGGTGGAAAAGAAATATCTTCACATAAAAACTAGACAGAAGCATTCTCTGAAACTTCTCTGTGGTGCGTGCATTAAATTCACAGAGTTGAACATTCCTTTTGACAGAGAAGTTTTGAAACACTTGTTTTGTAGAATCTGCAAGTGGAAATTTGGAAGGCTTATAGGAATTCGTTGGAAACCGGACACCTTCACACAAACAATAGACAAGCACTCTGACAAACTTTTGTGTGATCTGTGCATTCAACTCACAGAGTTGAACCTTCGTTTGCATGTAGCCGTTTTGAAACACTCTTTTTTGTAGAATCTGCAAGTGGATATTTGGACCGCTTAGAGGAATTCATTGGAAACGGGACACCCTCACACAAAAACTAGTCAGAAGCATTTTCACAAACTTCTCTGTTACGGGTGCGTTCAACTCAAAGAGCTGAGCTCTTCTTTTGCTAGAGCAGTTTTGAAACACTGATTTTCTAGAATCTGCAAGTGGACATTTGGAGCGCTTTGAGGCCTGTGGTGCAAAGGAAATATCTTCACATAACAAGTAGACAGAAGCATTCTCTGAAACTTCTTTGTGGTGTGTGCATTCAGCTCACAGAGTTGAACATTCCTTTTGACAGAGAAGTTTTGAAACACTCTTTTCATAGAATCTGCAAGTGGATATTTGGACCGCTTATAGGAATTCGTTGGAAACGGGACAGCCTCACACAAAAACTAGACAGAAGCATTCTCACAAATGCTTCTGTGACGTGAGCATTCAGCTCACAGAGCTGAACCTTTCTTTTGATAAGGCAGTTTTGAAACACTCTTTTTCTAGAATCTGCAAGTGGACATTTGGAGCGCTTTTAGGCCTGTGGTGGAAAGGAAATATCTTCACTAAAAAACTAGACAGATGCATTTTCTGAAACTTCCTCGTGGTGCATGCAGTCACCCTCAGAGTTGAACATTCCTTTTGACTGAGAAGTTGTGAAACACTCTTTTTGTAGAAACTGCAAGTGGCAACTTGGACCGTTTATAGGAATTCATTGGAAACGGGACAACTTCTCACAAAAACTAGAGAAAAGCTTTCTCACAAACTTATCTGCGATGTGTGCATTCAACTCAGAGAGTTTAACTGTCTTTTACTGGATTAGTTTGGAAACACTCCTTTTGCAGTAGATGCAAGTGGTCATTCGGAAAGCTATGAGGCCTGTGGTCGAAAAGGTAACATCTTCACATATAACCTAGGAAGAAGCGTTCTCAGCAACGACTCTGTGTTGTTTGCATTCAATTCACATAGCGGAACATTCCTTTGGTTACAGCAGCCACGAAACACTCTTTTTGTATAATCTGCAATTGGACATTTGGAGAGCTCTGAGGCCTGCTGTGGAAAACGAAATGTCTTCACATAAAACCTAGAAAGAAGCATTCTCAGAAACCACTTTGTGATGTGTGCCTTCAACTCTCAGGGTTGAACATTCCTTTTGTTACAGCAGTTTTGAAACACACTTTTTCTAGAATCTCCATGTGGATATTTGGACCACTTATAGCAATTTGATGGAAACGAGACATCCTCATACACAAAGGAGACAGAAGCATTCCCACAAACTCCTTTCTGATGTGTGATCTCAACTCACAGATGTGAACCTTACTTTTGGTAGAGCAGTTTTGAAACCACCTTTTTCTAGAACATGCAAGTGGACATTTGGAGCGATTGGAGGCCTGTTTTCGAAAGGAAATATCTTCACATAACAAGTAGACAGAAGCATTCTCTGAAACTTCTTTGTGGTGTGTGCATTCACCTCACAGATTTGAACATTCCTTTTGACAGGGAAGTTTTGAAAGACTCTTTTTATGGCATCTGCAAGTGGATATTCGGACCGCTTCTTGGAATTTGTTGGAAACGGGACACCGTCGCAGAAAATCTAGACAGAAGCATTCTCACAAACTTCTGTGTGATGTGAGCATGCAGCTCACAGAGCTCAACCTTTCCTTTGATGGTGCAGTTTTGAAACACTCCTTTTCTACAATCTGCGAGTGGACAGTTGGAGCGCCTTGAGGCCTGTGGTGGAAAGGAAATATCTTCACATAAAAACTAGGCAGAAGCATTCTCTGAAACTTCTTTCTCGTGCGTGCATTAAATTCACAGATTTGAGCATTCCTTTTGACAGAGAAGTTTCGAAACACTTTTTTTGTAGAATGTGCTCGTGGAAATTTGGACCGCTTACAGTAATTCGTTGGAAACGGGACATCTTCACACAAAAACAAGACAGAAGCATTCTGACAGACTTCTGTGGGATATGTGCATTCAACTCACAGAGTTTAACCTTTTTTTCAATGTAGCAGTTTTGAAACACTCTTTTACTAGTATCTGCAAGTGGATATTTGGACCTGTCATAGGAATGCATTGGAAACGGGACACCCTCACCCAAAAACTAGACAGAAGCATTCTCAGAAACTTCTCTGTGATGTGAGCATTCAGCTCACAGAGTTGAACCTTTCTTTGGATAGAGCAGTTTTGCAACACTCTTTTTCTAGAATCTGCAAGTGGACATTTGGCGTGCCTTGAGGCCTGTGGTGGAAAAGAAATATCTTCACATAAAAACTAGACAGAAGCATTCTCTGAAACTTCTCTGTGGTGCGTGCATTAAATTCACAGAGTTGAACATTCCTTTTGACAGAGAAGTTTTGAAACACTTGTTTTGTAGAATCTGCAAGTGGAAATTTGGAAGGCTTATAGGAATTCGTTGGAAACCGGACACCTTCACACAAACAATAGACAAGCACTCTGACAAACTTTTGTGTGATCTGTGCATTCAACTCACAGAGTTGAACCTTCGTTTGCATGTAGCCGTTTTGAAACACTCTTTTTTGTAGAATCTGCAAGTGGATATTTGGACCGCTTAGAGGAATTCATTGGAAACGGGACACCCTCACACAAAAACTAGTCAGAAGCATTTTCACAAACTTCTCTGTTACGGGTGCGTTCAACTCAAAGAGCTGAGCTCTTCTTTTGCTAGAGCAGTTTTGAAACACTGATTTTCTAGAATCTGCAAGTGGACATTTGGAGCGCTTTGAGGCCTGTGGTGCAAAGGAAATATCTTCACATAACAAGTAGACAGAAGCATTCTCTGAAACTTCTTTGTGGTGTGTGCATTCAGCTCACAGAGTTGAACATTCCTTTTGACAGAGAAGTTTTGAAACACTCTTTTCATAGAATCTGCAAGTGGATATTTGGACCGCTTATAGGAATTCGTTGGAAACGGGACAGCCTCACACAAAAACTAGACAGAAGCATTCTCACAAATGCTTCTGTGACGTGAGCATTCAGCTCACAGAGCTGAACCTTTCTTTTGATAAGGCAGTTTTGAAACACTCTTTTTCTAGAATCTGCAAGTGGACATTTGGAGCGCTTTTAGGCCTGTGGTGGAAAGGAAATATCTTCACTAAAAAACTAGACAGATGCATTTTCTGAAACTTCCTCGTGGTGCATGCAGTCACCCTCAGAGTTGAACATTCCTTTTGACTGAGAAGTTGTGAAACACTCTTTTTGTAGAAACTGCAAGTGGCAACTTGGACCGTTTATAGGAATTCATTGGAAACGGGACAACTTCTCACAAAAACTAGAGAAAAGCTTTCTCACAAACTTATCTGCGATGTGTGCATTCAACTCAGAGAGTTTAACTGTCTTTTACTGGATTAGTTTGGAAACACTCCTTTTGCAGTAGATGCAAGTGGTCATTCGGAAAGCTATGAGGCCTGTGGTCGAAAAGGTAACATCTTCACATATAACCTAGGAAGAAGCGTTCTCAGCAACGACTCTGTGTTGTTTGCATTCAATTCACATAGCGGAACATTCCTTTGGTTACAGCAGCCACGAAACACTCTTTTTGTATAATCTGCAATTGGACATTTGGAGAGCTCTGAGGCCTGCTGTGGAAAACGAAATGTCTTCACATAAAACCTAGAAAGAAGCATTCTCAGAAACCACTTTGTGATGTGTGCCTTCAACTCTCAGGGTTGAACATTCCTTTTGTTACAGCAGTTTTGAAACACACTTTTTCTAGAATCTCCATGTGGATATTTGGACCACTTATAGCAATTTGATGGAAACGAGACATCCTCATACACAAAGGAGACAGAAGCATTCCCACAAACTCCTTTCTGATGTGTGATCTCAACTCACAGATGTGAACCTTACTTTTGGTAGAGCAGTTTTGAAACCACCTTTTTCTAGAACATGCAAGTGGACATTTGGAGCGATTGGAGGCCTGTTTTCGAAAGGAAATATCTTCACATAACAAGTAGACAGAAGCATTCTCTGAAACTTCTTTGTGGTGTGTGCATTCACCTCACAGATTTGAACATTCCTTTTGACAGGGAAGTTTTGAAAGACTCTTTTTATGGCATCTGCAAGTGGATATTCGGACCGCTTCTTGGAATTTGTTGGAAACGGGACACCGTCGCAGAAAATCTAGACAGAAGCATTCTCACAAACTTCTGTGTGATGTGAGCATGCAGCTCACAGAGCTCAACCTTTCCTTTGATGGTGCAGTTTTGAAACACTCCTTTTCTACAATCTGCGAGTGGACAGTTGGAGCGCCTTGAGGCCTGTGGTGGAAAGGAAATATCTTCACATAAAAACTAGGCAGAAGCATTCTCTGAAACTTCTTTCTCGTGCGTGCATTAAATTCACAGATTTGAGCATTCCTTTTGACAGAGAAGTTTCGAAACACTTTTTTTGTAGAATGTGCTCGTGGAAATTTGGACCGCTTACAGTAATTCGTTGGAAACGGGACATCTTCACACAAAAACAAGACAGAAGCATTCTGACAGACTTCTGTGGGATATGTGCATTCAACTCACAGAGTTTAACCTTTTTTTCAATGTAGCAGTTTTGAAACACTCTTTTACTAGTATCTGCAAGTGGATATTTGGACCTGTCATAGGAATGCATTGGAAACGGGACACCCTCACCCAAAAACTAGACAGAAGCATTCTCAGAAACTTCTCTGTGATGTGAGCATTCAGCTCACAGAGTTGAACCTTTCTTTGGATAGAGCAGTTTTGCAACACTCTTTTTCTAGAATCTGCAAGTGGACATTTGGCGTGCCTTGAGGCCTGTGGTGGAAAAGAAATATCTTCACATAAAAACTAGACAGAAGCATTCTCTGAAACTTCTCTGTGGTGCGTGCATTAAATTCACAGAGTTGAACATTCCTTTTGACAGAGAAGTTTTGAAACACTTGTTTTGTAGAATCTGCAAGTGGAAATTTGGAAGGCTTATAGGAATTCGTTGGAAACCGGACACCTTCACACAAACAATAGACAAGCACTCTGACAAACTTTTGTGTGATCTGTGCATTCAACTCACAGAGTTGAACCTTCGTTTGCATGTAGCCGTTTTGAAACACTCTTTTTTGTAGAATCTGCAAGTGGATATTTGGACCGCTTAGAGGAATTCATTGGAAACGGGACACCCTCACACAAAAACTAGTCAGAAGCATTTTCACAAACTTCTCTGTTACGGGTGCGTTCAACTCAAAGAGCTGAGCTCTTCTTTTGCTAGAGCAGTTTTGAAACACTGATTTTCTAGAATCTGCAAGTGGACATTTGGAGCGCTTTGAGGCCTGTGGTGCAAAGGAAATATCTTCACATAACAAGTAGACAGAAGCATTCTCTGAAACTTCTTTGTGGTGTGTGCATTCAGCTCACAGAGTTGAACATTCCTTTTGACAGAGAAGTTTTGAAACACTCTTTTCATAGAATCTGCAAGTGGATATTTGGACCGCTTATAGGAATTCGTTGGAAACGGGACAGCCTCACACAAAAACTAGACAGAAGCATTCTCACAAATGCTTCTGTGACGTGAGCATTCAGCTCACAGAGCTGAACCTTTCTTTTGATAAGGCAGTTTTGAAACACTCTTTTTCTAGAATCTGCAAGTGGACATTTGGAGCGCTTTTAGGCCTGTGGTGGAAAGGAAATATCTTCACTAAAAAACTAGACAGATGCATTTTCTGAAACTTCCTCGTGGTGCATGCAGTCACCCTCAGAGTTGAACATTCCTTTTGACTGAGAAGTTGTGAAACACTCTTTCTGTAGAAACTGCAAGTGGCAACTTGGACCGTTTATAGGAATTCATTGGAAACGGGACAACTTCTCACAAAAACTAGAGAAAAGCTTTCTCACAAACTTATCTGCGATGTGTGCATTCAACTCACAGAGTTTAACCGTCTTTTACTGGATTAGTTTGGAAACACTCCTTTTGCAGTAGATGCAAGTGGTCATTCGGAAAGCTATGAGGCCTGTGGTCGAAAAGGTAACATCTTCACATATAACCTAGAAAGAAGCGTTCTCAGCAACGACTCTGTGTTGTTTGCATTCAATTCACATAACGGAACATTCCTTTGGTTACAGCAGCCACGAAACACTTTTTTTGTATAATCTGCAATTGGACATTTGGAGAGCTCTGAGGCCTGCTGTGGAAAACGAAATGTCTTCACATAAAACCTAGAAAGAAGCATTCTCAGAAACCACTTTGTGATGTGTGCCTTCAACTCTCAGGGTTGAACATTCCTTTTGTTACAGCAGTTTTGAAACACACTTTTTCTAGAATCTCCATGTGGATATTTGGACCACTTATAGCAATTTGATGGAAACGAGACATCCTCATACACAAAGGAGACAGAAGCATTCCCACAAACTCCTTTCTGATGTGTGATCTCAACTCACAGATGTGAACCTTACTTTTGGTAGAGCAGTTTTGAAACCACCTTTTTCTAGAATAGGCAAGTGGACATTTGGAGCGATTGGAGGCCTGTTTTCAAAAGGAAATATCTTCACATAACAAGTAGACAGAAGCATTCTCTGAAACTTCTTTGTGGTGTGTGCATTCACCTCACAGATTTGAACATTCCTTTTGACAGGGAAGTTTTGAAAGAATCTTTTTATGGCATCTGCAAGTGGATATTCGGACCGCTTCTTGGAATTCGTTGGAAACGGGACACCGTCGCAGAAAATCTAGACAGAAGCATTCTCACAAACTTCTGTGTGATGTGAGCATGCAGCTCACAGAGCTCAACCTTTCCTTTGATGGTGCAGTTTTGAAACACTCCTTTTCTACAATCTGCGAGTGGACAGTTGGAGCGCCTTGAGGCCTGTGGTGGAAAGGAAATATCTTCACATAAAAACTAGGCAGAAGCATTCTCTGAAACTTCTTTCTCGTGCGTGCATTAAATTCACAGATTTGAGCATTCCTTTTGACAGAGAAGTTTCGAAACACTTTTTTTGTAGAATGTGCTCGTGGAAATTTGGACCGCTTACAGTAATTCGTTGGAAACGGGACATCTTCACACAAAAACAAGACAGAAGCATTCTGACAGACTTCTGTGGGATATGTGCATTCAACTCACAGAGTTTAACCTTTTTTTCAATGGAGCAGTTTTGAAACACTCTTTTACTAGTATCTGCAAGTGGATATTTGGACCTGTCATAGGAATGCATTGGAAACGGGACACCCTCACCCAAAAACTAGACAGAAGCATTCTCAGAAACTTCTCTGTGATGTGAGCATTCAGCTCACAGAGTTGAACCTTTCTTTGGATAGAGCAGTTTTGCAACACTCTTTTTCTAGAATCTGCAAGTGGACATTTGGCGTGCCTTGAGGCCTGTGGTGGAAAAGAAATATCTTCACATAAAAACTAGACAGAAGCATTCTCTGAAACTTCTCTGTGGTGCGTGCATTAAATTCACAGAGTTGAACATTCCTTTTGACAGAGAAGTTTTGAAACACTTGTTTTGTAGAATCTGCAAGTGGAAATTTGGAAGGCTTATAGGAATTCGTTGGAAACCGGACACCTTCACACAAACAATAGACAAGCACTCTGACAAACTTTTGTGTGATCTGTGCATTCAACTCACAGAGTTGAACCTTCGTTTGCATGTAGCCGTTTTGAAACACTCTTTTTTGTAGAATCTGCAAGTGGATATTTGGACCGCTTAGAGGAATTCATTGGAAACGGGACACCCTCACACAGAAACTAGTCAGAAGCATTTTCACAAACTTCTCTGTTACGGGTGCGTTCAACTCAAAGAGCTGAGCTCTTCTTTTGCTAGAGCAGTTTTGAAACACTGATTTTCTAGAATCTGCAAGTGGACATTTGGAGCGCTTTGAGGCCTGTGGTGCAAAGGAAATATCTTCACATAACAAGTAGACAGAAGCATTCTCTGAAACTTCTTTGTGGTGTGTGCATTCAGCTCACAGAGTTGAACATTCCTTTTGACAGAGAAGTTTTGAAACACTCTTTTCATAGAATCTGCAAGTGGATATTTGGACCGCTTATAGGAATTCGTTGGAAACGGGACAGCCTCACACAAAAACTAGACAGAAGCATTCTCACAAATGCTTCTGTGACGTGAGCATTCAGCTCACAGAGCTGAACCTTTCTTTTGATAAGGCAGTTTTGAAACACTCTTTTTCTAGAATCTGCAAGTGGACATTTGGAGCGCTTTTAGGCCTGTGGTGGAAAGGAAATATCTTCACTAAAAAACTAGACAGATGCATTTTCTGAAACTTCCTCGTGGTGCATGCAGTCACCCTCAGAGTTGAACATTCCTTTTGACTGAGAAGTTGTGAAACACTCTTTTTGTAGAAACTGCAAGTGGCAACTTGGACCGTTTATAGGAATTCATTGGAAACGGGACAACTTCTCACAAAAACTAGAGAAAAGCTTTCTCACAAACTTATCTGCGATGTGTGCATTCAACTCACAGAGTTTAACTGTCTTTTACTGGATTAGTTTGGAAACACTCCTTTTGCAGTAGATGCAAGTGGTCATTCGGAAAGCTATGAGGCCTGTGGTCGAAAAGGTAACATCTTCACATATAACCTAGGAAGAAGCGTTCTCAGCAACGACTCTGTGTTGTTTGCATTCAATTCACATAGCGGAACATTCCTTTGGTTACAGCAGCCACGAAACACTCTTTTTGTATAATCTGCAATTGGACATTTGGAGAGCTCTGAGGCCTGCTGTGGAAAACGAAATGTCTTCACATAAAACCTAGAAAGAAGCATTCTCAGAAACCACTTTGTGATGTGTGCCTTCAACTCTCAGGGTTGAACATTCCTTTTGTTACAGCAGTTTTGAAACACACTTTTTCTAGAATCTCCATGTGGATATTTGGACCACTTATAGCAATTTGATGGAAACGAGACATCCTCATACACAAAGGAGACAGAAGAATTCCCACAAACTCCTTTCTGATGTGTGATCTCAACTCACAGATGTGAACCTTACTTTTGGTAGAGCAGTTTTGAAACCACCTTTTTCTAGAATAGGCAAGTGGACATTTGGAGCGATTGGAGGCCTGTTTTCAAAAGGAAATATCTTCACATAACAAGTAGACAGAAGCATTCTCTGAAACTTCTTTGTGGTGTGTGCATTCACCTCACAGATTTGAACATTCCTTTTGACAGGGAAGTTTTGAAAGAATCTTTTTATGGCATCTGCAAGTGGATATTCGGACCGCTTCTTGGAATTCGTTGGAAACGGGACACCGTCGCAGAAAATCTAGACAGAAGCATTCTCACAAACTTCTGTGTGATGTGAGCATGCAGCTCACAGAGCTCAACCTTTCCTTTGATGGTGCAGTTTTGAAACACTCCTTTTCTACAATCTGCGAGTGGACAGTTGGAGCGCCTTGAGGCCTGTGGTGGAAAGGAAATATCTTCACATAAAAACTAGGCAGAAGCATTCTCTGAAACTTCTTTCTCGTGCGTGCATTAAATTCACAGATTTGAGCATTCCTTTTGACAGAGAAGTTTCGAAACACTTTTTTTGTCGAATGTGCTCGTGGAAATTTGGACCGCTTACAGTAATTCGTTGGAAACGGGACATCTTCACACAAAAACAAGACAGAAGCATTCTGACAGACTTCTGTGGGATATGTGCATTCAACTCACAGAGTTTAACCTTTTTTTCAATGTAGCAGTTTTGAAACACTCTTTTACTAGTATCTGCAAGTGGATATTTGGACCTGTCATAGGAATGCATTGGAAACGGGACACCCTCACCCAAAAACTAGACAGAAGCATTCTCAGAAACTTCTCTGTGATGTGAGCATTCAGCTCACAGAGTTGAACCTTTCTTTTGATAGAGCAGTTTTGCAACACTCTTTTTCTAGAATCTGCAAGTGGACATTTGGCGTGCCTTGAGGCCTGTGGTGGAAAAGAAATATCTTCACATAAAAACTAGACAGAAGCATTCTCTGTAACTTCTCTGTGGTGCGTGCATTAAATTCACAGAGTTGAACATTCCTTTTGACAGAGAAGTTTTGAAACACTTGTTTTGTAGAATCTGCAAGTGGAAATTTGGAAGGCTTATAGGAATTCGTTGGAAACCGGACACCTTCACACAAACAATAGACAAGCACTCTGACAAACTTTTGTGTGATCTGTGCATTCAACTCACAGAGTTGAACCTTCGTTTGCATGTAGCCGATTTGAAACACTCTTTTTTGTAGAATCTGCAAGTGGATATTTGGACCGCTTAGAGGAATTCATTGGAAACGGGACACCCTCACACAAAAACTAGTCAGAAGCATTTTCACAAACTTCTCTGTTACGGGTGCGTTCAACTCAAAGAGCTGAGCTCTTCTTTTGCTAGAGCAGTTTTGAAACACTGATTTTCTAGAATCTGCAAGTGGACATTTGGAGCGCTTTGAGGCCTGTGGTGCAAAGGAAATATCTTCACATAACAAGTAGACAGAAGCATTCTCTGAAACTTCTTTGTGGTGTGTGCATTCAGCTCACAGAGTTGAACATTCCTTTTGACAGAGAAGTTTTGAAACACTCTTTTCATAGAATCTGCAAGTGGATATTTGGACCGCTTATAGGAATTCGTTGGAAACGGGACAGCCTCACACAAAAACTAGACAGAAGCATTCTCACAAATGCTTCTGTGACGTGAGCATTCAGCTCACAGAGCTGAACCTTTCTTTTGATAAGGCAGTTTTGAAACACTCTTTTTCTAGAATCTGCAAGTGGACATTTGGAGCGCTTTTAGGCCTGTGGTGGAAAGGAAATATCTTCACTAAAAAACTAGACAGATGCATTTTCTGAAACTTCCTCGTGGTGCATGCAGTCACCCTCAGAGTTGAACATTCCTTTTGACTGAGAAGTTGTGAAACACTCTTTCTGTAGAAACTGCAAGTGGCAACTTGGACCGTTTATAGGAATTCATTGGAAACGGGACAACTTCTCACAAAAACTAGAGAAAAGCTTTCTCACAAACTTATCTGCGATGTGTGCATTCAACTCACAGAGTTTAACTGTCTTTTACTGGATTAGTTTGGAAACACTCCTTTTGCAGTAGATGCAAGTGGTCATTCGGAAAGCTATGAGGCCTGTGGTCGAAAAGGTAACATCTTCACATATAACCTAGGAAGAAGCGTTCTCAGCAACGACTCTGTGTTGTTTGCATTCAATTCACATAGCGGAACATTCCTTTGGTTACAGCAGCCACGAAACACTCTTTTTGTATAATCTGCAATTGGACATTTGGAGAGCTCTGAGGACTGCTGTGGAAAACGAAATGTCTTCACATAAAACCTAGAAAGAAGCATTCTCAGAAACCACTTTGTGATGTGTGCCTTCAACTCTCAGGGTTGAACATTCCTTTTGTTACAGCAGTTTTGAAACACACTTTTTCTAGAATCTCCATGTGGATATTTGGACCACTTATAGCAATTTGATGGAAACGAGACATCCTCATACACAAAGGAGACAGAAGCATTCCCACAAACTCCTTTCTGATGTGTGATCTCAACTCACAGATGTGAACCTTACTTTTGGTAGAGCAGTTTTGAAACCACCTTTTTCTAGAACATGCAAGTGGACATTTGGAGCGATTGGAGGCCTGTTTTCGAAAGGAAATATCTTCACATAACAAGTAGACAGAAGCATTCTCTGAAACTTCTTTGTGGTGTGTCCATTCACCTCACAGATTTGAACATTCCTTTTGACAGGGAAGTTTTGAAAGACTCTTTTTATGGCATCTGCAAGTGGATATTCGGACCGCTTCTTGGAATTCGTTGGAAACGGGACACCGTCGCAGAAAATCTAGACAGAAGCATTCTCACAAACTTCTGTGTGATGTGAGCATGCAGCTCACAGAGCTCAACCTTTCCTTTGATGGTGCAGTTTTGAAACACTCCTTTTCTACAATCTGCGAGTGGACAGTTGGAGCGCCTTGAGGCCTGTGGTGGAAAGGAAATATCTTCACATAAAAACTAGGCAGAAGCATTCTCTGAAACTTCTTTCTCGTGCGTGCATTAAATTCACAGATTTGAGCATTCCTTTTGACAGAGAAGTTTCGAAACACTTGTTTTGTAGAATGTGCTCGTGGAAATTTGGACCGCTTACAGTAATTCGTTGGAAACGGGACATCTTCACACAAAAACAAGACAGAAGCATTCTGACAGACTTCTGTGGGATATGTGCATTCAACTCACAGAGTTTAACCTTTTTTTCAATGTAGCAGTTTTGAAACACTCTTTTACTAGTATCTGCAAGTGGATATTTGGACCTGTCATAGGAATGCATTGGAAACGGGACACCCTCACCCAAAAACTAGACAGAAGCATTCTCAGAAACTTCTCTGTGATGTGAGCATTCAGCTCACAGAGTTGAACCTTTCTTTGGATAGAGCAGTTTTGCAACACTCTTTTTCTAGAATCTGCAAGTGGACATTTGGCGTGCCTTGAGGCCTGTGGTGGAAAAGAAATATCTTCACATAAAAACTAGACAGAAGCATTCTCTGAAACTTCTCTGTGGTGCGTGCATTAAATTCACAGAGTTGAACATTCCTTTTGACAGAGAAGTTTTGAAACACTTGTTTTGTAGAATCTGCAAGTGGAAATTTGGAAGGCTTATAGGAATTCGTTGGAAACCGGACACCTTCACACAAACAATAGACAAGCACTCTGACAAACTTTTGTGTGATCTGTGCATTCAACTCACAGAGTTGAACCTTCGTTTGCATGTAGCCGTTTTGAAACACTCTTTTTTGTAGAATCTGCAAGTGGATATTTGGACCGCTTAGAGGAATTCATTGGAAACGGGACACCCTCACACAAAAACTAGTCAGAAGCATTTTCACAAACTTCTGTGTTACGGGTGCGTTCAACTCAAAGAGCTGAGCTCTTCTTTTGCTAGAGCAGTTTTGAAACACTGATTTTCTAGAATCTGCAAGTGGACATTTGGAGCGCTTTGAGGCCTGTGGTGCAAAGGAAATATCTTCACATAACAAGTAGACAGAAGCATTCTCTGAAACTTCTTTGTGGTGTGTGCATTCAGCTCACAGAGTTGAACATTCCTTTTGACAGAGAAGTTTTGAAACACTCTTTTCATAGAATCTGCAAGTGGATATTTGGACCGCTTATAGGAATTCGTTGGAAACGGGACAGCCTCACACAAAAACTAGACAGAAGCATTCTCACAAATGCTTCTGTGACGTGAGCATTCAGCTCACAGAGCTGAACCTTTCTTTTGATAAGGCAGTTTTGAAACACTCTTTTTCTAGAATCTGCAAGTGGACATTTGGAGCGCTTTTAGGCCTGTGGTGGAAAGGAAATATCTTCACTAAAAAACTAGACAGATGCATTTTCTGAAACTTCCTCGTGGTGCATGCAGTCACCCTCAGAGTTGAACATTCCTTTTGACTGAGAAGTTGTGAAACACTCTTTTTGTAGAAACTGCAAGTGGCAACTTGGACCGTTTATAGGAATTCATTGGAAATGGGACAACTTCTCACAAAAACTAGAGAAAAGCTTTCTCACAAACTTATCTGCGATGTGTGCATTCAACTCACAGAGTTTAACTGTCTTTTACTGGATTAGTTTGGAAACACTCCTTTTGCAGTAGATGCAAGTGGTCATTCGGAAAGCTATGAGGCCTGTGGTCGAAAAGGTAACATCTTCACATATAACCTAGGAAGAAGCGTTCTCAGCAACGACTCTGTGTTGTTTGCATTCAATTCACATAGCGGAACATTCCTTTGGTTACAGCAGCCACGAAACACTCTTTTTGTATAATCTGCAATTGGACATTTGGAGAGCTCTGAGGCCTGCTGTGGAAAACGAAATGTCTTCACATAAAACCTAGAAAGAAGCATTCTCAGAAACCACTTTGTGATGTGTGCCTTCAACTCTCAGGGTTGAACATTCCTTTTGTTACAGCAGTTTTGAAACACACTTTTTCTAGAATCTCCATGTGGATATTTGGACCACTTATAGCAATTTGATGGAAACGAGACATCCTCATACACAAAGGAGACAGAAGCATTCCCACAAACTCCTTTCTGATGTGTGATCTCAACTCACAGATGTGAACCTTACTTTTGGTAGAGCAGTTTTGAAACCACCTTTTTCTAGAACATGCAAGTGGACATTTGGAGCGATTGGAGGCCTGTTTTCGAAAGGAAATATCTTCACATAACAAGTAGACAGAAGCATTCTCTGAAACTTCTTTGTGGTGTGTGCATTCACCTCACAGATTTGAACATTCCTTTTGACAGGGAAGTTTTGAAAGACTCTTTTTATGGCATCTGCAAGTGGATATTCGGACCGCTTCTTGGAATTCGTTGGAAACGGGACACCGTCGCAGAAAATCTAGACAGAAGCATTCTCACAAACTTCTGTGTGATGTGAGCATGCAGCTCACAGAGCTCAACCTTTCCTTTGATGGTGCAGTTTTGAAACACTCCTTTTCTACAATCTGCGAGTGGACAGTTGGAGCGCCTTGAGGCCTGTGGTGGAAAGGAAATATCTTCACATAAAAACTAGGCAGAAGCATTCTCTGAAACTTCTTTCTCGTGCGTGCATTAAATTCACAGATTTGAGCATTCCTTTTGACAGAGAAGTTTCGAAACACTTTTTTTGTAGAATGTGCTCGTGGAAATTTGGACCGCTTACAGTAATTCGTTGGAAACGGGACATCTTCACACAAAAACAAGACAGAAGCATTCTGACAGACTTCGGTGGGATATGTGCATTCAACTCACAGAGTTTAACCTTTTTTTCAATGTAGCAGTTTTGAAACACTCTTTTACTAGTATCTGCAAGTGGATATTTGGACCTGTCATAGGAATGCTTTGGAAACGGGACACCCTCACCCAAAAACTAGACAGAAGCATTCTCAGAAACTTCTCTGTGATGTGAGCATTCAGCTCACAGAGTTGAACCTTTCTTTGGATAGAGCAGTTTTGCAACACTCTTTTTCTAGAATCTGCAAGTGGACATTTGGCGTGCCTTGAGGCCTGTGGTGGAAAAGAAATATCTTCACATAAAAACTAGACAGAAGCATTCTCTGAAACTTCTCTGTGGTGCGTGCATTAAATTCACAGAGTTGAACATTCCTTTTGACAGAGAAGTTTTGAAACACTTGTTTTGTAGAATCTGCAAGTGGAAATTTGGAAGGCTTATAGGAATTCGTTGGAAACCGGACACCTTCACACAAACAATAGACAAGCACTCTGACAAACTTTTGTGTGATCTGTGCATTCAACTCACAGAGTTGAACCTTCGTTTGCATGTAGCCGTTTTGAAACACTCTTTTTTGTAGAATCTGCAAGTGGATATTTGGACCGCTTAGAGGAATTCATTGGAAACGGGACACCCTCACACAAAAACTAGTCAGAAGCATTTTCACAAACTTCTCTGTTACGGGTGCGTTCAACTCAAAGAGCTGAGATCTTCTTTTGCTAGAGCAGTCTTGAAACACTGATTTTCTAGAATCTGCAAGTGGACATTTGGAGCGCTTTGAGGCCTGTGGTGCAAAGGAAATATCTTCACATAACAAGTAGACAGAAGCATTCTCTGAAACTTCTTTGTGGTGTGTGCATTCAGCTCACAGAGTTGAACATTCCTTTTGACAGAGAAGTTTTGAAACACTCTTTTCATAGAATCTGCAAGTGGATATTTGGACCGCTTATAGGAATTCGTTGGAAACGGGACAGCCTCACACAAAAACTAGACAGAAGCATTCTCACAAATGCTTCTGTGACGTGAGCATTCAGCTCACAGAGCTGAACCTTTCTTTTGATAAGGCAGTTTTGAAACACTCTTTTTCTAGAATCTGCAAGTGGACATTTGGAGCGCTTTTAGGCCTGTGGTGGAAAGGAAATATCTTCACTAAAAAACTAGACAGATGCATTTTCTGAAACTTCCTCGTGGTGCATGCAGTCACCCTCAGAGTTGAACATTCCTTTTGACTGAGAAGTTGTGAAACACTCTTTTTGTAGAAACTGCAAGTGGCAACTTGGACCGTTTATAGGAATTCATTGGAAACGGGACAACTTCTCACAAAAACTAGAGAAAAGCTTTCTCACAAACTTATCTGCGATGTGTGCATTCAACTCACAGAGTTTAACTGTCTTTTACTGGATTAGTTTGGAAACACTCCTTTTGCAGTAGATGCAAGTGGTCATTCGGAAAGCTATGAGGCCTGTGGTCGAAAAGGTAACATCTTCACATATAACCTAGGAAGAAGCGTTCTCAGCAACGACTCTGTGTTGTTTGCATTCAATTCACATAGCGGAACATTCCTTTGGTTACAGCAGCCACGAAACACTCTTTTTGTATAATCTGCAATTGGACATTTGGAGAGCTCTGAGGCCTGCTGTGGAAAACGAAATGTCTTCACATAAAACCTAGAAAGAAGCATTCTCAGAAACCACTTTGTGATGTGTGCCTTCAACTCTCAGGGTTGAACATTCCTTTTGTTACAGCAGTTTTGAAACACACTTTTTCTAGAATCTCCATGTGGATATTTGGACCACTTATAGCAATTTGATGGAAACGAGACATCCTCATACACAAAGGAGACAGAAGAATT
The DNA here is from genome assembly GCF_028885655.2 of Pongo abelii. NCBI lineage: Eukaryota > Metazoa > Chordata > Mammalia > Primates > Hominidae > Pongo > Pongo abelii. The sequence continues at coordinate 37,275,007 of NC_072003.2, forward strand.
CCCACAAACTCCTTTCTGATGTGTGATCTCAACTCACAGATGTGAACCTTACTTTTGGTAGAGCAGTTTTGAAACCACCTTTTTCTAGAATAGGCAAGTGGACATTTGGAGCGATTGGAGGCCTGTTTTCAAAAGGAAATATCTTCACATAACAAGTAGACAGAAGCATTCTCTGAAACTTCTTTGTGGTGTGTGCATTCACCTCACAGATTTGAACATTCCTTTTGACAGGGAAGTTTTGAAAGAATCTTTTTATGGCATCTGCAAGTGGATATTCGGACCGCTTCTTGGAATTCGTTGGAAACGGGACACCGTCGCAGAAAATCTAGACAGAAGCATTCTCACAAACTTCTGTGTGATGTGAGCATGCAGCTCACAGAGCTCAACCTTTCCTTTGATGGTGCAGTTTTGAAACACTCCTTTTCTACAATCTGCGAGTGGACAGTTGGAGCGCCTTGAGGCCTGTGGTGGAAAGGAAATATCTTCACATAAAAACTAGGCAGAAGCATTCTCTGAAACTTCTTTCTCGTGCGTGCATTAAATTCACAGATTTGAGCATTCCTTTTGACAGAGAAGTTTCGAAACACTTTTTTTGTCGAATGTGCTCGTGGAAATTTGGACCGCTTACAGTAATTCGTTGGAAACGGGACATCTTCACACAAAAACAAGACAGAAGCATTCTGACAGACTTCTGTGGGATATGTGCATTCAACTCACAGAGTTTAACCTTTTTTTCAATGTAGCAGTTTTGAAACACTCTTTTACTAGTATCTGCAAGTGGATATTTGGACCTGTCATAGGAATGCATTGGAAACGGGACACCCTCACCCAAAAACTAGACAGAAGCATTCTCAGAAACTTCTCTGTGATGTGAGCATTCAGCTCACAGAGTTGAACCTTTCTTTGGATAGAGCAGTTTTGCAACACTCTTTTTCTAGAATCTGCAAGTGGACATTTGGCGTGCCTTGAGGCCTGTGGTGGAAAAGAAATATCTTCACATAAAAACTAGACAGAAGCATTCTCTGAAACTTCTCTGTGGTGCGTGCATTAAATTCACAGAGTTGAACATTCCTTTTGACAGAGAAGTTTTGAAACACTTGTTTTGTAGAATCTGCAAGTGGAAATTTGGAAGGCTTATAGGAATTCGTTGGAAACCGGACACCTTCACACAAACAATAGACAAGCACTCTGACAAACTTTTGTGTGATCTGTGCATTCAACTCACAGAGTTGAACCTTCGTTTGCATGTAGCCGTTTTGAAACACTCTTTTTTGTAGAATCTGCAAGTGGATATTTGGACCGCTTAGAGGAATTCATTGGAAACGGGACACCCTCACACAAAAACTAGTCAGAAGCATTTTCACAAACTTCTGTGTTACGGGTGCGTTCAACTCAAAGAGCTGAGCTCTTCTTTTGCTAGAGCAGTTTTGAAACACTGATTTTCTAGAATCCGCAAGTGGACATTTGGAGCGCTTTGAGGCCTGTGGTGCAAAGGAAATATCTTCACATAACAAGTAGACAGAAGCATTCTCTGAAACTTCTTTGTGGTGTGTGCATTCAGCTCACAGAGTTGAACATTCCTTTTGACAGAGAAGTTTTGAAACACTCTTTTCATAGAATCTGCAAGTGGATATTTGGACCGCTTATAGGAATTCGTTGGAAACGGGACAGCCTCACACAAAAACTAGACAGAAGCATTCTCACAAATGCTTCTGTGACGTGAGCATTCAGCTCACAGAGCTGAACCTTTCTTTTGATAAGGCAGTTTTGAAACACTCTTTTTCTAGAATCTGCAAGTGGACATTTGGAGCGCTTTTAGGCCTGTGGTGGAAAGGAAATATCTTCACTAAAAAACTAGACAGATGCATTTTCTGAAACTTCCTCGTGGTGCATGCAGTCACCCTCAGAGTTGAACATTCCTTTTGACTGAGAAGTTGTGAAACACTCTTTTTGTAGAAACTGCAAGTGGCAACTTGGACCGTTTATAGGAATTCATTGGAAACGGGACAACTTCTCACAAAAACTAGAGAAAAGCTTTCTCACAAACTTATCTGCGATGTGTGCATTCAACTCACAGAGTTTAACTGTCTTTTACTGGATTAGTTTGGAAACACTCCTTTTGCAGTAGATGCAAGTGGTCATTCGGAAAGCTATGAGGCCTGTGGTCGAAAAGGTAACATCTTCACATATAACCTAGGAAGAAGCGTTCTCAGCAACGACTCTGTGTTGTTTGCATTCAATTCACATAGCGGAACATTCCTTTGGTTACAGCAGCCACGAAACACTCTTTTTGTATAATCTGCAATTGGACATTTGGAGAGCTCTGAGGCCTGCTGTGGAAAACGAAATGTCTTCACATAAAACCTAGAAAGAAGCATTCTCAGAAACCACTTTGTGATGTGTGCCTTCAACTCTCAGGGTTGAACATTCCTTTTGTTACAGCAGTTTTGAAACACACTTTTTCTAGAATCTCCATGTGGATATTTGGACCACTTATAGCAATTTGATGGAAACGAGACATCCTCATACACAAAGGAGACAGAAGCATTCCCACAAACTCCTTTCTGATGTGTGATCTCAACTCACAGATGTGAACCTTACTTTTGGTAGAGCAGTTTTGAAACCATCTTTTTCTAGAACATGCGAGTGGACATTTGGAGCGATTGCAGGCCTGTTTTCAAAAGGAAATATCTTCACATAACAAGTAGACAGAAGCATTCTCTGAAACTTCTTTGTGGTGTGTGCATTCACCTCACAGATTTGAACATTCCTTTTGACAGGGAAGTTTTGAAAGACTCTTTTTATGGCATCTGCAAGTGGATATTCGGACCGCTTCTTGGAATTCGTTGGAAACGGGACACCGTCGCAGAAAATCTAGACAGAAGCATTCTCACAAACTTCTGTGTGATGTGAGCATGCAGCTCACAGAGCTCAACCTTTCCTTTGATGGTGCAGTTTTGAAACACTCCTTTTCTACAATCTGCGAGTGGACAGTTGGAGCGCCTTGAGGCCTGTGGTGGAAAGGAAATATCTTCACATAAAAACTAGGCAGAAGCATTCTCTGAAACTTCTTTCTCGTGCGTGCATTAAATTCACAGATTTGAGCATTCCTTTTGACAGAGAAGTTTCGAAACACTTTTTTTGTAGAATGTGCTCGTGGAAATTTGGACCGCTTACAGTAATTCGTTGGAAACGGGACAGCTTCACACAAAAACAAGACAGAAGCATTCTGACAGACTTCTGTGGGATATGTGCATTCAACTCACAGAGTTTAACCTTTTTTTCAATGTAGCAGTTTTGAAACACTCTTTTACTAGTATCTGCAAGTGGATATTTGGACCTGTCATAGGAATGCATTGGAAACGGGACACCCTCACCCAAAAACTAGACAGAAGCATTCTCAGAAACTTCTCTGTGATGTGAGCATTCAGCTCACAGAGTTGAACCTTTCTTTGGATAGAGCAGTTTTGCAACACTCTTTTTCTAGAATCTGCAAGTGGACATTTGGCGTGCCTTGAGGCCTGTGGTGGAAAAGAAATATCTTCACATAAAAACTAGACAGAAGCATTCTCTGAAACTTCTCTGTGGTGCGTGCATTAAATTCACAGAGTTGAACATTCCTTTTGACAGAGAAGTTTTGAAACACTTGTTTTGTAGAATCTGCAAGTGGAAATTTGGAAGGCTTATAGGAATTCGTTGGAAACCGGACACCTTCACACAAACAATAGACAAGCACTCTGACAAACTTTTGTGTGATCTGTGCATTCAACTCACAGAGTTGAACCTTCGTTTGCATGTAGCCGTTTTGAAACACTCTTTTTTGTAGAATCTGCAAGTGGATATTTGGACCGCTTAGAGGAATTCATTGGAAACGGGACACCCTCACACAAAAACTAGTCAGAAGCATTTTCACAAACTTCTGTGTTACGGGTGCGTTCAACTCAAAGAGCTGAGCTCTTCTTTTGCTAGAGCAGTTTTGAAACACTGATTTTCTAGAATCCGCAAGTGGACATTTGGAGCGCTTTGAGGCCTGTGGTGCAAAGGAAATATCTTCACATAACAAGTAGACAGAAGCATTCTCTGAAACTTCTTTGTGGTGTGTGCATTCAGCTCACAGAGTTGAACATTCCTTTTGACAGAGAAGTTTTGAAACACTCTTTTCATAGAATCTGCAAGTGGATATTTGGACCGCTTATAGGAATTCGTTGGAAACGGGACAGCCTCACACAAAAACTAGACAGAAGCATTCTCACAAATGCTTCTGTGACGTGAGCATTCAGCTCACAGAGCTGAACCTTTCTTTTGATAAGGCAGTTTTGAAACACTCTTTTTCTAGAATCTGCAAGTGGACATTTGGAGCGCTTTTAGGCCTGTGGTGGAAAGGAAATATCTTCACTAAAAAACTAGACAGATGCATTTTCTGAAACTTCCTCGTGGTGCATGCAGTCACCCTCAGAGTTGAACATTCCTTTTGACTGAGAAGTTGTGAAACACTCTTTTTGTAGAAACTGCAAGTGGCAACTTGGACCGTTTATAGGAATTCATTGGAAACGGGACAACTTCTCACAAAAACTAGAGAAAAGCTTTCTCACAAACTTATCTGCGATGTGTGCATTCAACTCACAGAGTTTAACTGTCTTTTACTGGATTAGTTTGGAAACACTCCTTTTGCAGTAGATGCAAGTGGTCATTCGGAAAGCTATGAGGCCTGTGGTCGAAAAGGTAACATCTTCACATATAACCTAGGAAGAAGCGTTCTCAGCAACGACTCTGTGTTGTTTGCATTCAATTCACATAGCGGAACATTCCTTTGGTTACAGCAGCCACGAAACACTCTTTTTGTATAATCTGCAATTGGACATTTGGAGAGCTCTGAGGCCTGCTGTGGAAAACGAAATGTCTTCACATAAAACCTAGAAAGAAGCATTCTCAGAAACCACTTTGTGATGTGTGCCTTCAACTCTCAGGGTTGAACATTCCTTTTGTTACAGCAGTTTTGAAACACACTTTTTCTAGAATCTCCATGTGGATATTTGGACCACTTATAGCAATTTGATGGAAACGAGACATCCTCATACACAAAGGAGACAGAAGCATTCCCACAAACTCCTTTCTGATGTGTGATCTCAACTCACAGATGTGAACCTTACATTTGATAGAGCAGTTTTGAAACCACCTTTTTCTAGAACATGCAAGTGGACATTTGGAGCGATTGGAGGCCTGTTTTCGAAAGGAAATATCTTCACATAACAAGTAGACAGAAGCATTCTCTGAAACTTCTTTGTGGTGTGTGCATTCACCTCACAGATTTGAACATTCCTTTTGACAGGGAAGTTTTGAAAGACTCTTTTTATGGCATCTGCAAGTGGATATTCGGACCGCTTCTTGGAATTCGTTGGAAACGGGACATAGTCGCAGAAAATCTAGACAGAAGCATTCTCACAAACTTCTGTGTGATGTGAGCATGCAGCTCACAGAGCTCAACCTTTCCTTTGATGGTGCAGTTTTGAAACACTCCTTTTCTACAATCTGCGAGTGGACATTTGGAGCGCCTTGAGGCCTGTGGTGGAAAGGAAATATCTTCACATAAAAACTAGGCAGAAGCATTCTCTGAAACTTCTTTCTCGTGCGTGCATTAAATTCACAGATTTGAGCATTCCTTTTGACAGAGAAGTTTCGAAACACTTTTTTTGTAGAATGTGCTCGTGGAAATTTGGACCGCTTACAGTAATTCGTTGGAAACGGGACAGCTTCACACAAAAACAAGACAGAAGCATTCTGACAGACTTCTGTGGGATATGTGCATTCAACTCACAGAGTTTAACCTTTTTTTCAATGTAGCAGTTTTGAAACACTCTTTTACTAGTATCTGCAAGTGGATATTTGGACCTGTCATAGGAATGCATTGGAAACGGGACACCCTCACCCAAAAACTAGACAGAAGCATTCTCAGAAACTTCTCTGTGATGTGAGCATTCAGCTCACAGAGTTGAACCTTTCTTTTGATAGAGCAGATTTGCAACACTCTTTTTCTAGAATCTGCAAGTGGACATTTGGCGTGCCTTGAGGCCTGTGGTGGAAAAGAAATATCTTCACATAAAAACTAGACAGAAGCATTCTCTGAAACTTCTCTGTGGTGCGTGCATTAAATTCACAGAGTTGAACATTCCTTTTGACAGAGAAGTTTTGAAACACTTGTTTTGTAGAATCTGCAAGTGGAAATTTGGAAGGCTTATAGGAATTCTTTGGAAATCGGACACCTTCACACAAAAAATAGACAAGCACTCTGACAAACTTTTGTGTGATCTGTGCATTCAACTCACAGAGTTGAACCTTCGTTTGCATGTAGCCGTTTTGAAACACTCTTTTTTGTAGAATCTGCAAGTGGATATTTGGACCGCTTAGAGGAATTCATTGGAAACGGGACACCCTCACACAGAAACTAGTCAGAAGCATTTTCACAAACTTCTGTGTTACGGGTGCGTTCAACTCAAAGAGCTGAGCTCTTCTTTTGCTAGAGCAGTTTTGAAACACTGATTTTCTAGAATCTGCAAGTGGACATTTGGAGCGCTTTGAGGCCTGTGGTGCAAAGGAAATATCTTCACATAACAAGTAGACAGAAGCATTCTCTGAAACTTCTTTGTGGTGTGTGCATTCAGCTCACAGAGTTGAACATTCCTTTTGACAGAGAAGTTTTGAAACACTCTTTTCATAGAATCTGCAAGTGGATATTTGGACCGCTTATAGGAATTCGTTGGAAACGGGACAGCCTCACACAAAAACTAGACAGAAGCATTCTCACAAATGCTTCTGTGACGTGAGCATTCAGCTCACAGAGCTGAACCTTTCTTTTGATAAGGCAGTTTTGAAACACTCTTTTTCTAGAATCTGCAAGTGGACATTTGGAGCGCTTTTAGGCCTGTGGTGGAAAGGAAATATCTTCACTAAAAAACTAGACAGATGCATTTTCTGAAACTTCCTCGTGGTGCATGCAGTCACCCTCAGAGTTGAACATTCCTTTTGACTGAGAAGTTGTGAAACACTCTTTTTGTAGAAACTGCAAGTGGCAACTTGGACCGTTTATAGGAATTCATTGGAAACGGGACAACTTCTCACAAAAACTAGAGAAAAGCTTTCTCACAAACTTATCTGCGATGTGTGCATTCAACTCACAGAGTTTAACCGTCTTTTACTGGATTAGTTTGGAAACACTCCTTTTGCAGTAGATGCAAGTGGTCATTCGGAAAGCTATGAGGCCTGTGGTCGAAAAGGTAACATCTTCACATATAACCTAGAAAGAAGCGTTCTCAGCAACGACTCTGTGTTGTTTGCATTCAATTCACATAGCGGAACATTCCTTTGGTTACAGCAGCCACGAAACACTCTTTTTGTATAATCTGCAATTGGACATTTGGAGAGCTCTGAGGCCTGCTGTGGAAAACGAAATGTCTTCACATAAAACCTAGAAAGAAGCATTCTCAGAAACCACTTTGTGATGTGTGCCTTCAACTCTCAGGGTTGAACATTCCTTTTGTTACAGCAGTTTTGAAACACACTTTTTCTAGAATCTCCATGTGGATATTTGGACCACTTATAGCAATTTGATGGAAACGAGACATCCTCATACACAAAGGAGACAGAAGCATTCCCACAAACTCCTTTCTGATGTGTGATCTCAACTCACAGATGTGAACCTTACTTTTGGTAGAGCAGTTTTGAAACCACCTTTTTCTAGAATATGCAAGTGGACATTTGGAGCGATTGGAGGCCTGTTTTCGAAAGGAAATATCTTCACATAACAAGTAGACAGAAGCATTCTCTGAAACTTCTTTGTGGTGTGTGCATTCACCTCACAGATTTGAACGTTCCTTTTGACAGGGAAGTTTTGAAAGACTCTTTTTATGGCATCTGCAAGTGGATATTCGGACCGCTTCTTGGAATTCGTTGGAAACGGGACACCGTCGCAGAAAATCTAGACAGAAGCATTCTCACAAACTTCTGTGTGATGTGAGCATGCAGCTCACAGAGCTCAACCTTTCCTTTGATGGTGCAGTTTTGAAACACTCCTTTTCTACAATCTGCGAGTGGACAGTTGGAGCGCCTTGAGGCCTGTGGTGGAAAGGAAATATCTTCACATAAAAACTAGGCAGAAGCATTCTCTGAAACTTCTTTCTCGTGCGTGCATTAAATTCACAGATTTGAGCATTCCTTTTGACAGAGAAGTTTCGAAACACTTTTTTTGTAGAATGTGCTCGTGGAAATTTGGACCGCTTACAGTAATTCGTTGCAAACGGGACAGCTTCACACAAAAACAAGACAGAAGCATTCTGACAGACTTCTGTGGGATATGTGCATTCAACTCACAGAGTTTAACCTTTTTTTCAATGTAGCAGTTTTGAAACACTCTTTTACTAGTATCTGCAAGTGGATATTTGGACCTGTCATAGGAATGCATTGGAAACGGGACACCCTCACCCAAAAACTAGACAGAAGCATTCTCAGAAACTTCTCTGTGATGTGAGCATTCAGCTCACAGAGTTGAACCTTTCTTTTGATAGAGCAGTTTTGCAACACTCTTTTTCTAGAATCTGCAAGTGGACATTTGGCGTGCCTTGAGGCCTGTGGTGGAAAAGAAATATCTTCACATAAAAACTAGACAGAAGCATTCTCTGAAACTTCTCTGTGGTGCGTGCATTAAATTCACAGAGTTGAACATTCCTTTTGACAGAGAAGTTTTGAAACACTTGTTTTGTAGAATCTGCAAGTGGAAATTTGGAAGGCTTATAGGAATTCTTTGGAAATCGGACACCTTCACACAAAAAATAGACAAGCACTCTGACAAACTTTTGTGTGATCTGTGCATTCAACTCACAGAGTTGAACCTTCGTTTGCATGTAGCCGTTTTGAAACACTCTTTTTTGTAGAATCTGCAAGTGGATATTTGGACCGCTTAGAGGAATTCATTGGAAACGGGACACCCTCACACAAAAACTAGTCAGAAGCATTTTCACAAACTTCTGTGTTACGGGTGCGTTCAACTCAAAGAGCTGAGCTCTTCTTTTGCTAGAGCAGTTTTGAAACACTGATTTTCTAGAATCTGCAAGTGGACATTTGGAGCGCTTTGAGGCCTGTGGTGCAAAGGAAATATCTTCACATAACAAGTAGACAGAAGCATTCTCTGAAACTTCTTTGTGGTGTGTGCATTCAGCTCACAGAGTTGAACATTCCTTTTGACAGAGAAGTTTTGAAACACTCTTTTCATAGAATCTGCAAGTGGATATTTGGACCGCTTATAGGAATTCGTTGGAAACGGGACAGCCTCACACAAAAACTAGACAGAAGCATTCTCACAAATGCTTCTGTGACGTGAGCATTCAGCTCACAGAGCTGAACCTTTCTTTTGATAAGGCAGTTTTGAAACACTCTTTTTCTAGAATCTGCAAGTGGACATTTGGAGCGCTTTTAGGCCTGTGGTGGAAAGGAAATATCTTCACTAAAAAACTAGACAGATGCATTTTCTGAAACTTCCTCGTGGTGCATGCAGTCACCCTCAGAGTTGAACATTCCTTTTGACTGAGAAGTTGTGAAACACTCTTTTTGTAGAAACTGCAAGTGGCAACTTGGACCGTTTATAGGAATTCATTGGAAACGGGACAACTTCTCACAAAAACTAGAGAAAAGCTTTCTCACAAACTTATCTGCGATGTGTGCATTCAACTCACAGAGTTTAACCGTCTTTTACTGGATTAGTTTGGAAACACTCCTTTTGCAGTAGATGCAAGTGGTCATTCGGAAAGCTATGAGGCCTGTGGTCGAAAAGGTAACATCTTCACATATAACCTAGAAAGAAGCGTTCTCAGCAACGACTCTGTGTTGTTTGCATTCAATTCACATAGCGGAACATTCCTTTGGTTACAGCAGCCACCAAACACTCTTTTTGTATAATCTGCAATTGGACATTTGGAGAGCTCTGAGGCCTGCTGTGGAAAACGAAATGTCTTCACATAAAACCTAGAAAGAAGCATTCTCAGAAACCACTTTGTGATGTGTGCCTTCAACTCTCAGGGTTGAACATTCCTTTTGTTACAGCAGTTTTGAAACACACTTTTTCTAGAATCTCCATGTGGATATTTGGACCACTTATAGCAATTTGATGGAAACGAGACATCCTCATACACAAAGGAGATAGAAGCATTCCCACAAACTCCTTTCTGATGTGTGATCTCAACTCACAGATGTGAACCTTACTTTTGGTAGAGCAGTTTTGAAACCACCTTTTTCTAGAATATGCAAGTGGACATTTGGAGCGATTGGAGGCCTGTTTTCGAAAGGAAATATCTTCACATAACAAGTAGACAGAAGCATTCTCTGAAACTTCTTTGTGGTGTGTGCATTCACCTCACAGATTTGAACATTCCTTTTGACAGGGAAGTTTTGAAAGACTCTTTTTATGGCATCTGCAAGTGGATATTCGGACCGCTTCTTGGAATTCGTTGGAAACGGGACACCGTCGCAGAAAATCTAGACAGAAGCATTCTCACAAACTTCTGTGTGATGTGAGCATGCAGCTCACAGAGCTCAACCTTTCCTTTGATGGTGCAGTTTTGAAACACTCCTTTTCTACAATCTGCGAGTGGACAGTTGGAGCGCCTTGAGGCCTGTGGTGGAAAGGAAATATCTTCACATAAAAACTAGGCAGAAGCATTCTCTGAAACTTCTTTCTCGTGCGTGCATTAAATTCACAGATTTGAGCATTCCTTTGGACAGAGAAGTTTCGAAACACTTTTTTTGTAGAATGTGCTCGTGGAAATTTGGACCGCTTACAGTAATTCGTTGGAAACGGGACATCTTCACACAAAAACAAGACAGAAGCATTCTGACAGACTTCTGTGGGATATGTGCATTCAACTCACAGAGTTTAACCTTTTTTTCAATGTAGCAGTTTTGAAACACTCTTTTACTAGTATCTGCAAGTGGATATTTGGACCTGTCATAGGAATGCATTGGAAACGGGACACCCTCACCCAAAAACTAGACAGAAGCATTCTCAGAAACTTCTCTGTGATGTGAGCATTCAGCTCACAGAGTTGAACCTTTCTTTGGATAGAGCAGTTTTGCAACACTCTTTTTCTAGAATCTGCAAGTGGACATTTGGCGTGCCTTGAGGCCTGTGGTGGAAAAGAAATATCTTCACATAAAAACTAGACAGAAGCATTCTCTGAAACTTCTCTGTGGTGCGTGCATTAAATTCACAGAGTTGAACATTCCTTTTGACAGAGAAGTTTTGAAACACTTGTTTTGTAGAATCTGCAAGTGGAAATTTGGAAGGCTTATAGGAATTCTTTGGAAACCGGACACCTTCACACAAAAAATAGACAAGCACTCTGACAAACTTTTGTGTGATCTGTGCATTCAACTCACAGAGTTGAACCTTCGTTTGCATGTAGCCGTTTTGAAACACTCTTTTTTGTAGAATCTGCAAGTGGATATTTGGACCGCTTAGAGGAATTCATTGGAAACGGGACACCCTCACACAAAAACTAGTCAGAAGCATTTTCACAAACTTCTGTGTTACGGGTGCGTTCAACTCAAAGAGCTGAGCTCTTCTTTTGCTAGAGCAGTTTTGAAACACTGATTTTCTAGAATCTGCAAGTGGACATTTGGAGCGCTTTGAGGCCTGTGGTGCAAAGGAAATATCTTCACATAACAAGTAGACAGAAGCATTCTCTGAAACTTCTTTGTGGTGTGTGCATTCAGCTCACAGAGTTGAACATTCCTTTTGACAGAGAAGTTTTGAAACACTCTTTTCATAGAATCTGCAAGTGGATATTTGGACCGCTTATAGGAATTCGTTGGAAACGGGACAGCCTCACACAAAAACTAGACAGAAGCATTCTCACAAATGCTTCTGTGACGTGAGCATTCAGCTCACAGAGCTGAACCTTTCTTTTGATAAGGCAGTTTTGAAACACTCTTTTTCTAGAATCTGCAAGTGGACATTTGGAGCGCTTTTAGGCCTGTGGTGGAAAGGAAATATCTTCACTAAAAAACTAGACAGATGCATTTTCTGAAACTTCCTCGTGGTGCATGCAGTCACCCTCAGAGTTGAACATTCCTTTTGACTGAGAAGTTGTGAAACACTCTTTTTGTAGAAACTGCAAGTGGCAACTTGGACCGTTTATAGGAATTCATTGGAAACGGGACAACTTCTCACAAAAACTAGAGAAAAGCTTTCTCACAAACTTATCTGCGATGTGTGCATTCAACTCACAGAGTTTAACTGTCTTTTACTGGATTAGTTTGGAAACACTCCTTTTGCAGTAGATGCAAGTGGTCATTCGGAAAGCTATGAGGCCTGTGGTCGAAAAGGTAACATCTTCACATATAACCTAGGAAGAAGCGTTCTCAGCAACGACTCTGTGTTGTTTGCATTCAATTCACATAGCGGAACATTCCTTTGGTTACAGCAGCCACGAAACACTCTTTTTGTATAATCTGCAATTGGACATTTGGAGAGCTCTGAGGCCTGCTGTGGAAAACGAAATGTCTTCACATAAAACCTAGAAAGAAGCATTCTCAGAAACCACTTTGTGATGTGTGCCTTCAACTCTCAGGGTTGAACATTCCTTTTGTTACAGCAGTTTTGAAACACACTTTTTCTAGAATCTCCATGTGGATATTTGGACCACTTATAGCAATTTGATGGAAACGAGACATCCTCATACACAAAGGAGACAGAAGCATTCCCACAAACTCCTTTCTGATGTGTGATCTCAACTCACAGATGTGAACCTTACTTTTGGTAGAGCAGTTTTGAAACCACCTTTTTCTAGAATATGCAAGTGGACATTTGGAGCGATTGGAGGCCTGTTTTCGAAAGGAAATATCTTCACATAACAAGTAGACAGAAGCATTCTCTGAAACTTCTTTGTGGTGTGTGCATTCACCTCACAGATTTGAACATTCCTTTTGACAGGGAAGTTTTGAAAGACTCTTTTTATGGCATCTGCAAGTGGATATTCGGACCGCTTCTTGGAATTCGTTGGAAACGGGACACCGTCGCAGAAAATCTAGACAGAAGCATTCTCACAAACTTCTGTGTGATGTGAGCATGCAGCTCACAGAGCTCAACCTTTCCTTTGATGGTGCAGTTTTGAAACACTCCTTTTCTACAATCTGCGAGTGGACAGTTGGAGCGCCTTGAGGCCTGTGGTGGAAAGGAAATATCTTCACATAAAAACTAGGCAGAAGCATTCTCTGAAACTTCTTTCTCGTGCGTGCATTAAATTCACAGATTTGAGCATTCCTTTTGACAGAGAAGTTTCGAAACACTTTTTTTGTAGAATGTGCTCGTGGAAATTTGGACCGCTTACAGTAATTCGTTGGAAACGGGACAGCTTCACACAAAAACAAGACAGAAGCATTCTGACAGACTTCTGTGGGATATGTGCATTCAACTCACAGAGTTTAACCTTTTTTTCAATGTAGCAGTTTTGAAACACTCTTTTACTAGTATCTGCAAGTGGATATTTGGACCTGTCATAGGAATGCATTGGAAACGGGACACCCTCACCCAAAAACTAGACAGAAGCATTCTCAGAAACTTCTCTGTGATGTGAGCATTCAGCTCACAGAGTTGAACCTTTCTTTGGATAGAGCAGTTTTGCAACACTCTTTTTCTAGAATCTGCAAGTGGACATTTGGCGTGCCTTGAGGCCTGTGGTGGAAAAGAAATATCTTCACATAAAAACTAGACAGAAGCATTCTCTGAAACTTCTCTGTGGTGCGTGCATTAAATTCACAGAGTTGAACATTCCTTTTGACAGAGAAGTTTTGAAACACTTGTTTTGTAGAATCTGCAAGTGGAAATTTGGAAGGCTTATAGGAATTCTTTGGAAACCGGACACCTTCACACAAAAAATAGACAAGCACTCTGACAAACTTTTGTGTGATCTGTGCATTCAACTCACAGAGTTGAACCTTCGTTTGCATGTAGCCGTTTTGAAACACTCTTTTTTGTAGAATCTGCAAGTGGATATTTGGACCGCTTAGAGGAATTCATTGGAAACGGGACACCCTCACACAAAAACTAGTCAGAAGCATTTTCACAAACTTCTGTGTTACGGGTGCGTTCAACTCAAAGAGCTGAGCTCTTCTTTTGCTAGAGCAGTTTTGAAACACTGATTTTCTAGAATCTGCAAGTGGACATTTGGAGCGCTTTGAGGCCTGTGGTGCAAAGGAAATATCTTCACATAACAAGTAGACAGAAGCATTCTCTGAAACTTCTTTGTGGTGTGTGCATTCAGCTCACAGAGTTGAACATTCCTTTTGACAGAGAAGTTTTGAAACACTCTTTTCATAGAATCTGCAAGTGGATATTTGGACCGCTTATAGGAATTCGTTGGAAACGGGACAGCCTCACACAAAAACTAGACAGAAGCATTCTCACAAATGCTTCTGTGACGTGAGCATTCAGCTCACAGAGCTGAACCTTTCTTTTGATAAGGCAGTTTTGAAACACTCTTTTTCTAGAATCTGCAAGTGGACATTTGGAGCGCTTTTAGGCCTGTGGTGGAAAGGAAATATCTTCACTAAAAAACTAGACAGATGCATTTTCTGAAACTTCCTCGTGGTGCATGCAGTCACCCTCAGAGTTGAACATTCCTTTTGACTGAGAAGTTGTGAAACACTCTTTTTGTAGAAACTGCAAGTGGCAACTTGGACCGTTTATAGGAATTCATTGGAAACGGGACAACTTCTCACAAAAACTAGAGAAAAGCTTTCTCACAAACTTATCTGCGATGTGTGCATTCAACTCACAGAGTTTAACCGTCTTTTACTGGATTAGTTTGGAAACACTCCTTTTGCAGTAGATGCAAGTGGTCATTCGGAAAGCTATGAGGCCTGTGGTCGAAAAGGTAACATCTTCACATATAACCTAGAAAGAAGCGTTCTCAGCAACGACTCTGTGTTGTTTGCATTCAATTCACATAGCGGAACATTCCTTTGGTTACAGCAGCCACGAAACACTCTTTTTGTATAATCTGCAATTGGACATTTGGAGAGCTCTGAGGCCTGCTGTGGAAAACGAAATGTCTTCACATAAAACCTAGAAAGAAGCATTCTCAGAAACCACTTTGTGATGGGTGCCTTCAACTCTCAGGGTTGAACATTCCTTTTGTTACAGCAGTTTTGAAACACACTTTTTCTAGAATCTCCATGTGGATATTTGGACCACTTATAGCAATTTGATGGAAACGAGACATCCTCATACACAAAGGAGACAGAAGCATTCCCACAAACTCCTTTCTGATGTGTGATCTCAACTCACAGATGTGAACCTTACTTTTGGTAGAGCAGTTTTGAAACCACCTTTTTCTAGAATATGCAAGTGGACATTTGGAGCGATTGGAGGCCTGTTTTCGAAAGGAAATATCTTCACATAACAAGTAGACAGAAGCATTCTCTGAAACTTCTTTGTGGTGTGTGCATTCACCTCACAGATTTGAACATTCCTTTTGACAGGGAAGTTTTGAAAGACTCTTTTTATGGCATCTGCAAGTGGATATTCGGACCGCTTCTTGGAATTCGTTGGAAACGGGACACCGTCGCAGAAAATCTAGACAGAAGCATTCTCACAAACTTCTGTGTGATGTGAGCATGCAGCTCACAGAGCTCAACCTTTCCTTTGATGGTGCAGTTTTGAAACACTCCTTTTCTACAATCTGCGAGTGGACAGTTGGAGCGCCTTGAGGCCTGTGGTGGAAAGGAAATATCTTCACATAAAAACTAGGCAGAAGCATTCTCTGAAACTTCTTTCTCGTGCGTGCATTAAATTCACAGATTTGAGCATTCCTTTGGACAGAGAAGTTTCGAAACACTTGTTTTGTAGAATGTGCTCGTGGAAATTTGGACCGCTTACAGTAATTCGTTGGAAACGGGACATCTTCACACAAAAACAAGACAGAAGCATTCTGACAGACTTCTGTGGGATATGTGCATTCAACTCACAGAGTTTAACCTTTTTTTCAATGTAGCAGTTTTGAAACACTCTTTTACTAGTATCTGCAAGTGGATATTTGGACCTGTCATAGGAATGCATTGGAAACGGGACACCCTCACCCAAAAACTAGACAGAAGCATTCTCAGAAACTTCTCTGTGATGTGAGCATTCAGCTCACAGAGTTGAACCTTTCTTTTGATAGAGCAGTTTTGCAACACTCTTTTTCTAGAATCTGCAAGTGGACATTTGGCGTGCCTTGAGGCCTGTGGTGGAAAAGAAATATCTTCACATAAAAACTAGACAGAAGCATTCTCTGAAACTTCTCTGTGGTGCGTGCATTAAATTCACAGAGTTGAACATTCCTTTTGACAGAGAAGTTTTGAAACACTTGTTTTGTAGAATCTGCAAGTGGAAATTTGGAAGGCTTATAGGAATTCGTTGGAAACCGGACACCTTCACACAAAAAATAGACAAGCACTCTGACAAACTTTTGTGTGATCTGTGCATTCAACTCACAGAGTTGAACCTTCGTTTGCATGTAGCCGTTTTGAAACACTCTTTTTTGTAGAATCTGCAAGTGGATATTTGGACCGCTTAGAGGAATTCATTGGAAACGGGACACCCTCACACAAAAACTAGTCAGAAGCATTTTCACAAACTTCTGTGTTACGGGTGCGTTCAACTCAAAGAGCTGAGCTCTTCTTTTGCTAGAGCAGTTTTGAAACACTGATTTTCTAGAATCTGCAAGTGGACATTTGGAGCGCTTTGAGGCCTGTGGTGCAAAGGAAATATCTTCACATAACAAGTAGACAGAAGCATTCTCTGAAACTTCTTTGTGGTGTGTGCATTCAGCTCACAGAGTTGAACATTCCTTTTGACAGAGAAGTTTTGAAACACTCTTTTCATAGAATCTGCAAGTGGATATTTGGACCGCTTATAGGAATTCGTTGGAAACGGGACAGCCTCACACAAAAACTAGACAGAAGCATTCTCACAAATGCTTCTGTGACGTGAGCATTCAGCTCACAGAGCTGAACCTTTCTTTTGATAAGGCAGTTTTGAAACACTCTTTTTCTAGAATCTGCAAGTGGACATTTGGAGCGCTTTTAGGCCTGTGGTGGAAAGGAAATATCTTCACTAAAAAACTAGACAGATGCATTTTCTGAAACTTCCTCGTGGTGCATGCAGTCACCCTCAGAGTTGAACATTCCTTTTGACTGAGAAGTTGTGAAACACTCTTTTTGTAGAAACTGCAAGTGGCAACTTGGACCGTTTATAGGAATTCATTGGAAACGGGACAACTTCTCACAAAAACTAGAGAAAAGCTTTCTCACAAACTTATCTGCGATGTGTGCATTCAACTCACAGAGTTTAACCGTCTTTTACTGGATTAGTTTGGAAACACTCCTTTTGCAGTAGATGCAAGTGGTCATTCGGAAAGCTATGAGGCCTGTGGTCGAAAAGGTAACATCTTCACATATAACCCAGAAAGAAGCGTTCTCAGCAATGACTCTGTGTTGTTTGCATTCAATTCACATAGCGGAACATTCCTTTGGTTACAGCAGCCACGAAACACTCTTTTTGTATAATCTGCAATTGGACATTTGGAGAGCTCTGAGGCCTGCTGTGGAAAACGAAATGTCTTCACATAAAACCTAGAAAGAAGCATTCTCAGAAACCACTTTGTGATGGGTGCCTTCAACTCTCAGGGTTGAACATTCCTTTTGTTACAGCAGTTTTGAAACACACTTTTTCTAGAATCTCCATGTGGATATTTGGACCACTTATAGCAATTTGATGGAAACGAGACATCCTCATACACAAAGGAGACAGAAGCATTCCCACAAACTCCTTTCTGATGTGTGATCTCAACTCACAGATGTGAACCTTACTTTTGGTAGAGCAGTTTTGAAACCACCTTTTTCTAGAATATGCAAGTGGACATTTGGAGCGATTGGAGGCCTGTTTTCGAAAGGAAATATCTTCACATAACAAGTAGACAGAAGCATTCTCTGAAACTTCTTTGTGGTGTGTGCATTCACCTCACAGATTTGAACATTCCTTTTGACAGGGAAGTTTTGAAAGACTCTTTTTATGGCATCTGCAAGTGGATATTCGGACCGCTTCTTGGAATTCGTTGGAAACGGGACACCGTCGCAGAAAATCTAGACAGAAGCATTCTCACAAACTTCTGTGTGATGTGAGCATGCAGCTCACAGAGCTCAACCTTTCCTTTGATGGTGCAGTTTTGAAACACTCCTTTTCTACAATCTGCGAGTGGACAGTTGGAGCGCCTTGAGGCCTGTGGTGGAAAGGAAATATCTTCACATAAAAACTAGGCAGAAGCATTCTCTGAAACTTCTTTCTCGTGCGTGCATTAAATTCACAGATTTGAGCATTCCTTTGGACAGAGAAGTTTCGAAACACTTTTTTTGTAGAATGTGCTCGTGGAAATTTGGACCGCTTACAGTAATTCGTTGGAAACGGGACATCTTCACACAAAAACAAGACAGAAGCATTCTGACAGACTTCTGTGGGATATGTGCATTCAACTCACAGAGTTTAACCTTTTTTTCAATGTAGCAGTTTTGAAACACTCTTTTACTAGTATCTGCAAGTGGATATTTGGACCTGTCATAGGAATGCATTGGAAACGGGACACCCTCACCCAAAAACTAGACAGAAGCATTCTCAGAAACTTCTCTGTGATGTGAGCATTCAGCTCACAGAGTTGAACCTTTCTTTTGATAGAGCAGTTTTGCAACACTCTTTTTCTAGAATCTGCAAGTGGACATTTGGCGTGCCTTGAGGCCTGTGGTGGAAAAGAAATATCTTCACATAAAAACTAGACAGAAGCATTCTCTGAAACTTCTCTGTGGTGCGTGCATTAAATTCACAGAGTTGAACATTCCTTTTGACAGAGAAGTTTTGAAACACTTGTTTTGTAGAATCTGCAAGTGGAAATTTGGAAGGCTTATAGGAATTCGTTGGAAACCGGACACCTTCACACAAAAAATAGACAAGCACTCTGACAAACTTTTGTGTGATCTGTGCATTCAACTCACAGAGTTGAACCTTCGTTTGCATGTAGCCGTTTTGAAACACTCTTTTTTGGAGAATCTGCAAGTGGATATTTGGACCGCTTAGAGGAATTCATTGGAAACGGGACACCCTCACACAAAAACTAGTCAGAAGCATTTTCACAAACTTCTGTGTTACGGGTGCGTTCAACTCAAAGAGCTGAGCTCTTCTTTTGCTAGAGCAGTTTTGAAACACTGATTTTCTAGAATCTGCAAGTGGACATTTGGAGCGCTTTGAGGCCTGTGGTGCAAAGGAAATATCTTCACATAACAAGTAGACAGAAGCATTCTCTGAAACTTCTTTGTGGTGTGTGCATTCAGCTCACAGAGTTGAACATTCCTTTTGACAGAGAAGTTTTGAAACACTCTTTTCATAGAATCTGCAAGTGGATATTTGGACCGCTTATAGGAATTCGTTGGAAACGGGACAGCCTCACACAAAAACTAGACAGAAGCATTCTCACAAATGCTTCTGTGACGTGAGCATTCAGCTCACAGAGCTGAACCTTTCTTTTGATAAGGCAGTTTTGAAACACTCTTTTTCTAGAATCTGCAAGTGGACATTTGGAGCGCTTTTAGGCCTGTGGTGGAAAGGAAATATCTTCACTAAAAAACTAGACAGATGCATTTTCTGAAACTTCCTCGTGGTGCATGCAGTCACCCTCAGAGTTGAACATTCCTTTTGACTGAGAAGTTGTGAAACACTCTTTTTGTAGAAACTGCAAGTGGCAACTTGGACCGTTTATAGGAATTCATTGGAAACGGGACAACTTCTCACAAAAACTAGAGAAAAGCTTTCTCACAAACTTATCTGCGATGTGTGCATTCAACTCACAGAGTTTAACCGTCTTTTACTGGATTAGTTTGGAAACACTCCTTTTGCAGTAGATGCAAGTGGTCATTCGGAAAGCTATGAGGCCTGTGGTCGAAAAGGTAACATCTTCACATATAACCTAGAAAGAAGCGTTCTCAGCAACGACTCTGTGTTGTTTGCATTCAATTCACATAGCGGAACATTCCTTTGGTTACAGCAGCCACGAAACACTTTTTTTGTATAATCTGCAATTGGACATTTGGAGAGCTCTGAGGCCTGCTGTGGAAAACGAAATGTCTTCACATAAAACCTAGAAAGAAGCATTCTCAGAAACCACTTTGTGATGGGTGCCTTCAACTCTCAGGGTTGAACATTCCTTTTGTTACAGCAGTTTGGAAACACACTTTTTCTAGAATCTCCATGTGGATATTTGGACCACTTATAGCAATTTGATGGAAACGAGACATCCTCATACACAAAGGAGACAGAAGCATTCCCACAAACTCCTTTCTGATGTGTGATCTCAACTCACAGATGTGAACCTTACTTTTGGTAGAGCAGTTTTGAAACCACCTTTTTCTAGAATATGCAAGTGGACATTTGGAGCGATTGGAGGCCTGTTTTCGAAAGGAAATATCTTCACATAACAAGTAGACAGAAGCATTCTCTGAAACTTCTTTGTGGTGTGTGCATTCACCTCACAGATTTGAACATTCCTTTTGACAGGGAAGTTTTGAAAGACTCTTTTTATGGCATCTGCAAGTGGATATTCGGACCGCTTCTTGGAATTCGTTGGAAACGGGACACCGTCGCAGAAAATCTAGACAGAAGCATTCTCACAAACTTCTGTGTGATGTGAGCATGCAGCTCACAGAGCTCAACCTTTCCTTTGATGGTGCAGTTTTGAAACACTCCTTTTCTACAATCTGCGAGTGGACAGTTGGAGCGCCTTGAGGCCTGTGGTGGAAAGGAAATATCTTCACATAAAAACTAGGCAGAAGCATTCTCTGAAACTTCTTTCTCGTGCGTGCATTAAATTCACAGATTTGAGCATTCCTTTGGACAGAGAAGTTTCGAAACACTTTTTTTGTAGAATGTGCTCGTGGAAATTTGGACCGCTTACAGTAATTCGTTGGAAACGGGACATCTTCACACAAAAACAAGACAGAAGCATTCTGACAGACTTCTGTGGGATATGTGCATTCAACTCACAGAGTTTAACCTTTTTTTCAATGTAGCAGTTTTGAAACACTCTTTTACTAGTATCTGCAAGTGGATATTTGGACCTGTCATAGGAATGCTTTGGAAACGGGACAACCTCACCCAAAAACTAGACAGAAGCATTCTCAGAAACTTCTCTGTGATGTGAGCATTCAGCTCACAGAGTTGAACCTTTCTTTTGATAGAGCAGTTTTGCAACACTCTTTTTCTAGAATCTGCAAGTGGACATTTGGCGTGCCTTGAGGCCTGTGGTGGAAAAGAAATATCTTCACATAAAAACTAGACAGAAGCATTCTCTGAAACTTCTCTGTGGTGCGTGCATTAAATTCACAGACTTGAACATTCCTTTTGACAGAGAAGTTTTGAAACACTTGTTTTGTAGAATCTGCAAGTGGAAATTTGGAAGGCTTATAGGAATTCGTTGGAAACCGGACACCTTCACACAAAAAATAGACAAGCACTCTGACAAACTTTTGTGTGATCTGTGCATTCAACTCACAGAGTTGAACCTTCGTTTGCATGTAGCCGTTTTGAAACACTCTTTTTTGGAGAATCTGCAAGTGGATATTTGGACCGCTTAGAGGAATTCATTGGAAACGGGACACCCTCACACAAAAACTAGTCAGAAGCATTTTCACAAACTTCTGTGTTACGGGTGCGTTCAACTCAAAGAGCTGAGCTCTTCTTTTGCTAGAGCAGTTTTGAAACACTGATTTTCTAGAATCTGCAAGTGGACATTTGGAGCGCTTTGAGGCCTGTGGTGCAAAGGAAATATCTTCACATAACAAGTAGACAGAAGCATTCTCTGAAACTTCTTTGTGGTGTGTGCATTCAGCTCACAGAGTTGAACATTCCTTTTGACAGAGAAGTTTTGAAACACTCTTTTCATAGAATCTGCAAGTGGATATTTGGACCGCTTATAGGAATTCGTTGGAAACGGGACAGCCTCACACAAAAACTAGACAGAAGCATTCTCACAAATGCTTCTGTGACGTGAGCATTCAGCTCACAGAGCTGAACCTTTCTTTTGATAAGGCAGTTTTGAAACACTCTTTCTCTAGAATCTGCAAGTGGACATTTGGAGCGCTTTTAGGCCTGTGGTGGAAAGGAAATATCTTCACTAAAAAACTAGACAGATGCATTTTCTGAAACTTCCTCGTGGTGCATGCAGTCACCCTCAGAGTTGAACATTCCTTTTGACTGAGAAGTTGTGAAACACTCTTTTTGTAGAAACTGCAAGTGGCAACTTGGACCGTTTATAGGAATTCATTGGAAACGGGACAACTTCTCACAAAAACTAGAGAAAAGCTTTCTCACAAACTTATCTGCGATGTGTGCATTCAACTCACAGAGTTTAACCGTCTTTTACTGGATTAGTTTGGAAACACTCCTTTTGCAGTAGATGCAAGTGGTCATTCGGAAAGCTATGAGGCCTGTGGTCGAAAAGGTAACATCTTCACATATAACCTAGAAAGAAGCGTTCTCAGCAACGACTCTGTGTTGTTTGCATTCAATTCACATAGCGGAACATTCCTTTGGTTACAGCAGCCACGAAACACTTTTTTTGTATAATCTGCAATTGGACATTTGGAGAGCTCTGAGGCCTGCTGTGGAAAACGAAATGTCTTCACATAAAACCTAGAAAGAAGCATTCTCAGAAACCACTTTGTGATGTGTGCCTTCAACTCTCAGGGTTGAACATTCCTTTTGTTACAGCAGTTTGGAAACACACTTTTTCTAGAATCTCCATGTGGATATTTGGACCACTTATAGCAATTTGATGGAAACGAGACATCCTCATACACAAAGGAGACAGAAGCATTCCCACAAACTCCTTTCTGATGTGTGATCTCAACTCACAGATGTGAACCTTACTTTTGGTAGAGCAGTTTTGAAACCACCTTTTTCTAGAATATGCAAGTGGACATTTGGAGCGATTGGAGGCCTGTTTTCGAAAGGAAATATCTTCACATAACAAGTAGACAGAAGCATTCTCTGAAACTTCTTTGTGGTGTGTGCATTCACCTCACAGATTTGAACATTCCTTTTGACAGGGAAGTTTTGAAAGACTCTTTTTATGGCATCTGCAAGTGGATATTCGGACCGCTTCTTGGAATTCGTTGGAAACGGGACACCGTCGCAGAAAATCTAGACAGAAGCATTCTCACAAACTTCTGTGTGATGTGAGCATGCAGCTCACAGAGCTCAACCTTTCCTTTGATGGTGCAGTTTTGAAACACTCCTTTTCTACAATCTGCGAGTGGACAGTTGGAGCGCCTTGAGGCCTGTGGTGGAAAGGAAATATCTTCACATAAAAACTAGGCAGAAGCATTCTCTGAAACTTCTTTCTCGTGCGTGCATTAAATTCACAGATTTGAGCATTCCTTTGGACAGAGAAGTTTCGAAACACTTTTTTTGTAGAATGTGCTCGTGGAAATTTGGACCGCTTACAGTAATTCGTTGGAAACGGGACATCTTCACACAAAAACAAGACAGAAGCATTCTGACAGACTTCTGTGGGATATGTGCATTCAACTCACAGAGTTTAACCTTTTTTTCAATGTAGCAGTTTTGAAACACTCTTTTACTAGTATCTGCAAGTGGATATTTGGACCTGTCATAGGAATGCATTGGAAACGGGACACCCTCACCCAAAAACTAGACAGAAGCATTCTCAGAAACTTCTCTGTGATGTGAGCATTCAGCTCACAGAGTTGAACCTTTCTTTGGATAGAGCAGTTTTGCAACACTCTTTTTCTAGAATCTGCAAGTGGACATTTGGCGTGCCTTGAGGCCTGTGGTGGAAAAGAAATATCTTCACATAAAAACTAGACAGAAGCATTCTCTGAAACTTCTCTGTGGTGCGTGCATTAAATTCACAGAGTTGAACATTCCTTTTGACAGAGAAGTTTTGAAACACTTGTTTTGTAGAATCTGCAAGTGGAAATTTGGAAGGCTTATAGGAATTCGTTGGAAACCGGACACCTTCACACAAAAAATAGACAAGCACTCTGACAAACTTTTGTGTGATCTGTGCATTCAACTCACAGAGTTGAACCTTCGTTTGCATGTAGCCGTTTTGAAACACTCTTTTTTGTAGAATCTGCAAGTGGATATTTGGACCGCTTAGAGGAATTCATTGGAAACGGGACACCCTCACACAAAAACTAGTCAGAAGCATTTTCACAAACTTCTGTGTTACGGGTGCGTTCAACTCAAAGAGCTGAGCTCTTCTTTTGCTAGAGCAGTTTTGAAACACTGATTTTCTAGAATCTGCAAGTGGACATTTGGAGCGCTTTGAGGCCTGTGGTGCAAAGGAAATATCTTCACATAACAAGTAGACAGAAGCATTCTCTGAAACTTCTTTGTGGTGTGTGCATTCAGCTCACAGAGTTGAACATTCCTTTTGACAGAGAAGTTTTGAAACACTCTTTTCATAGAATCTGCAAGTGGATATTTGGACCGCTTATAGGAATTCGTTGGAAACGGGACAGCCTCACACAAAAACTAGACAGAAGCATTCTCACAAATGCTTCTGTGACGTGAGCATTCAGCTCACAGAGCTGAACCTTTCTTTTGATAAGGCAGTTTTGAAACACTCTTTTTCTAGAATCTGCAAGTGGACATTTGGAGCGCTTTTAGGCCTGTGGTGGAAAGGAAATATCTTCACTAAAAAACTAGACAGATGCATTTTCTGAAACTTCCTCGTGGTGCATGCAGTCACCCTCAGAGTTGAACATTCCTTTTGACTGAGAAGTTGTGAAACACTCTTTTTGTAGAAACTGCAAGTGGCAACTTGGACCGTTTATAGGAATTCATTGGAAACGGGACAACTTCTCACAAAAACTAGAGAAAAGCTTTCTCACAAACTTATCTGCGATGTGTGCATTCAACTCACAGAGTTTAACCGTCTTTTACTGGATTAGTTTGGAAACACTCCTTTTGCAGTAGATGCAAGTGGTCATTCGGAAAGCTATGAGGCCTGTGGTCGAAAAGGTAACATCTTCACATATAACCCAGAAAGAAGCGTTCTCAGCAACGACTCTGTGTTGTTTGCATTCAATTCACATAGCGGAACATTCCTTTGGTTACAGCAGCCACGAAACACTTTTTTTGTATAATCTGCAATTGGACATTTGGAGAGCTCTGAGGCCTGCTGTGGAAAACGAAATGTCTTCACATAAAACCTAGAAAGAAGCATTCTCAGAAACCACTTTGTGATGTGTGCCTTCAACTCTCAGGGTTGAACATTCCTTTTGTTACAGCAGTTTGGAAACACACTTTTTCTAGAATCTCCATGTGGATATTTGGACCACTTATAGCAATTTGATGGAAACGAGACATCCTCATACACAAAGGAGACAGAAGCATTCCCACAAACTCCTTTCTGATGTGTGATCTCAACTCACAGATGTGAACCTTACTTTTGGTAGAGCAGTTTTGAAACCACCTTTTTCTAGAATATGCAAGTGGACATTTGGAGCGATTGGAGGCCTGTTTTCGAAAGGAAATATCTTCACATAACAAGTAGACAGAAGCATTCTCTGAAACTTCTTTGTGGTGTGTGCATTCACCTCACAGATTTGAACATTCCTTTTGACAGGGAAGTTTTGAAAGACTCTTTTTATGGCATCTGCAAGTGGATATTCGGACCGCTTCTTGGAATTCGTTGGAAACGGGACACCGTCGCAGAAAATCTAGACAGAAGCATTCTCACAAACTTCTGTGTGATGTGAGCATGCAGCTCACAGAGCTCAACCTTTCCTTTGATGGTGCAGTTTTGAAACACTCCTTTTCTACAATCTGCGAGTGGACAGTTGGAGCGCCTTGAGGCCTGTGGTGGAAAGGAAATATCTTCACATAAAAACTAGGCAGAAGCATTCTCTGAAACTTCTTTCTCGTGCGTGCATTAAATTCACAGATTTGAGCATTCCTTTGGACAGAGAAGTTTCGAAACACTTTTTTTGTAGAATGTGCTCGTGGAAATTTGGACCGCTTACAGTAATTCGTTGGAAACGGGACATCTTCACACAAAAACAAGACAGAAGCATTCTGACAGACTTCTGTGGGATATGTGCATTCAACTCACAGAGTTTAACCTTTTTTTCAATGTAGCAGTTTTGAAACACTCTTTTACTAGTATCTGCAAGTGGATATTTGGACCTGTCATAGGAATGCATTGGAAACGGGACACCCTCACCCAAAAACTAGACAGAAGCATTCTCAGAAACTTCTCTGTGATGTGAGCATTCAGCTCACAGAGTTGAACCTTTCTTTGGATAGAGCAGTTTTGCAACACTCTTTTTCTAGAATCTGCAAGTGGACATTTGGCGTGCCTTGAGGCCTGTGGTGGAAAAGAAATATCTTCACATAAAAACTAGACAGAAGCATTCTCTGAAACTTCTCTGTGGTGCGTGCATTAAATTCACAGAGTTGAACATTCCTTTTGACAGAGAAGTTTTGAAACACTTGTTTTGTAGAATCTGCAAGTGGAAATTTGGAAGGCTTATAGGAATTCGTTGGAAACCGGACACCTTCACACAAAAAATAGACAAGCACTCTGACAAACTTTTGTGTGATCTGTGCATTCAACTCACAGAGTTGAACCTTCGTTTGCATGTAGCCGTTTTGAAACACTCTTTTTTGTAGAATCTGCAAGTGGATATTTGGACCGCTTAGAGGAATTCATTGGAAACGGGACACCCTCACACAAAAACTAGTCAGAAGCATTTTCACAAACTTCTGTGTTACGGGTGCGTTCAACTCAAAGAGCTGAGCTCTTCTTTTGCTAGAGCAGTTTTGAAACACTGATTTTCTAGAATCTGCAAGTGGACATTTGGAGCGCTTTGAGGCCTGTGGTGCAAAGGAAATATCTTCACATAACAAGTAGACAGAAGCATTCTCTGAAACTTCTTTGTGGTGTGTGCATTCAGCTCACAGAGTTAAACATTCCTTTTGACAGAGAAGTTTTGAAACACTCTTTTCATAGAATCTGCAAGTGGATATTTGGACCGCTTATAGGAATTCGTTGGAAACGGGACAGCCTCACACAAAAACTAGACAGAAGCATTCTCACAAATGCTTCTGTGACGTGAGCATTCAGCTCACAGAGCTGAACCTTTCTTTTGATAAGGCAGTTTTGAAACACTCTTTTTCTAGAATCTGCAAGTGGACATTTGGAGCGCTTTTAGGCCTGTGGTGGAAAGGAAATATCTTCACTAAAAAACTAGACAGATGCATTTTCTGAAACTTCCTCGTGGTGCATGCAGTCACCCTCAGAGTTGAACATTCCTTTTGACTGAGAAGTTGTGAAACACTCTTTTTGTAGAAACTGCAAGTGGCAACTTGGACCGTTTATAGGAATTCATTGGAAACGGGACAACTTCTCACAAAAACTAGAGAAAAGCTTTCTCACAAACTTATCTGCGATGTGTGCATTCAACTCACAGAGTTTAACCGTCTTTTACTGGATTAGTTTGGAAACACTCCTTTTGCAGTAGATGCAAGTGGTCATTCGGAAAGCTATGAGGCCTGTGGTCGAAAAGGTAACATCTTCACATATAACCCAGAAAGAAGCGTTCTCAGCAACGACTCTGTGTTGTTTGCATTCAATTCACATAGCGGAACATTCCTTTGGTTACAGCAGCCACGAAACACTTTTTTTGTATAATCTGCAATTGGACATTTGGAGAGCTCTGAGGCCTGCTGTGGAAAACGAAATGTCTTCACATAAAACCTAGAAAGAAGCATTCTCAGAAACCACTTTGTGATGTGTGCCTTCAACTCTCAGGGTTGAACATTCCTTTTGTTACAGCAGTTTGGAAACACACTTTTTCTAGAATCTCCATGTGGATATTTGGACCACTTATAGCAATTTGATGGAAACGAGACATCCTCATACACAAAGGAGACAGAAGCATTCCCACAAACTCCTTTCTGATGTGTGATCTCAACTCACAGATGTGAACCTTACTTTTGGTAGAGCAGTTTTGAAACCACCTTTTTCTAGAATATGCAAGTGGACATTTGGAGCGATTGGAGGCCTGTTTTCGAAAGGAAATATCTTCACATAACAAGTAGACAGAAGCATTCTCTGAAACTTCTTTGTGGTGTGTGCATTCACCTCACAGATTTGAACATTCCTTTTGACAGGGAAGTTTTGAAAGACTCTTTTTATGGCATCTGCAAGTGGATATTCGGACCGCTTCTTGGAATTCGTTGGAAACGGGACACCGTCGCAGAAAATCTAGACAGAAGCATTCTCACAAACTTCTGTGTGATGTGAGCATGCAGCTCACAGAGCTCAACCTTTCCTTTGATGGTGCAGTTTTGAAACACTCCTTTTCTACAATCTGCGAGTGGACAGTTGGAGCGCCTTGAGGCCTGTGGTGGAAAGGAAATATCTTCACATAAAAACTAGGCAGAAGCATTCTCTGAAACTTCTTTCTCGTGCGTGCATTAAATTCACAGATTTGAGCATTCCTTTGGACAGAGAAGTTTCGAAACACTTTTTTTGTAGAATGTGCTCGTGGAAATTTGGACCGCTTACAGTAATTCGTTGGAAACGGGACATCTTCACACAAAAACAAGACAGAAGCATTCTGACAGACTTCTGTGGGATATGTGCATTCAACTCACAGAGTTTAACCTTTTTTTCAATGTAGCAGTTTTGAAACACTCTTTTACTAGTATCTGCAAGTGGATATTTGGACCTGTCATAGGAATGCATTGGAAACGGGACACCCTCACCCAAAAACTAGACAGAAGCATTCTCAGAAACTTCTCTGTGATGTGAGCATTCAGCTCACAGAGTTGAACCTTTCTTTTGATAGAGCAGTTTTGCAACACTCTTTTTCTAGAATCTGCAAGTGGACATTTGGCGTGCCTTGAGGCCTGTGGTGGAAAAGAAATATCTTCACATAAAAACTAGACAGAAGCATTCTCTGAAACTTCTCTGTGGTGCGTGCATTAAATTCACAGAGTTGAACATTCCTTTTGACAGAGAAGTTTTGAAACACTTGTTTTGTAGAATCTGCAAGTGGAAATTTGGAAGGCTTATAGGAATTCGTTGGAAACCGGACACCTTCACACAAAAAATAGACAAGCACTCTGACAAACTTTTGTGTGATCTGTGCATTCAACTCACAGAGTTGAACCTTCGTTTGCATGTAGCCGTTTTGAAACACTCTTTTTTGTAGAATCTGCAAGTGGATATTTGGACCGCTTAGAGGAATTCATTGGAAACGGGACACCCTCACACAAAAACTAGTCAGAAGCATTTTCACAAACTTCTGTGTTACGGGTGCGTTCAACTCAAAGAGCTGAGCTCTTCTTTTGCTAGAGCAGTTTTGAAACACTGATTTTCTAGAATCTGCAAGTGGACATTTGGAGCGCTTTGAGGCCTGTGGTGCAAAGGAAATATCTTCACATAACAAGTAGACAGAAGCATTCTCTGAAACTTCTTTGTGGTGTGTGCATTCAGCTCACAGAGTTGAACATTCCTTTTGACAGAGAAGTTTTGAAACACTCTTTTCATAGAATCTGCAAGTGGATATTTGGACCGCTTATAGGAATTCGTTGGAAACGGGACAGCCTCACACAAAAACTAGACAGAAGCATTCTCACAAATGCTTCTGTGACGTGAGCATTCAGCTCACAGAGCTGAACCTTTCTTTTGATAAGGCAGTTTTGAAACACTCTTTTTCTAGAATCTGCAAGTGGACATTTGGAGCGCTTTTAGGCCTGTGGTGGAAAGGAAATATCTTCACTAAAAAACTAGACAGATGCATTTTCTGAAACTTCCTCGTGGTGCATGCAGTCACCCTCAGAGTTGAACATTCCTTTTGACTGAGAAGTTGTGAAACACTCTTTTTGTAGAAACTGCAAGTGGCAACTTGGACCGTTTATAGGAATTCATTGGAAACGGGACAACTTCTCACAAAAACTAGAGAAAAGCTTTCTCACAAACTTATCTGCGATGTGTGCATTCAACTCACAGAGTTTAACCGTCTTTTACTGGATTAGTTCGGAAACACTCCTTTTGCAGTAGATGCAAGTGGTCATTCGGAAAGCTATGAGGCCTGTGGTCGAAAAGGTAACATCTTCACATATAACCTAGAAAGAAGCGTTCTCAGCAACGACTCTGTGTTGTTTGCATTCAATTCACATAGCGGAACATTCCTTTGGTTACAGCAGCCACGAAACACTTTTTTTGTATAATCTGCAATTGGACATTTGGAGAGCTCTGAGGCCTGCTGTGGAAAACGAAATGTCTTCACATAAAACCTAGAAAGAAGCATTCTCAGAAACCACTTTGTGATGTGTGCCTTCAACTCTCAGGGTTGAACATTCCTTTTGTTACAGCAGTTTGGAAACACACTTTTTCTAGAATCTCCATGTGGATATTTGGACCACTTATAGCAATTTGATGGAAACGAGACATCCTCATACACAAAGGAGACAGAAGCATTCCCACAAACTCCTTTCTGATGTGTGATCTCAACTCACAGATGTGAACCTTACTTTTGGTAGAGCAGTTTTGAAACCACCTTTTTCTAGAATATGCAAGTGGACATTTGGAGCGATTGGAGGCCTGTTTTCGAAAGGAAATATCTTCACATAACAAGTAGACAGAAGCATTCTCTGAAACTTCTTTGTGGTGTGTGCATTCACCTCACAGATTTGAACATTCCTTTTGACAGGGAAGTTTTGAAAGACTCTTTTTATGGCATCTGCAAGTGGATATTCGGACCGCTTCTTGGAATTCGTTGGAAACGGGACACCGTCGCAGAAAATCTAGACAGAAGCATTCTCACAAACTTCTGTGTGATGTGAGCATGCAGCTCACAGAGCTCAACCTTTCCTTTGATGGTGCAGTTTTGAAACACTCCTTTTCTACAATCTGCGAGTGGACAGTTGGAGCGCCTTGAGGCCTGTGGTGGAAAGGAAATATCTTCACATAAAAACTAGGCAGAAGCATTCTCTGAAACTTCTTTCTCGTGCGTGCATTAAATTCACAGATTTGAGCATTCCTTTGGACAGAGAAGTTTCGAAACACTTTTTTTGTAGAATGTGCTCGTGGAAATTTGGACCGCTTACAGTAATTCGTTGGAAACGGGACATCTTCACACAAAAACAAGACAGAAGCATTCTGACAGACTTCTGTGGGATATGTGCATTCAACTCACAGAGTTTAACCTTTTTTTCAATGTAGCAGTTTTGAAACACTCTTTTACTAGTATCTGCAAGTGGATATTTGGACCTGTCATAGGAATGCATTGGAAACGGGACACCCTCACCCAAAAACTAGACAGAAGCATTCTCAGAAACTTCTCTGTGATGTGAGCATTCAGCTCACAGAGTTGAACCTTTCTTTTGATAGAGCAGTTTTGCAACACTCTTTTTCTAGAATCTGCAAGTGGACATTTGGCGTGCCTTGAGGCCTGTGGTGGAAAAGAAATATCTTCACATAAAAACTAGACAGAAGCATTCTCTGAAACTTCTCTGTGGTGCGTGCATTAAATTCACAGAGTTGAACATTCCTTTTGACAGAGAAGTTTTGAAACACTTGTTTTGTAGAATCTGCAAGTGGAAATTTGGAAGGCTTATAGGAATTCGTTGGAAACCGGACACCTTCACACAAACAATAGACAAGCACTCTGACAAACTTTTGTGTGATCTGTGCATTCAACTCACAGAGTTGAACCTTCGTTTGCATGTAGCCGTTTTGAAACACTCTTTTTTGTAGAATCTGCAAGTGGATATTTGGACCGCTTAGAGGAATTCATTGGAAACGGGACACCCTCACACAAAAACTAGTCAGAAGCATTTTCACAAACTTCTGTGTTACGGGTGCGTTCAACTCAAAGAGCTGAGCTCTTCTTTTGCTAGAGCAGTTTTGAAACACTGATTTTCTAGAATCTGCAAGTGGACATTTGGAGCGCTTTGAGGCCTGTGGTGCAAAGGAAATATCTTCACATAACAAGTAGACAGAAGCATTCTCTGAAACTTCTTTGTGGTGTGTGCATTCAGCTCACAGAGTTGAACATTCCTTTTGACAGAGAAGTTTTGAAACACTCTTTTCATAGAATCTGCAAGTGGATATTTGGACCGCTTATAGGAATTCGTTGGAAACGGGACAGCCTCACACAAAAACTAGACAGAAGCATTCTCACAAATGCTTCTGTGACGTGAGCATTCAGCTCACAGAGCTGAACCTTTCTTTTGATAAGGCAGTTTTGAAACACTCTTTTTCTAGAATCTGCAAGTGGACATTTGGAGCGCTTTTAGGCCTGTGGTGGAAAGGAAATATCTTCACTAAAAAACTAGACAGATGCATTTTCTGAAACTTCCTCGTGGTGCATGCAGTCACCCTCAGAGTTGAACATTCCTTTTGACTGAGAAGTTGTGAAACACTCTTTTTGTAGAAACTGCAAGTGGCAACTTGGACCGTTTATAGGAATTCATTGGAAACGGGACAACTTCTCACAAAAACTAGAGAAAAGCTTTCTCACAAACTTATCTGCGATGTGTGCATTCAACTCACAGAGTTTAACCGTCTTTTACTGGATTAGTTTGGAAACACTCCTTTTGCAGTAGATGCAAGTGGTCATTCGGAAAGCTATGAGGCCTGTGGTCGAAAAGGTAACATCTTCACATATAACCTAGAAAGAAGCGTTCTCAGCAACGACTCTGTGTTGTTTGCATTCAATTCACATAGCGGAACATTCCTTTGGTTACAGCAGCCACGAAACACTTTTTTTGTATAATCTGCAATTGGACATTTGGAGAGCTCTGAGGCCTGCTGTGGAAAACGAAATGTCTTCACATAAAACCTAGAAAGAAGCATTCTCAGAAACCACTTTGTGATGTGTGCCTTCAACTCTCAGGGTTGAACATTCCTTTTGTTACAGCAGTTTGGAAACACACTTTTTCTAGAATCTCCATGTGGATATTTGGACCACTTATAGCAATTTGATGGAAACGAGACATCCTCATACACAAAGGAGACAGAAGCATTCCCACAAACTCCTTTCTGATGTGTGATCTCAACTCACAGATGTGAACCTTACTTTTGGTAGAGCAGTTTTGAAACCACCTTTTTCTAGAATATGCAAGTGGACATTTGGAGCGATTGGAGGCCTGTTTTCGAAAGGAAATATCTTCACATAACAAGTAGACAGAAGCATTCTCTGAAACTTCTTTGTGGTGTGTGCATTCACCTCACAGATTTGAACATTCCTTTTGACAGGGAAGTTTTGAAAGACTCTTTTTATGGCATCTGCAAGTGGATATTCGGACCGCTTCTTGGAATTCGTTGGAAACGGGACACCGTCGCAGAAAATCTAGACAGAAGCATTCTCACAAACTTCTGTGTGATGTGAGCATGCAGCTCACAGAGCTCAACCTTTCCTTTGATGGTGCAGTTTTGAAACACTCCTTTTCTACAATCTGCGAGTGGACAGTTGGAGCGCCTTGAGGCCTGTGGTGGAAAGGAAATATCTTCACATAAAAACTAGGCAGAAGCATTCTCTGAAACTTCTTTCTCGTGCGTGCATTAAATTCACAGATTTGAGCATTCCTTTGGACAGAGAAGTTTCGAAACACTTTTTTTGTAGAATGTGCTCGTGGAAATTTGGACCGCTTACAGTAATTCGTTGGAAACGGGACATCTTCACACAAAAACAAGACAGAAGCATTCTGACAGACTTCTGTGGGATATGTGCATTCAACTCACAGAGTTTAACCTTTTTTTCAATGTAGCAGTTTTGAAACACTCTTTTACTAGTATCTGCAAGTGGATATTTGGACCTGTCATAGGAATGCATTGGAAACGGGACACCCTCACCCAAAAACTAGACAGAAGCATTCTCAGAAACTTCTCTGTGATGTGAGCATTCAGCTCACAGAGTTGAACCTTTCTTTTGATAGAGCAGTTTTGCAACACTCTTTTTCTAGAATCTGCAAGTGGACATTTGGCGTGCCTTGAGGCCTGTGGTGGAAAAGAAATATCTTCACATAAAAACTAGACAGAAGCATTCTCTGAAACTTCTCTGTGGTGCGTGCATTAAATTCACAGAGTTGAACATTCCTTTTGACAGAGAAGTTTTGAAACACTTGTTTTGTAGAATCTGCAAGTGGAAATTTGGAAGGCTTATAGGAATTCGTTGGAAACCGGACACCTTCACACAAACAATAGACAAGCACTCTGACAAACTTTTGTGTGATCTGTGCATTCAACTCACAGAGTTGAACCTTCGTTTGCATGTAGCCGTTTTGAAACACTCTTTTTTGTAGAATCTGCAAGTGGATATTTGGACCGCTTAGAGGAATTCATTGGAAACGGGACACCCTCACACAAAAACTAGTCAGAAGCATTTTCACAAACTTCTGTGTTACGGGTGCGTTCAACTCAAAGAGCTGAGCTCTTCTTTTGCTAGAGCAGTTTTGAAACACTGATTTTCTAGAATCTGCAAGTGGACATTTGGAGCGCTTTGAGGCCTGTGGTGCAAAGGAAATATCTTCACATAACAAGTAGACAGAAGCATTCTCTGAAACTTCTTTGTGGTGTGTGCATTCAGCTCACAGAGTTGAACATTCCTTTTGACAGAGAAGTTTTGAAACACTCTTTTCATAGAATCTGCAAGTGGATATTTGGACCGCTTATAGGAATTCGTTGGAAACGGGACAGCCTCACACAAAAACTAGACAGAAGCATTCTCACAAATGCTTCTGTGACGTGAGCATTCAGCTCACAGAGCTGAACCTTTCTTTTGATAAGGCAGTTTTGAAACACTCTTTTTCTAGAATCTGCAAGTGGACATTTGGAGCGCTTTTAGGCCTGTGGTGGAAAGGAAATATCTTCACTAAAAAACTAGACAGATGCATTTTCTGAAACTTCCTCGTGGTGCATGCAGTCACCCTCAGAGTTGAACATTCCTTTTGACTGAGAAGTTGTGAAACACTCTTTTTGTAGAAACTGCAAGTGGCAACTTGGACCGTTTATAGGAATTCATTGGAAACGGGACAACTTCTCACAAAAACTAGAGAAAAGCTTTCTCACAAACTTATCTGCGATGTGTGCATTCAACTCACAGAGTTTAACCGTCTTTTACTGGATTAGTTTGGAAACACTCCTTTTGCAGTAGATGCAAGTGGTCATTCGGAAAGCTATGAGGCCTGTGGTCGAAAAGGTAACATCTTCACATATAACCTAGAAAGAAGCGTTCTCAGCAACGACTCTGTGTTGTTTGCATTCAATTCACATAGCGGAACATTCCTTTGGTTACAGCAGCCACGAAACACTTTTTTTGTATAATCTGCAATTGGACATTTGGAGAGCTCTGAGGCCTGCTGTGGAAAACGAAATGTCTTCACATAAAACCTAGAAAGAAGCATTCTCAGAAACCACTTTGTGATGTGTGCCTTCAACTCTCAGGGTTGAACATTCCTTTTGTTACAGCAGTTTGGAAACACACTTTTTCTAGAATCTCCATGTGGATATTTGGACCACTTATAGCAATTTGATGGAAACGAGACATCCTCATACACAAAGGAGACAGAAGCATTCCCACAAACTCCTTTCTGATGTGTGATCTCAACTCACAGATGTGAACCTTACTTTTGGTAGAGCAGTTTTGAAACCACCTTTTTCTAGAATATGCAAGTGGACATTTGGAGCGATTGGAGGCCTGTTTTCGAAAGGAAATATCTTCACATAACAAGTAGACAGAAGCATTCTCTGAAACTTCTTTGTGGTGTGTGCATTCACCTCACAGATTTGAACATTCCTTTTGACAGGGAAGTTTTGAAAGACTCTTTTTATGGCATCTGCAAGTGGATATTTGGACCGCTTCTTGGAATTCGTTGGAAACGGGACACCGTCGCAGAAAATCTAGACAGAAGCATTCTCACAAACTTCTGTGTGATGTGAGCATGCAGCTCACAGAGCTCAACCTTTCCTTTGATGGTGCAGTTTTGAAACACTCCTTTTCTACAATCTGCGAGTGGACAGTTGGAGCGCCTTGAGGCCTGTGGTGGAAAGGAAATATCTTCACATAAAAACTAGGCAGAAGCATTCTCTGAAACTTCTTTCTCATGCGTGCATTAAATTCACAGATTTGAGCATTCCTTTGGACAGAGAAGTTTCGAAACACTTTTTTTGTAGAATGTGCTCGTGGAAATTTGGACCGCTTACAGTAATTCGTTGGAAACGGGACATCTTCACACAAAAACAAGACAGAAGCATTCTGACAGACTTCTGTGGGATATGTGCATTCAACTCACAGAGTTTAACCTTTTTTTCAATGTAGCAGTTTTGAAACACTCTTTTACTAGTATCTGCAAGTGGATATTTGGACCTGTCATAGGAATGCATTGGAAACGGGACACCCTCACCCAAAAACTAGACAGAAGCATTCTCAGAAACTTCTCTGTGATGTGAGCATTCAGCTCACAGAGTTGAACCTTTCTTTTGATAGAGCAGTTTTGCAACACTCTTTTTCTAGAATCTGCAAGTGGACATTTGGCGTGCCTTGAGGCCTGTGGTGGAAAAGAAATATCTTCACATAAAAACTAGACAGAAGCATTCTCTGAAACTTCTCTGTGGTGCGTGCATTAAATTCACAGAGTTGAACATTCCTTTTGACAGAGAAGTTTTGAAACACTTGTTTTGTAGAATCTGCAAGTGGAAATTTGGAAGGCTTATAGGAATTCGTTGGAAACCGGACACCTTCACACAAACAATAGACAAGCACTCTGACAAACTTTTGTGTGATCTGTGCATTCAACTCACAGAGTTGAACCTTCGTTTGCATGTAGCCGTTTTGAAACACTCTTTTTTGTAGAATCTGCAAGTGGATATTTGGACCGCTTAGAGGAATTCATTGGAAACGGGACACCCTCACACAAAAACTAGTCAGAAGCATTTTCACAAACTTCTGTGTTACGGGTGCGTTCAACTCAAAGAGCTGAGCTCTTCTTTTGCTAGAGCAGTTTTGAAACACTGATTTTCTAGAATCTGCAAGTGGACATTTGGAGCGCTTTGAGGCCTGTGGTGCAAAGGAAATATCTTCACATAACAAGTAGACAGAAGCATTCTCTGAAACTTCTTTGTGGTGTGTGCATTCAGCTCACAGAGTTGAACATTCCTTTTGACAGAGAAGTTTTGAAACACTCTTTTCATAGAATCTGCAAGTGGATATTTGGACCGCTTATAGGAATTCGTTGGAAACGGGACAGCCTCACACAAAAACTAGACAGAAGCATTCTCACAAATGCTTCTGTGACGTGAGCATTCAGCTCACAGAGCTGAACCTTTCTTTTGATAAGGCAGTTTTGAAACCCTCTTTTTCTAGAATCTGCAAGTGGACATTTGGAGCGCTTTTAGGCCTGTGGTGGAAAGGAAATATCTTCACTAAAAAACTAGACAGATGCATTTTCTGAAACTTCCTCGTGGTGCATGCAGTCACCCTCAGAGTTGAACATTCCTTTTGACTGAGAAGTTGTGAAACACTCTTTTTGTAGAAACTGCAAGTGGCAACTTGGACCGTTTATAGGAATTCATTGGAAACGGGACAACTTCTCACAAAAACTAGAGAAAAGCTTTCTCACAAACTTATCTGCGATGTGTGCATTCAACTCACAGAGTTTAACCGTCTTTTACTGGATTAGTTTGGAAACACTCCTTTTGCAGTAGATGCAAGTGGTCATTCGGAAAGCTATGAGGCCTGTGGTCGAAAAGGTAACATCTTCACATATAACCTAGAAAGAAGCGTTCTCAGCAACGACTCTGTGTTGTTTGCATTCAATTCACATAGCGGAACATTCCTTTGGTTACAGCAGCCACGAAACACTCTTTTTGTATAATCTGCAATTGGACATTTGGAGAGCTCTGAGGCCTGCTGTGGAAAACGAAATGTCTTCACATAAAACCTAGAAAGAAGCATTCTCAGAAACCACTTTGTGATGGGTGCCTTCAACTCTCAGGGTTGAACATTCCTTTTGTTACAGCAGTTTTGAAACACACTTTTTCTAGAATCTCCATGTGGATATTTGGACCACTTATAGCAATTTGATGGAAACGAGACGTCCTCATACACAAAGGAGACAGAAGCATTCCCACAAACTCCTTTCTGATGTGTGATCTCAACTCACAGATGTGAACCTTACTTTTGGTAGAGCAGTTTTGAAACCACCTTTTTCTAGAACATGCAAGTGGACATTTGGAGCGATTGGAGGCCTGTTTTCGAAAGGAAATATCTTCACATAACAAGTAGACAGAAGCATTCTCTGAAACTTCTTTGTGGTGTGTGCATTCACCTCACAGATTTGAACATTCCTTTTGACAGGGAAGTTTTGAAAGACTCTTTTTATGGCATCTGCAAGTGGATATTCGGACCGCTTCTTGGAATTCGTTGGAAACGGGACGCCGTCGCAGAAAATCTAGACAGAAGCATTCTCACAAACTTCTGTGTGATGTGAGCATGCAGCTCACAGAGCTCAACCTTTCCTTTGATGGTGCAGTTTTGAAACACTCCTTTTCTACAATCTGCGAGTGGACAGTTGGAGCGCCTTGAGGCCTGTGGTGGAAAGGAAATATCTTCACATAAAAACTAGGCAGAAGCATTCTCTGAAACTTCTTTCTCGTGCGTGCATTAAATTCACAGATTTGAGCATTCCTTTGGACAGAGAAGTTTCGAAACACTTTTTTTGTAGAATGTGCTCGTGGAAATTTGGACCGCTTACAGTAATTCGTTGGAAACGGGACATCTTCACACAAAAACAAGACAGAAGCATTCTGACAGACTTCTGTGGGATATGTGCATTCAACTCACAGAGTTTAACCTTTTTTTCAATGTAGCAGTTTTGAAACACTCTTTTACTAGTATCTGCAAGTGGATATTTGGACCTGTCATAGGAATGCATTGGAAACGGGACACCCTCACCCAAAAACTAGACAGAAGCATTCTCAGAAACTTCTCTGTGATGTGAGCATTCAGCTCACAGAGTTGAACCTTTCTTTGGATAGAGCAGTTTTGCAACACTCTTTTTCTAGAATCTGCAAGTGGACATTTGGCGTGCCTTGAGGCCTGTGGTGGAAAAGAAATATCTTCACATAAAAACTAGACAGAAGCATTCTCTGAAACTTCTCTGTGGTGCGTGCATTAAATTCACAGAGTTGAACATTCCTTTTGACAGAGAAGTTTTGAAACACTTGTTTTGTAGAATCTGCAAGTGGAAATTTGGAAGGCTTATAGGAATTCGTTGGAAACCGGACACCTTCACACAAAAAATAGACAAGCACTCTGACAAACTTTTGTGTGATCTGTGCATTCAACTCACAGAGTTGAACCTTCGTTTGCATGTAGCCGTTTTGAAACACTCTTTTTTGTAGAATCTGCAAGTGGATATTTGGACCGCTTAGAGGAATTCATTGGAAACGGGACACCCTCACACAAAAACTAGTCAGAAGCATTTTCACAAACTTCTGTGTTACGGGTGCGTTCAACTCAAAGAGCTGAGCTCTTCTTTTGCTAGAGCAGTTTTGAAACACTGATTTTCTAGAATCTGCAAGTGGACATTTGGAGCGCTTTGAGGCCTGTGGTGCAAAGGAAATATCTTCACATAA
Organism: Pongo abelii; assembly: GCF_028885655.2. NCBI lineage: Eukaryota > Metazoa > Chordata > Mammalia > Primates > Hominidae > Pongo > Pongo abelii. The sequence goes on from NC_072003.2 coordinate 37,314,753, forward strand.
CAAGTAGACAGAAGCATTCTCTGAAACTTCTTTGTGGTGTGTGCATTCAGCTCACAGAGTTGAACATTCCTTTTGACAGAGAAGTTTTGAAACACTCTTTTCATAGAATCTGCAAGTGGATATTTGGACCGCTTATAGGAATTCGTTGGAAACGGGACAGCCTCACACAAAAACTAGACAGAAGCATTCTCACAAATGCTTCTGTGACGTGAGCATTCAGCTCACAGAGCTGAACCTTTCTTTTGATAAGGCAGTTTTGAAACACTCTTTTTCTAGAATCTGCAAGTGGACATTTGGAGCGCTTTTAGGCCTGTGGTGGAAAGGAAATATCTTCACTAAAAAACTAGACAGATGCATTTTCTGAAACTTCCTCGTGGTGCATGCAGTCACCCTCAGAGTTGAACATTCCTTTTGACTGAGAAGTTGTGAAACACTCTTTTTGTAGAAACTGCAAGTGGCAACTTGGACCGTTTATAGGAATTCATTGGAAACGGGACAACTTCTCACAAAAACTAGAGAAAAGCTTTCTCACAAACTTATCTGCGATGTGTGCATTCAACTCAGAGAGTTTAACCGTCTTTTACTGGATTAGTTTGGAAACACTCCTTTTGCAGTAGATGCAAGTGGTCATTCGGAAAGCTATGAGGCCTGTGGTCGAAAAGGTAACATCTTCACATATAACCTAGAAAGAAGCGTTCTCAGCAACGACTCTGTGTTGTTTGCATTCAATTCACATAGCGGAACATTCCTTTGGTTACAGCAGCCACGAAACACTCTTTTTGTATAATCTGCAATTGGACATTTGGAGAGCTCTGAGGCCTGCTGTGGAAAACGAAATGTCTTCACATAAAACCTAGAAAGAAGCATTCTCAGAAACCACTTTGTGATGGGTGCCTTCAACTCTCAGGGTTGAACATTCCTTTTGTTACAGCAGTTTTGAAACACACTTTTTCTAGAATCTCCATGTGGATATTTGGACCACTTATAGCAATTTGATGGAAACGAGACATCCTCATACACAAAGGAGACAGAAGCATTCCCACAAGCTCCTTTCTGATGTGTGATCTCAACTCACAGATGTGAATCTTACTTTTGGTAGAGCAGTTTTGAAACCACCTTTTTCTAGAATATGCAAGTGGACATTTGGAGCGATTGGAGGCCTGTTTTCGAAAGGAAATATCTTCACATAACAAGTAGACAGAAGCATTCTCTGAAACTTCTTTGTGGTGTGTGCATTCACCTCACAGATTTGAACATTCCTTTTGACAGGGAAGTTTTGAAAGACTCTTTTTATGGCATCTGCAAGTGGATATTCGGACCGCTTCTTGGAATTCGTTGGAAATGGGACACCGTCGCAGAAAATCTAGACAGAAGCATTCTCACAAACTTCTGTGTGATGTGAGCATGCAGCTCACAGAGCTCAACCTTTCTTTTGATGGTGCAGTTTTGAAACACTCCTTTTCAACAATCTGTGAGTGGACAGTTGGAGCGCCTTGAGGCCTGTGGTGGAAAGGAAATATCTTCACATAAAAACTAGGCAGAAGCATTCTCTGAAACTTCTTTCTCGTGCGTGCATTAAATTCACAGATTTGAGCATTCCTTTTGACAGAGAAGTTTCGAAACACTTTTTTTGTAGAATGTGCTCGTGGAAATTTGGACCGCTTACAGTAATTCGTTGGAAACGGGACATCTTCACACAAAAACAAGACAGAAGCATTCTGACAGACTTCTGTGGGATATGTGCATTCAACTCACAGAGTTTAACCTTTTTTTCAATGTAGCAGTTTTGAAACACTCTTTTACTAGTATCTGCAAGTGGATATTTGGACCTGTCATAGGAATGCATTGGAAACGGGACACCCTCACCCAAAAACTAGACAGAAGCATTCTCAGAAACTTCTCTGTGATGTGAGCATTCAGCTCACAGAGTTGAACCTTTCTTTGGATAGAGCAGTTTTGCAACACTCTTTTTCTAGAATCTGCAAGTGGACATTTGGCGTGCCTTGAGGCCTGTGGTGGAAAAGAAATATCTTCACATAAAAACTAGACAGAAGCATTCTCTGAAACTTCTCTGTGGTGCGTGCATTAAATTCACAGAGTTGAACATTCCTTTTGACAGAGAAGTTTTGAAACACTTGTTTTGTAGAATCTGCAAGTGGAAATTTGGAAGGCTTATAGGAATTCGTTGGAAACCGGACACCTTCACACAAAAAATAGACAAGCACTCTGACAAACTTTTGTGTGATCTGTGCATTCAACTCACAGAGTTGAACCTTCGTTTGCATGTAGCCGTTTTGAAACACTCTTTTTTGTAGAATCTGCAAGTGGATATTTGGACCGCTTAGAGGAATTCATTGGAAACGGGACACCCTCACACAAAAACTAGTCAGAAGCATTTTCACAAACTTCTGTGTTACGGGTGCGTTCAACTCAAAGAGCTGAGCTCTTCTTTTGCTAGAGCAGTTTTGAAACACTGATTTTCTAGAATCTGCAAGTGGACATTTGGAGCGCTTTGAGGCCTGTGGTGCAAAGGAAATATCTTCACATAACAAGTAGACAGAAGCATTCTCTGAAACTTCTTTGTGGTGTGTGCATTCAGCTCACAGAGTTGAACATTCCTTTTGACAGAGAAGTTTTGAAACACTCTTTTCATAGAATCTGCAAGTGGATATTTGGACCGCTTATAGGAATTCGTTGGAAACGGGACAGCCTCACACAAAAACTAGACAGAAGCATTCTCACAAATGCTTCTGTGACGTGAGCATTCAGCTCACAGAGCTGAACCTTTCTTTTGATAAGGCAGTTTTGAAACACTCTTTTTCTAGAATCTGCAAGTGGACATTTGGAGCGCTTTTAGGCCTGTGGTGGAAAGGAAATATCTTCACTAAAAAACTAGACAGATGCATTTTCTGAAACTTCCTCGTGGTGCATGCAGTCACCCTCAGAGTTGAACATTCCTTTTGACTGAGAAGTTGTGAAACACTCTTTTTGTAGAAACTGCAAGTGGCAACTTGGACCGTTTATAGGAATTCATTGGAAACGGGACAACTTCTCACAAAAACTAGAGAAAAGCTTTCTCACAAACTTATCCGCGATGTGTGCATTCAACTCACAGAGTTTAACCGTCTTTTACTGGATTAGTTTGGAAACACTCCTTTTGCAGTAGATGCAAGTGGTCATTCGGAAAGCTATGAGGCCTGTGGTCGAAAAGGTAACATCTTCACATTTAACCTAGAAAGAAGCATTCTCAGCAACGACTCTGTGTTGTTTGCATTCAATTCACATAGCGGAACATTCCTTTGGTTACAGCAGCCACGAAACACTCTTTTTGTATAATCTGCAATTGGACATTTGGAGAGCTCTGAGGCCTGCTGTGGAAAACGAAATGTCTTCACATAAAACCTAGAAAGAAGCATTCTCAGAAACCACTTTGTGATGGGTGCCTTCAACTCTCAGGGTTGAACATTCCTTTTGTTACAGCAGTTTTGAAACACACTTTTTCTAGAATCTCCATGTGGATATTTGGACCACTTATAGCAATTTGATGGAAACGAGACATCCTCATACACAAAGGAGACAGAAGCATTCCCACAAACTCCTTTCTGATGTGTGATCTCAACTCACAGATGTGAACCTTACTTTTGGTAGAGCAGTTTTGAAACCACCTTTTTCTAGAATATGCAAGTGGACATTTGGAGCGATAGGAGGCCTGTTTTCGAAAGGAAATATCTTCACATAACAAGTAGACAGAAGCATTCTCTGAAACTTCTTTGTGGTGTGTGCATTCACCTCACAGATTTGAACATTCCTTTTGACAGGGAAGTTTTGAAAGACTCTTTTTATGGCATCTGCAAGTGGATATTCGGACCGCTTCTTGGAATTCGTTGGAAACGGGACACTGTCGCAGAAAATCTAGACAGAAGCATTCTCACAAACTTCTGTGTGATGTGAGCATGCAGCTCACAGAGCTCAACCTTTCCTTTGATGGTGCAGTTTTGAAACACTCCTTTTCAACAATCTGCGAGTGGACAGTTGGAGCGCCTTGAGGCCTGTGGTGGAAAGGAAATATCTTCACATAAAAACTAGGCAGAAGCATTCTCTGAAACTTCTTTCTCGTGCGTGCATTAAATTCACAGATTTGAGCATTCCTTTTGACAGAGAAGTTTTGAAACACTTTTTTTGTAGAATGTGCTCGTGGAAATTTGGACCGCTTACAGTAATTCGTTGGAAACGGGACATCTTCACACAAAAACAAGACAGAAGCATTCTGACAGACTTCTGTGGGATATGTGCATTCAACTCACAGAGTTTAACCTTTTTTTCAATGGAGCAGTTTTGAAACACTCTTTTACTAGTATCTGCAAGTGGATATTTGGACCTGTCATAGGAATGCATTGGAAACGGGACACCCTCACCCAAAAACTAGACAGAAGCATTCTCAGAAACTTCTCTGTGATGTGAGCATTCAGCTCACAGAGTTGAACCTTTCTTTTGATAGAGCAGTTTTGCAACACTCTTTTTCTAGAATCTGCAAGTGGACATTTGGCGTGCCTTGAGGCCTGTGGTGGAAAAGAAATATCTTCACATAAAAACTAGACAGAAGCATTCTCTGAAACTTCTTTGTGGTGCGTGCATTAAATTCACAGAGTTGAACATTCCTTTTGACAGAGAAGTTTTGAAACACTTGTTTTGTAGAATCTGCAAGTGGAAATTTGGAAGGCTTATAGGAATTCGTTGGAAACCGGACACCTTCACACAAAAAATAGACAAGCACTCTGACAAACTTTTGTGTGATCTGTGCATTCAACTCACAGAGTTGAACCTTCGTTTGCATGTAGCCGTTTTGAAACACTCTTTTTTGTAGAATCTGCAAGTGGATATTTGGACCGCTTAGAGGAATTCATTGGAAACGGGACACCCTCACACAAAAACTAGTCAGAAGCATTTTCACAAACTTCTGTGTTACGGGTGCGTTCAACTCAAAGAGCTGAGCTCTTCTTTTGCTAGAGCAGTTTTGAAACACTGATTTTCTAGAATCTGCAAGTGGACATTTGGAGCGCTTTGAGGCCTGTGGTGCAAAGGAAATATCTTCACATAACAAGTAGACAGAAGCATTCTCTGAAACTTCTTTGTGGTGTGTGCATTCAGCTCACAGAGTTGAACATTCCTTTTGACAGAGAAGTTTTGAAACACTCTTTTCATAGAATCTGCAAGTGGATATTTGGACCGCTTATAGGAATTCGTTGGAAACGGGACAGCCTCACACAAAAACTAGACAGAAGCATTCTCACAAATGCTTCTGTGACGTGAGCATTCAGCTCACAGAGCTGAACCTTTCTTTTGATAAGGCAGTTTTGAAACCCTCTTTTTCTAGAATCTGCAAGTGGACATTTGGAGCGCTTTTAGGCCTGTGGTGGAAAGGAAATATCTTCACTAAAAAACTAGACAGATGCATTTTCTGAAACTTCCTCGTGGTGCATGCAGTCACCCTCAGAGTTGAACATTCCTTTTGACTGAGAAGTTGTGAAACACTCTTTTTGTAGAAACTGCAAGTGGCAACTTGGACCGTTTATAGGAATTCATTGGAAACGGGACAACTTCTCACAAAAACTAGAGAAAAGCTTTCTCACAAACTTATCTGCGATGTGTGCATTCAACTCACAGAGTTTAACTGTCTTTTACTGGATTAGTTTGGAAACACTCCTTTTGCAGTAGATGCAAGTGGTCATTCGGAAAGCTATGAGGCCTGTGGTCGAAAAGGTAACATCTTCACATATAACCTAGGAAGAAGCGTTCTCAGCAACGACTCTGTGTTGTTTGCATTCAATTCACATAGCGGAACATTCCTTTGGTTACAGCAGCCACGAAACACTCTTTTTGTATAATCTGCAATTGGACATTTGGAGAGCTCTGAGGCCTGCTGTGGAAAACGAAATGTCTTCACATAAAACCTAGAAAGAAGCATTCTCAGAAACCACTTTGTGATGTGTGCCTTCAACTCTCAGGGTTGAACATTCCTTTTGTTACAGCAGTTTTGAAACACACTTTTTCTAGAATCTCCATGTGGATATTTGGACCACTTATAGCAATTTGATGGAAACGAGACATCCTCATACACAAAGGAGACAGAAGCATTCCCACAAACTCCTTTCTGATGTGTGATCTCAACTCACAGATGTGAACCTTACTTTTGGTAGAGCAGTTTTGAAACCACCTTTTTCTAGAACATGCAAGTGGACATTTGGAGCGATTGGAGGCCTGTTTTCGAAAGGAAATATCTTCACATAACAAGTAGACAGAAGCATTCTCTGAAACTTCTTTGTGGTGTGTTCATTCACCTCACAGATTTGAACATTCCTTTTGACAGGGAAGTTTTGAAAGACTCTTTTTATGGCATCTGCAAGTGGATATTCGGACCGCTTCTTGGAATTCGTTGGAAACGGGACACCGTCGCAGAAAATCTAGACAGAAGCATTCTCACAAACTTCTGTGTGATGTGAGCATGCAGCTCACAGAGCTCAACCTTTCCTTTGATGGTGCAGTTTTGAAACACTCCTTTTCTACAATCTGCGAGTGGACAGTTGGAGCGCCTTGAGGCCTGTGGTGGAAAGGAAATATCTTCACATAAAAACTAGGCAGAAGCATTCTCTGAAACTTCTTTCTCGTGCGTGCATTAAATTCACAGATTTGAGCATTCCTTTTGACAGAGAAGTTTCGAAACACTTTTTTTGTAGAATGTGCTCGTGGAAATTTGGACCGCTTACAGTAATTCGTTGGAAACGGGACATCTTCACACAAAAACAAGACAGAAGCATTCTGACAGACTTCTGTGGGATATGTGCATTCAACTCACAGAGTTTAACCTTTTTTTCAATGGAGCAGTTTTGAAACACTCTTTTACTAGTATCTGCAAGTGGATATTTGGACCTGTCATAGGAATGCATTGGAAACGGGACACCCTCACCCAAAAACTAGACAGAAGCATTCTCAGAAACTTCTCTGTGATGTGAGCATTCAGCTCACAGAGTTGAACCTTTCTTTTGATAGAGCAGTTTTGCAACACTCTTTTTCTAGAATCTGCAAGTGGACATTTGGCGTGCCTTGAGGCCTGTGGTGGAAAAGAAATATCTTCACATAAAAACTAGACAGAAGCATTCTCTGAAACTTCTCTGTGGTGCGTGCATTAAATTCACAGAGTTGAACATTCCTTTTGACAGAGAAGTTTTGAAACACTTGTTTTGTAGAATCTGCAAGTGGAAATTTGGAAGGCTTATAGGAATTCGTTGGAAACCGGACACCTTCACACAAACAATAGACAAGCACTCTGACAAACTTTTGTGTGATCTGTGCATTCAACTCACAGAGTTGAACCTTCGTTTGCATGTAGCCGTTTTGAAACACTCTTTTTTGTAGAATCTGCAAGTGGATATTTGGACCGCTTAGAGGAATTCATTGGAAACGGGACACCCTCACACAAAAACTAGTCAGAAGCATTTTCACAAACTTCTGTGTTACGGGTGCGTTCAACTCAAAGAGCTGAGCTCTTCTTTTGCTAGAGCAGTTTTGAAACACTGATTTTCTAGAATCTGCAAGTGGACATTTGGAGCGCTTTGAGGCCTGTGGTGCAAAGGAAATATCTTCACATAACAAGTAGACAGAAGCATTCTCTGAAACTTCTTTGTGGTGTGTGCATTCAGCTCACAGAGTTGAACATTCCTTTTGACAGAGAAGTTTTGAAACACTCTTTTCATAGAATCTGCAAGTGGATATTTGGACCGCTTATAGGAATTCGTTGGAAACGGGACAGCCTCACACAAAAACTAGACAGAAGCATTCTCACAAATGCTTCTGTGACGTGAGCATTCAGCTCACAGAGCTGAACCTTTCTTTTGATAAGGCAGTTTTGAAACCCTCTTTTTCTAGAATCTGCAAGTGGACATTTGGAGCGCTTTTAGGCCTGTGGTGGAAAGGAAATATCTTCACTAAAAAACTAGACAGATGCATTTTCTGAAACTTCCTCGTGGTGCATGCAGTCACCCTCAGAGTTGAACATTCCTTTTGACTGAGAAGTTGTGAAACACTCTTTTTGTAGAAACTGCAAGTGGCAACTTGGACCGTTTATAGGAATTCATTGGAAACGGGACAACTTCTCACAAAAACTAGAGAAAAGCTTTCTCACAAACTTATCTGCGATGTGTGCATTCAACTCACAGAGTTTAACCGTCTTTTACTGGATTAGTTTGGAAACACTCCTTTTGCAGTAGATGCAAGTGGTCATTCGGAAAGCTATGAGGCCTGTGGTCGAAAAGGTAACATCTTCACATATAACCTAGAAAGAAGCGTTCTCAGCAACGACTCTGTGTTGTTTGCATTCAATTCACATAGCGGAACATTCCTTTGGTTACAGCAGCCACGAAACACTCTTTTTGTATAATCTGCAATTGGACATTTGGAGAGCTCTGAGGCCTGCTGTGGAAAACGAAATGTCTTCACATAAAACCTAGAAAGAAGCATTCTCAGAAACCACTTTGTGATGGGTGCCTTCAACTCTCAGGGTTGAACATTCCTTTTGTTACAGCAGTTTTGAAACACACTTTTTCTAGAATCTCCATGTGGATATTTGGACCACTTATAGCAATTTGATGGAAACGAGACGTCCTCATACACAAAGGAGACAGAAGCATTCCCACAAACTCCTTTCTGATGTGTGATCTCAACTCACAGATGTGAACCTTACTTTTGGTAGAGCAGTTTTGAAACCACCTTTTTCTAGAACATGCAAGTGGACATTTGGAGCGATTGGAGGCCTGTTTTCGAAAGGAAATATCTTCACATAACAAGTAGACAGAAGCATTCTCTGAAACTTCTTTGTGGTGTGTGCATTCACCTCACAGATTTGAACATTCCTTTTGACAGGGAAGTTTTGAAAGACTCTTTTTATGGCATCTGCAAGTGGATATTCGGACCGCTTCTTGGAATTCGTTGGAAACGGGACACCGTCGCAGAAAATCTAGACAGAAGCATTCTCACAAACTTCTGTGTGATGTGAGCATGCAGCTCACAGAGCTCAACCTTTCCTTTGATGGTGCAGTTTTGAAACACTCCTTTTCTACAATCTGCGAGTGGACAGTTGGAGCGCCTTGAGGCCTGTGGTGGAAAGGAAATATCTTCACATAAAAACTAGGCAGAAGCATTCTCTGAAACTTCTTTCTCGTGCGTGCATTAAATTCACAGATTTGAGCATTCCTTTGGACAGAGAAGTTTCGAAACACTTTTTTTGTAGAATGTGCTCGTGGAAATTTGGACCGCTTACAGTAATTCGTTGGAAACGGGACATCTTCACACAAAAACAAGACAGAAGCATTCTGACAGACTTCTGTGGGATATGTGCATTCAACTCACAGAGTTTAACCTTTTTTTCAATGTAGCAGTTTTGAAACACTCTTTTACTAGTATCTGCAAGTGGATATTTGGACCTGTCATAGGAATGCATTGGAAACGGGACACCCTCACCCAAAAACTAGACAGAAGCATTCTCAGAAACTTCTCTGTGATGTGAGCATTCAGCTCACAGAGTTGAACCTTTCTTTGGATAGAGCAGTTTTGCAACACTCTTTTTCTAGAATCTGCAAGTGGACATTTGGCGTGCCTTGAGGCCTGTGGTGGAAAAGAAATATCTTCACATAAAAACTAGACAGAAGCATTCTCTGAAACTTCTCTGTGGTGCGTGCATTAAATTCACAGAGTTGAACATTCCTTTTGACAGAGAAGTTTTGAAACACTTGTTTTGTAGAATCTGCAAGTGGAAATTTGGAAGGCTTATAGGAATTCGTTGGAAACCGGACACCTTCACACAAAAAATAGACAAGCACTCTGACAAACTTTTGTGTGATCTGTGCATTCAACTCACAGAGTTGAACCTTCGTTTGCATGTAGCCGTTTTGAAACACTCTTTTTTGTAGAATCTGCAAGTGGATATTTGGACCGCTTAGAGGAATTCATTGGAAACGGGACACCCTCACACAAAAACTAGTCAGAAGCATTTTCACAAACTTCTGTGTTACGGGTGCGTTCAACTCAAAGAGCTGAGCTCTTCTTTTGCTAGAGCAGTTTTGAAACACTGATTTTCTAGAATCTGCAAGTGGACATTTGGAGCGCTTTGAGGCCTGTGGTGCAAAGGAAATATCTTCACATAACAAGTAGACAGAAGCATTCTCTGAAACTTCTTTGTGGTGTGTGCATTCAGCTCACAGAGTTGAACATTCCTTTTGACAGAGAAGTTTTGAAACACTCTTTTCATAGAATCTGCAAGTGGATATTTGGACCGCTTATAGGAATTCGTTGGAAACGGGACAGCCTCACACAAAAACTAGACAGAAGCATTCTCACAAATGCTTCTGTGACGTGAGCATTCAGCTCACAGAGCTGAACCTTTCTTTTGATAAGGCAGTTTTGAAACACTCTTTTTCTAGAATCTGCAAGTGGACATTTGGAGCGCTTTTAGGCCTGTGGTGGAAAGGAAATATCTTCACTAAAAAACTAGACAGATGCATTTTCTGAAACTTCCTCGTGGTGCATGCAGTCACCCTCAGAGTTGAACATTCCTTTTGACTGAGAAGTTGTGAAACACTCTTTTTGTAGAAACTGCAAGTGGCAACTTGGACCGTTTATAGGAATTCATTGGAAACGGGACAACTTCTCACAAAAACTAGAGAAAAGCTTTCTCACAAACTTATCTGCGATGTGTGCATTCAACTCAGAGAGTTTAACCGTCTTTTACTGGATTAGTTTGGAAACACTCCTTTTGCAGTAGATGCAAGTGGTCATTCGGAAAGCTATGAGGCCTGTGGTCGAAAAGGTAACATCTTCACATATAACCTAGAAAGAAGCGTTCTCAGCAACGACTCTGTGTTGTTTGCATTCAATTCACATAGCGGAACATTCCTTTGGTTACAGCAGCCACGAAACACTCTTTTTGTATAATCTGCAATTGGACATTTGGAGAGCTCTGAGGCCTGCTGTGGAAAACGAAATGTCTTCACATAAAACCTAGAAAGAAGCATTCTCAGAAACCACTTTGTGATGGGTGCCTTCAACTCTCAGGGTTGAACATTCCTTTTGTTACAGCAGTTTTGAAACACACTTTTTCTAGAATCTCCATGTGGATATTTGGACCACTTATAGCAATTTGATGGAAACGAGACATCCTCATACACAAAGGAGACAGAAGCATTCCCACAAGCTCCTTTCTGATGTGTGATCTCAACTCACAGATGTGAATCTTACTTTTGGTAGAGCAGTTTTGAAACCACCTTTTTCTAGAATATGCAAGTGGACATTTGGAGCGATTGGAGGCCTGTTTTCGAAAGGAAATATCTTCACATAACAAGTAGACAGAAGCATTCTCTGAAACTTCTTTGTGGTGTGTGCATTCACCTCACAGATTTGAACATTCCTTTTGACAGGGAAGTTTTGAAAGACTCTTTTTATGGCATCTGCAAGTGGATATTCGGACCGCTTCTTGGAATTCGTTGGAAATGGGACACCGTCGCAGAAAATCTAGACAGAAGCATTCTCACAAACTTCTGTGTGATGTGAGCATGCAGCTCACAGAGCTCAACCTTTCTTTTGATGGTGCAGTTTTGAAACACTCCTTTTCAACAATCTGTGAGTGGACAGTTGGAGCGCCTTGAGGCCTGTGGTGGAAAGGAAATATCTTCACATAAAAACTAGGCAGAAGCATTCTCTGAAACTTCTTTCTCGTGCGTGCATTAAATTCACAGATTTGAGCATTCCTTTTGACAGAGAAGTTTCGAAACACTTTTTTTGTAGAATGTGCTCGTGGAAATTTGGACCGCTTACAGTAATTCGTTGGAAACGGGACATCTTCACACAAAAACAAGACAGAAGCATTCTGACAGACTTCTGTGGGATATGTGCATTCAACTCACAGAGTTTAACCTTTTTTTCAATGTAGCAGTTTTGAAACACTCTTTTACTAGTATCTGCAAGTGGATATTTGGACCTGTCATAGGAATGCATTGGAAACGGGACACCCTCACCCAAAAACTAGACAGAAGCATTCTCAGAAACTTCTCTGTGATGTGAGCATTCAGCTCACAGAGTTGAACCTTTCTTTGGATAGAGCAGTTTTGCAACACTCTTTTTCTAGAATCTGCAAGTGGACATTTGGCGTGCCTTGAGGCCTGTGGTGGAAAAGAAATATCTTCACATAAAAACTAGACAGAAGCATTCTCTGAAACTTCTCTGTGGTGCGTGCATTAAATTCACAGAGTTGAACATTCCTTTTGACAGAGAAGTTTTGAAACACTTGTTTTGTAGAATCTGCAAGTGGAAATTTGGAAGGCTTATAGGAATTCGTTGGAAACCGGACACCTTCACACAAAAAATAGACAAGCACTCTGACAAACTTTTGTGTGATCTGTGCATTCAACTCACAGAGTTGAACCTTCGTTTGCATGTAGCCGTTTTGAAACACTCTTTTTTGTAGAATCTGCAAGTGGATATTTGGACCGCTTAGAGGAATTCATTGGAAACGGGACACCCTCACACAAAAACTAGTCAGAAGCATTTTCACAAACTTCTGTGTTACGGGTGCGTTCAACTCAAAGAGCTGAGCTCTTCTTTTGCTAGAGCAGTTTTGAAACACTGATTTTCTAGAATCTGCAAGTGGACATTTGGAGCGCTTTGAGGCCTGTGGTGCAAAGGAAATATCTTCACATAACAAGTAGACAGAAGCATTCTCTGAAACTTCTTTGTGGTGTGTGCATTCAGCTCACAGAGTTGAACATTCCTTTTGACAGAGAAGTTTTGAAACACTCTTTTCATAGAATCTGCAAGTGGATATTTGGACCGCTTATAGGAATTCGTTGGAAACGGGACAGCCTCACACAAAAACTAGACAGAAGCATTCTCACAAATGCTTCTGTGACGTGAGCATTCAGCTCACAGAGCTGAACCTTTCTTTTGATAAGGCAGTTTTGAAACACTCTTTTTCTAGAATCTGCAAGTGGACATTTGGAGCGCTTTTAGGCCTGTGGTGGAAAGGAAATATCTTCACTAAAAAACTAGACAGATGCATTTTCTGAAACTTCCTCGTGGTGCATGCAGTCACCCTCAGAGTTGAACATTCCTTTTGACTGAGAAGTTGTGAAACACTCTTTTTGTAGAAACTGCAAGTGGCAACTTGGACCGTTTATAGGAATTCATTGGAAACGGGACAACTTCTCACAAAAACTAGAGAAAAGCTTTCTCACAAACTTATCCGCGATGTGTGCATTCAACTCACAGAGTTTAACCGTCTTTTACTGGATTAGTTTGGAAACACTCCTTTTGCAGTAGATGCAAGTGGTCATTCGGAAAGCTATGAGGCCTGTGGTCGAAAAGGTAACATCTTCACATTTAACCTAGAAAGAAGCATTCTCAGCAACGACTCTGTGTTGTTTGCATTCAATTCACATAGCGGAACATTCCTTTGGTTACAGCAGCCACGAAACACTCTTTTTGTATAATCTGCAATTGGACATTTGGAGAGCTCTGAGGCCTGCTGTGGAAAACGAAATGTCTTCACATAAAACCTAGAAAGAAGCATTCTCAGAAACCACTTTGTGATGGGTGCCTTCAACTCTCAGGGTTGAACATTCCTTTTGTTACAGCAGTTTTGAAACACACTTTTTCTAGAATCTCCATGTGGATATTTGGACCACTTATAGCAATTTGATGGAAACGAGACATCCTCATACACAAAGGAGACAGAAGCATTCCCACAAACTCCTTTCTGATGTGTGATCTCAACTCACAGATGTGAACCTTACTTTTGGTAGAGCAGTTTTGAAACCACCTTTTTCTAGAATATGCAAGTGGACATTTGGAGCGATAGGAGGCCTGTTTTCGAAAGGAAATATCTTCACATAACAAGTAGACAGAAGCATTCTCTGAAACTTCTTTGTGGTGTGTGCATTCACCTCACAGATTTGAACATTCCTTTTGACAGGGAAGTTTTGAAAGACTCTTTTTATGGCATCTGCAAGTGGATATTCGGACCGCTTCTTGGAATTCGTTGGAAACGGGACACTGTCGCAGAAAATCTAGACAGAAGCATTCTCACAAACTTCTGTGTGATGTGAGCATGCAGCTCACAGAGCTCAACCTTTCCTTTGATGGTGCAGTTTTGAAACACTCCTTTTCAACAATCTGCGAGTGGACAGTTGGAGCGCCTTGAGGCCTGTGGTGGAAAGGAAATATCTTCACATAAAAACTAGGCAGAAGCATTCTCTGAAACTTCTTTCTCGTGCGTGCATTAAATTCACAGATTTGAGCATTCCTTTTGACAGAGAAGTTTTGAAACACTTTTTTTGTAGAATGTGCTCGTGGAAATTTGGACCGCTTACAGTAATTCGTTGGAAACGGGACATCTTCACACAAAAACAAGACAGAAGCATTCTGACAGACTTCTGTGGGATATGTGCATTCAACTCACAGAGTTTAACCTTTTTTTCAATGGAGCAGTTTTGAAACACTCTTTTACTAGTATCTGCAAGTGGATATTTGGACCTGTCATAGGAATGCATTGGAAACGGGACACCCTCACCCAAAAACTAGACAGAAGCATTCTCAGAAACTTCTCTGTGATGTGAGCATTCAGCTCACAGAGTTGAACCTTTCTTTTGATAGAGCAGTTTTGCAACACTCTTTTTCTAGAATCTGCAAGTGGACATTTGGCGTGCCTTGAGGCCTGTGGTGGAAAAGAAATATCTTCACATAAAAACTAGACAGAAGCATTCTCTGAAACTTCTTTGTGGTGCGTGCATTAAATTCACAGAGTTGAACATTCCTTTTGACAGAGAAGTTTTGAAACACTTGTTTTGTAGAATCTGCAAGTGGAAATTTGGAAGGCTTATAGGAATTCGTTGGAAACCGGACACCTTCACACAAAAAATAGACAAGCACTCTGACAAACTTTTGTGTGATCTGTGCATTCAACTCACAGAGTTGAACCTTCGTTTGCATGTAGCCGTTTTGAAACACTCTTTTTTGTAGAATCTGCAAGTGGATATTTGGACCGCTTAGAGGAATTCATTGGAAACGGGACACCCTCACACAAAAACTAGTCAGAAGCATTTTCACAAACTTCTGTGTTACGGGTGCGTTCAACTCAAAGAGCTGAGCTCTTCTTTTGCTAGAGCAGTTTTGAAACACTGATTTTCTAGAATCTGCAAGTGGACATTTGGAGCGCTTTGAGGCCTGTGGTGCAAAGGAAATATCTTCACATAACAAGTAGACAGAAGCATTCTCTGAAACTTCTTTGTGGTGTGTGCATTCAGCTCACAGAGTTGAACATTCCTTTTGACAGAGAAGTTTTGAAACACTCTTTTCATAGAATCTGCAAGTGGATATTTGGACCGCTTATAGGAATTCGTTGGAAACGGGACAGCCTCACACAAAAACTAGACAGAAGCATTCTCACAAATGCTTCTGTGACGTGAGCATTCAGCTCACAGAGCTGAACCTTTCTTTTGATAAGGCAGTTTTGAAACCCTCTTTTTCTAGAATCTGCAAGTGGACATTTGGAGCGCTTTTAGGCCTGTGGTGGAAAGGAAATATCTTCACTAAAAAACTAGACAGATGCATTTTCTGAAACTTCCTCGTGGTGCATGCAGTCACCCTCAGAGTTGAACATTCCTTTTGACTGAGAAGTTGTGAAACACTCTTTTTGTAGAAACTGCAAGTGGCAACTTGGACCGTTTATAGGAATTCATTGGAAACGGGACAACTTCTCACAAAAACTAGAGAAAAGCTTTCTCACAAACTTATCTGCGATGTGTGCATTCAACTCACAGAGTTTAACTGTCTTTTACTGGATTAGTTTGGAAACACTCCTTTTGCAGTAGATGCAAGTGGTCATTCGGAAAGCTATGAGGCCTGTGGTCGAAAAGGTAACATCTTCACATATAACCTAGGAAGAAGCGTTCTCAGCAACGACTCTGTGTTGTTTGCATTCAATTCACATAGCGGAACATTCCTTTGGTTACAGCAGCCACGAAACACTCTTTTTGTATAATCTGCAATTGGACATTTGGAGAGCTCTGAGGCCTGCTGTGGAAAACGAAATGTCTTCACATAAAACCTAGAAAGAAGCATTCTCAGAAACCACTTTGTGATGTGTGCCTTCAACTCTCAGGGTTGAACATTCCTTTTGTTACAGCAGTTTTGAAACACACTTTTTCTAGAATCTCCATGTGGATATTTGGACCACTTATAGCAATTTGATGGAAACGAGACATCCTCATACACAAAGGAGACAGAAGCATTCCCACAAACTCCTTTCTGATGTGTGATCTCAACTCACAGATGTGAACCTTACTTTTGGTAGAGCAGTTTTGAAACCACCTTTTTCTAGAACATGCAAGTGGACATTTGGAGCGATTGGAGGCCTGTTTTCGAAAGGAAATATCTTCACATAACAAGTAGACAGAAGCATTCTCTGAAACTTCTTTGTGGTGTGTTCATTCACCTCACAGATTTGAACATTCCTTTTGACAGGGAAGTTTTGAAAGACTCTTTTTATGGCATCTGCAAGTGGATATTCGGACCGCTTCTTGGAATTCGTTGGAAACGGGACACCGTCGCAGAAAATCTAGACAGAAGCATTCTCACAAACTTCTGTGTGATGTGAGCATGCAGCTCACAGAGCTCAACCTTTCCTTTGATGGTGCAGTTTTGAAACACTCCTTTTCTACAATCTGCGAGTGGACAGTTGGAGCGCCTTGAGGCCTGTGGTGGAAAGGAAATATCTTCACATAAAAACTAGGCAGAAGCATTCTCTGAAACTTCTTTCTCGTGCGTGCATTAAATTCACAGATTTGAGCATTCCTTTTGACAGAGAAGTTTCGAAACACTTTTTTTGTAGAATGTGCTCGTGGAAATTTGGACCGCTTACAGTAATTCGTTGGAAACGGGACATCTTCACACAAAAACAAGACAGAAGCATTCTGACAGACTTCTGTGGGATATGTGCATTCAACTCACAGAGTTTAACCTTTTTTTCAATGGAGCAGTTTTGAAACACTCTTTTACTAGTATCTGCAAGTGGATATTTGGACCTGTCATAGGAATGCATTGGAAACGGGACACCCTCACCCAAAAACTAGACAGAAGCATTCTCAGAAACTTCTCTGTGATGTGAGCATTCAGCTCACAGAGTTGAACCTTTCTTTTGATAGAGCAGTTTTGCAACACTCTTTTTCTAGAATCTGCAAGTGGACATTTGGCGTGCCTTGAGGCCTGTGGTGGAAAAGAAATATCTTCACATAAAAACTAGACAGAAGCATTCTCTGAAACTTCTCTGTGGTGCGTGCATTAAATTCACAGAGTTGAACATTCCTTTTGACAGAGAAGTTTTGAAACACTTGTTTTGTAGAATCTGCAAGTGGAAATTTGGAAGGCTTATAGGAATTCGTTGGAAACCGGACACCTTCACACAAACAATAGACAAGCACTCTGACAAACTTTTGTGTGATCTGTGCATTCAACTCACAGAGTTGAACCTTCGTTTGCATGTAGCCGTTTTGAAACACTCTTTTTTGTAGAATCTGCAAGTGGATATTTGGACCGCTTAGAGGAATTCATTGGAAACGGGACACCCTCACACAAAAACTAGTCAGAAGCATTTTCACAAACTTCTGTGTTACGGGTGCGTTCAACTCAAAGAGCTGAGCTCTTCTTTTGCTAGAGCAGTTTTGAAACACTGATTTTCTAGAATCTGCAAGTGGACATTTGGAGCGCTTTGAGGCCTGTGGTGCAAAGGAAATATCTTCACATAACAAGTAGACAGAAGCATTCTCTGAAACTTCTTTGTGGTGTGTGCATTCAGCTCACAGAGTTGAACATTCCTTTTGACAGAGAAGTTTTGAAACACTCTTTTCATAGAATCTGCAAGTGGATATTTGGACCGCTTATAGGAATTCGTTGGAAACGGGACAGCCTCACACAAAAACTAGACAGAAGCATTCTCACAAATGCTTCTGTGACGTGAGCATTCAGCTCACAGAGCTGAACCTTTCTTTTGATAAGGCAGTTTTGAAACACTCTTTTTCTAGAATCTGCAAGTGGACATTTGGAGCGCTTTTAGGCCTGTGGTGGAAAGGAAATATCTTCACTAAAAAACTAGACAGATGCATTTTCTGAAACTTCCTCGTGGTGCATGCAGTCACCCTCAGAGTTGAACATTCCTTTTGACTGAGAAGTTGTGAAACACTCTTTTTGTAGAAACTGCAAGTGGCAACTTGGACCGTTTATAGGAATTCATTGGAAACGGGACAACTTCTCACAAAAACTAGAGAAAAGCTTTCTCACAAACTTATCTGCGATGTGTGCATTCAACTCAGAGAGTTTAACCGTCTTTTACTGGATTAGTTTGGAAACACTCCTTTTGCAGTAGATGCAAGTGGTCATTCGGAAAGCTATGAGGCCTGTGGTCGAAAAGGTAACATCTTCACATATAACCTAGAAAGAAGCGTTCTCAGCAACGACTCTGTGTTGTTTGCATTCAATTCACATAGCGGAACATTCCTTTGGTTACAGCAGCCACGAAACACTCTTTTTGTATAATCTGCAATTGGACATTTGGAGAGCTCTGAGGCCTGCTGTGGAAAACGAAATGTCTTCACATAAAACCTAGAAAGAAGCATTCTCAGAAACCACTTTGTGATGGGTGCCTTCAACTCTCAGGGTTGAACATTCCTTTTGTTACAGCAGTTTTGAAACACACTTTTTCTAGAATCTCCATGTGGATATTTGGACCACTTATAGCAATTTGATGGAAACGAGACATCCTCATACACAAAGGAGACAGAAGCATTCCCACAAGCTCCTTTCTGATGTGTGATCTCAACTCACAGATGTGAATCTTACTTTTGGTAGAGCAGTTTTGAAACCACCTTTTTCTAGAATATGCAAGTGGACATTTGGAGCGATTGGAGGCCTGTTTTCGAAAGGAAATATCTTCACATAACAAGTAGACAGAAGCATTCTCTGAAACTTCTTTGTGGTGTGTGCATTCACCTCACAGATTTGAACATTCCTTTTGACAGGGAAGTTTTGAAAGACTCTTTTTATGGCATCTGCAAGTGGATATTCGGACCGCTTCTTGGAATTCTTTGGAAATGGGACACCGTCGCAGAAAATCTAGACAGAAGCATTCTCACAAACTTCTGTGTGATGTGAGCATGCAGCTCACAGAGCTCAACCTTTCTTTTGATAGTGCAGTTTTGAAACACTCCTTTTCAACAATCTGCGAGTGGACAGTTGGAGCGCCTTGAGGCCTGTGGTGGAAAGGAAATATCTTCACATAAAAACTAGGCAGAAGCATTCTCTGAAACTTCTTTCTCGTGCGTGCATTAAATTCACAGATTTGAGCATTCCTTTTGACAGAGAAGTTTCGAAACACTTTTTTTGTAGAATGTGCTCGTGGAAATTTGGACCGCTTACAGTAATTCGTTGGAAACGGGACATCTTCACACAAAAACAAGACAGAAGCATTCTGACAGACTTCTGTGGGATATGTGCATTCAACTCACAGAGTTTAACCTTTTTTTCAATGTAGCAGTTTTGAAACACTCTTTTACTAGTATCTGCAAGTGGATATTTGGACCTGTCATAGGAATGCATTGGAAACGGGACACCCTCACCCAAAAACTAGACAGAAGCATTCTCAGAAACTTCTCTGTGATGTGAGCATTCAGCTCACAGAGTTGAACCTTTCTTTGGATAGAGCAGTTTTGCAACACTCTTTTTCTAGAATCTGCAAGTGGACATTTGGCGTGCCTTGAGGCCTGTGGTGGAAAAGAAATATCTTCACATAAAAACTAGACAGAAGCATTCTCTGAAACTTCTCTGTGGTGCGTGCATTAAATTCACAGAGTTGAACATTCCTTTTGACAGAGAAGTTTTGAAACACTTGTTTTGTAGAATCTGCAAGTGGAAATTTGGAAGGCTTATAGGAATTCGTTGGAAACCGGACACCTTCACACAAAAAATAGACAAGCACTCTGACAAACTTTTGTGTGATCTGTGCATTCAACTCACAGAGTTGAACCTTCGTTTGCATGTAGCCGTTTTGAAACACTCTTTTTTGTAGAATCTGCAAGTGGATATTTGGACCGCTTAGAGGAATTCATTGGAAACGGGACACCCTCACACAAAAACTAGTCAGAAGCATTTTCACAAACTTCTGTGTTACGGGTGCGTTCAACTCAAAGAGCTGAGCTCTTCTTTTGCTAGAGCAGTTTTGAAACACTGATTTTCTAGAATCTGCAAGTGGACATTTGGAGCGCTTTGAGGCCTGTGGTGCAAAGGAAATATCTTCACATAACAAGTAGACAGAAGCATTCTCTGAAACTTCTTTGTGGTGTGTGCATTCAGCTCACAGAGTTGAACATTCCTTTTGACAGAGAAGTTTTGAAACACTCTTTTCATAGAATCTGCAAGTGGATATTTGGACCGCTTATAGGAATTCGTTGGAAACGGGACAGCCTCACACAAAAACTAGACAGAAGCATTCTCACAAATGCTTCTGTGACGTGAGCATTCAGCTCACAGAGCTGAACCTTTCTTTTGATAAGGCAGTTTTGAAACACTCTTTTTCTAGAATCTGCAAGTGGACATTTGGAGCGCTTTTAGGCCTGTGGTGGAAAGGAAATATCTTCACTAAAAAACTAGACAGATGCATTTTCTGAAACTTCCTCGTGGTGCATGCAGTCACCCTCAGAGTTGAACATTCCTTTTGACTGAGAAGTTGTGAAACACTCTTTTTGTAGAAACTGCAAGTGGCAACTTGGACCGTTTATAGGAATTCATTGGAAACGGGACAACTTCTCACAAAAACTAGAGAAAAGCTTTCTCACAAACTTATCTGCGATGTGTGCATTCAACTCACAGAGTTTAACCGTCTTTTACTGGATTAGTTTGGAAACACTCCTTTTGCAGTAGATGCAAGTGGTCATTCGGAAAGCTATGAGGCCTGTGGTCGAAAAGGTAACATCTTCACATTTAACCTAGAAAGAAGCGTTCTCAGCAACGACTCTGTGTTGTTTGCATTCAATTCACATAGCGGAACATTCCTTTGGTTACAGCAGCCACGAAACACTCTTTTTGTATAATCTGCAATTGGACATTTGGAGAGCTCTGAGGCCTGCTGTGGAAAACGAAATGTCTTCACATAAAACCTAGAAAGAAGCATTCTCAGAAACCACTTTGTGATGGGTGCCTTCAACTCTCAGGGTTGAACATTCCTTTTGTTACAGCAGTTTTGAAACACACTTTTTCTAGAATCTCCATGTGGATATTTGGACCACTTATAGCAATTTGATGGAAACGAGACATCCTCATACACAAAGGAGACAGAAGCATTCCCACAAGCTCCTTTCTGATGTGTGATCTCAACTCACAGATGTGAATCTTACTTTTGGTAGAGCAGTTTTGAAACCACCTTTTTCTAGAATATGCAAGTGGACATTTGGAGCGATTGGAGGCCTGTTTTCGAAAGGAAATATCTTCACATAACAAGTAGACAGAAGCATTCTCTGAAACTTCTTTGTGGTGTGTGCATTCACCTCACAGATTTGAACATTCCTTTTGACAGGGAAGTTTTGAAAGACTCTTTTTATGGCATCTGCAAGTGGATATTCGGACCGCTTCTTGGAATTCGTTGGAAATGGGACGCCGTCGCAGAAAATCTAGACAGAAGCATTCTCACAAACTTCTGTGTGATGTGAGCATGCAGCTCACAGAGCTCAACCTTTCTTTTGATAGTGCAGTTTTGAAACACTCCTTTTCAACAATCTGCGAGTGGACAGTTGGAGCGCCTTGAGGCCTGTGGTGGAAAGGAAATATCTTCACATAAAAACTAGGCAGAAGCATTCTCTGAAACTTCTTTCTCGTGCGTGCATTAAATTCACAGATTTGAGCATTCCTTTTGACAGAGAAGTTTCGAAACACTTTTTTTGTAGAATGTGCTCGTGGAAATTTGGACCGCTTACAGTAATTCGTTGGAAACGGGACATCCTCACACAAAAACAAGACAGAAGCATTCTGACAGACTTCTGTGGGATATGTGCATTCAACTCACAGAGTTTAACCTTTTTTTCAATGTAGCAGTTTTGAAACACTCTTTTACTAGTATCTGCAAGTGGATATTTGGACCTGTCATAGGAATGCATTGGAAACGGGACACCCTCACCCAAAAACTAGACAGAAGCATTCTCAGAAACTTCTCTGTGATGTGAGCATTCAGCTCACAGAGTTGAACCTTTCTTTGGATAGAGCAGTTTTGCAACACTCTTTTTCTAGAATCTGCAAGTGGACATTTGGCGTGCCTTGAGGCCTGTGGTGGAAAAGAAATATCTTCACATAAAAACTAGACAGAAGCATTCTCTGAAACTTCTCTGTGGTGCGTGCATTAAATTCACAGAGTTGAACATTCCTTTTGACAGAGAAGTTTTGAAACACTTGTTTTGTAGAATCTGCAAGTGGAAATTTGGAAGGCTTATAGGAATTCGTTGGAAACCGGACACCTTCACACAAAAAATAGACAAGCACTCTGACAAACTTTTGTGTGATCTGTGCATTCAACTCACAGAGTTGAACCTTCGTTTGCATGTAGCCGTTTTGAAACACTCTTTTTTGTAGAATCTGCAAGTGGATATTTGGACCGCTTAGAGGAATTCATTGGAAACGGGACACCCTCACACAAAAACTAGTCAGAAGCATTTTCACAAACTTCTGTGTTACGGGTGCGTTCAACTCAAAGAGCTGAGCTCTTCTTTTGCTAGAGCAGTTTTGAAACACTGATTTTCTAGAATCTGCAAGTGGACATTTGGAGCGCTTTGAGGCCTGTGGTGCAAAGGAAATATCTTCACATAACAAGTAGACAGAAGCATTCTCTGAAACTTCTTTGTGGTGTGTGCATTCAGCTCACAGAGTTGAACATTCCTTTTGACAGAGAAGTTTTGAAACACTCTTTTCATAGAATCTGCAAGTGGATATTTGGACCGCTTATAGGAATTCGTTGGAAACGGGACAGCCTCACACAAAAACTAGACAGAAGCATTCTCACAAATGCTTCTGTGACGTGAGCATTCAGCTCACAGAGCTGAACCTTTCTTTTGATAAGGCAGTTTTGAAACACTCTTTTTCTAGAATCTGCAAGTGGACATTTGGAGCGCTTTTAGGCCTGTGGTGGAAAGGAAATATCTTCACTAAAAAACTAGACAGATGCATTTTCTGAAACTTCCTCGTGGTGCATGCAGTCACCCTCAGAGTTGAACATTCCTTTTGACTGAGAAGTTGTGAAACACTCTTTTTGTAGAAACTGCAAGTGGCAACTTGGACCGTTTATAGGAATTCATTGGAAACGGGACAACTTCTCACAAAAACTAGAGAAAAGCTTTCTCACAAACTTATCTGCGATGTGTGCATTCAACTCACAGAGTTTAACCGTCTTTTACTGGATTAGTTTGGAAACACTCCTTTTGCAGTAGATGCAAGTGGTCATTCGGAAAGCTATGAGGCCTGTGGTCGAAAAGGTAACATCTTCACATTTAACCTAGAAAGAAGCGTTCTCAGCAACGACTCTGTGTTGTTTGCATTCAATTCACATAGCGGAACATTCCTTTGGTTACAGCAGCCACGAAACACTCTTTTTGTATAATCTGCAATTGGACATTTGGAGAGCTCTGAGGCCTGCTGTGGAAAACGAAATGTCTTCACATAAAACCTAGAAAGAAGCATTCTCAGAAACCACTTTGTGATGGGTGCCTTCAACTCTCAGGGTTGAACATTCCTTTTGTTACAGCAGTTTTGAAACACACTTTTTCTAGAATCTCCATGTGGATATTTGGACCACTTATAGCAATTTGATGGAAACGAGACATCCTCATACACAAAGGAGACAGAAGCATTCCCACAAACTCCTTTCTGATGTGTGATCTCAACTCACAGATGTGAACCTTACTTTTGGTAGAGCAGTTTTGAAACCACCTTTTTCTAGAATATGCAAGTGGACATTTGGAGCGATAGGAGGCCTGTTTTCGAAAGGAAATATCTTCACATAACAAGTAGACAGAAGCATTCTCTGAAACTTCTTTGTGGTGTGTGCATTCACCTCACAGATTTGAACATTCCTTTTGACAGGGAAGTTTTGAAAGACTCTTTTTATGGCATCTGCAAGTGGATATTCGGACCGCTTCTTGGAATTCGTTGGAAACGGGACACTGTCGCAGAAAATCTAGACAGAAGCATTCTCACAAACTTCTGTGTGATGTGAGCATGCAGCTCACAGAGCTCAACCTTTCCTTTGATGGTGCAGTTTTGAAACACTCCTTTTCAACAATCTGCGAGTGGACAGTTGGAGCGCCTTGAGGCCTGTGGTGGAAAGGAAATATCTTCACATAAAAACTAGGCAGAAGCATTCTCTGAAACTTCTTTCTCGTGCGTGCATTAAATTCACAGATTTGAGCATTCCTTTTGACAGAGAAGTTTTGAAACACTTTTTTTGTAGAATGTGCTCGTGGAAATTTGGACCGCTTACAGTAATTCGTTGGAAACGGGACATCTTCACACAAAAACAAGACAGAAGCATTCTGACAGACTTCTGTGGGATATGTGCATTCAACTCACAGAGTTTAACCTTTTTTTCAATGGAGCAGTTTTGAAACACTCTTTTACTAGTATCTGCAAGTGGATATTTGGACCTGTCATAGGAATGCATTGGAAACGGGACACCCTCACCCAAAAACTAGACAGAAGCATTCTCAGAAACTTCTCTGTGATGTGAGCATTCAGCTCACAGAGTTGAACCTTTCTTTTGATAGAGCAGTTTTGCAACACTCTTTTTCTAGAATCTGCAAGTGGACATTTGGCGTGCCTTGAGGCCTGTGGTGGAAAAGAAATATCTTCACATAAAAACTAGACAGAAGCATTCTCTGAAACTTCTCTGTGGTGCGTGCATTAAATTCACAGAGTTGAACATTCCTTTTGACAGAGAAGTTTTGAAACACTTGTTTTGTAGAATCTGCAAGTGGAAATTTGGAAGGCTTATAGGAATTCGTTAGAAACCGGACACCTTCACACAAAAAATAGACAAGCACTCTGACAAACTTTTGTGTGATCTGTGCATTCAACTCACAGAGTTGAACCTTCGTTTGCATGTAGCCGTTTTGAAACACTCTTTTTTGTAGAATCTGCAAGTGGATATTTGGACCGCTTAGAGGAATTCATTGGAAACGGGACACCCTCACACAAAAACTAGTCAGAAGCATTTTCACAAACTTCTGTGTTACGGGTGCGTTCAACTCAAAGAGCTGAGCTCTTCTTTTGCTAGAGCAGTTTTGAAACACTGATTTTCTAGAATCTGCAAGTGGACATTTGGAGCGCTTTGAGGCCTGTGGTGCAAAGGAAATATCTTCACATAACAAGTAGACAGAAGCATTCTCTGAAACTTCTTTGTGGTGTGTGCATTCAGCTCACAGAGTTGAACATTCCTTTTGACAGAGAAGTTTTGAAACACTCTTTTCATAGAATCTGCAAGTGGATATTTGGACCGCTTATAGGAATTCGTTGGAAACGGGACAGCCTCACACAAAAACTAGACAGAAGCATTCTCACAAATGCTTCTGTGACGTGAGCATTCAGCTCACAGAGCTGAACCTTTCTTTTGATAAGGCAGTTTTGAAACACTCTTTTTCTAGAATCTGCAAGTGGACATTTGGAGCGCTTTTAGGCCTGTGGTGGAAAGGAAATATCTTCACTAAAAAACTAGACAGATGCATTTTCTGAAACTTCCTCGTGGTGCATGCAGTCACCCTCAGAGTTGAACATTCCTTTTGACTGAGAAGTTGTGAAACACTCTTTTTGTAGAAACTGCAAGTGGCAACTTGGACCGTTTATAGGAATTCATTGGAAACGGGACAACTTCTCACAAAAACTAGAGAAAAGCTTTCTCACAAACTTATCTGCGATGTGTGCATTCAACTCACAGAGTTTAACTGTCTTTTACTGGATTAGTTTGGAAACACTCCTTTTGCAGTAGATGCAAGTGGTCATTCGGAAAGCTATGAGGCCTGTGGTCGAAAAGGTAACATCTTCACATATAACCTAGGAAGAAGCGTTCTCAGCAACGACTCTGTGTTGTTTGCATTCAATTCACATAGCGGAACATTCCTTTGGTTACAGCAGCCACGAAACACTCTTTTTGTATAATCTGCAATTGGACATTTGGAGAGCTCTGAGGCCTGCTGTGGAAAACGAAATGTCTTCACATAAAACCTAGAAAGAAGCATTCTCAGAAACCACTTTGTGATGTGTGCCTTCAACTCTCAGGGTTGAACATTCCTTTTGTTACAGCAGTTTTGAAACACACTTTTTCTAGAATCTCCATGTGGATATTTGGACCACTTATAGCAATTTGATGGAAACGAGACATCCTCATACACAAAGGAGACAGAAGCATTCCCACAAACTCCTTTCTGATGTGTGATCTCAACTCACAGATGTGAACCTTACTTTTGGTAGAGCAGTTTTGAAACCACCTTTTTCTAGAACATGCAAGTGGACATTTGGAGCGATTGGAGGCCTGTTTTCGAAAGGAAATATCTTCACATAACAAGTAGACAGAAGCATTCTCTGAAACTTCTTTGTGGTGTGTGCATTCACCTCACAGATTTGAACATTCCTTTTGACAGGGAAGTTTTGAAAGACTCTTTTTATGGCATCTGCAAGTGGATATTCGGACCGCTTCTTGGAATTCGTTGGAAACGGGACACCGTCGCAGAAAATCTAGACAGAAGCATTCTCACAAACTTCTGTGTGATGTGAGCATGCAGCTCACAGAGCTCAACCTTTCCTTTGATGGTGCAGTTTTGAAACACTCCTTTTCTACAATCTGCGAGTGGACAGTTGGAGCGCCTTGAGGCCTGTGGTGGAAAGGAAATATCTTCACATAAAAACTAGGCAGAAGCATTCTCTGAAACTTCTTTCTCGTGCGTGCATTAAATTCACAGATTTGAGCATTCCTTTTGACAGAGAAGTTTCGAAACACTTTTTTTGTAGAATGTGCTCGTGGAAATTTGGACCGCTTACAGTAATTCGTTGGAAACGGGACATCTTCACACAAAAACAAGACAGAAGCATTCTGACAGACTTCTGTGGGATATGTGCATTCAACTCACAGAGTTTAACCTTTTTTTCAATGGAGCAGTTTTGAAACACTCTTTTACTAGTATCTGCAAGTGGATATTTGGACCTGTCATAGGAATGCATTGGAAACGGGACACCCTCACCCAAAAACTAGACAGAAGCATTCTCAGAAACTTCTCTGTGATGTGAGCATTCAGCTCACAGAGTTGAACCTTTCTTTGGATAGAGCAGTTTTGCAACACTCTTTTTCTAGAATCTGCAAGTGGACATTTGGCGTGCCTTGAGGCCTGTGGTGGAAAAGAAATATCTTCACATAAAAACTAGACAGAAGCATTCTCTGAAACTTCTCTGTGGTGCGTGCATTAAATTCACAGAGTTGAACATTCCTTTTGACAGAGAAGTTTTGAAACACTTGTTTTGTAGAATCTGCAAGTGGAAATTTGGAAGGCTTATAGGAATTCGTTGGAAACTGGACACCTTCACACAAACAATAGACAAGCACTCTGACAAACTTTTGTGTGATCTGTGCATTCAACTCACAGAGTTGAACCTTCGTTTGCATGTAGCCGTTTTGAAACACTCTTTTTTGTAGAATCTGCAAGTGGATATTTGGACCGCTTAGAGGAATTCATTGGAAACGGGACACCCTCACACAAAAACTAGTCAGAAGCATTTTCACAAACTTCTGTGTTACGGGTGCGTTCAACTCAAAGAGCTGAGCTCTTCTTTTGCTAGAGCAGTTTTGAAACACTGATTTTCTAGAATCTGCAAGTGGACATTTGGAGCGCTTTGAGGCCTGTGGTGCAAAGGAAATATCTTCACATAACAAGTAGACAGAAGCATTCTCTGAAACTTCTTTGTGGTGTGTGCATTCAGCTCACAGAGTTGAACATTCCTTTTGACAGAGAAGTTTTGAAACACTCTTTTCATAGAATCTGCAAGTGGATATTTGGACCGCTTATAGGAATTCGTTGGAAACGGGACAGCCTCACACAAAAACTAGACAGAAGCATTCTCACAAATGCTTCTGTGACGTGAGCATTCAGCTCACAGAGCTGAACCTTTCTTTTGATAAGGCAGTTTTGAAACACTCTTTTTCTAGAATCTGCAAGTGGACATTTGGAGCGCTTTTAGGCCTGTGGTGGAAAGGAAATATCTTCACTAAAAAACTAGACAGATGCATTTTCTGAAACTTCCTCGTGGTGCATGCAGTCACCCTCAGAGTTGAACATTCCTTTTGACTGAGAAGTTGTGAAACACTCTTTTTGTAGAAACTGCAAGTGGCAACTTGGACCGTTTATAGGAATTCATTGGAAACGGGACAACTTCTCACAAAAACTAGAGAAAAGCTTTCTCACAAACTTATCTGCGATGTGTGCATTCAACTCACAGAGTTTAACCGTCTTTTACTGGATTAGTTTGGAAACACTCCTTTTGCAGTAGATGCAAGTGGTCATTCGGAAAGCTATGAGGCCTGTGGTCGAAAAGGTAACATCTTCACATATAACCTAGAAAGAAGCGTTCTCAGCAACGACTCTGTGTTGTTTGCATTCAATTCACATAGCGGAACATTCCTTTGGTTACAGCAGCCACGAAACACTCTTTTTGTATAATCTGCAATTGGACATTTGGAGAGCTCTGAGGCCTGCTGTGGAAAACGAAATGTCTTCACATAAAACCTAGAAAGAAGCATTCTCAGAAACCACTTTGTGATGGGTGCCTTCAACTCTCAGGGTTGAACATTCCTTTTGTTACAGCAGTTTTGAAACACACTTTTTCTAGAATCTCCATGTGGATATTTGGACCACTTATAGCAATTTGATGGAAACGAGACATCCTCATACACAAAGGAGACAGAAGCATTCCCACAAGCTCCTTTCTGATGTGTGATCTCAACTCACAGATGTGAATCTTACTTTTGGTAGAGCAGTTTTGAAACCACCTTTTTCTAGAATATGCAAGTGGACATTTGGAGCGATTGGAGGCCTGTTTTCGAAAGGAAATATCTTCACATAACAAGTAGACAGAAGCATTCTCTGAAACTTCTTTGTGGTGTGTGCATTCACCTCACAGATTTGAACATTCCTTTTGACAGGGAAGTTTTGAAAGACTCTTTTTATGGCATCTGCAAGTGGATATTCGGACCGCTTCTTGGAATTCGTTGGAAATGGGACACCGTCGCAGAAAATCTAGACAGAAGCATTCTCACAAACTTCTGTGTGATGTGAGCATGCAGCTCACAGAGCTCAACTTTTCTTTTGATGGTGCAGTTTTGAAACACTCCTTTTCAACAATCTGCGAGTGGACAGTTGGAGCGCCTTGAGGCCTGTGGTGGAAAGGAAATATCTTCACATAAAAACTAGGCAGAAGCATTCTCTGAAACTTCTTTCTCGTGCGTGCATTAAATTCACAGATTTGAGCATTCCTTTTGACAGAGAAGTTTCGAAACACTTTTTTTGTAGAATGTGCTCGTGGAAATTTGGACCGCTTACAGTAATTCGTTGGAAACGGGACATCTTCACACAAAAACAAGACAGAAGCATTCTGACAGACTTCTGTGGGATATGTGCATTCAACTCACAGAGTTTAACCTTTTTTTCAATGTAGCAGTTTTGAAACACTCTTTTACTAGTATCTGCAAGTGGATATTTGGACCTGTCATAGGAATGCATTGGAAACGGGACACCCTCACCCAAAAACTAGACAGAAGCATTCTCAGAAACTTCTCTGTGATGTGAGCATTCAGCTCACAGAGTTGAACCTTTCTTTGGATAGAGCAGTTTTGCAACACTCTTTTTCTAGAATCTGCAAGTGGACATTTGGCGTGCCTTGAGGCCTGTGGTGGAAAAGAAATATCTTCACATAAAAACTAGACAGAAGCATTCTCTGAAACTTCTTTGTGGTGCGTGCATTAAATTCACAGAGTTGAACGTTCCTTTTGACAGAGAAGTTTTGAAACACTTGTTTTGTAGAATCTGCAAGTGGAAATTTGGAAGGCTTATAGGAATTCGTTGGAAACCGGACACCTTCACACAAAAAATAGACAAGCACTCTGACAAACTTTTGTGTGATATGTGCATTCAACTCACAGAGTTGAATCTTCGTTTGCATGTAGCCGTTTTGAAACACTCTTTTTTGTAGAATCTGCAAGTGGATATTTGGACCGCTTAGAGGAATTCATTGGAAACGGGACACCCTCACACAAAAACTAGTCAGAAGCATTTTCACAAACTTCTGTGTTACGGGTGCATTCAACTCAAAGAGCTGGGCTCTTCTTTTGCTAGAGCAGTTTTGAAACACTGATTTTCTAGAATCTGCAAGTGGACATTTGGAGCGCTTTGAGGCCTGTGGTGCAAAGGAAATATCTTCACATAACAAGTAGACAGAAGCATTCTCTGAAACTTCTTTGTGGTGTGTGCATTCAGCTCACAGAGTTGAACATTCCTTTTGACAGAGAAGTTTTGAAACACTCTTTTCATAGAATCTGCAAGTGGATATTTGGACCGCTTATAGGAATTCGTTGGAAACGGGACAGCCTCACACAAAAACTAGACAGAAGCATTCTCACAAATGCTTCTGTGACGTGAGCATTCAGCTCACAGAGCTGAACCTTTCTTTTGATAAGGCAGTTTTGAAACACTCTTTTTCTAGAATCTGCAAGTGGACATTTGGAGCGCTTTTAGGCCTGTGGTGGAAAGGAAATATCTTCACTAAAAAACTAGACAGATGCATTTTCTGAAACTTCCTCGTGGTGCATGCAGTCACCCTCAGAGTTGAACATTCCTTTTGACTGAGAAGTTGTGAAACACTCTTTTTGTAGAAACTGCAAGTGGCAACTTGGTCCGTTTATAGGAATTCATTGGAAACGGGACAACTTCTCACAAAAACTAGAGAAAAGCTTTCTCACAAACTTATCTGCGATGTGTGCATTCAACTCACAGAGTTTAACTGTCTTTTACTGGATTAGTTTGGAAACACTCCTTTTGCAGTAGATGCAAGTGGTCATTCGGAAAGCTATCAGGCCTGTGGTCGAAAAGGTAACATCTTCACATATAACCTAGGAAGAAGCGTTCTCAGCAACGACTCTGTGTTGTTTGCATTCAATTCACATAGCGGAACATTCCTTTGGTTACAGCAGCCACGAAACACTCTTTTTGTATAATCTGCAATTGGACATTTGGAGAGCTCTGAGGCCTGCTGTGGAAAACGAAATGTCTTCACATAAAACCTAGAAAGAAGCATTCTCAGAAACCACTTTGTGATGTGTGCCTTCAACTCTCAGGGTTGAACATTCCTTTTGTTACAGCAGTTTTGAAACACACTTTTTCTAGAATCTCCATGTGGATATTTGGACCACTTATAGCAATTTGATGGAAACGAGACATCCTCATACACAAAGGAGACAGAAGCATTCCCACAAACTCCTTTCTGATGTGTGATCTCAACTCACAGATGTGAACCTTACTTTTGGTAGAGCAGTTTTGAAACCACCTTTTTCTAGAACATGCAAGTGGACATTTGGAGCGATTGGAGGCCTGTTTTCGAAAGGAAATATCTTCACATAACAAGTAGACAGCAGCATTCTCTGAAACTTCTTTGTGGTGTGTGCATTCACCTCACAGATTTGAACATTCCTTTTGACAGGGAAGTTTTGAAAGACTCTTTTTATGGCATCTGCAAGTGGATATTCGGACCGCTTCTTGGAATTCGTTGGAAACGGGACACCGTCGCAGAAAATCTAGACAGAAGCATTCTCACAAACTTCTGTGGGATGTGAGCATGCAGCTCACAGAGCTCAACCTTTCTTTTGATGGTGCAGTTTTGAAACACTCCTTTTCTACAATCTGCGAGTGGACATTTGGAGCGCCTTGAGGCCTGTGGTGGAAAGGAAATATCTTCACATAAAAACTAGGCAGAAGCATTCTCTGAAACTTCTTTCTCGTGCGTGCATTAAATTCACAGATTTGAGCATTCCTTTGGACAGAGAAGTTTCGAAACACTTTTTTTGTAGAATGTGCTCGTGGAAATTTGGACCGCTTACAGTAATTCGTTGGAAACGGGACATCTTCACACAAAAACAAGACAGAAGCATTCTGACAGACTTCTGTGGGATATGTGCATTCAACTCACAGAGTTTAACCTTTTTTTCAATGTAACAGTTTTGAAACACTCTTTTACTAGTATCTGCAAGTGGATATTTGGACCTGTCATAGGAATGCATTGGAAACGGGACACCCTCACCCAAAAACTAGACAGAAGCATTCTCAGAAACTTCTCTGTGATGTGAGCATTCAGCTCACAGAGTTGAACCTTTCTTTGGATAGAGCAGTTTTGCAACACTCTTTTTCTAGAATCTGCAAGTGGACATTTGGCGTGCCTTGAGGCCTGTGGTGGAAAAGAAATATCTTCACATAAAAACTAGACAGAAGCATTCTCTGAAACTTCTTTGTGGTGCGTGCATTAAATTCACAGATTTGAACATTCCTTTTGACAGAGAAGTTTTGAAACACTTGTTTTGTAGAATCTGCAAGTGGAAATTTGGAAGGCTTATAGGAATTCGTTGGAAACCGGACACCTTCACACAAACAATAGACAAGCACTCTGACAAACTTTTGTGTGATCTGTGCATTCAACTCACAGAGTTGAACCTTCGTTTGCATGTAGCCGTTTTGAAACACTCTTTTTTGTAGAATCTGCAAGTGGATAT
This sequence comes from Pongo abelii, assembly GCF_028885655.2. NCBI lineage: Eukaryota > Metazoa > Chordata > Mammalia > Primates > Hominidae > Pongo > Pongo abelii. The sequence goes on from NC_072003.2 coordinate 37,347,673, forward strand.
TTGGACCGCTTAGAGGAATTCATTGGAAACGGGACACCCTCACACAAAAACTAGTCAGAAGCATTTTCACAAACTTCTGTGTTACGGGTGCGTTCAACTCAAAGAGCTGAGCTCTTCTTTTGCTAGAGCAGTTTTGAAACACTGATTTTCTAGAATCTGCAAGTGGACATTTGGAGCGCTTTGAGGCCTGTGGTGCAAAGGAAATATCTTCACATAACAAGTAGACAGAAGCATTCTCTGAAACTTCTTTGTGGTGTGTGCATTCAGCTCACAGAGTTGAACATTCCTTTCGACAGAGAAGTTTTGAAACACTCTTTTCATAGAATCTGCAAGTGGATATTTGGACCGCTTATAGGAATTCGTTGGAAACGGGACAGCCTCACACAAAAACTAGACAGAAGCATTCTCACAAATGCTTCTGTGACGTGAGCATTCAGCTCACAGAGCTGAACCTTTCTTTTGATAAGGCAATTTTGAAACACTCTTTTTCTAGAATCTGCAAGTGGACATTTGGAGCGCTTTTAGGCCTGTGGTGGAAAGGAAATATCTTCACTAAAAAACTAGACAGATGCATTTTCTGAAACTACCTCGTGGTGCATGCAGTCACCCTCAGAGTTGAACATTCCTTTTGACTGAGAAGTTGTGAAACACTCTTTTTGTAGAAACTGCAAGTGGCAACTTGGACCGTTTATAGGAATTCATTGGAAACGGGACAACTTCTCACAAAAACTAGAGAAAAGCTTTCTCACAAACTTATCTGCGATGTGTGCATTCAACTCACAGAGTTTAACTGTCTTTTACTGGATTAGTTTGGAAACACTCCTTTTGCAGTAGATGCAAGTGGTCATTCGGAAAGCTATGAGGCCTGTGGTCGAAAAGGTAACATCTTCACATATAACCTAGAAAGAAGCGTTCTCAGCAACGACTCTGTGTTGTTTGCATTCAATTCACATAGCGGAACATTCCTTTGGTTACAGCAGCCACGAAACACTCTTTTTGTATAATCTGCAATTGGACATTTGGAGAGCTCTGAGGCCTGCTGTGGAAAACGAAATGTCTTCACATAAAACCTAGAAAGAAGCATTCTCAGAAACCACTTTGTGATGTGTGCCTTCAACTCTCAGGGTTGAACATTCCTTTTGTTACAGCAGTTTTGAAACACACTTTTTCTAGAATCTCCATGTGGATATTTGGACCACTTATAGCAATTTGATGGAAACGAGACATCCTCATACACAAAGGAGACAGAAGCATTCCCACAAGCTCCTTTCTGATGTGTGATCTCAACTCACAGATGTGAACCTTACTTTTGGTAGAGCAGTTTTGAAACCACCTTTTTCTAGAATATGCAAGTGGACATTTGGAGCGATTGGAGGCCTGTTTTCGAAAGGAAATATCTTCACATAACAAGTAGACAGAAGCATTCTCTGAAACTTCTTTGTGGTGTGTGCATTCACCTCACAGATTTGAACATTCCTTTTGACAGGGAAGTTTTGAAAGACTCTTTTTATGGCATCTGCAAGTGGATATTCGGACCGCTTCTTGGAATTCGTTGGAAACGGGACACCGTCGCAGAAAATCTAGACAGAAGCATTCTCACAAACTTCTGTGTGATGTGAGCATGCAGCTCACAGAGCTCTACCTTTCTTTTGATGGTGCAGTTTTGAAACACTCCTTTTCTACAATCTGCGAGTGGACATTTGGAGCGCCTTGAGGCCTGTGGTGGAAAGGAAATATCTTCACATAAAAACTAGGCAGAAGCATTCTCTGAAACTTCTTTCTCGTGCGTGCATTAAATTCACAGATTTGAGCATTCCTTTTGACAGAGAAGTTTCGAAACACTTTTTTTGTAGAATGTGCTCGTGGAAATTTGGACCGCTTACAGTAATTCGTTGGAAACGGGACATCTTCACACAAAAACAAGACAGAAGCATTCTGACAGACTTCTGTGGGATATGTGCATTCAACTCACAGAGTTTAACCTTTTTTTCAATGTAGCAGTTTTGAAACACTCTTTTACTAGTATCTGCAAGTGGATATTTGGACCTGTCATAGGAATGCATTGGAAACGGGACACCCTCACCCAAAAACTAGACAGAAGCATTCTCAGAAACTTCTCTGTGATGTGAGCATTCAGCTCACAGAGTTGAACCTTTCTTTTGATAGAGCAGTTTTGCAACACTCTTTTTCTAGAATCTGCAAGTGGACATTTGGCGTGCCTTGAGGCCTGCGGTGGAAAAGAAATATCTTCACATAAAAATTGACAGAAGCATTCTCTGAAACTTCTTTGTGGTGCGTGCATTAAATTCACAGAGTTGAACATTCCTTTTGACAGAGAAGTTTTGAAACACTTGTTTTGTAGAATCTGCAAGTGGAAATTTGGAAGGCTTATAGGAATTCGTTGGAAACCGGACACCTTCACACAAACAATAGACAAGCACTCTGACAAACTTTTGTGTGATCTGTGCATTCAACTCACAGAGTTGAACCTTCGTTTGCATGTAGCCGTTTTGAAACACTCTTTTTTGTAGAATCTGCAAGTGGATATTTGGACCGCTTAGAGGAATTCATTGGAAACGGGACACCCTCACACAAAAACTAGTCAGAAGCATTTTCACAAACTTCTGTGTTACGGGTGCATTCAACTCAAAGAGCTGAGCTCTTCTTTTGCTAGAGCAGTTTTGAAACACTGATTTTCTAGAATCTGCAAGTGGACATTTGGAGCGCTTTGAGGCCTGTGGTGCAAAGGAAATATCTTCACATAACAAGTAGACAGAAGCATTCTCTGAAACTTCTTTGTGGTGTGTGCATTCAGCTCACAGAGTTGAACATTCCTTTTGACAGAGAAGTTTTGAAACACTCTTTTCATAGAATCTGCAAGTGGATATTTGGACCGCTTATAGGAATTCGTTGGAAACGGGACAGCCTCACACAAAAACTAGACAGAAGCATTCTCACAAATGCTTCTGTGACGTGAGCATTCAGCTCACAGAGCTGAACCTTTCTTTTGATAAGGCAGTTTTGAAACACTCTTTTTCTAGAATCTGCAAGTGGACATTTGGAGCGCTTTTAGGCCTGTGGTGGAAAGGAAATATCTTCACTAAAAAACTAGACAGATGCATTTTCTGAAACTTCCTCGTGGTGCATGCAGTCACCCTCAGAGTTGAACATTCCTTTTGACTGAGAAGTTGTGAAACACTCTTTTTGTAGAAACTGCAAGTGGCAACTTGGACCGTTTATAGGAATTCATTGGAAACGGGACAACTTCTCACAAAAACTAGAGAAAAGCTTTCTCACAAACTTATCTGCGATGTGTGCATTCAACTCACAGAGTTTAACCGTCTTTTACTGGATTAGTTTGGAAACACTCCTTTTGCAGTAGATGCAAGTGGTCATTCGGAAAGCTATGAGGCCTGTGGTCGAAAAGGTAACATCTTCACATATAACCTAGGAAGAAGCGTTCTCAGCAACGACTCTGTGTTGTTTGCATTCAATTCACATAGCGGAACATTCCTTTGGTTACAGCAGCCACGAAACACTCTTTTTGTATAATCTGCAATTGGACATTTGGAGAGCTCTGAGGCCTGCTGTGGAAAACGAAATGTCTTCACATAAAACCTAGAAAGAAGCATTCTCAGAAACCACTTTGTGATGTGTGCCTTCAACTCTCAGGGTTGAACATTCCTTTTGTTACAGCAGTTTGGAAACACACTTTTTCTAGAATCTCCATGTGGATATTTGGACCACTTATAGCAATTTGATGGAAACGAGACATCCTCATACACAAAGGAGACAGAAGCATTCCCACAAGCTCCTTTCTGATGTGTGATCTCAACTCACAGATGTGAACCTTACTTTTGGTAGAGCAGTTTTGAAACCACCTTTTTCTAGAATATGCAAGTGGACATTTGGAGCGATTGGAGGCCTGTTTTCGAAAGGAAATATCTTCACATAGCAAGTAGACAGAAGCATTCTCTGAAACTTCTTTGTGGTGTGTGCATTCACCTCACAGATTTGAACATTCCTTTTGACAGGGAAGTTTTGAAAGACTCTTTTTATGGCATCTGCAAGTGGATATTCGGACCGCTTCTTGGAATTCGTTGGAAACGGGACACCGTCGCAGAAAATCTAGACAGAAGCATTCTCACAAACTTCTGTGTGATGTGAGCATGCAGCTCACAGAGCTCAACCTTTCCTTTGATGGTGCAGTTTTGAAACACTCCTTTTCTACAATCTGCGAGTGGACATTTGGAGCGCCTTGAGGCCTGTGGTGGAAAGGAAATATCTTCACATAAAAAATAGGGAGAAGCATTCTCTGAAACTTCTTTCTCGTGCGTGCATTAAATTCACAGATTTGAGCATTCCTTTTGACAGAGAAGTTTCGAAACACTTTTTTTGTAGAATGTGCTCGTGGAAATTTGGACCGCTTACAGTAATTCGTTGGAAACGGGACATCTTCAAACAAAAACAAGACAGAAGCATTCTGACAGACTTCTGTGGGATATGTGCATTCAACTCACAGAGTTTAACCTTTTTTTCAATGTAGCAGTTTTGAAACACTCTTTTACTAGTATCTGCAAGTGGATATTTGGACCTGTCTTAGGAATGCATTGGAAACGGGACACCCTCACCCAAAAACTAGACAGAAGCATTCTCAGAAACTTCTCTGTGATGTGAGCATTCAGCTCACAGAGTTGAACCTTTCTTTTGATAGAGCAGTTTTGCAACACTCTTTTTCTAGAATCTGCAAGTGGACATTTGGCGTGCCTTGAGGCCTGTGGTGGAAAAGAAATATCTTCACATAAAAACTAGACAGAAGCATTCTCTGAAACTTCTTTGTGGTGCGTGCATTAAATTCACAGAGTTGAACATTCCTTTTGACAGAGAAGTTTTGAAACACTTGTTTTGTAGAATCTGCAAGTGGAAATTTGGAAGGCTTATAGGAATTCGTTGGAAACCGGACACCTTCACACAAACAATACACAAGCACTCTGACAAACTTTTGTGTGATCTGTGCATTCAACTCACAGAGTTGAACCTTCGTTTGCATGTAGCCGTTTTGAAACACTCTTTTTTGTAGAATCTGCAAGTGGATATTTGGACCGCTTAGAGGAATTCATTGGAAATGGGACACCCTCACACAAAAACTAGTCAGAAGCATTTTCACAAACTTCTGTGTTACGGGTGCGTTCAACTCAAAGAGCTGAGCTCTTCTTTTGCTAGAGCAGTTTTGAAACACTGATTTTCTAGAATCTGCAAGTGGACATTTGGAGCGCTTTGAGGCCTGTGGTGCAAAGGAAATATCTTCACATAACAAGTAGACAGAAGCATTCTCTGAAACTTCTTTGTGGTGTGTGCATTCAGCTCACAGAGTTGAACATTCCTTTTGACAGAGAAGTTTTGAAACACTCTTTTCATAGAATCTGCAAGTGGATATTTGGACCGCTTATAGGAATTCGTTGGAAACGGGACAGCCTCACACAAAAACTAGACAGAAGCATTCTCACAAATGCTTCTGTGACGTGAGCATTCAGCTCACAGAGCTGAACCTTTCTTTTGATAAGGCAGTTTTGAAACACTCTTTTTCTAGAATCTGCAAGTGGACATTTGGAGCGCTTTTAGGCCTGTGGTGGAAAGGAAATATCTTCACTAAAAAACTAGACAGATGCATTTTCTGAAACTTCCTCGTGGTGCATGCAGTCACCCTCAGAGTTGAACATTCCTTTTGACTGAGAAGTTGTGAAACACTCTTTTTGTAGAAACTGCAAGTGGCAACTTGGACCGTTTATAGGAATTCATTGGAAACGGGACAACTTCTCACAAAAACTAGAGAAAAGCTTTCTCACAAACTTATCTGCGATGTGTGCATTCAACTCACAGAGTTTAACTGTCTTTTACTGGATTAGTTTGGAAACACTCCTTTTGCAGTAGATGCAAGTGGTCATTCGGAAAGCTATGAGGCCTGTGGTCGAAAAGGTAACATCTTCACATATAACCTAGAAAGAAGCGTTCTCAGCAACGACTCTGTGTTGTTTGCATTCAATTCACATAGCGGAACATTCCTTTGGTTACAGCAGCCACGAAACACTTTTTTTGTATAATCTGCAATTGGACATTTGGAGAGCTCTGAGGCCTGCTGTGGAAAACGAAATGTCTTCACATAAAACCTAGAAAGAAGCATTCTCAGAAACCACTTTGTGATGTGTGCCTTCAACTCTCAGGGTTGAACATTCCTTTTGTTACAGCAGTTTTGAAACACACTTTTTCTAGAATCTCCATGTGGATATTTGGACCACTTATAGCAATTTGATGGAAACGAGACATCCTCATACACAAAGGAGACAGAAGCATTCCCACAAACTCCTTTCTGATGTGTGATCTCAACTCACAGATGTGAACCTTACTTTTGGTAGAGCAGTTTTGAAACCACCTTTTTCTAGAATATGCAAGTGGACATTTGGAGCGATTGGAGGCCTGTTTTCGAAAGGAAATATCTTCACATAACAAGTAGACAGAAGCATTCTCTGAAACTTCTTTGTGGTGTGTGCATTCACCTCACAGATTTGAACATTCCTTTTGACAGGGAAGTTTTGAAAGACTCTTTTTATGGCATCTGCAAGTGGATATTCGGACCGCTTCTTGGAATTCGTTGGAAACGGGACACCGTCGCAGAAAATCTAGACAGAAGCATTCTCACAAACTTCTGTGTGATGTGAGCATGCAGCTCACAGAGCTCAACCTTTCCTTTGATGGTGCAGTTTTGAAACACTCCTTTTCTACAATCTGCGAGTGGACAGTTGGAGCGCCTTGAGGCCTGTGGTGGAAAGGAAATATCTTCACATAAAAACTAGGCAGAAGCATTCTCTGAAACTTCTTTCTCGTGCGTGCATTAAATTCACAGATTTGAGCATTCCTTTGGACAGAGAAGTTTCGAAACACTTTTTTTGTAGAATGTGCTCGTGGAAATTTGGACCGCTTACAGTAATTCGTTGGAAACGGGACATCTTCACACAAAAACAAGACAGAAGCATTCTGACAGACTTCTGTGGGATATGTGCATTCAACTCACAGAGTTTAACCTTTTTTTCAATGTAGCAGTTTTGAAACACTCTTTTACTAGTATCTGCAAGTGGATATTTGGACCTGTCATAGGAATGCATTGGAAACGGGACACCCTCACCCAAAAACTAGACAGAAGCATTCTCAGAAACTTCTCTGTGATGTGAGCATTCAGCTCACAGAGTTGAACCTTTCTTTTGATAGAGCAGTTTTGCAACACTCTTTTTCTAGAATCTGCAAGTGGACATTTGGCGTGCCTTGAGGCCTGTGGTGGAAAAGAAATATCTTCACATAAAAACTAGACAGAAGCATTCTCTGAAACTTCTCTGTGGTGCGTGCATTAAATTCACAGAGTTGAACATTCCTTTTGACAGAGAAGTTTTGAAACACTTGTTTTGTAGAATCTGCAAGTGGAAATTTGGAAGGCTTATAGGAATTCGTTGGAAACCGGACACCTTCACACAAAAAATAGACAAGCACTCTGACAAACTTTTGTGTGATCTGTGCATTCAACTCACAGAGTTGAACCTTCGTTTGCATGTAGCCGTTTTGAAACACTCTTTTTTGTAGAATCTGCAAGTGGATATTTGGACCGCTTAGAGGAATTCATTGGAAACGGGACACCCTCACACAAAAACTAGTCAGAAGCATTTTCACAAACTTCTGTGTTACGGGTGCGTTCAACTCAAAGAGCTGAGCTCTTCTTTTGCTAGAGCAGTTTTGGAACACTGATTTTCTAGAATCTGCAAGTGGACATTTTGAGCACTTTGAGGCCTGTGGTGCAAAGGAAATATCTTCACATAACAAGTAGACAGAAGCATTCTCTGAAACTTCTTTGTGGTGTGTGCATTCAGCTCACAGAGTTAAACATTCCTTTTGACAGAGAAGTTTTGAAACACTCTTTTCATAGAATCTGCAAGTGGATATTTGGACCGCTTATAGGAATTCGTTGGAAACGGGACAGCCTCACACAAAAACTAGACAGAAGCATTCTCACAAATGCTTCTGTGACGTGAGCATTCAGCTCACAGAGCTGAACCTTTCTTTTGATAAGGCAGTTTTGAAACACTCTTTTTCTAGAATCTGCAAGTGGACATTTGGAGCGCTTTTAGGCCTGTGGTGGAAAGGAAATATCTTCACTAAAAAACTAGACAGATGCATTTTCTGAAACTTCCTCGTGGTGCATGCAGTCACCCTCAGAGTTGAACATTCCTTTTGACTGAGAAGTTGTGAAACACTCTTTTTGTAGAAACTGCAAGTGGCAACTTGGACCGTTTATAGGAATTCATTGGAAACGGGACAACTTCTCACAAAAACTAGAGAAAAGCTTTCTCACAAACTTATCTGCGATGTGTGCATTCAACTCACAGAGTTTAACCGTCTTTTACTGGATTAGTTTGGAAACACTCCTTTTGCAGTAGATGCAAGTGGTCATTCGGAAAGCTATGAGGCCTGTGGTCGAAAAGGTAACATCTTCACATATAACCTAGAAAGAAGCGTTCTCAGCAACGACTCTGTGTTGTTTGCATTCAATTCACATAGCGGAACATTCCTTTGGTTACAGCAGCCACGAAACACTTTTTTTGTATAATCTGCAATTGGACATTTGGAGAGCTCTGAGGCCTGCTGTGGAAAACGAAATGTCTTCACATAAAACCTAGAAAGAAGCATTCTCAGAAACCACTTTGTGATGTGTGCCTTCAACTCTCAGGGTTGAACATTCCTTTTGTTACAGCAGTTTGGAAACACACTTTTTCTAGAATCTCCATGTGGATATTTGGACCACTTATAGCAATTTGATGGAAACGAGACATCCTCATACACAAAGGAGACAGAAGCATTCCCACAAACTCCTTTCTGATGTGTGATCTCAACTCACAGATGTGAACCTTACTTTTGGTAGAGCAGTTTTGAAACCACCTTTTTCTAGAATATGCAAGTGGACATTTGGAGCGATTGGAGGCCTGTTTTCGAAAGGAAATATCTTCACATAACAAGTAGACAGAAGCATTCTCTGAAACTTCTTTGTGGTGTGTGCATTCACCTCACAGATTTGAACATTCCTTTTGACAGGGAAGTTTTGAAAGACTCTTTTTATGGCATCTGCAAGTGGATATTCGGACCGCTTCTTGGAATTCGTTGGAAACGGGACACCGTCGCAGAAAATCTAGACAGAAGCATTCTCACAAACTTCTGTGTGATGTGAGCATGCAGCTCACAGAGCTCAACCTTTCCTTTGATGGTGCAGTTTTGAAACACTCCTTTTCTACAATCTGCGAGTGGACAGTTGGAGCGCCTTGAGGCCTGTGGTGGAAAGGAAATATCTTCACATAAAAACTAGGCAGAAGCATTCTCTGAAACTTCTTTCTCGTGCGTGCATTAAATTCACAGATTTGAGCATTCCTTTGGACAGAGAAGTTTCGAAACACTTTTTTTGTAGAATGTGCTCGTGGAAATTTGGACCGCTTACAGTAATTCGTTGGAAACGGGACATCTTCACACAAAAACAAGACAGAAGCATTCTGACAGACTTCTGTGGGATATGTGCATTCAACTCACAGAGTTTAACCTTTTTTTCAATGTAGCAGTTTTGAAACACTCTTTTACTAGTATCTGCAAGTGGATATTTGGACCTGTCATAGGAATGCATTGGAAACGGGACACCCTCACCCAAAAACTAGACAGAAGCATTCTCAGAAACTTCTCTGTGATGTGAGCATTCAGCTCACAGAGTTGAACCTTTCTTTTGATAGAGCAGTTTTGCAACACTCTTTTTCTAGAATCTGCAAGTGGACATTTGGCGTGCCTTGAGGCCTGTGGTGGAAAAGAAATATCTTCACATAAAAACTAGACAGAAGCATTCTCTGAAACTTCTCTGTGGTGCGTGCATTAAATTCACAGAGTTGAACATTCCTTTTGACAGAGAAGTTTTGAAACACTTGTTTTGTAGAATCTGCAAGTGGAAATTTGGAAGGCTTATAGGAATTCGTTGGAAACCGGACACCTTCACACAAAAAATAGACAAGCACTCTGACAAACTTTTGTGTGATCTGTGCATTCAACTCACAGAGTTGAACCTTCGTTTGCATGTAGCCGTTTTGAAACACTCTTTTTTGTAGAATCTGCAAGTGGATATTTGGACCGCTTAGAGGAATTCATTGGAAACGGGACACCCTCACACAAAAACTAGTCAGAAGCATTTTCACAAACTTCTGTGTTACGGGTGCGTTCAACTCAAAGAGCTGAGCTCTTCTTTTGCTAGAGCAGTTTTGAAACACTGATTTTCTAGAATCTGCAAGTGGACATTTGGAGCGCTTTGAGGCCTGTGGTGCAAAGGAAATATCTTCACATAACAAGTAGACAGAAGCATTCTCTGAAACTTCTTTGTGGTGTGTGCATTCAGCTCACAGAGTTAAACATTCCTTTTGACAGAGAAGTTTTGAAACACTCTTTTCATAGAATCTGCAAGTGGATATTTGGACCGCTTATAGGAATTCGTTGGAAACGGGACAGCCTCACACAAAAACTAGACAGAAGCATTCTCACAAATGCTTCTGTGACGTGAGCATTCAGCTCACAGAGCTGAACCTTTCTTTTGATAAGGCAGTTTTGAAACACTCTTTTTCTAGAATCTGCAAGTGGACATTTGGAGCGCTTTTAGGCCTGTGGTGGAAAGGAAATATCTTCACTAAAAAACTAGACAGATGCATTTTCTGAAACTTCCTCGTGGTGCATGCAGTCACCCTCAGAGTTGAACATTCCTTTTGACTGAGAAGTTGTGAAACACTCTTTTTGTAGAAACTGCAAGTGGCAACTTGGACCGTTTATAGGAATTCATTGGAAACGGGACAACTTCTCACAAAAACTAGAGAAAAGCTTTCTCACAAACTTATCTGCGATGTGTGCATTCAACTCACAGAGTTTAACCGTCTTTTACTGGATTAGTTTGGAAACACTCCTTTTGCAGTAGATGCAAGTGGTCATTCGGAAAGCTATGAGGCCTGTGGTCGAAAAGGTAACATCTTCACATATAACCTAGAAAGAAGCGTTCTCAGCAACGACTCTGTGTTGTTTGCATTCAATTCACATAGCGGAACATTCCTTTGGTTACAGCAGCCACGAAACACTTTTTTTGTATAATCTGCAATTGGACATTTGGAGAGCTCTGAGGCCTGCTGTGGAAAACGAAATGTCTTCACATAAAACCTAGAAAGAAGCATTCTCAGAAACCACTTTGTGATGTGTGCCTTCAACTCTCAGGGTTGAACATTCCTTTTGTTACAGCAGTTTGGAAACACACTTTTTCTAGAATCTCCATGTGGATATTTGGACCACTTATAGCAATTTGATGGAAACGAGACATCCTCATACACAAAGGAGACAGAAGCATTCCCACAAACTCCTTTCTGATGTGTGATCTCAACTCACAGATGTGAACCTTACTTTTGGTAGAGCAGTTTTGAAACCACCTTTTTCTAGAATATGCAAGTGGACATTTGGAGCGATTGGAGGCCTGTTTTCGAAAGGAAATATCTTCACATAACAAGTAGACAGAAGCATTCTCTGAAACTTCTTTGTGGTGTGTGCATTCACCTCACAGATTTGAACATTCCTTTTGACAGGGAAGTTTTGAAAGACTCTTTTTATGGCATCTGCAAGTGGATATTCGGACCGCTTCTTGGAATTCGTTGGAAACGGGACACCGTCGCAGAAAATCTAGACAGAAGCATTCTCACAAACTTCTGTGTGATGTGAGCATGCAGCTCACAGAGCTCAACCTTTCCTTTGATGGTGCAGTTTTGAAACACTCCTTTTCTACAATCTGCGAGTGGACAGTTGGAGCGCCTTGAGGCCTGTGGTGGAAAGGAAATATCTTCACATAAAAACTAGGCAGAAGCATTCTCTGAAACTTCTTTCTCGTGCGTGCATTAAATTCACAGATTTGAGCATTCCTTTGGACAGAGAAGTTTCGAAACACTTTTTTTGTAGAATGTGCTCGTGGAAATTTGGACCGCTTACAGTAATTCGTTGGAAACGGGACATCTTCACACAAAAACAAGACAGAAGCATTCTGACAGACTTCTGTGGGATATGTGCATTCAACTCACAGAGTTTAACCTTTTTTTCAATGTAGCAGTTTTGAAACACTCTTTTACTAGTATCTGCAAGTGGATATTTGGACCTGTCATAGGAATGCATTGGAAACGGGACACCCTCACCCAAAAACTAGACAGAAGCATTCTCAGAAACTTCTCTGTGATGTGAGCATTCAGCTCACAGAGTTGAACCTTTCTTTTGATAGAGCAGTTTTGCAACACTCTTTTTCTAGAATCTGCAAGTGGACATTTGGCGTGCCTTGAGGCCTGTGGTGGAAAAGAAATATCTTCACATAAAAACTAGACAGAAGCATTCTCTGAAACTTCTCTGTGGTGCGTGCATTAAATTCACAGAGTTGAACATTCCTTTTGACAGAGAAGTTTTGAAACACTTGTTTTGTAGAATCTGCAAGTGGAAATTTGGAAGGCTTATAGGAATTCGTTGGAAACCGGACACCTTCACACAAAAAATAGACAAGCACTCTGACAAACTTTTGTGTGATCTGTGCATTCAACTCACAGAGTTGAACCTTCGTTTGCATGTAGCCGTTTTGAAACACTCTTTTTTGTAGAATCTGCAAGTGGATATTTGGACCGCTTAGAGGAATTCATTGGAAACGGGACACCCTCACACAAAAACTAGTCAGAAGCATTTTCACAAACTTCTGTGTTACGGGTGCGTTCAACTCAAAGAGCTGAGCTCTTCTTTTGCTAGAGCAGTTTTGAAACACTGATTTTCTAGAATCTGCAAGTGGACATTTGGAGCGCTTTGAGGCCTGTGGTGCAAAGGAAATATCTTCACATAACAAGTAGACAGAAGCATTCTCTGAAACTTCTTTGTGGTGTGTGCATTCAGCTCACAGAGTTGAACATTCCTTTTGACAGAGAAGTTTTGAAACACTCTTTTCATAGAATCTGCAAGTGGATATTTGGACCGCTTATAGGAATTCGTTGGAAACGGGACAGCCTCACACAAAAACTAGACAGAAGCATTCTCACAAATGCTTCTGTGACGTGAGCATTCAGCTCACAGAGCTGAACCTTTCTTTTGATAAGGCAGTTTTGAAACACTCTTTTTCTAGAATCTGCAAGTGGACATTTGGAGCGCTTTTAGGCCTGTGGTGGAAAGGAAATATCTTCACTAAAAAACTAGACAGATGCATTTTCTGAAACTTCCTCGTGGTGCATGCAGTCACCCTCAGAGTTGAACATTCCTTTTGACTGAGAAGTTGTGAAACACTCTTTTTGTAGAAACTGCAAGTGGCAACTTGGACCGTTTATAGGAATTCATTGGAAACGGGACAACTTCTCACAAAAACTAGAGAAAAGCTTTCTCACAAACTTATCTGCGATGTGTGCATTCAACTCACAGAGTTTAACCGTCTTTTACTGGATTAGTTTGGAAACACTCCTTTTGCAGTAGATGCAAGTGGTCATTCGGAAAGCTATGAGGCCTGTGGTCGAAAAGGTAACATCTTCACATATAACCTAGAAAGAAGCGTTCTCAGCAACGACTCTGTGTTGTTTGCATTCAATTCACATAGCGGAACATTCCTTTGGTTACAGCAGCCACGAAACACTTTTTTTGTATAATCTGCAATTGGACATTTGGAGAGCTCTGAGGCCTGCTGTGGAAAACGAAATGTCTTCACATAAAACCTAGAAAGAAGCATTCTCAGAAACCACTTTGTGATGTGTGCCTTCAACTCTCAGGGTTGAACATTCCTTTTGTTACAGCAGTTTGGAAACACACTTTTTCTAGAATCTCCATGTGGATATTTGGACCACTTATAGCAATTTGATGGAAACGAGACATCCTCATACACAAAGGAGACAGAAGCATTCCCACAAACTCCTTTCTGATGTGTGATCTCAACTCACAGATGTGAACCTTACTTTTGGTAGAGCAGTTTTGAAACCACCTTTTTCTAGAATATGCAAGTGGACATTTGGAGCGATTGGAGGCCTGTTTTCGAAAGGAAATATCTTCACATAACAAGTAGACAGAAGCATTCTCTGAAACTTCTTTGTGGTGTGTGCATTCACCTCACAGATTTGAACATTCCTTTTGACAGGGAAGTTTTGAAAGACTCTTTTTATGGCATCTGCAAGTGGATATTCGGACCGCTTCTTGGAATTCGTTGGAAACGGGACACCGTCGCAGAAAATCTAGACAGAAGCATTCTCACAAACTTCTGTGTGATGTGAGCATGCAGCTCACAGAGCTCAACCTTTCCTTTGATGGTGCAGTTTTGAAACACTCCTTTTCTACAATCTGCGAGTGGACAGTTGGAGCGCCTTGAGGCCTGTGGTGGAAAGGAAATATCTTCACATAAAAACTAGGCAGAAGCATTCTCTGAAACTTCTTTCTCGTGCGTGCATTAAATTCACAGATTTGAGCATTCCTTTGGACAGAGAAGTTTCGAAACACTTTTTTTGTAGAATGTGCTCGTGGAAATTTGGACCGCTTACAGTAATTCGTTGGAAACGGGACATCTTCACACAAAAACAAGACAGAAGCATTCTGACAGACTTCTGTGGGATATGTGCATTCAACTCACAGAGTTTAACCTTTTTTTCAATGTAGCAGTTTTGAAACACTCTTTTACTAGTATCTGCAAGTGGATATTTGGACCTGTCATAGGAATGCATTGGAAACGGGACACCCTCACCCAAAAACTAGACAGAAGCATTCTCAGAAACTTCTCTGTGATGTGAGCATTCAGCTCACAGAGTTGAACCTTTCTTTGGATAGAGCAGTTTTGCAACACTCTTTTTCTAGAATCTGCAAGTGGACATTTGGCGTGCCTTGAGGCCTGTGGTGGAAAAGAAATATCTTCACATAAAAACTAGACAGAAGCATTCTCTGAAACTTCTCTGTGGTGCGTGCATTAAATTCACAGAGTTGAACATTCCTTTTGACAGAGAAGTTTTG
Organism: Pongo abelii; assembly: GCF_028885655.2. NCBI lineage: Eukaryota > Metazoa > Chordata > Mammalia > Primates > Hominidae > Pongo > Pongo abelii. The sequence goes on from NC_072003.2 coordinate 37,362,763, forward strand.
AAACACTTGTTTTGTAGAATCTGCAAGTGGAAATTTGGAAGGCTTATAGGAATTCGTTGGAAACCGGACACCTTCACACAAACAATAGACAAGCACTCTGACAAACTTTTGTGTGATCTGTGCATTCAACTCACAGAGTTGAACCTTCGTTTGCATGTAGCCGTTTTGAAACACTCTTTTTTGTAGAATCTGCAAGTGGATATTTGGACCGCTTAGAGGAATTCATTGGAAACGGGACACCCTCACACAAAAACTAGTCAGAAGCATTTTCACAAACTTCTGTGTTACGGGTGCGTTCAACTCAAAGAGCTGAGCTCTTCTTTTGCTAGAGCAGTTTTGAAACACTGATTTTCTAGAATCTGCAAGTGGACATTTGGAGCGCTTTGAGGCCTGTGGTGCAAAGGAAATATCTTCACATAACAAGTAGACAGAAGCATTCTCTGAAACTTCTTTGTGGTGTGTGCATTCAGCTCACAGAGTTGAACATTCCTTTTGACAGAGAAGTTTTGAAACACTCTTTTCATAGAATCTGCAAGTGGATATTTGGACCGCTTATAGGAATTCGTTGGAAACGGGACAGCCTCACACAAAAACTAGACAGAAGCATTCTCACAAATGCTTCTGTGACGTGAGCATTCAGCTCACAGAGCTGAACCTTTCTTTTGATAAGGCAGTTTTGAAACACTCTTTCTCTAGAATCTGCAAGTGGACATTTGGAGCGCTTTTAGGCCTGTGGTGGAAAGGAAATATCTTCACTAAAAAACTAGACAGATGCATTTTCTGAAACTTCCTCGTGGTGCATGCAGTCACCCTCAGAGTTGAACATTCCTTTTGACTGAGAAGTTGTGAAACACTCTTTTTGTAGAAACTGCAAGTGGCAACTTGGACCGTTTATAGGAATTCATTGGAAACGGGACAACTTCTCACAAAAACTAGAGAAAAGCTTTCTCACAAACTTATCTGCGATGTGTGCATTCAACTCACAGAGTTTAACCGTCTTTTACTGGATTAGTTTGGAAACACTCCTTTTGCAGTAGATGCAAGTGGTCATTCGGAAAGCTATGAGGCCTGTGGTCGAAAAGGTAACATCTTCACATATAACCTAGAAAGAAGCGTTCTCAGCAACGACTCTGTGTTGTTTGCATTCAATTCACATAGCGGAACATTCCTTTGGTTACAGCAGCCACGAAACACTTTTTTTGTATAATCTGCAATTGGACATTTGGAGAGCTCTGAGGCCTGCTGTGGAAAACGAAATGTCTTCACATAAAACCTAGAAAGAAGCATTCTCAGAAACCACTTTGTGATGTGTGCCTTCAACTCTCAGGGTTGAACATTCCTTTTGTTACAGCAGTTTGGAAACACACTTTTTCTAGAATCTCCATGTGGATATTTGGACCACTTATAGCAATTTGATGGAAACGAGACATCCTCATACACAAAGGAGACAGAAGCATTCCCACAAACTCCTTTCTGATGTGTGATCTCAACTCACAGATGTGAACCTTACTTTTGGTAGAGCAGTTTTGAAACCACCTTTTTCTAGAATATGCAAGTGGACATTTGGAGCGATTGGAGGCCTGTTTTCGAAAGGAAATATCTTCACATAACAAGTAGACAGAAGCATTCTCTGAAACTTCTTTGTGGTGTGTGCATTCACCTCACAGATTTGAACATTCCTTTTGACAGGGAAGTTTTGAAAGACTCTTTTTATGGCATCTGCAAGTGGATATTCGGACCGCTTCTTGGAATTCGTTGGAAACGGGACACCGTCGCAGAAAATCTAGACAGAAGCATTCTCACAAACTTCTGTGGGATGTGAGCATGCAGCTCACAGAGCTCAACCTTTCCTTTGATGGTGCAGTTTTGAAACACTCCTTTTCTACAATCTGCGAGTGGACAGTTGGAGCGCCTTGAGGCCTGTGGTGGAAAGGAAATATCTTCACATAAAAACTAGGCAGAAGCATTCTCTGAAACTTCTTTCTCGTGCGTGCATTAAATTCACAGATTTGAGCATTCCTTTGGACAGAGAAGTTTCGAAACACTTTTTTTGTAGAATGTGCTCGTGGAAATTTGGACCGCTTACAGTAATTCGTTGGAAACGGGACATCTTCACACAAAAACAAGACAGAAGCATTCTGACAGACTTCTGTGGGATATGTGCATTCAACTCACAGAGTTTAACCTTTTTTTCAATGTAGCAGTTTTGAAACACTCTTTTACTAGTATCTGCAAGTGGATATTTGGACCTGTCATAGGAATGCATTGGAAACGGGACACCCTCACCCAAAAACTAGACAGAAGCATTCTCAGAAACTTCTCTGTGATGTGAGCATTCAGCTCACAGAGTTGAACCTTTCTTTGGATAGAGCAGTTTTGCAACACTCTTTTTCTAGAATCTGCAAGTGGACATTTGGCGTGCCTTGAGGCCTGTGGTGGAAAAGAAATATCTTCACATAAAAACTAGACAGAAGCATTCTCTGAAACTTCTCTGTGGTGCGTGCATTAAATTCACAGAGTTGAACATTCCTTTTGACAGAGAAGTTTTGAAACACTTGTTTTGTAGAATCTGCAAGTGGAAATTTGGAAGGCTTATAGGAATTCGTTGGAAACCGGACACCTTCACACAAACAATAGACAAGCACTCTGACAAACTTTTGTGTGATCTGTGCATTCAACTCACAGAGTTGAACCTTCGTTTGCATGTAGCCGTTTTGAAACACTCTTTTTTGTAGAATCTGCAAGTGGATATTTGGACCGCTTAGAGGAATTCATTGGAAACGGGACACCCTCACACAAAAACTAGTCAGAAGCATTTTCACAAACTTCTGTGTTACGGGTGCGTTCAACTCAAAGAGCTGAGCTCTTCTTTTGCTAGAGCAGTTTTGAAACACTGATTTTCTAGAATCTGCAAGTGGACATTTGGAGCGCTTTGAGGCCTGTGGTGCAAAGGAAATATCTTCACATAACAAGTAGACAGAAGCATTCTCTGAAACTTCTTTGTGGTGTGTGCATTCAGCTCACAGAGTTGAACATTCCTTTTGACAGAGAAGTTTTGAAACACTCTTTTCATAGAATCTGCAAGTGGATATTTGGACCGCTTATAGGAATTCGTTGGAAACGGGACAGCCTCACACAAAAACTAGACAGAAGCATTCTCACAAATGCTTCTGTGACGTGAGCATTCAGCTCACAGAGCTGAACCTTTCTTTTGATAAGGCAGTTTTGAAACCCTCTTTTTCTAGAATCTGCAAGTGGACATTTGGAGCGCTTTTAGGCCTGTGGTGGAAAGGAAATATCTTCACTAAAAAACTAGACAGATGCATTTTCTGAAACTTCCTCGTGGTGCATGCAGTCACCCTCAGAGTTGAACATACCTTTTGACTGAGAAGTTGTGAAACACTCTTTTTGTAGAAACTGCAAGTGGCAACTTGGACCGTTTATAGGAATTCATTGGAAACGGGACAACTTCTCACAAAAACTAGAGAAAAGCTTTCTCACAAACTTATCTGCGATGTGTGCATTCAACTCACAGAGTTTAACTGTCTTTTACTGGATTAGTTTGGAAACACTCCTTTTGCAGTAGATGCAAGTGGTCATTCGGAAAGCTATCAGGCCTGTGGTCGAAAAGGTAACATCTTCACATATAACCTAGGAAGAAGCGTTCTCAGCAACGACTCTGTGTTGTTTGCATTCAATTCACATAGCGGAACATTCCTTTGGTTACAGCAGCCACGAAACACTCTTTTTGTATAATCTGCAATTGGACATTTGGAGAGCTCTGAGGCCTGCTGTGGAAAACGAAATGTCTTCACATAAAACCTAGAAAGAAGCATTCTCAGAAACCACTTTGTGATGTGTGCCTTCAACTCTCAGGGTTGAACATTCCTTTTGTTACAGCAGTTTTGAAACACACTTTTTCTAGAATCTCCATGTGGATATTTGGACCACTTATAGCAATTTGATGGAAACGAGACATCCTCATACACAAAGGAGACAGAAGCATTCCCACAAACTCCTTTCTGATGGGTGATCTCAACTCACAGATGTGAACCTTACTTTTGGTAGAGCAGTTTTGAAACCACCTTTTTCTAGAACATGCAAGTGGACATTTGGAGCGATTGGAGGCCTGTTTTCGAAAGGAAATATCTTCACATAACAAGTAGACAGAAGCATTCTCTGAAACTTCTTTGTGGTGTGTGCATTCACCTCACAGATTTGAACATTCCTTTTGACAGGGAAGTTTTGAAAGACTCTTTTTATGGCATCTGCAAGTGGATATTCGGACCGCTTCTTGGAATTCGTTGGAAACGGGACACCGTCGCAGAAAATCTAGACAGAAGCATTCTCACAAACTTCTGTGGGATGTGAGCATGCAGCTCACAGAGCTCAACCTTTCTTTTGATGGTGCAGTTTTGAAACACTCCTTTTCTACAATCTGCGAGTGGACATTTGGAGCGCCTTGAGGCCTGTGGTGGAAAGGAAATATCTTCACATAAAAACTAGGCAGAAGCATTCTCTGAAACTTCTTTCTCGTGCGTGCATTAAATTCACAGATTTGAGCATTCCTTTTGACAGAGAAGTTTCGAAACACTTTTTTTGTAGAATGTGCTCGTGGAAATTTGGACCGCTTACAGTAATTCGTTGGAAACGGGACATCTTCACACAAAAACAAGACAGAAGCATTCTGACAGACTTCTGTGGGATATGTGCATTCAACTCACAGAGTTTAACCTTTTTTTCAATGTAACAGTTTTGAAACACTCTTTTACTAGTATCTGCAAGTGGATATTTGGACCTGTCATAGGAATGCATTGGAAACGGGACACCCTCACCCAAAAACTAGACAGAAGCATTCTCAGAAACTTCTCTGTGATGTGAGCATTCAGCTCACAGAGTTGAACCTTTCTTTGGATAGAGCAGTTTTGCAACACTCTTTTTCTAGAATCTGCAAGTGGACATTTGGCGTGCCTTGAGGCCTGTGGTGGAAAAGAAATATCTTCACATAAAAACTAGACAGAAGCATTCTCTGAAACTTCTTTGTGGTGCGTGCATTAAATTCACAGAGTTGAACATTCCTTTTGACAGAGAAGTTTTGAAACACTTGTTTTGTAGAATCTGCAAGTGGAAATTTGGAAGGCTTATAGGAATTCGTTGGAAACCGGACACCTTCACACAAACAATAGACAAGCACTCTGACAAACTTTTGTGTGATCTGTGCATTCAACTCACAGAGTTGAACCTTCGTTTGCATGTAGCCGTTTTGAAACACTCTTTTTTGTAGAATCTGCAAGTGGATATTTGGACCGCTTAGAGGAATTCATTGGAAACGGGACACCCTCACACAAAAACTAGTCAGAAGCATTTTCACAAACTTCTGTGTTACGGGTGCATTCAACTCAAAGAGCTGAGCTCTTCTTTTGCTAGAGCAGTTTTGAAACACTGATTTTCTAGAATCTGCAAGTGGACATTTGGAGCGCTTTGAGGCCTGTGGTGCAAAGGAAATATCTTCACATAACAAGTAGACAGAAGCATTCTCTGAAACTTCTTTGTGGTGTGTGCATTCAGCTCACAGAGTTGAACATTCCTTTTGACAGAGAAGTTTTGAAACACTCTTTTCATAGAATCTGCAAGTGGATATTTGGACCGCTTATAGGAATTCGTTGGAAACGGGACAGCCTCACACAAAAACTAGACAGAAGCATTCTCACAAATGCTTCTGTGACGTGAGCATTCAGCTCACAGAGCTGAACCTTTCTTTTGATAAGGCAATTTTGAAACACTCTTTTTCTAGAATCTGCAAGTGGACATTTGGAGCGCTTTTAGGCCTGTGGTGGAAAGGAAATATCTTCACTAAAAAACTAGACAGATGCATTTTCTGAAACTTCCTCGTGGTGCATGCAGTCACCCTCAGAGTTGAACATTCCTTTTGACTGAGAAGTTGTGAAACACTCTTTTTGTAGAAACTGCAAGTGGCAACTTGGACCGTTTATAGGAATTCATTGGAAACGGGACAACTTCTCACAAAAACTAGAGAAAAGCTTTCTCACAAACTTATCTGCGATGTGTGCATTCAACTCACAGAGTTTAACTGTCTTTTACTGGATTAGTTTGGAAACACTCCTTTTGCAGTAGATGCAAGTGGTCATTCGGAAAGCTATGAGGCCTGTGGTCGAAAAGGTAACATCTTCACATATAACCTAGAAAGAAGCGTTCTCAGCAACGACTCTGTGTTGTTTGCATTCAATTCACATAGCGGAACATTCCTTTGGTTACAGCAGCCACGAAACACTCTTTTTGTATAATCTGCAATTGGACATTTGGAGAGCTCTGAGGCCTGCTGTGGAAAACGAAATGTCTTCACATAAAACCTAGAAAGAAGCATTCTCAGAAACCACTTTGTGATGTGTGCCTTCAACTCTCAGGGTTGAACATTCCTTTTGTTACAGCAGTTTTGAAACACACTTTTTCTAGAATCTCCATGTGGATATTTGGACCACTTATAGCAATTTGATGGAAACGAGACATCCTCATACACAAAGGAGACAGAAGCATTCCCACAAGCTCCTTTCTGATGTGTGATCTCAACTCACAGATGTGAACCTTACTTTTGGTAGAGCAGTTTTGAAACCACCTTTTTCTAGAATATGCAAGTGGACATTTGGAGCGATTGGAGGCCTGTTTTCGAAAGGAAATATCTTCACATAACAAGTAGACAGAAGCATTCTCTGAAACTTCTTTGTGGTGTGTGCATTCACCTCACAGATTTGAACATTCCTTTTGACAGGGAAGTTTTGAAAGACTCTTTTTATGGCATCTGCAAGTGGATATTCGGACCGCTTCTTGGAATTCGTTGGAAACGGGACACCGTCGCAGAAAATCTAGACAGAAGCATTCTCACAAACTTCTGTGTGATGTGAGCATGCAGCTCACAGAGCTCTACCTTTCTTTTGATGGTGCAGTTTTGAAACACTCCTTTTCTACAATCTGCGAGTGGACATTTGGAGCGCCTTGAGGCCTGTGGTGGAAAGGAAATATCTTCACATAAAAACTAGGCAGAAGCATTCTCTGAAACTTCTTTCTCGTGCGTGCATTAAATTCACAGATTTGAGCATTCCTTTTGACAGAGAAGTTTCGAAACACTTTTTTTGTAGAATGTGCTCGTGGAAACTTGGACCGCTTACAGTAATTCGTTGGAAACGGGACATCTTCACACAAAAACAAGACAGAAGCATTCTGACAGACTTCTGTGGGATATGTGCATTCAACTCACAGAGTTTAACCTTTTTTTCAATGTAACAGTTTTGAAACACTCTTTTACTAGTATCTGCAAGTGGATATTTGGACCTGTCATAGGAATGCATTGGAAACGGGACACCCTCACCCAAAAACTAGACAGAAGCATTCTCAGAAACTTCTCTGTGATGTGAGCATTCAGCTCACAGAGTTGAACCTTTCTTTGGATAGAGCAGTTTTGCAACACTCTTTTTCTAGAATCTGCAAGTGGACATTTGGCGTGCCTTGAGGCCTGTGGTGGAAAAGAAATATCTTCACATAAAAACTAGACAGAAGCATTCTCTGAAACTTCTTTGTGGTGCGTGCATTAAATTCACAGATTTGAACATTCCTTTTGACAGAGAAGTTTTGAAACACTTGTTTTGTAGAATCTGCAAGTGGAAATTTGGAAGGCTTATAGGAATTCGTTGGAAACCGGACACCTTCACACAAACAATAGACAAGCACTCTGACAAACTTTTGTGTGATCTGTGCATTCAACTCACAGAGTTGAACCTTCGTTTGCATGTAGCCGTTTTGAAACACTCTTTTTTGTAGAATCTGCAAGTGGATATTTGGACCGCTTAGAGGAATTCATTGGAAACGGGACACCCTCACACAAAAACTAGTCAGAAGCATTTTCACAAACTTCTGTGTTACGGGTGCATTCAACTCAAAGAGCTGAGCTCTTCTTTTGCTAGAGCAGTTTTGAAACACTGATTTTCTAGAATCTGCAAGTGGACATTTGGAGCGCTTTGAGGCCTGTGGTGCAAAGGAAATATCTTCACATAACAAGTAGACAGAAGCATTCTCTGAAACTTCTTTGTGGTGTGTGCATTCAGCTCACAGAGTTGAACATTCCTTTTGACAGAGAAGTTTTGAAACACTCTTTTCATAGAATCTGCAAGTGGATATTTGGACCGCTTATAGGAATTCGTTGGAAACGGGACAGCCTCACACAAAAACTAGACAGAAGCATTCTCACAAATGCTTCTGTGACGTGAGCATTCAGCTCACAGAGCTGAACCTTTCTTTTGATAAGGCAATTTTGAAACACTCTTTTTCTAGAATCTGCAAGTGGACATTTGGAGCGCTTTTAGGCCTGTGGTGGAAAGGAAATATCTTCACTAAAAAACTAGACAGATGCATTTTCTGAAACTTCCTCGTGGTGCATGCAGTCACCCTCAGAGTTGAACATTCCTTTTGACTGAGAAGTTGTGAAACACTCTTTTTGTAGAAACTGCAAGTGGCAACTTGGACCGTTTATAGGAATTCATTGGAAACGGGACAACTTCTCACAAAAACTAGAGAAAAGCTTTCTCACAAACTTATCTGCGATGTGTGCATTCAACTCACAGAGTTTAACTGTCTTTTACTGGATTAGTTTGGAAACACTCCTTTTGCAGTAGATGCAAGTGGTCATTCGGAAAGCTATGAGGCCTGTGGTCGAAAAGGTAACATCTTCACATATAACCTAGAAAGAAGCGTTCTCAGCAACGACTCTGTGTTGTTTGCATTCAATTCACATAGCGGAACATTCCTTTGGTTACAGCAGCCACGAAACACTCTTTTTGTATAATCTGCAATTGGACATTTGGAGAGCTCTGAGGCCTGCTGTGGAAAACGAAATGTCTTCACATAAAACCTAGAAAGAAGCATTCTCAGAAACCACTTTGTGATGTGTGCCTTCAACTCTCAGGGTTGAACATTCCTTTTGTTACAGCAGTTTTGAAACACACTTTTTCTAGAATCTCCATGTGGATATTTGGACCACTTATAGCAATTTGATGGAAACGAGACATCCTCATACACAAAGGAGACAGAAGCATTCCCACAAGCTCCTTTCTGATGTGTGATCTCAACTCACAGATGTGAACCTTACTTTTGGTAGAGCAGTTTTGAAACCACCTTTTTCTAGAATATGCAAGTGGACATTTGGAGCGATTGGAGGCCTGTTTTCGAAAGGAAATATCTTCACATAACAAGTAGACAGAAGCATTCTCTGAAACTTCTTTGTGGTGTGTGCATTCACCTCACAGATTTGAACATTCCTTTTGACAGGGAAGTTTTGAAAGACTCTTTTTATGGCATCTGCAAGTGGATATTCGGACCGCTTCTTGGAATTCGTTGGAAACGGGACACCGTCGCAGAAAATCTAGACAGAAGCATTCTCACAAACTTCTGTGTGATGTGAGCATGCAGCTCACAGAGCTCTACCTTTCTTTTGATGGTGCAGTTTTGAAACACTCCTTTTCTACAATCTGCGAGTGGACATTTGGAGCGCCTTGAGGCCTGTGGTGGAAAGGAAATATCTTCACATAAAAACTAGGCAGAAGCATTCTCTGAAACTTCTTTCTCGTGCGTGCATTAAATTCACAGATTTGAGCATTCCTTTTGACAGAGAAGTTTCGAAACACTTTTTTTGTAGAATGTGCTCGTGGAAATTTGGACCGCTTACAGTAATTCGTTGGAAACGGGACATCTTCACACAAAAACAAGACAGAAGCATTCTGACAGACTTCTGTGGGATATGTGCATTCAACTCACAGAGTTTAACCTTTTTTTCAATGTAGCAGTTTTGAAACACTCTTTTACTAGTATCTGCAAGTGGATATTTGGACCTGTCATAGGAATGCATTGGAAACGGGACACCCTCACCCAAAAACTAGACAGAAGCATTCTCAGAAACTTCTCTGTGATGTGAGCATTCAGCTCACAGAGTTGAACCTTTCTTTTGATAGAGCAGTTTTGCAACACTCTTTTTCTAGAATCTGCAAGTGGACATTTGGCGTGCCTTGAGGCCTGTGGTGGAAAAGAAATATCTTCACATAAAAATTGACAGAAGCATTCTCTGAAACTTCTTTGTGGTGCGTGCATTAAATTCACAGAGTTGAACATTCCTTTTGACAGAGAAGTTTTGAAACACTTGTTTTGTAGAATCTGCAAGTGGAAATTTGGAAGGCTTATAGGAATTCGTTGGAAACCGGACACCTTCACACAAACAATAGACAAGCACTCTGACAAACTTTTGTGTGATCTGTGCATTCAACTCACAGAGTTGAACCTTCGTTTGCATGTAGCCGTTTTGAAACACTCTTTTTTGTAGAATCTGCAAGTGGATATTTGGACCGCTTAGAGGAATTCATTGGAAACGGGACACCCTCACACAAAAACTAGTCAGAAGCATTTTCACAAACTTCTGTGTTACGGGTGCATTCAACTCAAAGAGCTGAGCTCTTCTTTTGCTAGAGCAGTTTTGAAACACTGATTTTCTAGAATCTGCAAGTGGACATTTGGAGCGCTTTGAGGCCTGTGGTGCAAAGGAAATATCTTCACATAACAAGTAGACAGAAGCATTCTCTGAAACTTCTTTGTGGTGTGTGCATTCAGCTCACAGAGTTGAACATTCCTTTTGACAGAGAAGTTTTGAAACACTCTTTTCATAGAATCTGCAAGTGGATATTTGGACCGCTTATAGGAATTCGTTGGAAACGGGACAGCCTCACACAAAAACTAGACAGAAGCATTCTCACAAATGCTTCTGTGACGTGAGCATTCAGCTCACAGAGCTGAACCTTTCTTTTGATAAGGCAGTTTTGAAACACTCTTTTTCTAGAATCTGCAAGTGGACATTTGGAGCGCTTTTAGGCCTGTGGTGGAAAGGAAATATCTTCACTAAAAAACTAGACAGATGCATTTTCTGAAACTTCCTCGTGGTGCATGCAGTCACCCTCAGAGTTGAACATTCCTTTTGACTGAGAAGTTGTGAAACACTCTTTTTGTAGAAACTGCAATTGGCAACTTGGACCGTTTATAGGAATTCATTGGAAACGGGACAACTTCTCACAAAAACTAGAGAAAAGCTTTCTCACAAACTTATCTGCGATGTGTGCATTCAACTCACAGAGTTTAACCGTCTTTTACTGGATTAGTTTGGAAACACTCCTTTTGCAGTAGATGCAAGTGGTCATTCGGAAAGCTATGAGGCCTGTGGTCGAAAAGGTAACATCTTCACATATAACCTAGAAAGAAGCGTTCTCAGCAACGACTCTGTGTTGTTTGCATTCAATTCACATAGCGGAACATTCCTTTGGTTACAGCAGCCACGAAACACTCTTTTTGTATAATCTGCAATTGGACATTTGGAGAGCTCTGAGGCCTGCTGTGGAAAACGAAATGTCTTCACATAAAACCTAGAAAGAAGCATTCTCAGAAACCACTTTGTGATGTGTGCCTTCAACTCTCAGGGTTGAACATTCCTTTTGTTACAGCAGTTTTGAAACACACTTTTTCTAGAATCTCCATGTGGATATTTGGACCACTTATAGCAATTTGATGGAAACGAGACATCCTCATACACAAAGGAGACAGAAGCATTCCCACAAACTCCTTTCTGATGTGTGATCTCAACTCACAGATGTGAACCTTACTTTTGGTAGAGCAGTTTTGAAACCACCTTTTTCTAGAATATGCAAGTGGACATTTGGAGCGATTGGAGGCCTGTTTTCGAAAGGAAATATCTTCACATAACAAGTAGACAGAAGCATTCTCTGAAACTTCTTTGTGGTGTGTGCATTCACCTCACAGATTTGAACATTCCTTTTGACAGGGAAGTTTTGAAAGACTCTTTTTATGGCATCTGCAAGTGGATATTCGGACCGCTTCTTGGAATTCGTTGGAAACGGGACACCGTCGCAGAAAATCTAGACAGAAGCATTCTCACAAACTTCTGTGTGATGTGAGCATGCAGCTCACAGAGCTCAACCTTTCCTTTGATGGTGCAGTTTTGAAACACTCCTTTTCTACAATCTGCGAGTGGACAGTTGGAGCGCCTTGAGGCCTGTGGTGGAAAGGAAATATCTTCACATAAAAACTAGGCAGAAGCATTCTCTGAAACTTCTTTCTCGTGCGTGCATTAAATTCACAGATTTGAGCATTCCTTTTGACAGAGAAGTTTCGAAACACTTTTTTTGTAGAATGTGCTCGTGGAAATTTGGACCGCTTACAGTAATTCGTTGGAAACGGGACATCTTCACACAAAAACAAGACAGAAGCATTCTGACAGACTTCTGTGGGATATGTGCATTCAACTCACAGAGTTTAACCTTTTTTTCAATGTAGCAGTTTTGAAACACTCTTTTACTAGTATCTGCAAGTGGATATTTGTACCTGTCTTAGGAATGCATTGGAAACGGGACACCCTCACCCAAAAACTAGACAGAAGCATTCTCAGAAACTTCTCTGTGATGTGAGCATTCAGCTCACAGAGTTGAACCTTTCTTTTGATAGAGCAGTTTTGCAACACTCTTTTTCTAGAATCTGCAAGTGGACATTTGGCGTGCCTTGAGGCCTGTGGTGGAAAAGAAATATCTTCACATAAAAACTAGACAGAAGCATTCTCTGAAACTTCTTTGTGGTGCGTGCATTAAATTCACAGAGTTGAACATTCCTTTTGACAGAGAAGTTTTGAAACACTTGTTTTGTAGAATCTGCAAGTGGAAATTTGGAAGGCTTATAGGAATTCGTTGGAAACCGGACACCTTCACACAAACAATACACAAGCACTCTGACAAACTTTTGTGTGATCTGTGCATTCAACTCACAGAGTTGAACCTTCGTTTGCATGTAGCCGTTTTGAAACACTCTTTTTTGTAGAATCTGCAAGTGATTATTTGGACCGCTTAGAGGAATTCATTGGAAACGGGACACCCTCACACAAAAACTAGTCAGAAGCATTTTCACAAACTTCTGTGTTACGGGTGCATTCAACTCAAAGAGCTGAGCTCTTCTTTTGCTAGAGCAGTTTTGAAACACTGATTTTCTAGAATCTGCAAGTGGACATTTGGAGCGCTTTGAGGCCTGTGGTGCAAAGGAAATATCTTCACATAACAAGTAGACAGAAGCATTCTCTGAAACTTCTTTGTGGTGTGTGCATTCAGCTCACAGAGTTGAACATTCCTTTTGACAGAGAAGTTTTGAAACACTCTTTTCATAGAATCTGCAAGTGGATATTTGGACCGCTTATAGGAATTCATTGGAAACGGGACAGCCTCACACAAAAACTAGACAGAAGCATTCTCACAAATGCTTCTGTGACGTGAGCATTCAGCTCACAGAGCTGAACCTTTCTTTTGATAAGGCAGTTTTGAAACACTCTTTTTCTAGAATCTGCAAGTGGACATTTGGAGCGCTTTTAGGCCTGTGGTGGAAAGGAAATATCTTCACTAAAAAACTAGACAGATGCATTTTCTGAAACTTCCTCGTGGTGCATGCAGTCACCCTCAGAGTTGAACATTCCTTTTGACTGAGAAGTTGTGAAACACTCTTTTTGTAGAAACTGCAATTGGCAACTTGGACCGTTTATAGGAATTCATTGGAAACGGGACAACTTCTCACAAAAACTAGAGAAAAGCTTTCTCACAAACTTATCTGCGATGTGTGCATTCAACTCACAGAGTTTAACCATCTTTTACTGGATTAGTTTGGAAACACTCCTTTTGCAGTAGATGCAAGTGGTCATTCGGAAAGCTATGAGGCCTGTGGTCGAAAAGGTAACATCTTCACATATAACCTAGAAAGAAGCGTTCTCAGCAACGACTCTGTGTTGTTTGCATTCAATTCACATAGCGGAACATTCCTTTGGTTACAGCAGCCACGAAACACTCTTTTTGTATAATCTGCAATTGGACATTTGGAGAGCTCTGAGGCCTGCTGTGGAAAACGAAATGTCTTCACATAAAACCTAGAAAGAAGCATTCTCAGAAACCACTTTGTGATGTGTGCCTTCAACTCTCAGGGTTGAACATTCCTTTTGTTACAGCAGTTTTGAAACACACTTTTTCTAGAATCTCCATGTGGATATTTGGACCACTTATAGCAATTTGATGGAAACGAGACATCCTCATACACAAAGGAGACAGAAGCATTCCCACAAACTCCTTTCTGATGTGTGATCTCAACTCACAGATGTGAACCTTACTTTTGGTAGAGCAGTTTTGAAACCACCTTTTTCTAGAATATGCAAGTGGAAATTTGGAGCGATTGGAGGCCTGTTTTCGAAAGGAAATATCTTCACATAACAAGTAGACAGAAGCATTCTCTGAAACTTCTTTGTGGTGTGTGCATTCACCTCACAGATTTGAACATTCCTTTTGACAGGGAAGTTTTGAAAGACTCTTTTTATGGCATCTGCAAGTGGATATTCGGACCGCTTCTTGGAATTCGTTGGAAACGGGACACCGTCGCAGAAAATCTAGACAGAAGCATTCTCACAAACTTCTGTGTGATGTGAGCATGCAGCTCACAGAGCTCAACCTTTCCTTTGATGGTGCAGTTTTGAAACACTCCTTTTCTACAATCTGCGAGTGGACAGTTGGAGCGCCTTGAGGCCTGTGGTGGAAAGGAAATATCTTCACATAAAAACTAGGCAGAAGCATTCTCTGAAACTTCTTTCTCGTGCGTGCATTAAATTCACAGATTTGAGCATTCCTTTTGACAGAGAAGTTTCGAAACACTTTTTTTGTAGAATGTGCTCGTGGAAATTTGGACCGCTTACAGTAATTCGTTGGAAACGGGACATCTTCACACAAAAACAAGACAGAAGCATTCTGACAGACTTCTGTGGGATATGTGCATTCAACTCACAGAGTTTAACCTTTTTTTCAATGTAGCAGTTTTGAAACACTCTTTTACTAGTATCTGCAAGTGGATATTTGGACCTGTCATAGGAATGCATTGGAAACGGGACACCCTCACCCAAAAACTAGACAGAAGCATTCTCAGAAACTTCTCTGTGATGTGAGCATTCAGCTCACAGAGTTGAACCTTTCTTTGGATAGAGCAGTTTTGCAACACTCTTTTTCTAGAATCTGCAAGTGGACATTTGGCGTGCCTTGAGGCCTGTGGTGGAAAAGAAATATCTTCACATAAAAACTAGACAGAAGCATTCTCTGAAACTTCTCTGTGGTGCGTGCATTAAATTCACAGAGTTGAACATTCCTTTTGACAGAGAAGTTTTGAAACACTTGTTTTGTAGAATCTGCAAGTGGAAATTTGGAAGGCTTATAGGAATTCGTTGGAAACCGGACACCTTCACACAAACAATAGACAAGCACTCTGACAAACTTTTGTGTGATCTGTGCATTCAACTCACAGAGTTGAACCTTCGTTTGCATGTAGCCGTTTTGAAACACTCTTTTTTGTAGAATCTGCAAGTGGATATTTGGACCGCTTAGAGGAATTCATTGGAAACGGGACACCCTCACACAAAAACTAGTCAGAAGCATTTTCACAAACTTCTGTGTTACGGGTGCATTCAACTCAAAGAGCTGAGCTCTTCTTTTGCTAGAGCAGTTTTGAAACACTGATTTTCTAGAATCTGCAAGTGGACATTTGGAGCGCTTTGAGGCCTGTGGTGCAAAGGAAATATCTTCACATAACAAGTAGACAGAAGCATTCTCTGAAACTTCTTTGTGGTGTGTGCATTCAGCTCACAGAGTTGAACATTCCTTTTGACAGAGAAGTTTTGAAACACTCTTTTCATAGAATCTGCAAGTGGATATTTGGACCGCTTATAGGAATTCGTTGGAAACGGGACAGCCTCACACAAAAACTAGACAGAAGCATTCTCACAAATGCTTCTGTGACGTGAGCATTCAGCTCACAGAGCTGAACCTTTCTTTTGATAAGGCAGTTTTGAAACACTCTTTTTCTAGAATCTGCAAGTGGACATTTGGAGCGCTTTTAGGCCTGTGGTGGAAAGGAAATATCTTCACTAAAAAACTAGACAGATGCATTTTCTGAAACTTCCTCGTGGTGCATGCAGTCACCCTCAGAGTTGAACATTCCTTTTGACTGAGAAGTTGTGAAACACTCTTTTTGTAGAAACTGCAAGTGGCAACTTGGACCGTTTATAGGAATTCATTGGAAACGGGACAACTTCTCACAAAAACTAGAGAAAAGCTTTCTCACAAACTTATCTGCGATGTGTGCATTCAACTCACAGAGTTTAACCGTCTTTTACTGGATTAGTTTGGAAACACTCCTTTTGCAGTAGATGCAAGTGGTCATTCGGAAAGCTATGAGGCCTGTGGTCGAAAAGGTAACATCTTCACATATAACCTAGAAAGAAGCGTTCTCAGCAACGACTCTGTGTTGTTTGCATTCAATTCACATAGCGGAACATTCCTTTGGTTACAGCAGCCACGAAACACTCTTTTTGTATAATCTGCAATTGGACATTTGGAGAGCTCTGAGGCCTGCTGTGGAAAACGAAATGTCTTCACATAAAACCTAGAAAGAAGCATTCTCAGAAACCACTTTGTGATGTGTGCCTTCAACTCTCAGGGTTGAACATTCCTTTTGTTACAGCAGTTTTGAAACACACTTTTTCTAGAATCTCCATGTGGATATTTGGACCACTTATAGCAATTTGATGGAAACGAGACATCCTCATACACAAAGGAGACAGAAGCATTCCCACAAACTCCTTTCTGATGTGTGATCTCAACTCACAGATGTGAACCTTACTTTTGGTAGAGCAGTTTTGAAACCACCTTTTTCTAGAACATGCAAGTGGACATTTGGAGCGATTGGAGGCCTGTTTTCGAAAGGAAATATCTTCACATAACAAGTAGACAGAAGCATTCTCTGAAACTTCTTTGTGGTGTGTGCATTCACCTCACAGATTTGAACATTCCTTTTGACAGGGAAGTTTTGAAAGACTCTTTTTATGGCATCTGCAAGTGGATATTCGGACCGCTTCTTGGAATTCGTTGGAAACGGGACACCGTCGCAGAAAATCTAGACAGAAGCATTCTCACAAACTTCTGTGTGATGTGAGCATGCAGCTCACAGAGCTCAACCTTTCTTTTGATGGTGCAGTTTTGAAACACTCCTTTTCTACAATCTGCGAGTGGACATTTGGAGCGCCTTGAGGCCTGTGGTGGAAAGGAAATATCTTCACATAAAAACTAGGCAGAAGCATTCTCTGAAACTTCTTTCTCGTGCGTGCATTAAATTCACAGATTTGAGCATTCCTTTTGACAGAGAAGTTTCGAAACACTTTTTTTGTAGAATGTGCTCGTGGAAATTTGGACCGCTTACAGTAATTCGTTGGAAACGGGACATCTTCACACAAAAACAAGACAGAAGCATTCTGACAGACTTCTGTGGGATATGTGCATTCAACTCACAGAGTTTAACCTTTTTTTCAATGTAGCAGTTTTGAAACACTCTTTTACTAGTATCTGCAAGTGGATATTTGGACCTGTCATAGGAATGCATTGGAAACGGGACACCCTCACCCAAAAACTAGACAGAAGCATTCTCAGAAACTTCTCTGTGATGTGAGCATTCAGCTCACAGAGTTGAACCTTTCTTTGGATAGAGCAGTTTTGCAACACTCTTTTTCTAGAATCTGCAAGTGGACATTTGGCGTGCCTTGAGGCCTGTGGTGGAAAAGAAATATCTTCACATAAAAACTAGACAGAAGCATTCTCTGAAACTTCTTTGTGGTGCGTGCATTAAATTCACAGAGTTGAACATTCCTTTTGACAGAGAAGTTTTGAAACACTTGTTTTGTAGAATCTGCAAGTGGAAATTTGGAAGGCTTATAGGAATTCGTTGGAAACCGGACACCTTCACACAAACAATAGACAAGCACTCTGACAAACTTTTGTGTGATCTGTGCATTCAACTCACAGAGTTGAACCTTCGTTTGCATGTAGCCGTTTTGAAACACTCTTTTTTGTAGAATCTGCAAGTGGATATTTGGACCGCTTAGAGGAATTCATTGGAAACGGGACACCCTCACACAAAAACTAGTCAGAAGCATTTTCACAAACTTCTGTGTTACGGGTGCATTCAACTCAAGGAGCTGAGCTCTTCTTTTGCTAGAGCAGTTTTGAAACACTGATTTTCTAGAATCTGCAAGTGGACATTTGGAGCGCTTTGAGGCCTGTGGTGCAAAGGAAATATCTTCACATAACAAGTAGACAGAAGCATTCTCTGAAACTTCTTTGTGGTGTGTGCATTCAGCTCACAGAGTTGAACATTCCTTTTGACAGAGAAGTTTTGAAACACTCTTTTCATAGAATCTGCAAGTGGATATTTGGACCGCTTATAGGAATTCGTTGGAAACGGGACAGCCTCACACAAAAACTAGACAGAAGCATTCTCACAAATGCTTCTGTGACGTGAGCATTCAGCTCACAGAGCTGAACCTTTCTTTTGATAAGGCAGTTTTGAAACACTCTTTTTCTAGAATCTGCAAGTGGACATTTGGAGCGCTTTTAGGCCTGTGGTGGAAAGGAAATATCTTCACTAAAAAACTAGACAGATGCATTTTCTGAAACTTCCTCGTGGTGCATGCAGTCACCCTCAGAGTTGAACATTCCTTTTGACTGAGAAGTTGTGAAACACTCTTTTTGTAGAAACTGCAAGTGGCAACTTGGACCGTTTATAGGAATTCATTGGAAACGGGACAACTTCTCACAAAAACTAGAGAAAAGCTTTCTCACAAACTTATCTGCGATGTGTGCATTCAACTCACAGAGTTTAACTGTCTTTTACTGGATTAGTTTGGAAACACTCCTTTTGCAGTAGATGCAAGTGGTCATTCGGAAAGCTATCAGGCCTGTGGTCGAAAAGGTAACATCTTCACATATAACCTAGGAAGAAGCGTTCTCAGCAACGACTCTGTGTTGTTTGCATTCAATTCACATAGCGGAACATTCCTTTGGTTACAGCAGCCACGAAACACTCTTTTTGTATAATCTGCAATTGGACATTTGGAGAGCTCTGAGGCCTGCTGTGGAAAACGAAATGTCTTCACATAAAACCTAGAAAGAAGCATTCTCAGAAACCACTTTGTGATGTGTGCCTTCAACTCTCAGGGTTGAACATTCCTTTTGTTACAGCAGTTTTGAAACACACTTTTTCTAGAATCTCCATGTGGATATTTGGACCACTTATAGCAATTTGATGGAAACGAGACATCCTCATACACAAAGGAGACAGAAGCATTCCCGCAAACTCCTTTCTGATGTGTGATCTCAACTCACAGATGTGAACCTTACTTTTGGTAGAGCAGTTTTGAAACCACCTTTTTCTAGAACATGCAAGTGGACATTTGGAGCGATTGGAGGCCTGTTTTCGAAAGGAAATATCTTCACATAACAAGTAGACAGAAGCATTCTCTGAAACTTCTTTGTGGTGTGTGCATTCACCTCACAGATTTGAACATTCCTTTTGACAGGGAAGTTTTGAAAGACTCTTTTTATGGCATCTGCAAGTGGATATTCGGACCGCTTCTTGGAATTCGTTGGAAACGGGACACCGTCGCAGAAAATCTAGACAGAAGCATTCTCACAAACTTCTGTGTGATGTGAGCATGCAGCTCACAGAGCTCAACCTTTCCTTTGATGGTGCAGTTTTGAAACACTCCTTTTCTACAATCTGCGAGTGGACAGTTGGAGCGCCTTGAGGCCTGTGGTGGAAAGGAAATATCTTCACATAAAAACTAGGCAGAAGCATTCTCTGAAACTTCTTTCTCGTGCGTGCATTAAATTCACAGATTTGAGCATTCCTTTTGACAGAGAAGTTTCGAAACACTTTTTTTGTAGAATGTGCTCGTGGAAATTTGGACCGCTTACAGTAATTCGTTGGAAACGGGACATCTTCACACAAAAACAAGACAGAAGCATTCTGACAGACTTCTGTGGGATATGTGCATTCAACTCACAGAGTTTAACCTTTTTTTCAATGGAGCAGTTTTGAAACACTCTTTTACTAGTATCTGCAAGTGGATATTTGGACCTGTCATAGGAATGCATTGGAAACGGGACACCCTCACCCAAAAACTAGACAGAAGCATTCTCAGAAACTTCTCTGTGATGTGAGCATTCAGCTCACAGAGTTGAACCTTTCTTTGGATAGAGCAGTTTTGCAACACTCTTTTTCTAGAATCTGCAAGTGGACATTTGGCGTGCCTTGAGGCCTGTGGTGGAAAAGAAATATCTTCACATAAAAACTAGACAGAAGCATTCTCTGAAACTTCTCTGTGGTGCGTGCATTAAATTCACAGAGTTGAACATTCCTTTTGACAGAGAAGTTTTGAAACACTTGTTTTGTAGAATCTGCAAGTGGAAATTTGGAAGGCTTATAGGAATTCGTTGCAAACCGGACACCTTCACACAAAAAATAGACAAGCACTCTGACAAACTTTTGTGTGATCTGTGCATTCAACTCACAGAGTTGAACCTTCGTTTGCATGTAGCCGTTTTGAAACACTCTTTTTTGTAGAATCTGCAAGTGGATATTTGGACCGCTTAGAGGAATTCATTGGAAACGGGACACCCTCACACAAAAACTAGTCAGAAGCATTTTCACAAACTTCTGTGTTACGGGTGCGTTCAACTCAAAGAGCTGAGCTCTTCTTTTGCTAGAGCAGTTTTGAAACACTGATTTTCTAGAATCTGCAAGTGGACATTTGGAGCGCTTTGAGGCCTGTGGTGCAAAGGAAATATCTTCACATAACAAGTAGACAGAAGCATTCTCTGAAACTTCTTTGTGGTGTGTGCATTCAGCTCACAGAGTTGAACATTCCTTTTGACAGAGAAGTTTTGAAACACTCTTTTCATAGAATCTGCAAGTGGATATTTGGACCGCTTATAGGAATTCGTTGGAAACGGGACAGCCTCACACAAAAACTAGACAGAAGCATTCTCACAAATGCTTCTGTGACGTGAGCATTCAGCTCACAGAGCTGAACCTTTCTTTTGATAAGGCAGTTTTGAAACACTCTTTTTCTAGAATCTGCAAGTGGACATTTGGAGCGCTTTTAGGCCTGTGGTGGAAAGGAAATATCTTCACTAAAAAACTAGACAGATGCATTTTCTGAAACTTCCTCGTGGTGCATGCAGTCACCCTCAGAGTTGAACATTCCTTTTGACTGAGAAGTTGTGAAACACTCTTTTTGTAGAAACTGCAAGTGGCAACTTGGACCGTTTATAGGAATTCATTGGAAACGGGACAACTTCTCACAAAAACTAGAGAAGAGCTTTCTCACAAACTTATCTGCGATGTGTGCATTCAACTCAGAGAGTTTAACTGTCTTTTACTGGATTAGTTTGGAAACACTCCTTTTGCAGTAGATGCAAGTGGTCATTCGGAAAGCTATGAGGCCTGTGGTCGAAAAGGTAACATCTTCACATATAACCTAGAAAGAAGCGTTCTCAGCAACGACTCTGTGTTGTTTGCATTCAATTCACATAGCGGAACATTCCTTTGGTTACAGCAGCCACGAAACACTCTTTTTGTATAATCTGCAATTGGACATTTGGAGAGCTCTGAGGCCTGCTGTGGAAAACGAAATGTCTTCACATAAAACCTAGAAAGAAGCATTCTCAGAAACCACTTTGTGATGTGTGCCTTCAACTCTCAGGGTTGAACATTCCTTTTGTTACAGCAGTTTTGAAACACACTTTTTCTAGAATCTCCATGTGGATATTTGGACCACTTATAGCAATTTGATGGAAACGAGACATCCTCATACACAAAGGAGACAGAAGCATTCCCACAAACTCCTTTCTGATGTGTGATCTCAACTCACAGATGTGAACCTTACTTTTGGTAGAGCAGTTTTGAAACCACCTTTTTCTAGAACATGCAAGTGGACATTTGGAGCGATTGGAGGCCTGTTTTCGAAAGGAAATATCTTCACATAGCAAGTAGACAGAAGCATTCTCTGAAACTTCTTTGTGGTGTGTGCATTCACCTCACAGATTTGAACATTCCTTTTGACAGGGAAGTTTTGAAAGACTCTTTTTATGGCATCTGCAAGTGGATATTCGGACCGCTTCTTGGAATTCGTTGGAAACGGGACACCGTCGCAGAAAATCTAGACAGAAGCATTCTCACAAACTTCTGTGTGATGTGAGCATGCAGCTCACAGAGCTCAACCTTTCCTTTGATGGTGCAGTTTTGAAACACTCCTTTTCTACAATCTGCGAGTGGACAGTTGGAGCGCCTTGAGGCCTGTGGTGGAAAGGAAATATCTTCACATAAAAACTAGGCAGAAGCATTCTCTGAAACTTCTTTCACGTGCGTGCATTAAATTCACAGATTTGAGCATTCCTTTTGACAGAGAAGTTTCGAAACACTTTTTTTGTAGAATGTGCTCGTGGAAATTTGGACCGCTTACAGTAATTCGTTGGAAACGGGACATCCTCACACAAAAACAAGACAGAAGCATTCTGACAGACTTCTGTGGGATATGTGCATTCAACTCACAGAGTTTAACCTTTTTTTCAATGTAGCAGTTTTGAAACACTCTTTTACTAGTATCTGCAAGTGGATATTTGGACCTGTCATAGGAATGCATTGGAAACGGGACACCCTCACCCAAAAACTAGACAGAAGCATTCTCAGAAACTTCTCTGTGATGTGAGCATTCGGCTCACAGAGTTGAACCTTTCTTTGGATAGAGCAGTTTTGCAACACTCTTTTTCTAGAATCTGCAAGTGGACATTTGGCGTGCCTTGAGGCCTGTGGTGGAAAAGAAATATCTTCACATAAAAACTAGACAGAAGCATTCTCTGAAACTTCTTTGTGGTGCGTGCATTAAATTCACAGAGTTGAACATTCCTTTTGACAGAGAAGTTTTGAAACACTTGTTTTGTAGAATCTGCAAGTGGAAATTTGGAAGGCTTATAGGAATTCGTTGGAAACCGGACACCTTCACACAAACAATAGACAAGCACTCTGACAAACTTTTGTGTGATCTGTGCATTCAACTCACAGAGTTGAACCTTCGTTTGCATGTAGCCGTTTTGAAACACTCTTTTTTGTAGAATCTGCAAGTGGATATTTGGACCGCTTAGAGGAATTCATTGGAAACGGGACACCCTCACACAAAAACTAGTCAGAAGCATTTTCACAAACTTCTCTGTTACGGGTGCGTTCAACTCAAAGAGCTGAGCTCTTCTTTTGCTAGAGCAGTTTTGAAACACTGATTTTCTAGAATCTGCAAGTGGACATTTGGAGCGCTTTGAGGCCTGTGGTGCAAAGGAAATATCTTCACATAACAAGTAGACAGAAGCATTCTCTGAAACTTCTTTGTGGTGTGTGCATTCAGCTCACAGAGTTGAACATTCCTTTTGACAGAGAAGTTTTGAAACACTCTTTTCATAGAATCTGCAAGTGGATATTTGGACCGCTTATAGGAATTCGTTGGAAACGGGACAGCCTCACACAAAAACTAGACAGAAGCATTCTCACAAATGCTTCTGTGACGTGAGCATTCAGCTCACAGAGCTGAACCTTTCTTTTGATAAGGCAGTTTTGAAACACTCTTTTTCTAGAATCTGCAAGTGGACATTTGGAGCGCTTTTAGGCCTGTGGTGGAAAGGAAATATCTTCACTAAAAAACTAGACAGATGCATTTTCTGAAACTTCCTCGTGGTGCATGCAGTCACCCTCAGAGTTGAACATTCCTTTTGACTGAGAAGTTGTGAAACACTCTTTTTGTAGAAACTGCAAGTGGCAACTTGGACCGTTTATAGGAATTCATTGGAAACGGGACAACTTCTCACAAAAACTAGAGAAGAGCTTTCTCACAAACTTATCTGCGATGTGTGCATTCAACTCAGAGAGTTTAACTGTCTTTTACTGGATTAGTTTGGAAACACTCCTTTTGCAGTAGATGCAAGTGGTCATTCGGAAAGCTATGAGGCCTGTGGTCGAAAAGGTAACATCTTCACATATAACCTAGAAAGAAGCGTTCTCAGCAACGACTCTGTGTTGTTTGCATTCAATTCACATAGCGGAACATTCCTTTGGTTACAGCAGCCACGAAACACTCTTTTTGTATAATCTGCAATTGGACATTTGGAGAGCTCTGAGGCCTGCTGTGGAAAACGAAATGTCTTCACATAAAACCTAGAAAGAAGCATTCTCAGAAACCACTTTGTGATGTGTGCCTTCAACTCTCAGGGTTGAACATTCCTTTTGTTACAGCAGTTTTGAAACACACTTTTTCTAGAATCTCCATGTGGATATTTGGACCACTTATAGCAATTTGATGGAAACGAGACATCCTCATACACAAAGGAGACAGAAGCATTCCCACAAACTCCTTTCTGATGTGTGATCTCAACTCACAGATGTGAACCTTACTTTTGGTAGAGCAGTTTTGAAACCACCTTTTTCTAGAACATGCAAGTGGACATTTGGAGCGATTGGAGGCCTGTTTTCGAAAGGAAATATCTTCACATAGCAAGTAGACAGAAGCATTCTCTGAAACCTCTTTGTGGTGTGTGCATTCACCTCACAGATTTGAACATTCCTTTTGACAGGGAAGTTTTGAAAGACTCTTTTTATGGCATCTGCAAGTGGATATTCGGACCGCTTCTTGGAATTCGTTGGAAACGGGACACCGTCGCAGAAAATCTAGACAGAAGCATTCTCACAAACTTCTGTGTGATGTGAGCATGCAGCTCACAGAGCTCAACCTTTCCTTTGATGGTGCAGTTTTGAAACACTCCTTTTCTACAATCTGCGAGTGGACAGTTGGAGCGCCTTGAGGCCTGTGGTGGAAAGGAAATATCTTCACATAAAAACTAGGCAGAAGCATTCTCTGAAACTTCTTTCTCGTGCGTGCATTAAATTCACAGATTTGAGCATTCCTTTTGACAGAGAAGTTTTGAAACACTTTTTTTGTAGAATGTGCTCGTGGAAATTTGGACCGCTTACAGTAATTCATTGGAAACGGGACATCTTCACACAAAAACAAGACAGAAGCATTCTGACAGACTTCTGTGGGATATGTGCATTCAACTCACAGAGTTTAACCTTTTTTTCAATGGAGCAGTTTTGAAACACACTTTCACTAGTATCTGCAAGTGGATATTTGGACCTGTCATAGGAATGCATTGGAAACGGGACACCCTCACCCAAAAACTAGACAGAAGCATTCTCAGAAACTTCTCTGTGATGTGAGCATTCAGCTCACAGAGTTGAACCTTTCTTTGGATAGAGCAGTTTTGCAACACTCTTTTTCTAGAATCTGCAAGTGGACATTTGGCGTGCCTTGAGGCCTGTGGTGGAAAAGAAATATCTTCACATAAAAACTAGACAGAAGCATTCTCTGAAACTTCTCTGTGGTGCGTGCATTAAATTCACAGAGTTGAACATTCCTTTTGACAGAGAAGTTTTGAAACACTTGTTTTGTAGAATCTGCAAGTGGAAATTTGGAAGGCTTATAGGAATTCGTTGGAAACCGGACACCTTCACACAAACAATAGACAAGCACTCTGACAAACTTTTGTGTGATCTGTGCATTCAACTCACAGAGTTGAACCTTCGTTTGCATGTAGCCGTTTTGAAACACTCTTTTTTGTAGAATCTGCAAGTGGATATTTGGACCGCTTAGAGGAATTCATTGGAAACGGGACACCCTCACACAAAAACTAGTCAGAAGCATTTTCACAAACTTCTCTGTTACGGGTGCGTTCAACTCAAAGAGCTGAGCTCTTCTTTTGCTAGAGCAGTTTTGAAACACTGATTTTCTAGAATCTGCAAGTGGACATTTGGAGCGCTTTGAGGCCTGTGGTGCAAAGGAAATATCTTCACATAACAAGTAGACAGAAGCATTCTCTGAAACTTCTTTGTGGTGTGTGCATTCAGCTCACAGAGTTGAACATTCCTTTTGACAGAGAAGTTTTGAAACACTCTTTTCATAGAATCTGCAAGTGGATATTTGGACCGCTTATAGGAATTCGTTGGAAACGGAACAGCCTCACACAAAAACTAGACAGAAGCATTCTCACAAATGCTTCTGTGACGTGAGCATTCAGCTCACAGAGCTGAACCTTTCTTTTGATAAGGCAGTTTTGAAACACTCTTTTTCTAGAATCTGCAAGTGGACATTTGGAGCGCTTTTAGGCCTGTGGTGGAAAGGAAATATCTTCACTAAAAAACTAGACAGATGCATTTTCTGAAACTTCCTCGTGGTGCATGCAGTCACCCTCAGAGTTGAACATTCCTTTTGACTGAGAAGTTGTGAAACACTCTTTTTGTAGAAACTGCAAGTGGCAACTTGGACCGTTTATAGGAATTCATTGGAAACGGGACAACTTCTCACAAAAACTAGAGAAGAGCTTTCTCACAAACTTATCTGCGATGTGTGCATTCAACTCAGAGAGTTTAACTGTCTTTTACTGGATTAGTTTGGAAACACTCCTTTTGCAGTAGATGCAAGTGGTCATTCGGAAAGCTATGAGGCCTGTGGTCGAAAAGGTAACATCTTCACATATAACCTAGAAAGAAGCGTTCTCAGCAACGACTCTGTGTTGTTTGCATTCAATTCACATTGCGGAACATTCCTTTGGTTACAGCAGCCACGAAACACTCTTTTTGTATAATCTGCAATTGGACATTTGGAGAGCTCTGAGGCCTGCTGTGGAAAACGAAATGTCTTCACATAAAACCTAGAAAGAAGCATTCTCAGAAACCACTTTGTGATGTGTGCCTTCAACTCTCAGGGTTGAACATTCCTTTTGTTACAGCAGTTTTGAAACACACTTTTTCTAGAATCTCCATGTGGATATTTGGACCACTTATAGCAATTTGATGGAAACGAGACATCCTCATACACAAAGGAGACAGAAGCATTCCCACAAACTCCTTTCTGATGTGTGATCTCAACTCACAGATGTGAACCTTACTTTTGGTAGAGCAGTTTTGAAACCACCTTTTTCTAGAACATGCAAGTGGACATTTGGAGCGATTGGAGGCCTGTTTTCGAAAGGAAATATCTTCACATAACAAGTAGACAGAAGCATTCTCTGAAACTTCTTTGTGGTGTGTGCATTCACCTCACAGATTTGAACATTCCTTTTGACAGGGAAGTTTTGAAAGACTCTTTTTATGGCATCTGCAAGTGGATATTCGGACCGCTTCTTGGAATTCGTTGGAAACGGGACACCGTCGCAGAAAATCTAGACAGAAGCATTCTCACAAACTTCTGTGTGATGTGAGCATGCAGCTCACAGAGCTCAACCTTTCCTTTGATGGTGCAGTTTTGAAACACTCCTTTTCTACAATCTGCGAGTGGACATTTGGAGCGCCTTGAGGCCTGTGGTGGAAAGGAAATATCTTCACATAAAAACTAGGCAGAAGCATTCTCTGAAACTTCTTTCTCGTGCGTGCATTAAATTCACAGATTTGAGCATTCCTTTTGACAGAGAAGTTTCGAAACACTTTTTTTGTAGAATGTGCTCGTGGAAATTTGGACCGCTTACAGTAATTCGTTGGAAACGGGACATCTTCACACAAAAACAAGACAGAAGCATTCTGACAGACTTCTGTGGGATATGTGCATTCAGCTCACAGAGTTTAACCTTTTTTTCAATGGAGCAGTTTTGAAACACTCTTTTACTAGTATCTGCAAGTGGATATTTGGACCTGTCATAGGAATGCATTGGAAACGGGACACCCTCACCCAAAAACTAGACAGAAGCATTCTCAGAAACTTCTCTGTGATGTGAGCATTCAGCTCACAGAGTTGAACCTTTCTTTGGATAGAGCAGTTTTGCAACACTCTTTTTCTAGAATCTGCAAGTGGACATTTGGCGTGCCTTGAGGCCTGTGGTGGAAAAGAAATATCTTCACATAAAAACTAGACAGAAGCATTCTCTGAAACTTCTTTGTGGTGCGTGCATTAAATTCACAGAGTTGAACATTCCTTTTGACAGAGAAGTTTTGAAACACTTGTTTTGTAGAATCTGCAAGTGGAAATTTGGAAGGCTTATAGGAATTCGTTGGAAACCGGACACCTTCACACAAACAATAGACAAGCACTCTGACAAACTTTTGTGTGATCTGTGCATTCAACTCACAGAGTTGAACCTTCGTTTGCATGTAGCCGTTTTGAAACACTCTTTTTTGTAGAATCTGCAAGTGGATATTTGGACCGCTTAGAGGAATTCATTGGAAACGGGACACCCTCACACAAAAACTAGTCAGAAGCATTTTCACAAACTTCTCTGTTACGGGTGCGTTCAACTCAAAGAGCTGAGCTCTTCTTTTGCTAGAGCAGTTTTGAAACACTGATTTTCTAGAATCTGCAAGTGGACATTTGGAGCGCTTTGAGGCCTGTGGTGCAAAGGAAATATCTTCACATAACAAGTAGACAGAAGCATTCTCTGAAACTTCTTTGTGGTGTGTGCATTCAGCTCACAGAGTTGAACATTCCTTTTGACAGAGAAGTTTTGAAACACTCTTTTCATAGAATCTGCAAGTGGATATTTGGACCGCTTATAGGAATTCGTTGGAAACGGGACAGCCTCACACAAAAACTAGACAGAAGCATTCTCACAAATGCTTCTGTGACGTGAGCATTCAGCTCACAGAGCTGAACCTTTCTTTTGATAAGGCAGTTTTGAAACACTCTTTTTCTAGAATCTGCAAGTGGACATTTGGAGCGCTTTTAGGCCTGTGGTGGAAAGGAAATATCTTCACTAAAAAACTAGACAGATGCATTTTCTGAAACTTCCTCGTGGTGCATGCAGTCACCCTCAGAGTTGAACATTCCTTTTGACTGAGAAGTTGTGAAACACTCTTTTTGTAGAAACTGCAAGTGGCAACTTGGACCGTTTATAGGAATTCATTGGAAACGGGACAACTTCTCACAAAAACTAGAGAAGAGCTTTCTCACAAACTTATCTGCGATGTGTGCATTCAACTCAGAGAGTTTAACTGTCTTTTACTGGATTAGTTTGGAAACACTCCTTTTGCAGTAGATGCAAGTGGTCATTCGGAAAGCTATGAGGCCTGTGGTCGAAAAGGTAACATCTTCACATATAACCTAGAAAGAAGCGTTCTCAGCAACGACTCTGTGTTGTTTGCATTCAATTCACATAGCGGAACATTCCTTTGGTTACAGCAGCCACGAAACACTCTTTTTGTATAATCTGCAATTGGACATTTGGAGAGCTCTGAGGCCTGCTGTGGAAAACGAAATGTCTTCACATAAAACCTAGAAAGAAGCATTCTCAGAAACCACTTTGTGATGTGTGCCTTCAACTCTCAGGGTTGAACATTCCTTTTGTTACAGCAGTTTTGAAACACACTTTTTCTAGAATCTCCATGTGGATATTTGGACCACTTATAGCAATTTGATGGAAACGAGACATCCTCATACACAAAGGAGACAGAAGCATTCCCACAAACTCCTTTCTGATGTGTGATCTCAACTCACAGATGTGAACCTTACTTTTGGTAGAGCAGTTTTGAAACCACCTTTTTCTAGAACATGCAAGTGGACATTTGGAGCGATTGGAGGCCTGTTTTCGAAAGGAAATATCTTCACATAACAAGTAGACAGAAGCATTCTCTGAAACTTCTTTGTGGTGTGTGCATTCACCTCACAGATTTGAACATTCCTTTTGACAGGGAAGTTTTGAAAGACTCTTTTTATGGCATCTGCAAGTGGATATTCGGACCGCTTCTTGGAATTCGTTGGAAACGGGACACCGTCGCAGAAAATCTAGACAGAAGCATTCTCACAAACTTCTGTGTGATGTGAGCATGCAGCTCACAGAGCTCAACCTTTCCTTTGATGGTGCAGTTTTGAAACACTCCTTTTCTACAATCTGCGAGTGGACAGTTGGAGCGCCTTGAGGCCTGTGGTGGAAAGGAAATATCTTCACATAAAAACTAGGCAGAAGCATTCTCTGAAACTTCTTTCACGTGCGTGCATTAAATTCACAGATTTGAGCATTCCTTTTGACAGAGAAGTTTCGAAACACTTTTTTTGTAGAATGTGCTCGTGGAAATTTGGACCGCTTACAGTAATTCGTTGGAAACGGGACATCCTCACACAAAAACAAGACAGAAGCATTCTGACAGACTTCTGTGGGATATGTGCATTCAACTCACAGAGTTTAACCTTTTTTTCAATGTAGCAGTTTTGAAACACTCTTTTACTAGTATCTGCAAGTGGATATTTGGACCTGTCATAGGAATGCATTGGAAACGGGACACCCTCACCCAAAAACTAGACAGAAGCATTCTCAGAAACTTCTCTGTGATGTGAGCATTCAGCTCACAGAGTTGAACCTTTCTTTGGATAGAGCAGTTTTGCAACACTCTTTTTCTAGAATCTGCAAGTGGACATTTGGCGTGCCTTGAGGCCTGTGGTGGAAAAGAAATATCTTCACATAAAAACTAGACAGAAGCATTCTCTGAAACTTCTTTGTGGTGCGTGCATTAAATTCACAGAGTTGAACATTCCTTTTGACAGAGAAGTTTTGAAACACTTGTTTTGTAGAATCTGCAAGTGGAAATTTGGAAGGCTTATAGGAATTCGTTGGAAACCGGACACCTTCACACAAACAATAGACAAGCACTCTGACAAACTTTTGTGTGATCTGTGCATTCAACTCACAGAGTTGAACCTTCGTTTGCATGTAGCCGTTTTGAAACACTCTTTTTTGTAGAATCTGCAAGTGGATATTTGGACCGCTTAGAGGAATTCATTGGAAACGGGACACCCTCACACAAAAACTAGTCAGAAGCATTTTCACAAACTTCTGTGTTACGGGTGCGTTCAACTCAAAGAGCTGAGCTCTTCTTTTGCTAGAGCAGTTTTGAAACACTGA
This sequence comes from Pongo abelii, assembly GCF_028885655.2. Taxonomy (NCBI): domain Eukaryota; kingdom Metazoa; phylum Chordata; class Mammalia; order Primates; family Hominidae; genus Pongo; species Pongo abelii. The sequence goes on from NC_072003.2 coordinate 37,393,698, forward strand.
TTTTCTAGAATCTGCAAGTGGACATTTGGAGCGCTTTGAGGCCTGTGGTGCAAAGGAAATATCTTCACATAACAAGTAGACAGAAGCATTCTCTGAAACTTCTTTGTGGTGTGTGCATTCAGCTCACAGAGTTGAACATTCCTTTTGACAGAGAAGTTTTGAAACACTCTTTTCATAGAATCTGCAAGTGGATATTTGGACCGCTTATAGGAATTCGTTGGAAACGGGACAGCCTCACACAAAAACTAGACAGAAGCATTCTCACAAATGCTTCTGTGATGTGAGCATTCAGCTCACAGAGCTGAACCTTTCTTTTGATAAGGCAGTTTTGAAACACTCTTTTTCTAGAATCTGCAAGTGGACATTTGGAGCGCTTTTAGGCCTGTGGTGGAAAGGAAATATCTTCACTAAAAAACTAGACAGATGCATTTTCTGAAACTTCCTCGTGGTGCATGCAGTCACCCTCAGAGTTGAACATTCCTTTTGACTGAGAAGTTGTGAAACACTCTTTTTGTAGAAACTGCAAGTGGCAACTTGGACCGTTTATAGGAATTCATTGGAAACGGGACAACTTCTCACAAAAACTAGAGAAAAGCTTTCTCACAAACTTATCTGCGATGTGTGCATTCAACTCAGAGAGTTTAACTGTCTTTTACTGGATTAGTTTGGAAACACTCCTTTTGCAGTAGATGCAAGTGGTCATTCGGAAAGCTATGAGGCCTGTGGTCGAAAAGGTAACATCTTCACATATAACCTAGGAAGAAGCGTTCTCAGCAACGACTCTGTGTTGTTTGCATTCAATTCACATAGCGGAACATTCCTTTGGTTACAGCAGCCACGAAACACTCTTTTTGTATAATCTGCAATTGGACATTTGGAGAGCTCTGAGGCCTGCTGTGGAAAACGAAATGTCTTCACATAAAACCTAGAAAGAAGCATTCTCAGAAACCACTTTGTGATGTGTGCCTTCAACTCTCAGGGTTGAACATTCCTTTTGTTACAGCAGTTTTGAAACACACTTTTTCTAGAATCTCCATGTGGATATTTGGACCACTTATAGCAATTTGATGGAAACGAGACATCCTCATACACAAAGGAGACAGAAGCATTCCCACAAACTCCTTTCTGATGTGTGATCTCAACTCACAGATGTGAACCTTACTTTTGGTAGAGCAGTTTTGAAACCACCTTTTTCTAGAACATGCAAGTGGACATTTGGAGCGATTGGAGGCCTGTTTTCGAAAGGAAATATCTTCACATAGCAAGTAGACAGAAGCATTCTCTGAAACTTCTTTGTGGTGTGTGCATTCACCTCACAGATTTGAACATTCCTTTTGACAGGGAAGTTTTGAAAGACTCTTTTTATGGCATCTGCAAGTGGATATTCGGACCGCTTCTTGGAATTCGTTGGAAACGGGACACCGTCGCAGAAAATCTAGACAGAAGCATTCTCACAAACTTCTGTGTGATGTGAGCATGCAGCTCACAGAGCTCAACCTTTCCTTTGATGGTGCAGTTTTGAAACACTCCTTTTCTACAATCTGCGAGTGGACAGTTGGAGCGCCTTGAGGCCTGTGGTGGAAAGGAAATATCTTCACATAAAAACTAGGCAGAAGCATTCTCTGAAACTTCTTTCACGTGCGTGCATTAAATTCACAGATTTGAGCATTCCTTTTGACAGAGAAGTTTCGAAACACTTTTTTTGTAGAATGTGCTCGTGGAAATTTGGACCGCTTACAGTAATTCGTTGGAAACGGGACATCCTCACACAAAAACAAGACAGAAGCATTCTGACAGACTTCTGTGGGATATGTGCATTCAACTCACAGAGTTTAACCTTTTTTTCAATGTAGCAGTTTTGAAACACTCTTTTACTAGTATCTGCAAGTGGATATTTGGACCTGTCATAGGAATGCATTGGAAACGGGACACCCTCACCCAAAAACTAGACAGAAGCATTCTCAGAAACTTCTCTGTGATGTGAGCATTCAGCTCACAGAGTTGAACCTTTCTTTGGATAGAGCAGTTTTGCAACACTCTTTTTCTAGAATCTGCAAGTGGACATTTGGCGTGCCTTGAGGCCTGTGGTGGAAAAGAAATATCTTCACATAAAAACTAGACAGAAGCATTCTCTGAAACTTCTTTGTGGTGCGTGCATTAAATTCACAGAGTTGAACATTCCTTTTGACAGAGAAGTTTTGAAACACTTGTTTTGTAGAATCTGCAAGTGGAAATTTGGAAGGCTTATAGGAATTCGTTGGAAACCGGACACCTTCACACAAACAATAGACAAGCACTCTGACAAACTTTTGTGTGATCTGTGCATTCAACTCACAGAGTTGAACCTTCGTTTGCATGTAGCCGTTTTGAAACACTCTTTTTTGTAGAATCTGCAAGTGGATATTTGGACCGCTTAGAGGAATTCATTGGAAACGGGACACCCTCACACAAAAACTAGTCAGAAGCATTTTCACAAACTTCTGTGTTACGGGTGCATTCAACTCAAAGAGCTGAGCTCTTCTTTTGCTAGAGCAGTTTTGAAACACTGATTTTCTAGAATCTGCAAGTGGACATTTGGAGCGCTTTGAGGCCTGTGGTGCAAAGGAAATATCTTCACATAACAAGTAGACAGAAGCATTCTCTGAAACTTCTTTGTGGTGTGTGCATTCAGCTCACAGAGTTGAACATTCCTTTTGACAGAGAAGTTTTGAAACACTCTTTTCATAGAATCTGCAAGTGGATATTTGGACCGCTTATAGGAATTCGTTGGAAACGGGACAGCCTCACACAAAAACTAGACAGAAGCATTCTCACAAATGCTTCTGTGACGTGAGCATTCAGCTCACAGAGCTGAACCTTTCTTTTGATAAGGCAGTTTTGAAACACTCTTTTTCTAGAATCTGCAAGTGGACATTTGGAGCGCTTTTAGGCCTGTGGTGGAAAGGAAATATCTTCACTAAAAAACTAGACAGATGCATTTTCTGAAACTTCCTCGTGGTGCATGCAGTCACCCTCAGAGTTGAACATTCCTTTTGACTGAGAAGTTGTGAAACACTCTTTTTGTAGAAACTGCAAGTGGCAACTTGGACCGTTTATAGGAATTCATTGGAAACGGGACAACTTCTCACAAAAACTAGAGAAGAGCTTTCTCACAAACTTATCTGCGATGTGTGCATTCAACTCAGAGAGTTTAACTGTCTTTTACTGGATTAGTTTGGAAACACTCCTTTTGCAGTAGATGCAAGTGGTCATTCGGAAAGCTATGAGGCCTGTGGTCGAAAAGGTAACATCTTCACATATAACCTAGAAAGAAGCGTTCTCAGCAACGACTCTGTGTTGTTTGCATTCAATTCACATAGCGGAACATTCCTTTGGTTACAGCAGCCACGAAACACTCTTTTTGTATAATCTGCAATTGGACATTTGGAGAGCTCTGAGGCCTGCTGTGGAAAACGAAATGTCTTCACATAAAACCTAGAAAGAAGCATTCTCAGAAACCACTTTGTGATGTGTGCCTTCAACTCTCAGGGTTGAACATTCCTTTTGTTACAGCAGTTTTGAAACACACTTTTTCTAGAATCTCCATGTGGATATTTGGACCACTTATAGCAATTTGATGGAAACGAGACATCCTCATACACAAAGGAGACAGAAGCATTCCCACAAACTCCTTTCTGATGTGTGATCTCAACTCACAGATGTGAACCTTACTTTTGGTAGAGCAGTTTTGAAACCACCTTTTTCTAGAACATGCAAGTGGACATTTGGAGCGATTGGAGGCCTGTTTTCGAAAGGAAATATCTTCACATAACAAGTAGACAGAAGCATTCTCTGAAACTTCTTTGTGGTGTGTGCATTCACCTCACAGATTTGAACATTCCTTTTGACAGGGAAGTTTTGAAAGACTCTTTTTATGGCATCTGCAAGTGGATATTCGGACCGCTTCTTGGAATTCGTTGGAAACGGGACACCGTCGCAGAAAATCTAGACAGAAGCATTCTCACAAACTTCTGTGTGATGTGAGCATGCAGCTCACAGAGCTCAACCTTTCCTTTGATGGTGCAGTTTTGAAACACTCCTTTTCTACAATCTGCGAGTGGACAGTTGGAGCGCCTTGAGGCCTGTGGTGGAAAGGAAATATCTTCACATAAAAACTAGGCAGAAGCATTCTCTGAAACTTCTTTCACGTGCGTGCATTAAATTCACAGATTTGAGCATTCCTTTTGACAGAGAAGTTTCGAAACACTTTTTTTGTAGAATGTGCTCGTGGAAATTTGGACCGCTTACAGTAATTCGTTGGAAACGGGACATCCTCACACAAAAACAAGACAGAAGCATTCTGACAGACTTCTGTGGGATATGTGCATTCAACTCACAGAGTTTAACCTTTTTTTCAATGTAGCAGTTTTGAAACACTCTTTTACTAGTATCTGCAAGTGGATATTTGGACCTGTCATAGGAATGCATTGGAAACGGGACACCCTCACCCAAAAACTAGACAGAAGCATTCTCAGAAACTTCTCTGTGATGTGAGCATTCAGCTCACAGAGTTGAACCTTTCTTTGGATAGAGCAGTTTTGCAACACTCTTTTTCTAGAATCTGCAAGTGGACATTTGGCGTGCCTTGAGGCCTGTGGTGGAAAAGAAATATCTTCACATAAAAACTAGACAGAAGCATTCTCTGAAACTTCTTTGTGGTGCGTGCATTAAATTCACAGAGTTGAACATTCCTTTTGACAGAGAAGTTTTGAAACACTTGTTTTGTAGAATCTGCAAGTGGAAATTTGGAAGGCTTATAGGAATTCGTTGGAAACCGGACACCTTCACACAAACAATAGACAAGCACTCTGACAAACTTTTGTGTGATCTGTGCATTCAACTCACAGAGTTGAACCTTCGTTTGCATGTAGCCGTTTTGAAACACTCTTTTTTGTAGAATCTGCAAGTGGATATTTGGACCGCTTAGAGGAATTCATTGGAAACGGGACACCCTCACACAAAAACTAGTCAGAAGCATTTTCACAAACTTCTGTGTTACGGGTGCGTTCAACTCAAAGAGCTGAGCTCTTCTTTTGCTAGAGCAGTTTTGAAACACTGATTTTCTAGAATCTGCAAGTGGACATTTGGAGCGCTTTGAGGCCTGTGGTGCAAAGGAAATATCTTCACATAACAAGTAGACAGAAGCATTCTCTGAAACTTCTTTGTGGTGTGTGCATTCAGCTCACAGAGTTGAACATTCCTTTTGACAGAGAAGTTTTGAAACACTCTTTTCATAGAATCTGCAAGTGGATATTTGGACCGCTTATAGGAATTCGTTGGAAACGGGACAGCCTCACACAAAAACTAGACAGAAGCATTCTCACAAATGCTTCTGTGATGTGAGCATTCAGCTCACAGAGCTGAACCTTTCTTTTGATAAGGCAGTTTTGAAACACTCTTTTTCTAGAATCTGCAAGTGGACATTTGGAGCGCTTTTAGGCCTGTGGTGGAAAGGAAATATCTTCACTAAAAAACTAGACAGATGCATTTTCTGAAACTTCCTCGTGGTGCATGCAGTCACCCTCAGAGTTGAACATTCCTTTTGACTGAGAAGTTGTGAAACACTCTTTTTGTAGAAACTGCAAGTGGCAACTTGGACCGTTTATAGGAATTCATTGGAAACGGGACAACTTCTCACAAAAACTAGAGAAAAGCTTTCTCACAAACTTATCTGCGATGTGTGCATTCAACTCAGAGAGTTTAACTGTCTTTTACTGGATTAGTTTGGAAACACTCCTTTTGCAGTAGATGCAAGTGGTCATTCGGAAAGCTATGAGGCCTGTGGTCGAAAAGGTAACATCTTCACATATAACCTAGGAAGAAGCGTTCTCAGCAACGACTCTGTGTTGTTTGCATTCAATTCACATAGCGGAACATTCCTTTGGTTACAGCAGCCACGAAACACTCTTTTTGTATAATCTGCAATTGGACATTTGGAGAGCTCTGAGGCCTGCTGTGGAAAACGAAATGTCTTCACATAAAACCTAGAAAGAAGCATTCTCAGAAACCACTTTGTGATGTGTGCCTTCAACTCTCAGGGTTGAACATTCCTTTTGTTACAGCAGTTTTGAAACACACTTTTTCTAGAATCTCCATGTGGATATTTGGACCACTTATAGCAATTTGATGGAAACGAGACATCCTCATACACAAAGGAGACAGAAGCATTCCCACAAACTCCTTTCTGATGTGTGATCTCAACTCACAGATGTGAACCTTACTTTTGGTAGAGCAGTTTTGAAACCACCTTTTTCTAGAACATGCAAGTGGACATTTGGAGCGATTGGAGGCCTGTTTTCGAAAGGAAATATCTTCACATAGCAAGTAGACAGAAGCATTCTCTGAAACTTCTTTGTGGTGTGTGCATTCACCTCACAGATTTGAACATTCCTTTTGACAGGGAAGTTTTGAAAGACTCTTTTTATGGCATCTGCAAGTGGATATTCGGACCGCTTCTTGGAATTCGTTGGAAACGGGACACCGTCGCAGAAAATCTAGACAGAAGCATTCTCACAAACTTCTGTGTGATGTGAGCATGCAGCTCACAGAGCTCAACCTTTCCTTTGATGGTGCAGTTTTGAAACACTCCTTTTCTACAATCTGCGAGTGGACAGTTGGAGCGCCTTGAGGCCTGTGGTGGAAAGGAAATATCTTCACATAAAAACTAGGCAGAAGCATTCTCTGAAACTTCTTTCACGTGCGTGCATTAAATTCACAGATTTGAGCATTCCTTTTGACAGAGAAGTTTCGAAACACTTTTTTTGTAGAATGTGCTCGTGGAAATTTGGACCGCTTACAGTAATTCGTTGGTAACGGGACATCCTCACACAAAAACAAGACAGAAGCATTCTGACAGACTTCTGTGGGATATGTGCATTCAACTCACAGAGTTTAACCTTTTTTTCAATGTAGCAGTTTTGAAACACTCTTTTACTAGTATCTGCAAGTGGATATTTGGACCTGTCATAGGAATGCATTGGAAACGGGACACCCTCACCCAAAAACTAGACAGAAGCATTCTCAGAAACTTCTCTGTGATGTGAGCATTCAGCTCACAGAGTTGAACCTTTCTTTGGATAGAGCAGTTTTGCAACACTCTTTTTCTAGAATCTGCAAGTGGACATTTGGCGTGCCTTGAGGCCTGTGGTGGAAAAGAAATATCTTCACATAAAAACTAGACAGAAGCATTCTCTGAAACTTCTTTGTGGTGCGTGCATTAAATTCACAGAGTTGAACATTCCTTTTGACAGAGAAGTTTTGAAACACTTGTTTTGTAGAATCTGCAAGTGGAAATTTGGAAGGCTTATAGGAATTCGTTGGAAACCGGACACCTTCACACAAACAATAGACAAGCACTCTGACAAACTTTTGTGTGATCTGTGCATTCAACTCACAGAGTTGAACCTTCGTTTGCATGTAGCCGTTTTGAAACACTCTTTTTTGTAGAATCTGCAAGTGGATATTTGGACCGCTTAGAGGAATTCATTGGAAACGGGACACCCTCACACAAAAACTAGTCAGAAGCATTTTCACAAACTTCTGTGTTACGGGTGCGTTCAACTCAAAGAGCTGAGCTCTTCTTTTGCTAGAGCAGTTTTGAAACACTGATTTTCTAGAATCTGCAAGTGGACATTTGGAGCGCTTTGAGGCCTGTGGTGCAAAGGAAATATCTTCACATAACAAGTAGACAGAAGCATTCTCTGAAACTTCTTTGTGGTGTGTGCATTCAGCTCACAGAGTTGAACATTCCTTTTGACAGAGAAGTTTTGAAACACTCTTTTCATAGAATCTGCAAGTGGATATTTGGACCGCTTATAGGAATTCGTTGGAAACGGGACAGCCTCACACAAAAACTAGACAGAAGCATTCTCACAAATGCTTCTGTGATGTGAGCATTCAGCTCACAGAGCTGAACCTTTCTTTTGATAAGGCAGTTTTGAAACACTCTTTTTCTAGAATCTGCAAGTGGACATTTGGAGCGCTTTTAGGCCTGTGGTGGAAAGGAAATATCTTCACTAAAAAACTAGACAGATGCATTTTCTGAAACTTCCTCGTGGTGCATGCAGTCACCCTCAGAGTTGAACATTCCTTTTGACTGAGAAGTTGTGAAACACTCTTTTTGTAGAAACTGCAAGTGGCAACTTGGACCGTTTATAGGAATTCATTGGAAACGGGACAACTTCTCACAAAAACTAGAGAAAAGCTTTCTCACAAACTTATCTGCGATGTGTGCATTCAACTCAGAGAGTTTAACTGTCTTTTACTGGATTAGTTTGGAAACACTCCTTTTGCAGTAGATGCAAGTGGTCATTCGGAAAGCTATGAGGCCTGTGGTCGAAAAGGTAACATCTTCACATATAACCTAGGAAGAAGCGTTCTCAGCAACGACTCTGTGTTGTTTGCATTCAATTCACATAGCGGAACATTCCTTTGGTTACAGCAGCCACGAAACACTCTTTTTGTATAATCTGCAATTGGACATTTGGAGAGCTCTGAGGCCTGCTGTGGAAAACGAAATGTCTTCACATAAAACCTAGAAAGAAGCATTCTCAGAAACCACTTTGTGATGTGTGCCTTCAACTCTCAGGGTTGAACATTCCTTTTGTTACAGCAGTTTTGAAACACACTTTTTCTAGAATCTCCATGTGGATATTTGGACCACTTATAGCAATTTGATGGAAACGAGACATCCTCATACACAAAGGAGACAGAAGCATTCCCACAAACTCCTTTCTGATGTGTGATCTCAACTCACAGATGTGAACCTTACTTTTGGTAGAGCAGTTTTGAAACCACCTTTTTCTAGAACATGCAAGTGGACATTTGGAGCGATTGGAGGCCTGTTTTCGAAAGGAAATATCTTCACATAGCAAGTAGACAGAAGCATTCTCTGAAACTTCTTTGTGGTGTGTGCATTCACCTCACAGATTTGAACATTCCTTTTGACAGGGAAGTTTTGAAAGACTCTTTTTATGGCATCTGCAAGTGGATATTCGGACCGCTTCTTGGAATTCGTTGGAAACGGGACACCGTCGCAGAAAATCTAGACAGAAGCATTCTCACAAACTTCTGTGTGATGTGAGCATGCAGCTCACAGAGCTCAACCTTTCCTTTGATGGTGCAGTTTTGAAACACTCCTTTTCTACAATCTGCGAGTGGACAGTTGGAGCGCCTTGAGGCCTGTGGTGGAAAGGAAATATCTTCACATAAAAACTAGGCAGAAGCATTCTCTGAAACTTCTTTCACGTGCGTGCATTAAATTCACAGATTTGAGCATTCCTTTTGACAGAGAAGTTTCGAAACACTTTTTTTGTAGAATGTGCTCGTGGAAATTTGGACCGCTTACAGTAATTCGTTGGAAACGGGACATCCTCACACAAAAACAAGACAGAAGCATTCTGACAGACTTCTGTGGGATATGTGCATTCAACTCACAGAGTTTAACCTTTTTTTCAATGTAGCAGTTTTGAAACACTCTTTTACTAGTATCTGCAAGTGGATATTTGGACCTGTCATAGGAATGCATTGGAAACGGGACACCCTCACCCAAAAACTAGACAGAAGCATTCTCAGAAACTTCTCTGTGATGTGAGCATTCAGCTCACAGAGTTGAACCTTTCTTTGGATAGAGCAGTTTTGCAACACTCTTTTTCTAGAATCTGCAAGTGGACATTTGGCGTGCCTTGAGGCCTGTGGTGGAAAAGAAATATCTTCACATAAAAACTAGACAGAAGCATTCTCTGAAACTTCTTTGTGGTGCGTGCATTAAATTCACAGAGTTGAACATTCCTTTTGACAGAGAAGTTTTGAAACACTTGTTTTGTAGAATCTGCAAGTGGAAATTTGGAAGGCTTATAGGAATTCGTTGGAAACCGGACACCTTCACACAAACAATAGACAAGCACTCTGACAAACTTTTGTGTGATCTGTGCATTCAACTCACAGAGTTGAACCTTCGTTTGCATGTAGCCGTTTTGAAACACTCTTTTTTGTAGAATCTGCAAGTGGATATTTGGACCGCTTAGAGGAATTCATTGGAAACGGGACACCCTCACACAAAAACTAGTCAGAAGCATTTTCACAAACTTCTGTGTTACGGGTGCATTCAACTCAAAGAGCTGAGCTCTTCTTTTGCTAGAGCAGTTTTGAAACACTGATTTTCTAGAATCTGCAAGTGGACATTTGGAGCGCTTTGAGGCCTGTGGTGCAAAGGAAATATCTTCACATAACAAGTAGACAGAAGCATTCTCTGAAACTTCTTTGTGGTGTGTGCATTCAGCTCACAGAGTTGAACATTCCTTTTGACAGAGAAGTTTTGAAACACTCTTTTCATAGAATCTGCAAGTGGATATTTGGACCGCTTATAGGAATTCGTTGGAAACGGGACAGCCTCACACAAAAACTAGACAGAAGCATTCTCACAAATGCTTCTGTGACGTGAGCATTCAGCTCACAGAGCTGAACCTTTCTTTTGATAAGGCAGTTTTGAAACACTCTTTTTCTAGAATCTGCAAGTGGACATTTGGAGCGCTTTTAGGCCTGTGGTGGAAAGGAAATATCTTCACTAAAAAACTAGACAGATGCATTTTCTGAAACTTCCTCGTGGTGCATGCAGTCACCCTCAGAGTTGAACATTCCTTTTGACTGAGAAGTTGTGAAACACTCTTTTTGTAGAAACTGCAAGTGGCAACTTGGACCGTTTATAGGAATTCATTGGAAACGGGACAACTTCTCACAAAAACTAGAGAAGAGCTTTCTCACAAACTTATCTGCGATGTGTGCATTCAACTCAGAGAGTTTAACTGTCTTTTACTGGATTAGTTTGGAAACACTCCTTTTGCAGTAGATGCAAGTGGTCATTCGGAAAGCTATGAGGCCTGTGGTCGAAAAGGTAACATCTTCACATATAACCTAGAAAGAAGCGTTCTCAGCAACGACTCTGTGTTGTTTGCATTCAATTCACATAGCGGAACATTCCTTTGGTTACAGCAGCCACGAAACACTCTTTTTGTATAATCTGCAATTGGACATTTGGAGAGCTCTGAGGCCTGCTGTGGAAAACGAAATGTCTTCACATAAAACCTAGAAAGAAGCATTCTCAGAAACCACTTTGTGATGTGTGCCTTCAACTCTCAGGGTTGAACATTCCTTTTGTTACAGCAGTTTTGAAACACACTTTTTCTAGAATCTCCATGTGGATATTTGGACCACTTATAGCAATTTGATGGAAACGAGACATCCTCATACACAAAGGAGACAGAAGCATTCCCACAAACTCCTTTCTGATGTGTGATCTCAACTCACAGATGTGAACCTTACTTTTGGTAGAGCAGTTTTGAAACCACCTTTTTCTAGAACATGCAAGTGGACATTTGGAGCGATTGGAGGCCTGTTTTCGAAAGGAAATATCTTCACATAACAAGTAGACAGAAGCATTCTCTGAAACTTCTTTGTGGTGTGTGCATTCACCTCACAGATTTGAACATTCCTTTTGACAGGGAAGTTTTGAAAGACTCTTTTTATGGCATCTGCAAGTGGATATTCGGACCGCTTCTTGGAATTCGTTGGAAACGGGACACCGTCGCAGAAAATCTAGACAGAAGCATTCTCACAAACTTCTGTGTGATGTGAGCATGCAGCTCACAGAGCTCAACCTTTCCTTTGATGGTGCAGTTTTGAAACACTCCTTTTCTACAATCTGCGAGTGGACAGTTGGAGCGCCTTGAGGCCTGTGGTGGAAAGGAAATATCTTCACATAAAAACTAGGCAGAAGCATTCTCTGAAACTTCTTTCACGTGCGTGCATTAAATTCACAGATTTGAGCATTCCTTTTGACAGAGAAGTTTCGAAACACTTTTTTTGTAGAATGTGCTCGTGGAAATTTGGACCGCTTACAGTAATTCGTTGGAAACGGGACATCCTCACACAAAAACAAGACAGAAGCATTCTGACAGACTTCTGTGGGATATGTGCATTCAACTCACAGAGTTTAACCTTTTTTTCAATGTAGCAGTTTTGAAACACTCTTTTACTAGTATCTGCAAGTGGATATTTGGACCTGTCATAGGAATGCATTGGAAACGGGACACCCTCACCCAAAAACTAGACAGAAGCATTCTCAGAAACTTCTCTGTGATGTGAGCATTCAGCTCACAGAGTTGAACCTTTCTTTGGATAGAGCAGTTTTGCAACACTCTTTTTCTAGAATCTGCAAGTGGACATTTGGCGTGCCTTGAGGCCTGTGGTGGAAAAGAAATATCTTCACATAAAAACTAGACAGAAGCATTCTCTGAAACTTCTTTGTGGTGCGTGCATTAAATTCACAGAGTTGAACATTCCTTTTGACAGAGAAGTTTTGAAACACTTGTTTTGTAGAATCTGCAAGTGGAAATTTGGAAGGCTTATAGGAATTCGTTGGAAACCGGACACCTTCACACAAACAATAGACAAGCACTCTGACAAACTTTTGTGTGATCTGTGCATTCAACTCACAGAGTTGAACCTTCGTTTGCATGTAGCCGTTTTGAAACACTCTTTTTTGTAGAATCTGCAAGTGGATATTTGGACCGCTTAGAGGAATTCATTGGAAACGGGACACCCTCACACAAAAACTAGTCAGAAGCATTTTCACAAACTTCTGTGTTACGGGTGCGTTCAACTCAAAGAGCTGAGCTCTTCTTTTGCTAGAGCAGTTTTGAAACACTGATTTTCTAGAATCTGCAAGTGGACATTTGGAGCGCTTTGAGGCCTGTGGTGCAAAGGAAATATCTTCACATAACAAGTAGACAGAAGCATTCTCTGAAACTTCTTTGTGGTGTGTGCATTCAGCTCACAGAGTTGAACATTCCTTTTGACAGAGAAGTTTTGAAACACTCTTTTCATAGAATCTGCAAGTGGATATTTGGACCGCTTATAGGAATTCGTTGGAAACGGGACAGCCTCACACAAAAACTAGACAGAAGCATTCTCACAAATGCTTCTGTGATGTGAGCATTCAGCTCACAGAGCTGAACCTTTCTTTTGATAAGGCAGTTTTGAAACACTCTTTTTCTAGAATCTGCAAGTGGACATTTGGAGCGCTTTTAGGCCTGTGGTGGAAAGGAAATATCTTCACTAAAAAACTAGACAGATGCATTTTCTGAAACTTCCTCGTGGTGCATGCAGTCACCCTCAGAGTTGAACATTCCTTTTGACTGAGAAGTTGTGAAACACTCTTTTTGTAGAAACTGCAAGTGGCAACTTGGACCGTTTATAGGAATTCATTGGAAACGGGACAACTTCTCACAAAAACTAGAGAAAAGCTTTCTCACAAACTTATCTGCGATGTGTGCATTCAACTCAGAGAGTTTAACTGTCTTTTACTGGATTAGTTTGGAAACACTCCTTTTGCAGTAGATGCAAGTGGTCATTCGGAAAGCTATGAGGCCTGTGGTCGAAAAGGTAACATCTTCACATATAACCTAGGAAGAAGCGTTCTCAGCAACGACTCTGTGTTGTTTGCATTCAATTCACATAGCGGAACATTCCTTTGGTTACAGCAGCCACGAAACACTCTTTTTGTATAATCTGCAATTGGACATTTGGAGAGCTCTGAGGCCTGCTGTGGAAAACGAAATGTCTTCACATAAAACCTAGAAAGAAGCATTCTCAGAAACCACTTTGTGATGTGTGCCTTCAACTCTCAGGGTTGAACATTCCTTTTGTTACAGCAGTTTTGAAACACACTTTTTCTAGAATCTCCATGTGGATATTTGGACCACTTATAGCAATTTGATGGAAACGAGACATCCTCATACACAAAGGAGACAGAAGCATTCCCACAAACTCCTTTCTGATGTGTGATCTCAACTCACAGATGTGAACCTTACTTTTGGTAGAGCAGTTTTGAAACCACCTTTTTCTAGAACATGCAAGTGGACATTTGGAGCGATTGGAGGCCTGTTTTCGAAAGGAAATATCTTCACATAGCAAGTAGACAGAAGCATTCTCTGAAACTTCTTTGTGGTGTGTGCATTCACCTCACAGATTTGAACATTCCTTTTGACAGGGAAGTTTTGAAAGACTCTTTTTATGGCATCTGCAAGTGGATATTCGGACCGCTTCTTGGAATTCGTTGGAAACGGGACACCGTCGCAGAAAATCTAGACAGAAGCATTCTCACAAACTTCTGTGTGATGTGAGCATGCAGCTCACAGAGCTCAACCTTTCCTTTGATGGTGCAGTTTTGAAACACTCCTTTTCTACAATCTGCGAGTGGACAGTTGGAGCGCCTTGAGGCCTGTGGTGGAAAGGAAATATCTTCACATAAAAACTAGGCAGAAGCATTCTCTGAAACTTCTTTCACGTGCGTGCATTAAATTCACAGATTTGAGCATTCCTTTTGACAGAGAAGTTTCGAAACACTTTTTTTGTAGAATGTGCTCGTGGAAATTTGGACCGCTTACAGTAATTCGTTGGAAACGGGACATCCTCACACAAAAACAAGACAGAAGCATTCTGACAGACTTCTGTGGGATATGTGCATTCAACTCACAGAGTTTAACCTTTTTTTCAATGTAGCAGTTTTGAAACACTCTTTTACTAGTATCTGCAAGTGGATATTTGGACCTGTCATAGGAATGCATTGGAAACGGGACACCCTCACCCAAAAACTAGACAGAAGCATTCTCAGAAACTTCTCTGTGATGTGAGCATTCAGCTCACAGAGTTGAACCTTTCTTTGGATAGAGCAGTTTTGCAACACTCTTTTTCTAGAATCTGCAAGTGGACATTTGGCGTGCCTTGAGGCCTGTGGTGGAAAAGAAATATCTTCACATAAAAACTAGACAGAAGCATTCTCTGAAACTTCTTTGTGGTGCGTGCATTAAATTCACAGAGTTGAACATTCCTTTTGACAGAGAAGTTTTGAAACACTTGTTTTGTAGAATCTGCAAGTGGAAATTTGGAAGGCTTATAGGAATTCGTTGGAAACCGGACACCTTCACACAAACAATAGACAAGCACTCTGACAAACTTTTGTGTGATCTGTGCATTCAACTCACAGAGTTGAACCTTCGTTTGCATGTAGCCGTTTTGAAACACTCTTTTTTGTAGAATCTGCAAGTGGATATTTGGACCGCTTAGAGGAATTCATTGGAAACGGGACACCCTCACACAAAAACTAGTCAGAAGCATTTTCACAAACTTCTGTGTTACGGGTGCATTCAACTCAAAGAGCTGAGCTCTTCTTTTGCTAGAGCAGTTTTGAAACACTGATTTTCTAGAATCTGCAAGTGGACATTTGGAGCGCTTTGAGGCCTGTGGTGCAAAGGAAATATCTTCACATAACAAGTAGACAGAAGCATTCTCTGAAACTTCTTTGTGGTGTGTGCATTCAGCTCACAGAGTTGAACATTCCTTTTGACAGAGAAGTTTTGAAACACTCTTTTCATAGAATCTGCAAGTGGATATTTGGACCGCTTATAGGAATTCGTTGGAAACGGGACAGCCTCACACAAAAACTAGACAGAAGCATTCTCACAAATGCTTCTGTGACGTGAGCATTCAGCTCACAGAGCTGAACCTTTCTTTTGATAAGGCAGTTTTGAAACACTCTTTTTCTAGAATCTGCAAGTGGACATTTGGAGCGCTTTTAGGCCTGTGGTGGAAAGGAAATATCTTCACTAAAAAACTAGACAGATGCATTTTCTGAAACTTCTTCGTGGTGCATGCAGTCACCCTCAGAGTTGAACATTCCTTTTGACTGAGAAGTTGTGAAACACTCTTTTTGTAGAAACTGCAAGTGGCAACTTGGACCGTTTATAGGAATTCATTGGAAACGGGACAACTTCTCACAAAAACTAGAGAAGAGCTTTCTCACAAACTTATCTGCGATGTGTGCATTCAACTCAGAGAGTTTAACTGTCTTTTACTGGATTAGTTTGGAAACACTCCTTTTGCAGTAGATGCAAGTGGTCATTCGGAAAGCTATGAGGCCTGTGGTCGAAAAGGTAACATCTTCACATATAACCTAGAAAGAAGCGTTCTCAGCAACGACTCTGTGTTGTTTGCATTCAATTCACATTGCGGAACATTCCTTTGGTTACAGCAGCCACGAAACACTCTTTTTGTATAATCTGCAATTGGACATTTGGAGAGCTCTGAGGCCTGCTGTGGAAAACGAAATGTCTTCACATAAAACCTAGAAAGAAGCATTCTCAGAAACCACTTTGTGATGTGTGCCTTCAACTCTCAGGGTTGAACATTCCTTTTGTTACAGCAGTTTTGAAACACACTTTTTCTAGAATCTCCATGTGGATATTTGGACCACTTATAGCAATTTGATGGAAACGAGACATCCTCATACACAAAGGAGACAGAAGCATTCCCACAAACTCCTTTCTGATGTGTGATCTCAACTCACAGATGTGAACCTTACTTTTGGTAGAGCAGTTTTGAAACCACCTTTTTCTAGAACATGCAAGTGGACATTTGGAGCGATTGGAGGCCTGTTTTCGAAA
This sequence comes from Pongo abelii, assembly GCF_028885655.2. Lineage (NCBI taxonomy): Eukaryota > Metazoa > Chordata > Mammalia > Primates > Hominidae > Pongo > Pongo abelii. Next base: position 37,410,236 of record NC_072003.2, read on the forward strand.
GGAAATATCTTCACATAACAAGTAGACAGAAGCATTCTCTGAAACTTCTTTGTGGTGTGTGCATTCACCTCACAGATTTGAACATTCCTTTTGACAGGGAAGTTTTGAAAGACTCTTTTTATGGCATCTGCAAGTGGATATTCGGACCGCTTCTTGGAATTCGTTGGAAACAGGACACCGTCGCAGAAAATCTAGACAGAAGCATTCTCACAAACTTCTGTGTGATGTGAGCATGCAGCTCACAGAGCTCAACCTTTCCTTTGATGGTGCAGTTTTGAAACACTCCTTTTCTACAATCTGCGAGTGGACAGTTGGAGCGCCTTGAGGCCTGTGGTGGAAAGGAAATATCTTCACATAAAAACTAGGCAGAAGCATTCTCTGAAACTTCTTTCTCGTGCGTGCATTAAATTCACAGATTTGAGCATTCCTTTTGACAGAGAAGTTTCGAAACACTTTTTTTGTAGAATGTGCTCGTGGAAATTTGGACCGCTTACAGTAATTCGTTGGAAACGGGACATCTTCACACAAAAACAAGACAGAAGCATTCTGACAGACTTCTGTGGGATATGTGCATTCAACTCACAGAGTTTAACCTTTTTTTCAATGTAGCAGTTTTGAAACACTCTTTTACTAGTATCTGCAAGTGGATATTTGGACCTGTCATAGGAATGCATTGGAAACGGGACACCCTCACCCAAAAACTAGACAGAAGCATTCTCAGAAACTTCTCTGTGATGTGAGCATTCAGCTCACAGAGTTGAACCTTTCTTTGGATAGAGCAGTTTTGCAACACTCTTTTTCTAGAATCTGCAAGTGGACATTTGGCGTGCCTTGAGGCCTGTGGTGGAAAAGAAATATCTTCACATAAAAACTAGACAGAAGCATTCTCTGAAACTTCTCTGTGGTGCGTGCATTAAATTCACAGAGTTGAACATTCCTTTTGACAGAGAAGTTTTGAAACACTTGTTTTGTAGAATCTGCAAGTGGAAATTTGGAAGGCTTATAGGAATTCGTTGGAAACCGGACACCTTCACACAAAAAATAGACAAGCACTCTGACAAACTTTTGTGTGATCTGTGCATTCAACTCACAGAGTTGAACCTTCGTTTGCATGTAGCCGTTTTGAAACACTCTTTTTTGTAGAATCTGCAAGTGGATATTTGGACCGCTTAGAGGAATTCATTGGAAACGGGACACCCTCACACAAAAACTAGTCAGAAGCATTTTCACAAACTTCTGTGTTACGGGTGCGTTCAACTCAAAGAGCTGAGCTCTTCTTTTGCTAGAGCAGTTTTGAAACACTGATTTTCTAGAATCTGCAAGTGGACATTTGGAGCGCTTTGAGGCCTGTGGTGCAAAGGAAATATCTTCACATAACAAGTAGACAGAAGCATTCTCTGAAACTTCTTTGTGGTGTGTGCATTCAGCTCACAGAGTTGAACATTCCTTTTGACAGAGAAGTTTTGAAACACTCTTTTCATAGAATCTGCAAGTGGATATTTGGACCGCTTATAGGAATTCGTTGGAAACGGGACAGCCTCACACAAAAACTAGACAGAAGCATTCTCACAAATGCTTCTGTGACGTGAGCATTCAGCTCACAGAGCTGAACCTTTCTTTTGATAAGGCAGTTTTGAAACACTCTTTTTCTAGAATCTGCAAGTGGACATTTGGAGCGCTTTTAGGCCTGTGGTGGAAAGGAAATATCTTCACTAAAAAACTAGACAGATGCATTTTCTGAAACTTCCTCGTGGTGCATGCAGTCACCCTCAGAGTTGAACATTCCTTTTGACTGAGAAGTTGTGAAACACTCTTTTTGTAGAAACTGCAAGTGGCAACTTGGACCGTTTATAGGAATTCATTGGAAACGGGACAACTTCTCACAAAAACTAGAGAAAAGCTTTCTCACAAACTTATCTGCGATGTGTGCATTCAACTCAGAGAGTTTAACCGTCTTTTACTGGATTAGTTTGGAAACACTCCTTTTGCAGTAGATGCAAGTGGTCATTCGGAAAGCTATGAGGCCTGTGGTCGAAAAGGTAACATCTTCACATATAACCTAGAAAGAAGCGTTCTCAGCAACGACTCTGTGTTGTTTGCATTCAATTCACATAGCGGAACATTCCTTTGGTTACAGCAGCCACGAAACACTCTTTTTGTATAATCTGCAATTGGACATTTGGAGAGCTCTGAGGCCTGCTGTGGAAAACGAAATGTCTTCACATAAAACCTAGAAAGAAGCATTCTCAGAAACCACTTTGTGATGGGTGCCTTCAACTCTCAGGGTTGAACATTCCTTTTGTTACAGCAGTTTTGAAACACACATTTTCTAGAATCTCCATGTGGATATTTGGACCACTTATAGCAATTTGATGGAAACGAGACATCCTCATACACAAAGGAGACAGAAGCATTCCCACAAGCTCCTTTCTGATGTGTGATCTCAACTCACAGATGTGAATCTTACTTTTGGTAGAGCAGTTTTGAAACCACCTTTTTCTAGAATATGCAAGTGGACATTTGGAGCGATTGGAGGCCTGTTTTCGAAAGGAAATATCTTCACATAACAAGTAGACAGAAGCATTCTCTGAAACTTCTTTGTGGTGTGTGCATTCACCTCACAGATTTGAACATTCCTTTTGACAGGGAAGTTTTGAAAGACTCTTTTTATGGCATCTGCAAGTGGATATTCGGACCGCTTCTTGGAATTCGTTGGAAATGGGACACCGTCGCAGAAAATCTAGACAGAAGCATTCTCACAAACTTCTGTGTGATGTGAGCATGCAGCTCACAGAGCTCAACCTTTCTTTTGATGGTGCAGTTTTGAAACACTCCTTTTCAACAATCTGCGAGTGGACAGTTGGAGCGCCTTGAGGCCTGTGGTGGAAAGGAAATATCTTCACATAAAAACTAGGCAGAAGCATTCTCTGAAACTTCTTTCTCATGCGTGCATTAAATTCACAGATTTGAGCATTCCTTTTGACAGAGAAGTTTCGAAACACTTTTTTTGTAGAATGTGCTCGTGGAAATTTGGACCGCTTACAGTAATTCGTTGGAAACGGGACATCTTCACACAAAAACAAGACAGAAGCATTCTGACAGACTTCTGTGGGATATGTGCATTCAACTCACAGAGTTTAACCTTTTTTTCAATGTAGCAGTTTTGAAACACTCTTTTACTAGTATCTGCAAGTGGATATTTGGACCTGTCATAGGAATGCATTGGAAACGGGACACCCTCACCCAAAAACTAGACAGAAGCATTCTCAGAAACTTCTCTGTGATGTGAGCATTCAGCTCACAGAGTTGAACCTTTCTTTGGATAGAGCAGTTTTGCAACACTCTTTTTCTAGAATCTGCAAGTGGACATTTGGCGTGCCTTGAGGCCTGTGGTGGAAAAGAAATATCTTCACATAAAAACTAGACAGAAGCATTCTCTGAAACTTCTCTGTGGTGCGTGCATTAAATTCACAGAGTTGAACATTCCTTTTGACAGAGAAGTTTTGAAACACTTGTTTTGTAGAATCTGCAAGTGGAAATTTGGAAGGCTTATAGGAATTTGTTGGAAACCGGACACCTTCACACAAAAAATAGACAAGCACTCTGACAAACTTTTGTGTGATCTGTGCATTCAACTCACAGAGTTGAACCTTCGTTTGCATGTAGCCGTTTTGAAACACTCTTTTTTGTAGAATCTGCAAGTGGATATTTGGACCGCTTAGAGGAATTCATTGGAAACGGGACACCCTCACACAAAAACTAGTCAGAAGCATTTTCACAAACTTCTGTGTTACGGGTGCGTTCAACTCAAAGAGCTGAGCTCTTCTTTTGCTAGAGCAGTTTTGAAACACTGATTTTCTAGAATCTGCAAGTGGACATTTGGAGCGCTTTGAGGCCTGTGGTGCAAAGGAAATATCTTCACATAACAAGTAGACAGAAGCATTCTCTGAAACTTCTTTGTGGTGTGTGCATTCAGCTCACAGAGTTGAACATTCCTTTTGACAGAGAAGTTTTGAAACACTCTTTTCATAGAATCTGCAAGTGGATATTTGGACCGCTTATAGGAATTCGTTGGAAACGGGACAGCCTCACACAAAAACTAGACAGAAGCATTCTCACAAATGCTTCTGTGACGTGAGCATTCAGCTCACAGAGCTGAACCTTTCTTTTGATAAGGCAGTTTTGAAACACTCTTTTTCTAGAATCTGCAAGTGGACATTTGGAGCGCTTTTAGGCCTGTGGTGGAAAGGAAATATCTTCACTAAAAAACTAGACAGATGCATTTTCTGAAACTTCCTCGTGGTGCATGCAGTCACCCTCAGAGTTGAACATTCCTTTTGACTGAGAAGTTGTGAAACACTCTTTTTGTAGAAACTGCAAGTGGCAACTTGGACCGTTTATAGGAATTCATTGGAAACGGGACAACTTCTCACAAAAACTAGAGAAAAGCTTTCTCACAAACTTATCTGCGATGTGTGCATTCAACTCACAGAGTTTAACCGTCTTTTACTGGATTAGTTTGGAAACACTCCTTTTGCAGTAGATGCAAGTGGTCATTCGGAAAGCTATGAGGCCTGTGGTCGAAAAGGTAACATCTTCACATTTAACCTAGAAAGAAGCGTTCTCAGCAACGACTCTGTGTTGTTTGCATTCAATTCACATAGCGGAACATTCCTTTGGTTACAGCAGCCACGAAACACTCTTTTTGTATAATCTGCAATTGGACATTTGGAGAGCTCTGAGGCCTGCTGTGGAAAACGAAATGTCTTCACATAAAACCTAGAAAGAAGCATTCTCAGAAACCACTTTGTGATGGGTGCCTTCAACTCTCAGGGTTGAACATTCCTTTTGTTACAGCAGTTTTGAAACACACTTTTTCTAGAATCTCCATGTGGATATTTGGACCACTTATAGCAATTTGATGGAAACGAGACATCCTCATACACAAAGGAGACAGAAGCATTCCCACAAACTCCTTTCTGATGTGTGATCTCAACTCACAGATGTGAACCTTACTTTTGGTAGAGCAGTTTTGAAACCACCTTTTTCTAGAATATGCAAGTGGACATTTGGAGCGATAGGAGGCCTGTTTTCGAAAGGAAATATCTTCACATAACAAGTAGACAGAAGCATTCTCTGAAACTTCTTTGTGGTGTGTGCATTCACCTCACAGATTTGAACATTCCTTTTGACAGGGAAGTTTTGAAAGACTCTTTTTATGGCATCTGCAAGTGGATATTCGGACCGCTTCTTGGAATTCGTTGGAAACGGGACACTGTCGCAGAAAATCTAGACAGAAGCATTCTCACAAACTTCTGTGTGATGTGAGCATGCAGCTCACAGAGCTCAACCTTTCCTTTGATGGTGCAGTTTTGAAACACTCCTTTTCAACAATCTGCGAGTGGACAGTTGGAGCGCCTTGAGGCCTGTGGTGGAAAGGAAATATCTTCACATAAAAACTAGGCAGAAGCATTCTCTGAAACTTCTTTCTCGTGCGTGCATTAAATTCACAGATTTGAGCATTCCTTTTGACAGAGAAGTTTTGAAACACTTTTTTTGTAGAATGTGCTCGTGGAAATTTGGACCGCTTACAGTAATTCGTTGGAAACGGGACATCTTCACACAAAAACAAGACAGAAGCATTCTGACAGACTTCTGTGGGATATGTGCATTCAACTCACAGAGTTTAACCTTTTTTTCAATGGAGCAGTTTTGAAACACTCTTTTACTAGTATCTGCAAGTGGATATTTGGACCTGTCATAGGAATGCATTGGAAACGGGACACCCTCACCCAAAAACTAGACAGAAGCATTCTCAGAAACTTCTCTGTGATGTGAGCATTCAGCTCACAGAGTTGAACCTTTCTTTTGATAGAGCAGTTTTGCAACACTCTTTTTCTAGAATCTGCAAGTGGACATTTGGCGTGCCTTGAGGCCTGTGGTGGAAAAGAAATATCTTCACATAAAAACTAGACAGAAGCATTCTCTGAAACTTCTTTGTGGTGCGTGCATTAAATTCACAGAGTTGAACATTCCTTTTGACAGAGAAGTTTTGAAACACTTGTTTTGTAGAATCTGCAAGTGGAAATTTGGAAGGCTTATAGGAATTCATTGGAAACCGGACACCTTCACACAAAAAATAGACAAGCACTCTGACAAACTTTTGTGTGATCTGTGCATTCAACTCACAGAGTTGAACCTTCGTTTGCATGTAGCCGTTTTGAAACACTCTTTTTTGTAGAATCTGCAAGTGGATATTTGGACCGCTTAGAGGAATTCATTGGAAACGGGACACCCTCACACAAAAACTAGTCAGAAGCATTTTCACAAACTTCTGTGTTACGGGTGCGTTCAACTCAAAGAGCTGAGCTCTTCTTTTGCTAGAGCAGTTTTGAAACACTGATTTTCTAGAATCTGCAAGTGGACATTTGGAGCGCTTTGAGGCCTGTGGTGCAAAGGAAATATCTTCACATAACAAGTAGACAGAAGCATTCTCTGAAACTTCTTTGTGGTGTGTGCATTCAGCTCACAGAGTTGAACATTCCTTTTGACAGAGAAGTTTTGAAACACTCTTTTCATAGAATCTGCAAGTGGATATTTGGACCGCTTATAGGAATTCGTTGGAAACGGGACAGCCTCACACAAAAACTAGACAGAAGCATTCTCACAAATGCTTCTGTGACGTGAGCATTCAGCTCACAGAGCTGAACCTTTCTTTTGATAAGGCAGTTTTGAAACACTCTTTTTCTAGAATCTGCAAGTGGACATTTGGAGCGCTTTTAGGCCTGTGGTGGAAAGGAAATATCTTCACTAAAAAACTAGACAGATGCATTTTCTGAAACTTCCTCGTGGTGCATGCAGTCACCCTCAGAGTTGAACATTCCTTTTGACTGAGAAGTTGTGAAACACTCTTTTTGTAGAAACTGCAAGTGGCAACTTGGACCGTTTATAGGAATTCATTGGAAACGGGACAACTTCTCACAAAAACTAGAGAAAAGCTTTCTCACAAACTTATCTGCGATGTGTGCATTCAACTCACAGAGTTTAACTGTCTTTTACTGGATTAGTTTGGAAACACTCCTTTTGCAGTAGATGCAAGTGGTCATTCGGAAAGCTATGAGGCCTGTGGTCGAAAAGGTAACATCTTCACATATAACCTAGGAAGAAGCGTTCTCAGCAACGACTCTGTGTTGTTTGCATTCAATTCACATAGCGGAACATTCCTTTGGTTACAGCAGCCACGAAACACTCTTTTTGTATAATCTGCAATTGGACATTTGGAGAGCTCTGAGGCCTGCTGTGGAAAACGAAATGTCTTCACATAAAACCTAGAAAGAAGCATTCTCAGAAACCACTTTGTGATGTGTGCCTTCAACTCTCAGGGTTGAACATTCCTTTTGTTACAGCAGTTTTGAAACACACTTTTTCTAGAATCTCCATGTGGATATTTGGACCACTTATAGCAATTTGATGGAAACGAGACATCCTCATACACAAAGGAGACAGAAGCATTCCCACAAACTCCTTTCTGATGTGTGATCTCAACTCACAGATGTGAACCTTACTTTTGGTAGAGCAGTTTTGAAACCACCTTTTTCTAGAACATGCAAGTGGACATTTGGAGCGATTGGAGGCCTGTTTTCGAAAGGAAATATCTTCACATAACAAGTAGACAGAAGCATTCTCTGAAACTTCTTTGTGGTGTGTGCATTCACCTCACAGATTTGAACATTCCTTTTGACAGGGAAGTTTTGAAAGACTCTTTTTATGGCATCTGCAAGTGGATATTCGGACCGCTTCTTGGAATTCGTTGGAAACGGGACACCGTCGCAGAAAATCTAGACAGAAGCATTCTCACAAACTTCTGTGTGATGTGAGCATGCAGCTCACAGAGCTCAACCTTTCCTTTGATGGTGCAGTTTTGAAACACTCCTTTTCTACAATCTGCGAGTGGACAGTTGGAGCGCCTTGAGGCCTGTGGTGGAAAGGAAATATCTTCACATAAAAACTAGGCAGAAGCATTCTCTGAAACTTCTTTCTCGTGCGTGCATTAAATTCACAGATTTGAGCATTCCTTTTGACAGAGAAGTTTCGAAACACTTTTTTTGTAGAATGTGCTCGTGGAAATTTGGACCGCTTACAGTAATTCGTTGGAAACGGGACATCTTCACACAAAAACAAGACAGAAGCATTCTGACAGACTTCTGTGGGATATGTGCATTCAACTCACAGAGTTTAACCTTTTTTTCAATGGAGCAGTTTTGAAACACTCTTTTACTAGTATCTGCAAGTGGATATTTGGACCTGTCATAGGAATGCATTGGAAACGGGACACCCTCACCCAAAAACTAGACAGAAGCATTCTCAGAAACTTCTCTGTGATGTGAGCATTCAGCTCACAGAGTTGAACCTTTCTTTTGATAGAGCAGTTTTGCAACACTCTTTTTCTAGAATCTGCAAGTGGACATTTGGCGTGCCTTGAGGCCTGTGGTGGAAAAGAAATATCTTCACATAAAAACTAGACAGAAGCATTCTCTGAAACTTCTTTGTGGTGCGTGCATTAAATTCACAGAGTTGAACATTCCTTTTGACAGAGAAGTTTTGAAACACTTGTTTTGTAGAATCTGCAAGTGGAAATTTGGAAGGCTTATAGGAATTCATTGGAAACCGGACACCTTCACACAAAAAATAGACAAGCACTCTGACAAACTTTTGTGTGATCTGTGCATTCAACTCACAGAGTTGAACCTTCGTTTGCATGTAGCCGTTTTGAAACACTCTTTTTTGTAGAATCTGCAAGTGGATATTTGGACCGCTTAGAGGAATTCATTGGAAACGGGACACCCTCACACAAAAACTAGTCAGAAGCATTTTCACAAACTTCTGTGTTACGGGTGCGTTCAACTCAAAGAGCTGAGCTCTTCTTTTGCTAGAGCAGTTTTGAAACACTGATTTTCTAGAATCTGCAAGTGGACATTTGGAGCGCTTTGAGGCCTGTGGTGCAAAGGAAATATCTTCACATAACAAGTAGACAGAAGCATTCTCTGAAACTTCTTTGTGGTGTGTGCATTCAGCTCACAGAGTTGAACATTCCTTTTGACAGAGAAGTTTTGAAACACTCTTTTCATAGAATCTGCAAGTGGATATTTGGACCGCTTATAGGAATTCGTTGGAAACGGGACAGCCTCACACAAAAACTAGACAGAAGCATTCTCACAAATGCTTCTGTGACGTGAGCATTCAGCTCACAGAGCTGAACCTTTCTTTTGATAAGGCAGTTTTGAAACACTCTTTTTCTAGAATCTGCAAGTGGACATTTGGAGCGCTTTTAGGCCTGTGGTGGAAAGGAAATATCTTCACTAAAAAACTAGACAGATGCATTTTCTGAAACTTCCTCGTGGTGCATGCAGTCACCCTCAGAGTTGAACATTCCTTTTGACTGAGAAGTTGTGAAACACTCTTTTTGTAGAAACTGCAAGTGGCAACTTGGACCGTTTATAGGAATTCATTGGAAACGGGACAACTTCTCACAAAAACTAGAGAAAAGCTTTCTCACAAACTTATCTGCGATGTGTGCATTCAACTCACAGAGTTTAACCGTCTTTTACTGGATTAGTTTGGAAACACTCCTTTTGCAGTAGATGCAAGTGGTCATTCGGAAAGCTATGAGGCCTGTGGTCGAAAAGGTAACATCTTCACATATAACCTAGAAAGAAGCGTTCTCAGCAACGACTCTGTGTTGTTTGCATTCAATTCACATAGCGGAACATTCCTTTGGTTACAGCAGCCACGAAACACTCTTTTTGTATAATCTGCAATTGGACATTTGGAGAGCTCTGAGGCCTGCTGTGGAAAACGAAATGTCTTCACATAAAACCTAGAAAGAAGCATTCTCAGAAACCACTTTGTGATGGGTGCCTTCAACTCTCAGGGTTGAACATTCCTTTTGTTACAGCAGTTTTGAAACACACTTTTTCTAGAATCTCCATGTGGATATTTGGACCACTTATAGCAATTTGATGGAAACGAGACATCCTCATACACAAAGGAGACAGAAGCATTCCCACAAGCTCCTTTCTGATGTGTGATCTCAACTCACAGATGTGAACCTTACTTTTGGTAGAGCAGTTTTGAAACCACCTTTTTCTAGAATATGCAAGTGGACATTTGGAGCGATTGGAGGCCTGTTTTCGAAAGGAAATATCTTCACATAACAAGTAGACAGAAGCATTCTCTGAAACTTCTTTGTGGTGTGTGCATTCACCTCACAGATTTGAACATTCCTTTTGACAGGGAAGTTTTGAAAGACTCTTTTTATGGCATCTGCAAGTGGATATTCGGACCGCTTCTTGGAATTCGTTGGAAACGGGACACCGTCGCAGAAAATCTAGACAGAAGCATTCTCACAAACTTCTGTGTGATGTGAGCATGCAGCTCACAGAGCTCTACCTTTCTTTTGATGGTGCAGTTTTGAAACACTCCTTTTCTACAATCTGCGAGTGGACATTTGGAGCGCCTTGAGGCCTGTGGTGGAAAGGAAATATCTTCACATAAAAACTAGGCAGAAGCATTCTCTGAAACTTCTTTCTCGTGCGTGCATTAAATTCACAGATTTGAGCATTCCTTTTGACAGAGAAGTTTCGAAACACTTTTTTTGTAGAATGTGCTCGTGGAAATTTGGACCGCTTACAGTAATTCGTTGGAAACGGGACATCTTCACACAAAAACAAGACAGAAGCATTCTGACAGACTTCTGTGGGATATGTGCATTCAACTCACAGAGTTTAACCTTTTTTTCAATGTAGCAGTTTTGAAACACTCTTTTACTAGTATCTGCAAGTGGATATTTGGACCTGTCATAGGAATGCATTGGAAACGGGACACCCTCACCCAAAAACTAGACAGAAGCATTCTCAGAAACTTCTCTGTGATGTGAGCATTCAGCTCACAGAGTTGAACCTTTCTTTGGATAGAGCAGTTTTGCAACACTCTTTTTCTAGAATCTGCAAGTGGACATTTGGCGTGCCTTGAGGCCTGTGGTGGAAAAGAAATATCTTCACATAAAAACTAGACAGAAGCATTCTCTGAAACTTCTTTGTGGTGCGTGCATTAAATTCACAGAGTTGAACATTCCTTTTGACAGAGAAGTTTTGAAACACTTGTTTTGTAGAATCTGCAAGTGGAAATTTGGAAGGCTTATAGGAATTCGTTGGAAACCGGACACCTTCACACAAACAATAGACAAGCACTCTGACAAACTTTTGTGTGATCTGTGCATTCAACTCACAGAGTTGAACCTTCGTTTGCATGTAGCCGTTTTGAAACACTCTTTTTTGTAGAATCTGCAAGTGGATATTTGGACCGCTTAGAGGAATTCATTGGAAACGGGACACCCTCACACAAAAACTAGTCAGAAGCATTTTCACAAACTTCTGTGTTACGGGTGCGTTCAACTCAAAGAGCTGAGCTCTTCTTTTGCTAGAGCAGTTTTGAAACACTGATTTTCTAGAATCTGCAAGTGGACATTTGGAGCGCTTTGAGGCCTGTGGTGCAAAGGAAATATCTTCACATAACAAGTAGACAGAAGCATTCTCTGAAACTTCTTTGTGGTGTGTGCATTCAGCTCACAGAGTTGAACATTCCTTTTGACAGAGAAGTTTTGAAACACTCTTTTCATAGAATCTGCAAGTGGATATTTGGACCGCTTATAGGAATTCGTTGGAAACGGGACAGCCTCACACAAAAACTAGACAGAAGCATTCTCACAAATGCTTCTGTGACGTGAGCATTCAGCTCACAGAGCTGAACCTTTCTTTTGATAAGGCAGTTTTGAAACACTCTTTTTCTAGAATCTGCAAGTGGACATTTGGAGCGCTTTTAGGCCTGTGGTGGAAAGGAAATATCTTCACTAAAAAACTAGACAGATGCATTTTCTGAAACTTCCTCGTGGTGCATGCAGTCACCCTCAGAGTTGAACATTCCTTTTGACTGAGAAGTTGTGAAACACTCTTTTTGTAGAAACTGCAAGTGGCAACTTGGACCGTTTATAGGAATTCATTGGAAACGGGACAACTTCTCACAAAAACTAGAGAAAAGCTTTCTCACAAACTTATCTGCGATGTGTGCATTCAACTCACAGAGTTTAACTGTCTTTTACTGGATTAGTTTGGAAACACTCCTTTTGCAGTAGATGCAAGTGGTCATTCGGAAAGCTATGAGGCCTGTGGTCGAAAAGGTAACATCTTCACATATAACCTAGGAAGAAGCGTTCTCAGCAACGACTCTGTGTTGTTTGCATTCAATTCACATAGCGGAACATTCCTTTGGTTACAGCAGCCACGAAACACTCTTTTTGTATAATCTGCAATTGGACATTTGGAGAGCTCTGAGGCCTGCTGTGGAAAACGAAATGTCTTCACATAAAACCTAGAAAGAAGCATTCTCAGAAACCACTTTGTGATGTGTGCCTTCAACTCTCAGGGTTGAACATTCCTTTTGTTACAGCAGTTTTGAAACACACTTTTTCTAGAATCTCCATGTGGATATTTGGACCACTTATAGCAATTTGATGGAAACGAGACATCCTCATACACAAAGGAGACAGAAGCATTCCCACAAACTCCTTTCTGATGTGTGATCTCAACTCACAGATGTGAACCTTACTTTTGGTAGAGCAGTTTTGAAACCACCTTTTTCTAGAACATGCAAGTGGACATTTGGAGCGATTGGAGGCCTGTTTTCGAAAGGAAATATCTTCACATAACAAGTAGACAGAAGCATTCTCTGAAACTTCTTTGTGGTGTGTGCATTCACCTCACAGATTTGAACATTCCTTTTGACAGGGAAGTTTTGAAAGACTCTTTTTATGGCATCTGCAAGTGGATATTCGGACCGCTTCTTGGAATTCGTTGGAAACGGGACACCGTCGCAGAAAATCTAGACAGAAGCATTCTCACAAACTTCTGTGTGATGTGAGCATGCAGCTCACAGAGCTCAACCTTTCCTTTGATGGTGCAGTTTTGAAACACTCCTTTTCTACAATCTGCGAGTGGACAGTTGGAGCGCCTTGAGGCCTGTGGTGGAAAGGAAATATCTTCACATAAAAACTAGGCAGAAGCATTCTCTGAAACTTCTTTCTCGTGCGTGCATTAAATTCACAGATTTGAGCATTCCTTTTGACAGAGAAGTTTCGAAACACTTTTTTTGTAGAATGTGCTCGTGGAAATTTGGACCGCTTACAGTAATTCGTTGGAAACGGGACATCTTCACACAAAAACAAGACAGAAGCATTCTGACAGACTTCTGTGGGATATGTGCATTCAACTCACAGAGTTTAACCTTTTTTTCAATGGAGCAGTTTTGAAACACTCTTTTACTAGTATCTGCAAGTGGATATTTGGACCTGTCATAGGAATGCATTGGAAACGGGACACCCTCACCCAAAAACTAGACAGAAGCATTCTCAGAAACTTCTCTGTGATGTGAGCATTCAGCTCACAGAGTTGAACCTTTCTTTTGATAGAGCAGTTTTGCAACACTCTTTTTCTAGAATCTGCAAGTGGACATTTGGCGTGCCTTGAGGCCTGTGGTGGAAAAGAAATATCTTCACATAAAAACTAGACAGAAGCATTCTCTGAAACTTCTTTGTGGTGCGTGCATTAAATTCACAGAGTTGAACATTCCTTTTGACAGAGAAGTTTTGAAACACTTGTTTTGTAGAATCTGCAAGTGGAAATTTGGAAGGCTTATAGGAATTCATTGGAAACCGGACACCTTCACACAAAAAATAGACAAGCACTCTGACAAACTTTTGTGTGATCTGTGCATTCAACTCACAGAGTTGAACCTTCGTTTGCATGTAGCCGTTTTGAAACACTCTTTTTTGTAGAATCTGCAAGTGGATATTTGGACCGCTTAGAGGAATTCATTGGAAACGGGACACCCTCACACAAAAACTAGTCAGAAGCATTTTCACAAACTTCTGTGTTACGGGTGCGTTCAACTCAAAGAGCTGAGCTCTTCTTTTGCTAGAGCAGTTTTGAAACACTGATTTTCTAGAATCTGCAAGTGGACATTTGGAGCGCTTTGAGGCCTGTGGTGCAAAGGAAATATCTTCACATAACAAGTAGACAGAAGCATTCTCTGAAACTTCTTTGTGGTGTGTGCATTCAGCTCACAGAGTTGAACATTCCTTTTGACAGAGAAGTTTTGAAACACTCTTTTCATAGAATCTGCAAGTGGATATTTGGACCGCTTATAGGAATTCGTTGGAAACGGGACAGCCTCACACAAAAACTAGACAGAAGCATTCTCACAAATGCTTCTGTGACGTGAGCATTCAGCTCACAGAGCTGAACCTTTCTTTTGATAAGGCAGTTTTGAAACACTCTTTTTCTAGAATCTGCAAGTGGACATTTGGAGCGCTTTTAGGCCTGTGGTGGAAAGGAAATATCTTCACTAAAAAACTAGACAGATGCATTTTCTGAAACTTCCTCGTGGTGCATGCAGTCACCCTCAGAGTTGAACATTCCTTTTGACTGAGAAGTTGTGAAACACTCTTTTTGTAGAAACTGCAAGTGGCAACTTGGACCGTTTATAGGAATTCATTGGAAACGGGACAACTTCTCACAAAAACTAGAGAAAAGCTTTCTCACAAACTTATCTGCGATGTGTGCATTCAACTCACAGAGTTTAACCGTCTTTTACTGGATTAGTTTGGAAACACTCCTTTTGCAGTAGATGCAAGTGGTCATTCGGAAAGCTATGAGGCCTGTGGTCGAAAAGGTAACATCTTCACATATAACCTAGAAAGAAGCGTTCTCAGCAACGACTCTGTGTTGTTTGCATTCAATTCACATAGCGGAACATTCCTTTGGTTACAGCAGCCACGAAACACTCTTTTTGTATAATCTGCAATTGGACATTTGGAGAGCTCTGAGGCCTGCTGTGGAAAACGAAATGTCTTCACATAAAACCTAGAAAGAAGCATTCTCAGAAACCACTTTGTGATGGGTGCCTTCAACTCTCAGGGTTGAACATTCCTTTTGTTACAGCAGTTTTGAAACACACTTTTTCTAGAATCTCCATGTGGATATTTGGACCACTTATAGCAATTTGATGGAAACGAGACATCCTCATACACAAAGGAGACAGAAGCATTCCCACAAGCTCCTTTCTGATGTGTGATCTCAACTCACAGATGTGAACCTTACTTTTGGTAGAGCAGTTTTGAAACCACCTTTTTCTAGAATATGCAAGTGGACATTTGGAGCGATTGGAGGCCTGTTTTCGAAAGGAAATATCTTCACATAACAAGTAGACAGAAGCATTCTCTGAAACTTCTTTGTGGTGTGTGCATTCACCTCACAGATTTGAACATTCCTTTTGACAGGGAAGTTTTGAAAGACTCTTTTTATGGCATCTGCAAGTGGATATTCGGACCGCTTCTTGGAATTCGTTGGAAACGGGACACCGTCGCAGAAAATCTAGACAGAAGCATTCTCACAAACTTCTGTGTGATGTGAGCATGCAGCTCACAGAGCTCTACCTTTCTTTTGATGGTGCAGTTTTGAAACACTCCTTTTCTACAATCTGCGAGTGGACATTTGGAGCGCCTTGAGGCCTGTGGTGGAAAGGAAATATCTTCACATAAAAACTAGGCAGAAGCATTCTCTGAAACTTCTTTCTCGTGCGTGCATTAAATTCACAGATTTGAGCATTCCTTTTGACAGAGAAGTTTCGAAACACTTTTTTTGTAGAATGTGCTCGTGGAAATTTGGACCGCTTACAGTAATTCGTTGGAAACGGGACATCTTCACACAAAAACAAGACAGAAGCATTCTGACAGACTTCTGTGGGATATGTGCATTCAACTCACAGAGTTTAACCTTTTTTTCAATGTAGCAGTTTTGAAACACTCTTTTACTAGTATCTGCAAGTGGATATTTGGACCTGTCATAGGAATGCATTGGAAACGGGACACCCTCACCCAAAAACTAGACAGAAGCATTCTCAGAAACTTCTCTGTGATGTGAGCATTCAGCTCACAGAGTTGAACCTTTCTTTGGATAGAGCAGTTTTGCAACACTCTTTTTCTAGAATCTGCAAGTGGACATTTGGCGTGCCTTGAGGCCTGTGGTGGAAAAGAAATATCTTCACATAAAAACTAGACAGAAGCATTCTCTGAAACTTCTTTGTGGTGCGTGCATTAAATTCACAGAGTTGAACATTCCTTTTGACAGAGAAGTTTTGAAACACTTGTTTTGTAGAATCTGCAAGTGGAAATTTGGAAGGCTTATAGGAATTCGTTGGAAACCGGACACCTTCACACAAACAATAGACAAGCACTCTGACAAACTTTTGTGTGATCTGTGCATTCAACTCACAGAGTTGAACCTTCGTTTGCATGTAGCCGTTTTGAAACACTCTTTTTTGTAGAATCTGCAAGTGGATATTTGGACCGCTTAGAGGAATTCATTGGAAACGGGACACCCTCACACAAAAACTAGTCAGAAGCATTTTCACAAACTTCTGTGTTACGGGTGCATTCAACTCAAAGAGCTGAGCTCTTCTTTTGCTAGAGCAGTTTTGAAACACTGATTTTCTAGAATCTGCAAGTGGACATTTGGAGCGCTTTGAGGCCTGTGGTGCAAAGGAAATATCTTCACATAACAAGTAGACAGAAGCATTCTCTGAAACTTCTTTGTGGTGTGTGCATTCAGCTCACAGAGTTGAACATTCCTTTTGACAGAGAAGTTTTGAAACACTCTTTTCATAGAATCTGCAAGTGGATATTTGGACCGCTTATAGGAATTCGTTGGAAACGGGACAGCCTCACACAAAAACTAGACAGAAGCATTCTCACAAATGCTTCTGTGACGTGAGCATTCAGCTCACAGAGCTGAACCTTTCTTTTGATAAGGCAGTTTTGAAACACTCTTTTTCTAGAATCTGCAAGTGGACATTTGGAGCGCTTTTAGGCCTGTGGTGGAAAGGAAATATCTTCACTAAAAAACTAGACAGATGCATTTTCTGAAACTTCCTCGTGGTGCATGCAGTCACCCTCAGAGTTGAACATTCCTTTTGACTGAGAAGTTGTGAAACACTCTTTTTGTAGAAACTGCAAGTGGCAACTTGGACCGTTTATAGGAATTCATTGGAAACGGGACAACTTCTCACAAAAACTAGAGAAAAGCTTTCTCACAAACTTATCTGCGATGTGTGCATTCAACTCACAGAGTTTAACCGTCTTTTACTGGATTAGTTTGGAAACACTCCTTTTGCAGTAGATGCAAGTGGTCATTCGGAAAGCTATGAGGCCTGTGGTCGAAAAGGTAACATCTTCACATATAACCTAGGAAGAAGCGTTCTCAGCAACGACTCTGTGTTGTTTGCATTCAATTCACATAGCGGAACATTCCTTTGGTTACAGCAGCCACGAAACACTCTTTTTGTATAATCTGCAATTGGACATTTGGAGAGCTCTGAGGCCTGCTGTGGAAAACGAAATGTCTTCACATAAAACCTAGAAAGAAGCATTCTCAGAAACCACTTTGTGATGTGTGCCTTCAACTCTCAGGGTTGAACATTCCTTTTGTTACAGCAGTTTGGAAACACACTTTTTCTAGAATCTCCATGTGGATATTTGGACCACTTATAGCAATTTGATGGAAACGAGACATCCTCATACACAAAGGAGACAGAAGCATTCCCACAAGCTCCTTTCTGATGTGTGATCTCAACTCACAGATGTGAACCTTACTTTTGGTAGAGCAGTTTTGAAACCACCTTTTTCTAGAATATGCAAGTGGACATTTGGAGCGATTGGAGGCCTGTTTTCGAAAGGAAATATCTTCACATAGCAAGTAGACAGAAGCATTCTCTGAAACTTCTTTGTGGTGTGTGCATTCACCTCACAGATTTGAACATTCCTTTTGACAGGGAAGTTTTGAAAGACTCTTTTTATGGCATCTGCAAGTGGATATTCGGACCGCTTCTTGGAATTCGTTGGAAACGGGACACCGTCGCAGAAAATCTAGACAGAAGCATTCTCACAAACTTCTGTGTGATGTGAGCATGCAGCTCACAGAGCTCAACCTTTCCTTTGATGGTGCAGTTTTGAAACACTCCTTTTCTACAATCTGCGAGTGGACATTTGGAGCGCCTTGAGGCCTGTGGTGGAAAGGAAATATCTTCACATAAAAAATAGGGAGAAGCATTCTCTGAAACTTCTTTCTCGTGCGTGCATTAAATTCACAGATTTGAGCATTCCTTTTGACAGAGAAGTTTCGAAACACTTTTTTTGTAGAATGTGCTCGTGGAAATTTGGACCGCTTACAGTAATTCGTTGGAAACGGGACATCTTCAAACAAAAACAAGACAGAAGCATTCTGACAGACTTCTGTGGGATATGTGCATTCAACTCACAGAGTTTAACCTTTTTTTCAATGTAGCAGTTTTGAAACACTCTTTTACTAGTATCTGCAAGTGGATATTTGGACCTGTCTTAGGAATGCATTGGAAACGGGACACCCTCACCCAAAAACTAGACAGAAGCATTCTCAGAAACTTCTCTGTGATGTGAGCATTCAGCTCACAGAGTTGAACCTTTCTTTGGATAGAGCAGTTTTGCAACACTCTTTTTCTAGAATCTGCAAGTGGACATTTGGCGTGCCTTGAGGCCTGTGGTGGAAAAGAAATATCTTCACATAAAAACTAGACAGAAGCATTCTCTGAAACTTCTTTGTGGTGCGTGCATTAAATTCACAGAGTTGAACATTCCTTTTGACAGAGAAGTTTTGAAACACTTGTTTTGTAGAATCTGCAAGTGGAAATCTGGAAGGCTTATAGGAATTCGTTGGAAACCGGACACCTTCACACAAACAATACACAAGCACTCTGACAAACTTTTGTGTGATCTGTGCATTCAACTCACAGAGTTGAACCTTCGTTTGCATGTAGCCGTTTTGAAACACTCTTTTTTGTAGAATCTGCAAGTGGATATTTGGACCGCTTAGAGGAATTCATTGGAAATGGGACACCCTCACACAAAAACTAGTCAGAAGCATTTTCACAAACTTCTGTGTTACGGGTGCATTCAACTCAAAGAGCTGAGCTCTTCTTTTGCTAGAGCAGTTTTGAAACACTGATTTTCTAGAATCTGCAAGTGGACATTTGGAGCGCTTTGAGGCCTGTGGTGCAAAGGAAATATCTTCACATAACAAGTAGACAGAAGCATTCTCTGAAACTTCTTTGTGGTGTGTGCATTCAGCTCACAGAGTTGAACATTCCTTTTGACAGAGAAGTTTTGAAACACTCTTTTCATAGAATCTGCAAGTGGATATTTGGACCGCTTATAGGAATTCGTTGGAAACGGGACAGCCTCACACAAAAACTAGACAGAAGCATTCTCACAAATGCTTCTGTGACGTGAGCATTCAGCTCACAGAGCTGAACCTTTCTTTTGATAAGGCAGTTTTGAAACACTCTTTTTCTAGAATCTGCAAGTGGACATTTGGAGCGCTTTTAGGCCTGTGGTGGAAAGGAAATATCTTCACTAAAAAACTAGACAGATGCATTTTCTGAAACTTCCTCGTGGTGCATGCAGTCACCCTCAGAGTTGAACATTCCTTTTGACTGAGAAGTTGTGAAACACTCTTTTTGTAGAAACTGCAATTGGCAACTTGGACCGTTTATAGGAATTCATTGGAAACGGGACAACTTCTCACAAAAACTAGAGAAAAGCTTTCTCACAAACTTATCTGCGATGTGTGCATTCAACTCACAGAGTTTAACCGTCTTTTACTGGATTAGTTTGGAAACACTCCTTTTGCAGTAGATGCAAGTGGTCATTCGGAAAGCTATGAGGCCTGTGGTCGAAAAGGTAACATCTTCACATATAACCTAGAAAGAAGCGTTCTCAGCAACGACTCTGTGTTGTTTGCATTCAATTCACATAGCGGAACATTCCTTTGGTTACAGCAGCCACGAAACACTCTTTTTGTATAATCTGCAATTGGACATTTGGAGAGCTCTGAGGCCTGCTGTGGAAAACGAAATGTCTTCACATAAAACCTAGAAAGAAGCATTCTCAGAAACCACTTTGTGATGTGTGCCTTCAACTCTCAGGGTTGAACATTCCTTTTGTTACAGCAGTTTTGAAACACACTTTTTCTAGAATCTCCATGTGGATATTTGGACCACTTATAGCAATTTGATGGAAACGAGACATCCTCATACACAAAGGAGACAGAAGCATTCCCACAAACTCCTTTCTGATGTGTGATCTCAACTCACAGATGTGAACCTTACTTTTGGTAGAGCAGTTTTGAAACCACCTTTTTCTAGAATATGCAAGTGGACATTTGGAGCGATTGGAGGCCTGTTTTCGAAAGGAAATATCTTCACATAACAAGTAGACAGAAGCATTCTCTGAAACTTCTTTGTGGTGTGTGCATTCACCTCACAGATTTGAACATTCCTTTTGACAGGGAAGTTTTGAAAGACTCTTTTTATGGCATCTGCAAGTGGATATTCGGACCGCTTCTTGGAATTCGTTGGAAACGGGACACCGTCGCAGAAAATCTAGACAGAAGCATTCTCACAAACTTCTGTGTGATGTGAGCATGCAGCTCACAGAGCTCAACCTTTCCTTTGATGGTGCAGTTTTGAAACACTCCTTTTCTACAATCTGCGAGTGGACAGTTGGAGCGCCTTGAGGCCTGTGGTGGAAAGGAAATATCTTCACATAAAAACTAGGCAGAAGCATTCTCTGAAACTTCTTTCTCGTGCGTGCATTAAATTCACAGATTTGAGCATTCCTTTTGACAGAGAAGTTTCGAAACACTTTTTTTGTAGAATGTGCTCGTGGAAATTTGGACCGCTTACAGTAATTCGTTGGAAACGGGACATCTTCACACAAAAACAAGACAGAAGCATTCTGACAGACTTCTGTGGGATATGTGCATTCAACTCACAGAGTTTAACCTTTTTTTCAATGTAGCAGTTTTGAAACACTCTTTTCCTAGTATCTGCAAGTGGATATTTGGACCTGTCTTAGGAATGCATTGGAAACGGGACACCCTCACCCAAAAACTAGACAGAAGCATTCTCAGAAACTTCTCTGTGATGTGAGCATTCAGCTCACAGAGTTGAACCTTTCTTTTGATAGAGCAGTTTTGCAACACTCTTTTTCTAGAATCTGCAAGTGGACATTTGGCGTGCCTTGAGGCCTGTGGTGGAAAAGAAATATCTTCACATAAAAACTAGACAGAAGCATTCTCTGAAACTTCTTTGTGGTGCGTGCATTAAATTCACAGAGTTGAACATTCCTTTTGAGAGAGAAGTTTTGAAACACTTGTTTTGTAGAATCTGCAAGTGGAAATTTGGAAGGCTTATAGGAATTCGTTGGAAACCGGACACCTTCACACAAACAATACACAAGCACTCTGACAAACTTTTGTGTGATCTGTGCATTCAACTCACAGAGTTGAACCTTCGTTTGCATGTAGCCGTTTTGAAACACTCTTTTTTGTAGAATCTGCAAGTGGATATTTGGACCGCTTAGAGGAATTCATTGGAAACGGGACACCCTCACACAAAAACTAGTCAGAAGCATTTTCACAAACTTCTGTGTTACGGGTGCATTCAACTCAAAGAGCTGAGCTCTTCTTTTGCTAGAGCAGTTTTGAAACACTGATTTTCTAGAATCTGCAAGTGGACATTTGGAGCGCTTTGAGGCCTGTGGTGCAAAGGAAATATCTTCACATAACAAGTAGACAGAAGCATTCTCTGAAACTTCTTTGTGGTGTGTGCATTCAGCTCACAGAGTTGAACATTCCTTTTGACAGAGAAGTTTTGAAACACTCTTTTCATAGAATCTGCAAGTGGATATTTGGACCGCTTATAGGAATTCGTTGGAAACGGGACAGCCTCACACAAAAACTAGACAGAAGCATTCTCACAAATGCTTCTGTGACGTGAGCATTCAGCTCACAGAGCTGAACCTTTCTTTTGATAAGGCAGTTTTGAAACACTCTTTTTCTAGAATCTGCAAGTGGACATTTGGAGCGCTTTTAGGCCTGTGGTGGAAAGGAAATATCTTCACTAAAAAACTAGACAGATGCATTTTCTGAAACTTCCTCGTGGTGCATGCAGTCACCCTCAGAGTTGAACATTCCTTTTGACTGAGAAGTTGTGAAACACTCTTTTTGTAGAAACTGCAAGTGGCAACTTGGACCGTTTATAGGAATTCATTGGAAACGGGACAACTTCTCACAAAAACTAGAGAAAAGCTTTCTCACAAACTTATCTGCGATGTGTGCATTCAACTCACAGAGTTTAACCGTCTTTTACTGGATTAGTTTGGAAACACTCCTTTTGCAGTAGATGCAAGTGGTCATTCGGAAAGCTATGAGGCCTGTGGTCGAAAAGGTAACATCTTCACATATAACCTAGAAAGAAGCGTTCTCAGCAACGACTCTGTGTTGTTTGCATTCAATTCACATAGCGGAACATTCCTTTGGTTACAGCAGCCACGAAACACTCTTTTTGTATAATCTGCAATTGGACATTTGGAGAGCTCTGAGGCCTGCTGTGGAAAACGAAATGTCTTCACATAAAACCTAGAAAGAAGCATTCTCAGAAACCACTTTGTGATGTGTGCCTTCAACTCTCAGGGTTGAACATTCCTTTTGTTACAGCAGTTTTGAAACACACTTTTTCTAGAATCTCCATGTGGATATTTGGACCACTTATAGCAATTTGATGGAAACGAGACATCCTCATACACAAAGGAGACAGAAGCATTCCCACAAACTCCTTTCTGATGTGTGATCTCAACTCACAGATGTGAACCTTACTTTTGGTAGAGCAGTTTTGAAACCACCTTTTTCTAGAACATGCAAGTGGACATTTGGAGCGATTGGAGGCCTGTTTTTGAAAGGAAATATCTTCACATAACAAGTAGACAGAAGCATTCTCTGAAACTTCTTTGTGGTGTGTGCATTCACCTCACAGATTTGAACATTCCTTTTGACAGGGAAGTTTTGAAAGACTCTTTTTATGGCATCTGCAAGTGGATATTCGGACCGCTTCTTGGAATTCGTTGGAAACGGGACACCGTCGCAGAAAATCTAGACAGAAGCATTCTCACAAACTTCTGTGTGATGTGAGCATGCAGCTCACAGAGCTCAACCTTTCTTTTGATGGTGCAGTTTTGAAACACTCCTTTTCTACAATCTGCGAGTGGACATTTGGAGCGCCTTGAGGCCTGTGCTGGAAAGGAAATATCTTCACATAAAAACTAGGCAGAAGCATTCTCTGAAACTTCTTTCTCGTGCGTGCATTAAATTCACAGATTTGAGCATTCCTTTTGACAGAGAAGTTTCGAAACACTTTTTTTGTAGAATGTGCTCGTGGAAATTTGGACCGCTTACAGTAATTCGTTGGAAACGGGACATCTTCACACAAAAACAAGACAGAAGCATTCTGACAGACTTCTGTGGGATATGTGCATTCAACTCACAGAGTTTAACCTTTTTTTCAATGTAGCAGTTTTGAAACACTCTTTTACTAGTATCTGCAAGTGGATATTTGGACCTGTCATAGGAATGCATTGGAAACGGGACACCCTCACCCAAAAACTAGACAGAAGCATTCTCAGAAACTTCTCTGTGATGTGAGCATTCAGCTCACAGAGTTGAACCTTTCTTTGGATAGAGCAGTTTTGCAACACTCTTTTTCTAGAATCTGCAAGTGGACATTTGGCGTGCCTTGAGGCCTGTGGTGGAAAAGAAATATCTTCACATAAAAACTAGACAGAAGCATTCTCTGAAACTTCTTTGTGGTGCGTGCATTAAATTCACAGAGTTGAACATTCCTTTTGACAGAGAAGTTTTGAAACACTTGTTTTGTAGAATCTGCAAGTGGAAATTTGGAAGGCTTATAGGAATTCGTTGGAAACCGGACACCTTCACACAAACAATAGACAAGCACTCTGACAAACTTTTGTGTGATCTGTGCATTCAACTCACAGAGTTGAACCTTCGTTTGCATGTAGCCGTTTTGAAACACTCTTTTTTGTAGAATCTGCAAGTGGATATTTGGACCGCTTAGAGGAATTCATTGGAAACGGGACACCCTCACACAAAAACTAGTCAGAAGCATTTTCACAAACTTCTGTGTTACGGGTGCATTCAACTCAAAGAGCTGAGCTCTTCTTTTGCTAGAGCAGTTTTGAAACACTGATTTTCTAGAATCTGCAAGTGGACATTTGGAGCGCTTTGAGGCCTGTGGTGCAAAGGAAATATCTTCACATAACAAGTAGACAGAAGCATTCTCTGAAACTTCTTTGTGGTGTGTGCATTCAGCTCACAGAGTTGAACATTCCTTTTGACAGAGAAGTTTTGAAACACTCTTTTCATAGAATCTGCAAGTGGATATTTGGACCGCTTATAGGAATTCGTTGGAAACGGGACAGCCTCACACAAAAACTAGACAGAAGCATTCTCACAAATGCTTCTGTGACGTGAGCATTCAGCTCACAGAGCTGAACCTTTCTTTTGATAAGGCAGTTTTGAAACACTCTTTTTCTAGAATCTGCAAGTGGACATTTGGAGCGCTTTTAGGCCTGTGGTGGAAAGGAAATATCTTCACTAAAAAACTAGACAGATGCATTTTCTGAAACTTCCTCGTGGTGCATGCAGTCACCCTCAGAGTTGAACATTCCTTTTGACTGAGAAGTTGTGAAACACTCTTTTTGTAGAAACTGCAAGTGGCAACTTGGACCGTTTATAGGAATTCATTGGAAACGGGACAACTTCTCACAAAAACTAGAGAAAAGCTTTCTCACAAACTTATCTGCGATGTGTGCATTCAACTCACAGAGTTTAACCGTCTTTTACTGGATTAGTTTGGAAACACTCCTTTTGCAGTAGATGCAAGTGGTCATTCGGAAAGCTATGAGGCCTGTGGTCGAAAAGGTAACATCTTCACATATAACCTAGGAAGAAGCGTTCTCAGCAACGACTCTGTGTTGTTTGCATTCAATTCACATAGCGGAACATTCCTTTGGTTACAGCAGCCACGAAACACTCTTTTTGTATAATCTGCAATTGGACATTTGGAGAGCTCTGAGGCCTGCTGTGGAAAACGAAATGTCTTCACATAAAACCTAGAAAGAAGCATTCTCAGAAACCACTTTGTGATGTGTGCCTTCAACTCTCAGGGTTGAACATTCCTTTTGTTACAGCAGTTTGGAAACACACTTTTTCTAGAATCTCCATGTGGATATTTGGACCACTTACAGCAATTTGATGGAAACGAGACATCCTCATACACAAAGGAGACAGAAGCATTCCCACAAGCTCCTTTCTGATGTGTGATCTCAACTCACAGATGTGAACCTTACTTTTGGTAGAGCAGTTTTGAAACCACCTTTTTCTAGAATATGCAAGTGGACATTTGGAGCGATTGGAGGCCTGTTTTCGAAAGGAAATATCTTCACATAGCAAGTAGACAGAAGCATTCTCTGAAACTTCTTTGTGGTGTGTGCATTCACCTCACAGATTTGAACATTCCTTTTGACAGGGAAGTTTTGAAAGACTCTTTTTATGGCATCTGCAAGTGGATATTCGGACCGCTTCTTGGAATTCGTTGGAAACGGGACACCGTCGCAGAAAATCTAGACAGAAGCATTCTCACAAACTTCTGTGTGATGTGAGCATGCAGCTCACAGAGCTCAACCTTTCCTTTGATGGTGCAGTTTTGAAACACTCCTTTTCTACAATCTGCGAGTGGACATTTGGAGCGCCTTGAGGCCTGTGGTGGAAAGGAAATATCTTCACATAAAAAATAGGGAGAAGCATTCTCTGAAACTTCTTTCTCGTGCGTGCATTAAATTCACAGATTTGAGCATTCCTTTTGACAGAGAAGTTTCGAAACACTTTTTTTGTAGAATGTGCTCGTGGAAATTTGGACCGCTTACAGTAATTCGTTGGAAACGGGACATCTTCAAACAAAAACAAGACAGAAGCATTCTGACAGACTTCTGTGGGATATGTGCATTCAACTCACAGAGTTTAACCTTTTTTTCAATGTAGCAGTTTTGAAACACTCTTTTACTAGTATCTGCAAGTGGATATTTGGACCTGTCTTAGGAATGCATTGGAAACGGGACACCCTCACCCAAAAACTAGACAGAAGCATTCTCAGAAACTTCTCTGTGATGTGAGCATTCAGCTCACAGAGTTGAACCTTTCTTTGGATAGAGCAGTTTTGCAACACTCTTTTTCTAGAATCTGCAAGTGGACATTTGGCGTGCCTTGAGGCCTGTGGTGGAAAAGAAATATCTTCACATAAAAACTAGACAGAAGCATTCTCTGAAACTTCTTTGTGGTGCGTGCATTAAATTCACAGAGTTGAACATTCCTTTTGACAGAGAAGTTTTGAAACACTTGTTTTGTAGAATCTGCAAGTGGAAATTTGGAAGGCTTATAGGAATTCGTTGGAAACCGGACACCTTCACACAAACAATACACAAGCACTCTGACAAACTTTTGTGTGATCTGTGCATTCAACTCACAGAGTTGAACCTTCGTTTGCATGTAGCCGTTTTGAAACACTCTTTTTTGTAGAATCTGCAAGTGGATATTTGGACCGCTTAGAGGAATTCATTGGAAATGGGACACCCTCACACAAAAACTAGTCAGAAGCATTTTCACAAACTTCTGTGTTACGGGTGCATTCAACTCAAAGAGCTGAGCTCTTCTTTTGCTAGAGCAGTTTTGAAACACTGATTTTCTAGAATCTGCAAGTGGACATTTGGAGCGCTTTGAGGCCTGTGGTGCAAAGGAAATATCTTCACATAACAAGTAGACAGAAGCATTCTCTGAAACTTCTTTGTGGTGTGTGCATTCAGCTCACAGAGTTGAACATTCCTTTTGACAGAGAAGTTTTGAAACACTCTTTTCATAGAATCTGCAAGTGGATATTTGGACCGCTTATAGGAATTCGTTGGAAACGGGACAGCCTCACACAAAAACTAGACAGAAGCATTCTCACAAATGCTTCTGTGACGTGAGCATTCAGCTCACAGAGCTGAACCTTTCTTTTGATAAGGCAGTTTTGAAACACTCTTTTTCTAGAATCTGCAAGTGGACATTTGGAGCGCTTTTAGGCCTGTGGTGGAAAGGAAATATCTTCACTAAAAAACTAGACAGATGCATTTTCTGAAACTTCCTCGTGGTGCATGCAGTCACCCTCAGAGTTGAACATTCCTTTTGACTGAGAAGTTGTGAAACACTCTTTTTGTAGAAACTGCAATTGGCAACTTGGACCGTTTATAGGAATTCATTGGAAACGGGACAACTTCTCACAAAAACTAGAGAAAAGCTTTCTCACAAACTTATCTGCGATGTGTGCATTCAACTCACAGAGTTTAACCGTCTTTTACTGGATTAGTTTGGAAACACTCCTTTTGCAGTAGATGCAAGTGGTCATTCGGAAAGCTATGAGGCCTGTGGTCGAAAAGGTAACATCTTCACATATAACCTAGAAAGAAGCGTTCTCAGCAACGACTCTGTGTTGTTTGCATTCAATTCACATAGCGGAACATTCCTTTGGTTACAGCAGCCACGAAACACTCTTTTTGTATAATCTGCAATTGGACATTTGGAGAGCTCTGAGGCCTGCTGTGGAAAACGAAATGTCTTCACATAAAACCTAGAAAGAAGCATTCTCAGAAACCACTTTGTGATGTGTGCCTTCAACTCTCAGGGTTGAACATTCCTTTTGTTACAGCAGTTTTGAAACACACTTTTTCTAGAATCTCCATGTGGATATTTGGACCACTTATAGCAATTTGATGGAAACGAGACATCCTCATACACAAAGGAGACAGAAGCATTCCCACAAACTCCTTTCTGATGTGTGATCTCAACTCACAGATGTGAACCTTACTTTTGGTAGAGCAGTTTTGAAACCACCTTTTTCTAGAATATGCAAGTGGACATTTGGAGCGATTGGAGGCCTGTTTTCGAAAGGAAATATCTTCACATAACAAGTAGACAGAAGCATTCTCTGAAACTTCTTTGTGGTGTGTGCATTCACCTCACAGATTTGAACATTCCTTTTGACAGGGAAGTTTTGAAAGACTCTTTTTATGGCATCTGCAAGTGGATATTCGGACCGCTTCTTGGAATTCGTTGGAAACGGGACACCGTCGCAGAAAATCTAGACAGAAGCATTCTCACAAACTTCTGTGTGATGTGAGCATGCAGCTCACAGAGCTCAACCTTTCCTTTGATGGTGCAGTTTTGAAACACTCCTTTTCTACAATCTGCGAGTGGACAGTTGGAGCGCCTTGAGGCCTGTGGTGGAAAGGAAATATCTTCACATAAAAACTAGGCAGAAGCATTCTCTGAAACTTCTTTCTCGTGCGTGCATTAAATTCACAGATTTGAGCATTCCTTTTGACAGAGAAGTTTCGAAACACTTTTTTTGTAGAATGTGCTCGTGGAAATTTGGACCGCTTACAGTAATTCGTTGGAAACGGGACATCTTCACACAAAAACAAGACAGAAGCATTCTGACAGACTTCTGTGGGATATGTGCATTCAACTCACAGAGTTTAACCTTTTTTTCAATGTAGCAGTTTTGAAACACTCTTTTCCTAGTATCTGCAAGTGGATATTTGGACCTGTCTTAGGAATGCATTGGAAACGGGACACCCTCACCCAAAAACTAGACAGAAGCATTCTCAGAAACTTCTCTGTGATGTGAGCATTCAGCTCACAGAGTTGAACCTTTCTTTTGATAGAGCAGTTTTGCAACACTCTTTTTCTAGAATCTGCAAGTGGACATTTGGCGTGCCTTGAGGCCTGTGGTGGAAAAGAAATATCTTCACATAAAAACTAGACAGAAGCATTCTCTGAAACTTCTCTGTGGTGCGTGCATTAAATTCACAGAGTTGAACATTCCTTTTGACAGAGAAGTTTTGAAACACTTGTTTTGTAGAATCTGCAAGTGGAAATTTGGAAGGCTTATAGGAATTCGTTGGAAACCGGACACCTTCACACAAACAATACACAAGCACTCTGACAAACTTTTGTGTGATCTGTGCATTCAACTCACAGAGTTGAACCTTCGTTTGCATGTAGCCGTTTTGAAACACTCTTTTTTGTAGAATCTGCAAGTGGATATTTGGACCGCTTAGAGGAATTCATTGGAAACGGGACACCCTCACACAAAAACTAGTCAGAAGCATTTTCACAAACTTCTGTGTTACGGGTGCATTCAACTCAAAGAGCTGAGCTCTTCTTTTGCTAGAGCAGTTTTGAAACACTGATTTTCTAGAATCTGCAAGTGGACATTTGGAGCGCTTTGAGGCCTGTGGTGCAAAGGAAATATCTTCACATAACAAGTAGACAGAAGCATTCTCTGAAACTTCTTTGTGGTGTGTGCATTCAGCTCACAGAGTTGAACATTCCTTTTGACAGAGAAGTTTTGAAACACTCTTTTCATAGAATCTGCAAGTGGATATTTGGACCGCTTATAGGAATTCGTTGGAAACGGGACAGCCTCACACAAAAACTAGACAGAAGCATTCTCACAAATGCTTCTGTGACGTGAGCATTCAGCTCACAGAGCTGAACCTTTCTTTTGATAAGGCAGTTTTGAAACACTCTTTTTCTAGAATCTGCAAGTGGACATTTGGAGCGCTTTTAGGCCTGTGGTGGAAAGGAAATATCTTCACTAAAAAACTAGACAGATGCATTTTCTGAAACTTCCTCGTGGTGCATGCAGTCACCCTCAGAGTTGAACATTCCTTTTGACTGAGAAGTTGTGAAACACTCTTTTTGTAGAAACTGCAAGTGGCAACTTGGACCGTTTATAGGAATTCATTGGAAACGGGACAACTTCTCACAAAAACTAGAGAAAAGCTTTCTCACAAACTTATCTGCGATGTGTGCATTCAACTCACAGAGTTTAACCGTCTTTTACTGGATTAGTTTGGAAACACTCCTTTTGCAGTAGATGCAAGTGGTCATTCGGAAAGCTATGAGGCCTGTGGTCGAAAAGGTAACATCTTCACATATAACCTAGAAAGAAGCGTTCTCAGCAACGACTCTGTGTTGTTTGCATTCAATTCACATAGCGGAACATTCCTTTGGTTACAGCAGCCACGAAACACTCTTTTTGTATAATCTGCAATTGGACATTTGGAGAGCTCTGAGGCCTGCTGTGGAAAACGAAATGTCTTCACATAAAACCTAGAAAGAAGCATTCTCAGAAACCACTTTGTGATGTGTGCCTTCAACTCTCAGGGTTGAACATTCCTTTTGTTACAGCAGTTTTGAAACACACTTTTTCTAGAATCTCCATGTGGATATTTGGACCACTTATAGCAATTTGATGGAAACGAGACATCCTCATACACAAAGGAGACAGAAGCATTCCCACAAACTCCTTTCTGATGTGTGATCTCAACTCACAGATGTGAACCTTACTTTTGGTAGAGCAGTTTTGAAACCACCTTTTTCTAGAATATGCAAGTGGACATTTGGAGCGATTGGAGGCCTGTTTTCGAAAGGAAATATCTTCACATAGCAAGTAGACAGAAGCATTCTCTGAAACTTCTTTGTGGTGTGTGCATTCACCTCACAGATTTGAACATTCCTTTTGACAGGGAAGTTTTGAAAGACTCTTTTTATGGCATCTGCAAGTGGATATTCGGACCGCTTCTTGGAATTCGTTGGAAACGGGACACCGTCGCAGAAAATCTAGACAGAAGCATTCTCACAAACTTCTGTGTGATGTGAGCATGCAGCTCACAGAGCTCAACATTTCTTTTGATGGTGCAGTTTTGAAACACTCCTTTTCTACAATCTGCGAGTGGACCTTTGGAGCGCCTTGAGGCCTGTGGTGGAAAGGAAATATCTTCACATAAAAACTAGGCAGAAGCATTCTCTGAAACTTCTTTCTCGTGCGTGCATTAAATTCACAGATTTGAGCATTCCTTTTGACAGAGAAGTTTCGAAACACTTTTTTTGTAGAATGTGCTCGTGGAAATTTTGACCGCTTACAGTAATTCGTTGGAAACGGGACATCTTCACACTAAAACAAGACAGAAGCATTCTGACAGACTTCTGTGGGATATGTGCATTCAACTCACAGAGTTTAACCTTCTTTTCAATGTAGCAGTTTTGAAACACTCTTTTACTAGTATCTGCAAGTGGATATTTGGACCTGTCATAGGAATGCATTGGAAACGGGACACCCTCACCCAAAAACTAGACAGAAGCATTCTCAGAAACTTCTCTGTGATGTGAGCATTCAGCTCACAGAGTTGAACCTTTCTTTTGATAGAGCAGTTTTGCAACACTCTTTTTCTAGAATCTGCAAGTGGACATTTGGCGTGCCTTGAGGCCTGTGGTGGAAAAGAAATATCTTCACATAAAAACTAGACAGAAGCATTCTCTGAAACTTCTCTGTGGTGCGTGCATTAAATTCACAGAGTTGAACATTCCTTTTGACAGAGAAGTTTTGAAACACTTGTTTTGTAGAATCTGCAAGTGGAAATTTGGAAGGCTTATAGGAATTCGTTGGAAACCGGACACCTTCACACAAACAATACACAAGCACTCTGACAAACTTTTGTGTGATCTGTGCATTCAACTCACAGAGTTGAACCTTCGTTTGCATGTAGCCGTTTTGAAACACTCTTTTTTGTAGAATCTGCAAGTGGATATTTGGACCGCTTAGAGGAATTCATTGGAAACGGGACACCCTCACACAAAAACTAGTCAGAAGCATTTTCACAAACTTCTGTGTTACGGGTGCATTCAACTCAAAGAGCTGAGCTCTTCTTTTGCTAGAGCAGTTTTGAAACACTGATTTTCTAGAATCTGCAAGTGGACATTTGGAGCGCTTTGAGGCCTGTGGTGCAAAGGAAATATCTTCACATAACAAGTAGACAGAAGCATTCTCTGAAACTTCTTTGTGGTGTGTGCATTCAGCTCACAGAGTTGAACATTCCTTTTGACAGAGAAGTTTTGAAACACTCTTTTCATAGAATCTGCAAGTGGATATTTGGACCGCTTATAGGAATTCGTTGGAAACGGGACAGCCTCACACAAAAACTAGACAGAAGCATTCTCACAAATGCTTCTGTGACGTGAGCATTCAGCTCACAGAGCTGAACCTTTCTTTTGATAAGGCAGTTTTGAAACACTCTTTTTCTAGAATCTGCAAGTGGACATTTGGAGCGCTTTTAGGCCTGTGGTGGAAAGGAAATATCTTCACTAAAAAACTAGACAGATGCATTTTCTGAAACTTCCTCGTGGTGCATGCAGTCACCCTCAGAGTTGAACATTCCTTTTGACTGAGAAGTTGTGAAACACTCTTTTTGTAGAAACTGCAAGTGGCAACTTGGACCGTTTATAGGAATTCATTGGAAACGGGACAACTTCTCACAAAAACTAGAGAAAAGCTTTCTCACAAACTTATCTGCGATGTGTGCATTCAACTCACAGAGTTTAACCGTCTTTTACTGGATTAGTTTGGAAACACTCCTTTTGCAGTAGATGCAAGTGGTCATTCGGAAAGCTATGAGGCCTGTGGTCGAAAAGGTAACATCTTCACATATAACCTAGAAAGAAGCGTTCTCAGCAACGACTCTGTGTTGTTTGCATTCAATTCACATAGCGGAACATTCCTTTGGTTACAGCAGCCACGAAACACTCTTTTTGTATAATCTGCAATTGGACATTTGGAGAGCTCTGAGGCCTGCTGTGGAAAACGAAATGTCTTCACATAAAACCTAGAAAGAAGCATTCTCAGAAACCACTTTGTGATGTGTGCCTTCAACTCTCAGGGTTGAACATTCCTTTTGTTACAGCAGTTTTGAAACACACTTTTTCTAGAATCTCCATGTGGATATTTGGACCACTTATAGCAATTTGATGGAAACGAGACATCCTCATACACAAAGGAGACAGAAGCATTCCCACAAACTCCTTTCTGATGTGTGATCTCAACTCACAGATGTGAACCTTACTTTTGGTAGAGCAGTTTTGAAACCACCTTTTTCTAGAACATGCAAGTGGACATTTGGAGCGATTGGAGGCCTGTTTTCGAAAGGAAATATCTTCACATAACAAGTAGACAGAAGCATTCTCTGAAACTTCTTTGTGGTGTGTGCATTCACCTCACAGATTTGAACATTCCTTTTGACAGGGAAGTTTTGAAAGACTCTTTTTATGGCATCTGCAAGTGGATATTCGGACCGCTTCTTGGAATTCGTTGGAAACGGGACACCGTCGCAGAAAATCTAGACAGAAGCATTCTCACAAACTTCTGTGTGATGTGAGCATGCAGCTCACAGAGCTCAACCTTTCTTTTGATGGTGCAGTTTTGAAACACTCCTTTTCTACAATCTGCGAGTGGACATTTGGAGCGCCTTGAGGCCTGTGCTGGAAAGGAAATATCTTCACATAAAAACTAGGCAGAAGCATTCTCTGAAACTTCTTTCTCGTGCGTGCATTAAATTCACAGATTTGAGCATTCCTTTTGACAGAGAAGTTTCGAAACACTTTTTTTGTAGAATGTGCTCGTGGAAATTTGGACCGCTTACAGTAATTCGTTGGAAACGGGACATCTTCACACAAAAACAAGACAGAAGCATTCTGACAGACTTCTGTGGGATATGTGCATTCAACTCACAGAGTTTAACCTTTTTTTCAATGTAGCAGTTTTGAAACACTCTTTTACTAGTATCTGCAAGTGGATATTTGGACCTGTCATAGGAATGCATTGGAAACGGGACACCCTCACCCAAAAACTAGACAGAAGCATTCTCAGAAACTTCTCTGTGATGTGAGCATTCAGCTCACAGAGTTGAACCTTTCTTTGGATAGAGCAGTTTTGCAACACTCTTTTTCTAGAATCTGCAAGTGGACATTTGGCGTGCCTTGAGGCCTGTGGTGGAAAAGAAATATCTTCACATAAAAACTAGACAGAAGCATTCTCTGAAACTTCTTTGTGGTGCGTGCATTAAATTCACAGAGTTGAACATTCCTTTTGACAGAGAAGTTTTGAAACACTTGTTTTGTAGAATCTGCAAGTGGAAATTTGGAAGGCTTATAGGAATTCGTTGGAAACCGGACACCTTCACACAAACAATAGACAAGCACTCTGACAAACTTTTGTGTGATCTGTGCATTCAACTCACAGAGTTGAACCTTCGTTTGCATGTAGCCGTTTTGAAACACTCTTTTTTGTAGAATCTGCAAGTGGATATTTGGACCGCTTAGAGGAATTCATTGGAAACGGGACACCCTCACACAAAAACTAGTCAGAAGCATTTTCACAAACTTCTGTGTTACGGGTGCATTCAACTCAAAGAGCTGAGCTCTTCTTTTGCTAGAGCAGTTTTGAAACACTGATTTTCTAGAATCTGCAAGTGGACATTTGGAGCGCTTTGAGGCCTGTGGTGCAAAGGAAATATCTTCACATAACAAGTAGACAGAAGCATTCTCTGAAACTTCTTTGTGGTGTGTGCATTCAGCTCACAGAGTTGAACATTCCTTTTGACAGAGAAGTTTTGAAACACTCTTTTCATAGAATCTGCAAGTGGATATTTGGACCGCTTATAGGAATTCGTTGGAAACGGGACAGCCTCACACAAAAACTAGACAGAAGCATTCTCACAAATGCTTCTGTGACGTGAGCATTCAGCTCACAGAGCTGAACCTTTCTTTTGATAAGGCAGTTTTGAAACACTCTTTTTCTAGAATCTGCAAGTGGACATTTGGAGCGCTTTTAGGCCTGTGGTGGAAAGGAAATATCTTCACTAAAAAACTAGACAGATGCATTTTCTGAAACTTCCTCGTGGTGCATGCAGTCACCCTCAGAGTTGAACATTCCTTTTGACTGAGAAGTTGTGAAACACTCTTTTTGTAGAAACTGCAAGTGGCAACTTGGACCGTTTATAGGAATTCATTGGAAACGGGACAACTTCTCACAAAAACTAGAGAAAAGCTTTCTCACAAACTTATCTGCGATGTGTGCATTCAACTCACAGAGTTTAACTGTCTTTTACTGGATTAGTTTGGAAACACTCCTTTTGCAGTAGATGCAAGTGGTCATTCGGAAAGCTATCAGGCCTGTGGTCGAAAAGGTAACATCTTCACATATAACCTAGGAAGAAGCGTTCTCAGCAACGACTCTGTGTTGTTTGCATTCAATTCACATAGCGGAACATTCCTTTGGTTACAGCAGCCACGAAACACTCTTTTTGTATAATCTGCAATTGGACATTTGGAGAGCTCTGAGGCCTGCTGTGGAAAACGAAATGTCTTCACATAAAACCTAGAAAGAAGCATTCTCAGAAACCACTTTGTGATGTGTGCCTTCAACTCTCAGGGTTGAACATTCCTTTTGTTACAGCAGTTTTGAAACACACTTTTTCTAGAATCTCCATGTGGATATTTGGACCACTTATAGCAATTTGATGGAAACGAGACATCCTCATACACAAAGGAGACAGAAGCATTCCCACAAACTCCTTTCTGATGTGTGATCTCAACTCACAGATGTGAACCTTACTTTTGGTAGAGCAGTTTTGAAACCACCTTTTTCTAGAACATGCAAGTGGACATTTGGAGCGATTGGAGGCCTGTTTTCGAAAGGAAATATCTTCACATAACAAGTAGACAGAAGCATTCTCTGAAACTTCTTTGTGGTGTGTGCATTCACCTCACAGATTTGAACATTCCTTTTGACAGGGAAGTTTTGAAAGACTCTTTTTATGGCATCTGCAAGTGGATATTCGGACCGCATCTTGGAATTCGTTGGAAACGGGACACCGTCGCAGAAAATCTAGACAGAAGCATTCTCACAAACTTCTGTGTGATGTGAGCATGCAGCTCACAGAGCTCAACCTTTCTTTTGATGGTGCAGTTTTGAAACACTCCTTTTCTACAATCTGCGAGTGGACATTTGGAGCGCCTTGAGGCCTGTGGTGGAAAGGAAATATCTTCACATAAAAACTAGGCAGAAGCATTCTCTGAAACTTCTTTCTCGTGCGTGCATTAAATTCACAGATTTGAGCATTCCTTTTGACAGAGAAGTTTCGAAACACTTTTTTTGTAGAATGTGCTCGTGGAAATTTGGACCGCTTACAGTAATTCGTTGGAAACGGGACATCTTCACACAAAAACAAGACAGAAGCATTCTGACAGACTTCTGTGGGATATGTGCATTCAACTCACAGAGTTTAACCTTTTTTTCAATGTAGCAGTTTTGAAACACTCTTTTACTAGTATCTGCAAGTGGATATTTGGACCTGTCATAGGAATGCATTGGAAACGGGACACCCTCACCCAAAAACTAGACAGAAGCATTCTCAGAAACTTCTCTGTGATGTGAGCATTCAGCTCACAGAGTTGAACCTTTCTTTGGATAGAGCAGTTTTGCAACACTCTTTTTCTAGAATCTGCAAGTGGACATTTGGCGTGCCTTGAGGCCTGTGGTGGAAAAGAAATATCTTCACATAAAAACTAGACAGAAGCATTCTCTGAAACTTCTTTGTGGTGCGTGCATTAAATTCACAGAGTTGAACATTCCTTTTGACAGAGAAGTTTTGAAACACTTGTTTTGTAGAATCTGCAAGTGGAAATTTGGAAGGCTTATAGGAATTCGTTGGAAACCGGACACCTTCACACAAACAATAGACAAGCACTCTGACAAACTTTTGTGTGATCTGTGCATTCAACTCACAGAGTTGAACCTTCGTTTGCATGTAGCCGTTTTGAAACACTCTTTTTTGTAGAATCTGCAAGTGGATATTTGGACCGCTTAGAGGAATTCATTGGAAACGGGACACCCTCACACAAAAACTAGTCAGAAGCATTTTCACAAACTTCTGTGTTACGGGTGCATTCAACTCAAAGAGCTGAGCTCTTCTTTTGCTAGAGCAGTTTTGAAACACTGATTTTCTAGAATCTGCAAGTGGACATTTGGAGCGCTTTGAGGCCTGTGGTGCAAAGGAAATATCTTCACATAACAAGTAGACAGAAGCATTCTCTGAAACTTCTTTGTGGTGTGTGCATTCAGCTCACAGAGTTGAACATTCCTTTTGACAGAGAAGTTTTGAAACACTCTTTTCATAGAATCTGCAAGTGGATATTTGAACCGCTTATAGGAATTCGTTGGAAACGGGACAGCCTCACACAAAAACTAGACAGAAGCATTCTCACAAATGCTTCTGTGACGTGAGCATTCAGCTCACAGAGCTGAACCTTTCTTTTGATAAGGCAGTTTTGAAACACTCTTTTTCTAGAATCTGCAAGTGGACATTTGGAGCGCTTTTAGGCCTGTGGTGGAAAGGAAATATCTTCACTAAAAAACTAGACAGATGCATTTTCTGAAACTTCCTCGTGGTGCATGCAGTCACCCTCAGAGTTGAACATTCCTTTTGACTGAGAAGTTGTGAAACACTCTTTTTGTAGAAACTGCAAGTGGCAACTTGGACCGTTTATAGGAATTCATTGGAAACGGGACAACTTCTCACAAAAACTAGAGAAAAGCTTTCTCACAAACTTATCTGCGATGTGTGCATTCAACTCACAGAGTTTAACCGTCTTTTACTGGATTAGTTTGGAAACACTCCTTTTGCAGTAGATGCAAGTGGTCATTCGGAAAGCTATGAGGCCTGTGGTCGAAAAGGTAACATCTTCACATATAACCTAGAAAGAAGCGTTCTCAGCAACGACTCTGTGTTGTTTGCATTCAATTCACATAGCGGAACATTCCTTTGGTTACAGCAGCCACGAAACACTCTTTTTGTATAATCTGCAATTGGACATTTGGAGAGCTCTGAGGCCTGCTGTGGAAAACGAAATGTCTTCACATAAAACCTAGAAAGAAGCATTCTCAGAAACCACTTTGTGATGTGTGCCTTCAACTCTCAGGGTTGAACATTCCTTTTGTTACAGCAGTTTTGAAACACACTTTTTCTAGAATCTCCATGTGGATATTTGGACCACTTATAGCAATTTGATGGAAACGAGACATCCTCATACACAAAGGAGACAGAAGCATTCCCACAAACTCCTTTCTGATGTGTGATCTCAACTCACAGATGTGAACCTTACTTTTGGTAGAGCAGTTTTGAAACCACCTTTTTCTAGAACATGCAAGTGGACATTTGGAGCGATTGGAGGCCTGTTTTCGAAAGGAAATATCTTCACATAACAAGTAGACAGAAGCATTCTCTGAAACTTCTTTGTGGTGTGTGCATTCACCTCACAGATTTGAACATTCCTTTTGACAGGGAAGTTTTGAAAGACTCTCTTTATGGCATCTGCAAGTGGATATTCGGACCGCTTCTTGGAATTCGTTGGAAACGGGACACCGTCACAGAAAATCTAGACAGAAGCATTCTCACAAACTTCTGTGTGATGTGAGCATGCAGCTCACAGAGCTCAACCTTTCCTTTGATGGTGCAGTTTTGAAACACTCCTTTTCTACAATCTGCGAGTGGACATTTGGAGCGCCTTGAGGCCTGTGGTGGAAAGGAAATATCTTCACATAAAAACTAGGCAGAAGCATTCTCTGAAACTTCTTTCTCGTGCATGCATTAAATTCACAGATTTGAGCATTCCTTTTGACAGAGAAGTTTCGAAACACTTTTTTTGTAGAATGTGCTCGTGGAAATTTGGACCGCTTACAGTAATTCGTTGGAAACGGGACATCTTCACACAAAAACAAGACAGAAGCATTCTGACAGACTTCTGTGGGATATGTGCATTCAACTCACAGAGTTTAACCTTTTTTTCAATGTAGCAGTTTTGAAACACTCTTTTACTAGTATCTGCAAGTGGATATTTGGACCTGTCATAGGAATGCATTGGAAACGGGACACCCTCACCCAAAAACTAGACAGAAGCATTCTCAGAAACTTCTCTGTGATGTGAGCATTCAGCTCACAGAGTTGAACCTTTCTTTGGATAGAGCAGTTTTGCAACACTCTTTTTCTAGAATCTGCAAGTGGACATTTGGCGTGCCTTGAGGCCTGTGGTGGAAAAGAAATATCTTCACATAAAAACTAGACAGAAGCATTCTCTGAAACTTCTTTGTGGTGCGTGCATTAAATTCACAGAGTTGAACATTCCTTTTGACAGAGAAGTTTTGAAACACTTGTTTTGTAGAATCTGCAAGTGGAAATTTGGAAGGCTTATAGGAATTCGTTGGAAACCGGACACCTTCACACAAACAATAGACAAGCACTCTGACAAACTTTTGTGTGATCTGTGCATTCAACTCACAGAGTTGAACCTTCGTTTGCATGTAGCCGTTTTGAAACACTCTTTTTTGTAGAATCTGCAAGTGGATATTTGGACCGCTTAGAGGAATTCATTGGAAACGGGACACCCTCACACAAAAACTAGTCAGAAGCATTTTCACAAACTTCTGTGTTACGGGTGCATTCAACTCAAAGAGCTGAGCTCTTCTTTTGCTAGAGCAGTTTTGAAACACTGATTTTCTAGAATCTGCAAGTGGACATTTGGAGCGCTTTGAGGCCTGTGGTGCAAAGGAAATATCTTCACATAACAAGTAGACAGAAGCATTCTCTGAAACTTCTTTGTGGTGTGTGCATTCAGCTCACAGAGTTGAACATTCCTTTTGACAGAGAAGTTTTGAAACACTCTTTTCATAGAATCTGCAAGTGGATATTTGGACCGCTTATAGGAATTCGTTGGAAACGGGACAGCCTCACACAAAAACTAGACAGAAGCATTCTCACAAATGCTTCTGTGACGTGAGCATTCAGCTCACAGAGCTGAACCTTTCTTTTGATAAGGCAGTTTTGAAACACTCTTTTTCTAGAATCTGCAAGTGGACATTTGGAGCGCTTTTAGGC
The DNA here is from genome assembly GCF_028885655.2 of Pongo abelii. Lineage (NCBI taxonomy): Eukaryota > Metazoa > Chordata > Mammalia > Primates > Hominidae > Pongo > Pongo abelii. Next base: position 37,450,158 of record NC_072003.2, read on the forward strand.
CTGTGGTGGAAAGGAAATATCTTCACTAAAAAACTAGACAGATGCATTTTCTGAAACTTCCTCGTGGTGCATGCAGTCACCCTCAGAGTTGAACATTCCTTTTGACTGAGAAGTTGTGAAACACTCTTTTTGTAGAAACTGCAAGTGGCAACTTGGACCGTTTATAGGAATTCATTGGAAACGGGACAACTTCTCACAAAAACTAGAGAAAAGCTTTCTCACAAACTTATCTGCGATGTGTGCATTCAACTCACAGAGTTTAACCGTCTTTTACTGGATTAGTTTGGAAACACTCCTTTTGCAGTAGATGCAAGTGGTCATTCGGAAAGCTATGAGGCCTGTGGTCGAAAAGGTAACATCTTCACATATAACCTAGGAAGAAGCGTTCTCAGCAACGACTCTGTGTTGTTTGCATTCAATTCACATAGCGGAACATTCCTTTGGTTACAGCAGCCACGAAACACTCTTTTTGTATAATCTGCAATTGGACATTTGGAGAGCTCTGAGGCCTGCTGTGGAAAACGAAATGTCTTCACATAAAACCTAGAAAGAAGCATTCTCAGAAACCACTTTGTGATGTGTGCCTTCAACTCTCAGGGTTGAACATTCCTTTTGTTACAGCAGTTTTGAAACACACTTTTTCTAGAATCTCCATGTGGATATTTGGACCACTTATAGCAATTTGATGGAAACGAGACATCCTCATACACAAAGGAGACAGAAGCATTCCCACAAGCTCCTTTCTGATGTGTGATCTCAACTCACAGATGTGAACCTTACTTTTGGTAGAGCAGTTTTGAAACCACCTTTTTCTAGAATATGCAAGTGGACATTTGGAGCGATTGGAGGCCTGTTTTCGAAAGGAAATATCTTCACATAGCAAGTAGACAGAAGCATTCTCTGAAACTTCTTTGTGGTGTGTGCATTCACCTCACAGATTTGAACATTCCTTTTGACAGGGAAGTTTTGAAAGACTCTTTTTATGGCATCTGCAAGTGGATATTCGGACCGCTTCTTGGAATTCGTTGGAAACGGGACACCGTCGCAGAAAATCTAGACAGAAGCATTCTCACAAACTTCTGTGTGATGTGAGCATGCAGCTCACAGAGCTCAACCTTTCCTTTGATGGTGCAGTTTTGAAACACTCCTTTTCTACAATCTGCGAGTGGACAGTTGGAGCGCATTGAGGCCTGTGGTGGAAAGGAAATATCTTCACATAAAAAATAGGGAGAAGCATTCTCTGAAACTCCTTTCTCGTGCGTGCATTAAATTCACAGATTTGAGCATTCCTTTTGACAGAGAAGTTTCGAAACACTTTTTTTGTAGAATGTGCTCGTGGAAATTTGGACCGCTTACAGTAATTCGTTGGAAACGGGACATCTTCACACAAAAACAAGACAGAAGCATTCTGACAGACTTCTGTGGGATATGTGCATTCAACTCACAGAGTTTAACCTTTTTTTCAATGTAGCAGTTTTGAAACACTCTTTTACTAGTATCTGCAAGTGGATATTTGGACCTGTCATAGGAATGCATTGGAAACGGGACACCCTCACCCAAAAACTAGACAGAAGCATTCTCAGAAACTTCTCTGTGATGTGAGCATTCAGCTCACAGAGTTGAACCTTTCTTTGGATAGAGCAGTTTTGCAACACTCTTTTTCTAGAATCTGCAAGTGGACATTTGGCGTGCCTTGAGGCCTGTGGTGGAAAAGAAATATCTTCACATAAAAACTAGACAGAAGCATTCTCTGAAACTTCTTTGTGGTGCGTGCATTAAATTCACAGAGTTGAACATTCCTTTTGACAGAGAAGTTTTGAAACACTTGTTTTGTAGAATCTGCAAGTGGAAATTTGGAAGGCTTATAGGAATTCGTTGGAAACCGGACACCTTCACACAAACAATAGACAAGCACTCTGACAAACTTTTGTGTGATCTGTGCATTCAACTCACAGAGTTGAACCTTCGTTTGCATGTAGCCGTTTTGAAACACTCTTTTTTGTAGAATCTGCAAGTGGATATTTGGACCGCTTAGAGGAATTCATTGGAAACGGGACACCCTCACACAAAAACTAGTCAGAAGCATTTTCACAAACTTCTGTGTTACGGGTGCATTCAACTCAAAGAGCTGAGCTCTTCTTTTGCTAGAGCAGTTTTGAAACACTGATTTTCTAGAATCTGCAAGTGGACATTTGGAGCGCTTTGAGGCCTGTGGTGCAAAGGAAATATCTTCACATAACAAGTAGACAGAAGCATTCTCTGAAACTTCTTTGTGGTGTGTGCATTCAGCTCACAGAGTTGAACATTCCTTTTGACAGAGAAGTTTTGAAACACTCTTTTCATAGAATCTGCAAGTGGATATTTGGACCGCTTATAGGAATTCGTTGGAAACGGGACAGCCTCACACAAAAACTAGACAGAAGCATTCTCACAAATGCTTCTGTGACGTGAGCATTCAGCTCACAGAGCTGAACCTTTCTTTTGATAAGGCAGTTTTGAAACACTCTTTTTCTAGAATCTGCAAGTGGACATTTGGAGCGCTTTTAGGCCTGTGGTGGAAAGGAAATATCTTCACTAAAAAACTAGACAGATGCATTTTCTGAAACTTCCTCGTGGTGCATGCAGTCACCCTCAGAGTTGAACATTCCTTTTGACTGAGAAGTTGTGAAACACTCTTTTTGTAGAAACTGCAAGTGGCAACTTGGACCGTTTATAGGAATTCATTGGAAACGGGACAACTTCTCACAAAAACTAGAGAAAAGCTTTCTCACAAACTTATCTGCGATGTGTGCATTCAACTCACAGAGTTTAACCGTCTTTTACTGGATTAGTTTGGAAACACTCCTTTTGCAGTAGATGCAAGTGGTCATTCGGAGAGCTATGAGGCCTGTGGTCGAAAAGGTAACATCTTCACATATAACCTAGAAAGAAGCGTTCTCAGCAACGACTCTGTGTTGTTTGCATTCAATTCACATAGCGGAACATTCCTTTGGTTACAGCAGCCACGAAACACTCTTTTTGTATAATCTGCAATTGGACATTTGGAGAGCTCTGAGGCCTGCTGTGGAAAACGAAATGTCTTCACATAAAACCTAGAAAGAAGCATTCTCAGAAACCACTTTGTGATGTGTGCCTTCAACTCTCAGGGTTGAACATTCCTTTTGTTACAGCAGTTTTGAAACACACTTTTTCTAGAATCTCCATGTGGATATTTGGACCACTTATAGCAATTTGATGGAAACGAGACATCCTCATACACAAAGGAGACAGAAGCATTCCCACAAACTCCTTTCTGATGTGTGATCTCAACTCACAGATGTGAACCTTACTTTTGGTAGAGCAGTTTTGAAACCACCTTTTTCTAGAACATGCAAGTGGACATTTGGAGCGATTGGAGGCCTGTTTTCGAAAGGAAATATCTTCACATAACAAGTAGACAGAAGCATTCTCTGAAACTTCTTTGTGGTGTGTGCATTCACCTCACAGATTTGAACATTCCTTTTGACAGGGAAGTTTTGAAAGACTCTTTTTATGGCATCTGCAAGTGGATATTCGGACCGCTTCTTGGAATTCGTTGGAAACGGGACACCGTCGCAGAAAATCTAGACAGAAGCATTCTCACAAACTTCTGTGTGATGTGAGCATGCAGCTCACAGAGCTCAACCTTTCTTTTGATGGTGCAGTTTTGAAACACTCCTTTTCTACAATCAGCGAGTGGACATTTGGAGCGCCTTGAGGCCTGTGGTGGAAAGGAAATATCTTCACATAAAAACTAGGCAGAAGCATTCTCTGAAACTTCTTTCTCGTGCGTGCATTAAATTCACAGATTTGAGCATTCCTTTTGACAGAGAAGTTTCGAAACACTTTTTTTGTAGAATGTGCTCGTGGAAATTTGGACCGCTTACAGTAATTCGTTGGAAACGGGACATCTTCACACAAAAACAAGACAGAAGCATTCTGACAGACTTCTGTGGGATATGTGCATTCAACTCACAGAGTTTAACCTTTTTTTCAATGTAGCAGTTTTGAAACACTCTTTTACTAGTATCTGCAAGTGGATATTTGGACCTGTCATAGGAATGCATTGGAAACGGGACACCCTCACCCAAAAACTAGACAGAAGCATTCTCAGAAACTTCTCTGTGATGTGAGCATTCAGCTCACAGAGTTGAACCTTTCTTTGGATAGAGCAGTTTTGCAACACTCTTTTTCTAGAATCTGCAAGTGGACATTTGGCGTGCCTTGAGGCCTGTGGTGGAAAAGAAATATCTTCACATAAAAACTAGACAGAAGCATTCTCTGAAACTTCTTTGTGGTGCGTGCATTAAATTCACAGAGTTGAACATTCCTTTTGACAGAGAAGTTTTGAAACACTTGTTTTGTAGAATCTGCAAGTGGAAATTTGGAAGGCTTATAGGAATTCGTTGGAAACCGGACACCTTCACACAAACAATAGACAAGCACTCTGACAAACTTTTGTGTGATCTGTGCATTCAACTCACAGAGTTGAACCTTCGTTTGCATGTAGCCGTTTTGAAACACTCTTTTTTGTAGAATCTGCAAGTGGATATTTGGACCGCTTAGAGGAATTCATTGGAAACGGGACACCCTCACACAAAAACTAGTCAGAAGCATTTTCACAAACTTCTGTGTTACGGGTGCATTCAACTCAAAGAGCTGAGCTCTTCTTTTGCTAGAGCAGTTTTGAAACACTGATTTTCTAGAATCTGCAAGTGGACATTTGGAGCGCTTTGAGGCCTGTGGTGCAAAGGAAATATCTTCACATAACAAGTAGACAGAAGCATTCTCTGAAACTTCTTTGTGGTGTGTGCATTCAGCTCACAGAGTTGAACATTCCTTTTGACAGAGAAGTTTTGAAACACTCTTTTCATAGAATCTGCAAGTGGATATTTGGACCGCTTATAGGAATTCGTTGGAAACGGGACAGCCTCACACAAAAACTAGACAGAAGCATTCTCACAAATGCTTCTGTGACGTGAGCATTCAGCTCACAGAGCTGAACCTTTCTTTTGATAAGGCAGTTTTGAAACACTCTTTTTCTAGAATCTGCAAGTGGACATTTGGAGCGCTTTTAGGCCTGTGGTGGAAAGGAAATATCTTCACTAAAAAACTAGACAGATGCATTTTCTGAAACTTCCTCGTGGTGCATGCAGTCACCCTCAGAGTTGAACATTCCTTTTGACTGAGAAGTTGTGAAACACTCTTTTTGTAGAAACTGCAAGTGGCAACTTGGACCGTTTATAGGAATTCATTGGAAACGGGACAACTTCTCACAAAAACTAGAGAAAAGCTTTCTCACAAACTTATCTGCGATGTGTGCATTCAACTCACAGAGTTTAACCGTCTTTTACTGGATTAGTTTGGAAACACTCCTTTTGCAGTAGATGCAAGTGGTCATTCGGAGAGCTATGAGGCCTGTGGTCGAAAAGGTAACATCTTCACATATAACCTAGAAAGAAGCGTTCTCAGCAACGACTCTGTGTTGTTTGCATTCAATTCACATAGCGGAACATTCCTTTGGTTACAGCAGCCACGAAACACTCTTTTTGTATAATCTGCAATTGGACATTTGGAGAGCTCTGAGGCCTGCTGTGGAAAACGAAATGTCTTCACATAAAACCTAGAAAGAAGCATTCTCAGAAACCACTTTGTGATGTGTGCCTTCAACTCTCAGGGTTGAACATTCCTTTTGTTACAGCAGTTTTGAAACACACTTTTTCTAGAATCTCCATGTGGATATTTGGACCACTTATAGCAATTTGATGGAAACGAGACATCCTCATACACAAAGGAGACAGAAGCATTCCCACAAACTCCTTTCTGATGTGTGATCTCAACTCACAGATGTGAACCTTACTTTTGGTAGAGCAGTTTTGAAACCACCTTTTTCTAGAACATGCAAGTGGACATTTGGAGCGATTGGAGGCCTGTTTTCGAAAGGAAATATCTTCACATAACAAGTAGACAGAAGCATTCTCTGAAACTTCTTTGTGGTGTGTGCATTCACCTCACAGATTTGAACATTCCTTTTGACAGGGAAGTTTTGAAAGACTCTTTTTATGGCATCTGCAAGTGGATATTCGGACCGCTTCTTGGAATTCGTTGGAAACGGGACACCGTCGCAGAAAATCTAGACAGAAGCATTCTCACAAACTTCTGTGTGATGTGAGCATGCAGCTCACAGAGCTCAACCTTTCTTTTGATGGTGCAGTTTTGAAACACTCCTTTTCTACAATCAGCGAGTGGACATTTGGAGCGCCTTGAGGCCTGTGGTGGAAAGGAAATATCTTCACATAAAAACTAGGCAGAAGCATTCTCTGAAACTTCTTTCTCGTGCGTGCATTAAATTCACAGATTTGAGCATTCCTTTTGACAGAGAAGTTTCGAAACACTTTTTTTGTAGAATGTGCTCGTGGAAATTTGGACCGCTTACAGTAATTCGTTGGAAACGGGACATCTTCACACAAAAACAAGACAGAAGCATTCTGACAGACTTCTGTGGGATATGTGCATTCAACTCACAGAGTTTAACCTTTTTTTCAATGTAGCAGTTTTGAAACACTCTTTTACTAGTATCTGCAAGTGGATATTTGGACCTGTCATAGGAATGCATTGGAAACGGGACACCCTCACCCAAAAACTAGACAGAAGCATTCTCAGAAACTTCTCTGTGATGTGAGCATTCAGCTCACAGAGTTGAACCTTTCTTTGGATAGAGCAGTTTTGCAACACTCTTTTTCTAGAATCTGCAAGTGGACATTTGGCGTGCCTTGAGGCCTGTGGTGGAAAAGAAATATCTTCACATAAAAACTAGACAGAAGCATTCTCTGAAACTTCTTTGTGGTGCGTGCATTAAATTCACAGAGTTGAACATTCCTTTTGACAGAGAAGTTTTGAAACACTTGTTTTGTAGAATCTGCAAGTGGAAATTTGGAAGGCTTATAGGAATTCGTTGGAAACCGGACACCTTCACACAAACAATAGACAAGCACTCTGACAAACTTTTGTGTGATCTGTGCATTCAACTCACAGAGTTGAACCTTCGTTTGCATGTAGCCGTTTTGAAACACTCTTTTTTGTAGAATCTGCAAGTGGATATTTGGACCGCTTAGAGGAATTCATTGGAAACGGGACACCCTCACACAAAAACTAGTCAGAAGCATTTTCACAAACTTCTGTGTTACGGGTGCATTCAACTCAAAGAGCTGAGCTCTTCTTTTGCTAGAGCAGTTTTGAAACACTGATTTTCTAGAATCTGCAAGTGGACATTTGGAGCGCTTTGAGGCCTGTGGTGCAAAGGAAATATCTTCACATAACAAGTAGACAGAAGCATTCTCTGAAACTTCTTTGTGGTGTGTGCATTCAGCTCACAGAGTTGAACATTCCTTTTGACAGAGAAGTTTTGAAACACTCTTTTCATAGAATCTGCAAGTGGATATTTGGACCGCTTATAGGAATTCGTTGGAAACGGGACAGCCTCACACAAAAACTAGACAGAAGCATTCTCACAAATGCTTCTGTGACGTGAGCATTCAGCTCACAGAGCTGAACCTTTCTTTTGATAAGGCAGTTTTGAAACACTCTTTTTCTAGAATCTGCAAGTGGACATTTGGAGCGCTTTTAGGCCTGTGGTGGAAAGGAAATATCTTCACTAAAAAACTAGACAGATGCATTTTCTGAAACTTCCTCGTGGTGCATGCAGTCACCCTCAGAGTTGAACATTCCTTTTGACTGAGAAGTTGTGAAACACTCTTTTTGTAGAAACTGCAAGTGGCAACTTGGACCGTTTATAGGAATTCATTGGAAACGGGACAACTTCTCACAAAAACTAGAGAAAAGCTTTCTCACAAACTTATCTGCGATGTGTGCATTCAACTCACAGAGTTTAACCGTCTTTTACTGGATTAGTTTGGAAACACTCCTTTTGCAGTAGATGCAAGTGGTCATTCGGAGAGCTATGAGGCCTGTGGTCGAAAAGGTAACATCTTCACATATAACCTAGAAAGAAGCGTTCTCAGCAACGACTCTGTGTTGTTTGCATTCAATTCACATAGCGGAACATTCCTTTGGTTACAGCAGCCACGAAACACTCTTTTTGTATAATCTGCAATTGGACATTTGGAGAGCTCTGAGGCCTGCTGTGGAAAACGAAATGTCTTCACATAAAACCTAGAAAGAAGCATTCTCAGAAACCACTTTGTGATGTGTGCCTTCAACTCTCAGGGTTGAACATTCCTTTTGTTACAGCAGTTTTGAAACACACTTTTTCTAGAATCTCCATGTGGATATTTGGACCACTTATAGCAATTTGATGGAAACGAGACATCCTCATACACAAAGGAGACAGAAGCATTCCCACAAACTCCTTTCTGATGTGTGATCTCAACTCACAGATGTGAACCTTACTTTTGGTAGAGCAGTTTTGAAACCACCTTTTTCTAGAACATGCAAGTGGACATTTGGAGCGATTGGAGGCCTGTTTTCGAAAGGAAATATCTTCACATAACAAGTAGACAGAAGCATTCTCTGAAACTTCTTTGTGGTGTGTGCATTCACCTCACAGATTTGAACATTCCTTTTGACAGGGAAGTTTTGAAAGACTCTTTTTATGGCATCTGCAAGTGGATATTCGGACCGCTTCTTGGAATTCGTTGGAAACGGGACACCGTCGCAGAAAATCTAGACAGAAGCATTCTCACAAACTTCTGTGTGATGTGAGCATGCAGCTCACAGAGCTCAACCTTTCTTTTGATGGTGCAGTTTTGAAACACTCCTTTTCTACAATCTGCGAGTGGACATTTGGAGCGCCTTGAGGCCTGTGGTGGAAAGGAAATATCTTCACATAAAAACTAGGCAGAAGCATTCTCTGAAACTTCTTTCTCGTGCGTGCATTAAATTCACAGATTTGAGCATTCCTTTTGACAGAGAAGTTTCGAAACACTTTTTTTGTAGAATGTGCTCGTGGAAATTTGGACCGCTTACAGTAATTCGTTGGAAACGGGACATCTTCACACAAAAACAAGACAGAAGCATTCTGACAGACTTCTGTGGGATATGTGCATTCAACTCACAGAGTTTAACCTTTTTTTCAATGTAGCAGTTTTGAAACACTCTTTTACTAGTATCTGCAAGTGGATATTTGGACCTGTCATAGGAATGCATTGGAAACGGGACACCCTCACCCAAAAACTAGACAGAAGCATTCTCAGAAACTTCTCTGTGATGTGAGCATTCAGCTCACAGAGTTGAACCTTTCTTTGGATAGAGCAGTTTTGCAACACTCTTTTTCTAGAATCTGCAAGTGGACATTTGGCGTGCCTTGAGGCCTGTGGTGGAAAAGAAATATCTTCACATAAAAACTAGACAGAAGCATTCTCTGAAACTTCTTTGTGGTGCGTGCATTAAATTCACAGAGTTGAACATTCCTTTTGACAGAGAAGTTTTGAAACACTTGTTTTGTAGAATCTGCAAGTGGAAATTTGGAAGGCTTATAGGAATTCGTTGGAAACCGGACACCTTCACACAAACAATAGACAAGCACTCTGACAAACTTTTGTGTGATCTGTGCATTCAACTCACAGAGTTGAACCTTCGTTTGCATGTAGCCGTTTTGAAACACTCTTTTTTGTAGAATCTGCAAGTGGATATTTGGACCGCTTAGAGGAATTCATTGGAAACGGGACACCCTCACACAAAAACTAGTCAGAAGCATTTTCACAAACTTCTGTGTTACGGGTGCATTCAACTCAAAGAGCTGAGCTCTTCTTTTGCTAGAGCAGTTTTGAAACACTGATTTTCTAGAATCTGCAAGTGGACATTTGGAGCGCTTTGAGGCCTGTGGTGCAAAGGAAATATCTTCACATAACAAGTAGACAGAAGCATTCTCTGAAACTTCTTTGTGGTGTGTGCATTCAGCTCACAGAGTTGAACATTCCTTTTGACAGAGAAGTTTTGAAACACTCTTTTCATAGAATCTGCAAGTGGATATTTGGACCGCTTATAGGAATTCGTTGGAAACGGGACAGCCTCACACAAAAACTAGACAGAAGCATTCTCACAAATGCTTCTGTGACGTGAGCATTCAGCTCACAGAGCTGAACCTTTCTTTTGATAAGGCAGTTTTGAAACACTCTTTTTCTAGAATCTGCAAGTGGACATTTGGAGCGCTTTTAGGCCTGTGGTGGAAAGGAAATATCTTCACTAAAAAACTAGACAGATGCATTTTCTGAAACTTCCTCGTGGTGCATGCAGTCACCCTCAGAGTTGAACATTCCTTTTGACTGAGAAGTTGTGAAACACTCTTTTTGTAGAAACTGCAAGTGGCAACTTGGACCGTTTATAGGAATTCATTGGAAACGGGACAACTTCTCACAAAAACTAGAGAAAAGCTTTCTCACAAACTTATCTGCGATGTGTGCATTCAACTCACAGAGTTTAACCGTCTTTTACTGGATTAGTTTGGAAACACTCCTTTTGCAGTAGATGCAAGTGGTCATTCGGAAAGCTATGAGGCCTGTGGTCGAAAAGGTAACATCTTCACATATAACCTAGAAAGAAGCGTTCTCAGCAACGACTCTGTGTTGTTTGCATTCAATTCACATAGCGGAACATTCCTTTGGTTACAGCAGCCACGAAACACTCTTTTTGTATAATCTGCAATTGGACATTTGGAGAGCTCTGAGGCCTGCTGTGGAAAACGAAATGTCTTCACATAAAACCTAGAAAGAAGCATTCTCAGAAACCACTTTGTGATGTGTGCCTTCAACTCTCAGGGTTGAACATTCCTTTTGTTACAGCAGTTTTGAAACACACTTTTTCTAGAATCTCCATGTGGATATTTGGACCACTTATAGCAATTTGATGGAAACGAGACATCCTCATACACAAAGGAGACAGAAGCATTCCCACAAACTCCTTTCTGATGTGTGATCTCAACTCACAGATGTGAACCTTACTTTTGGTAGAGCAGTTTTGAAACCACCTTTTTCTAGAACATGCAAGTGGACATTTGGAGCGATTGGAGGCCTGTTTTCGAAAGGAAATATCTTCACATAACAAGTAGACAGAAGCATTCTCTGAAACTTCTTTGTGGTGTGTGCATTCACCTCACAGATTTGAACATTCCTTTTGACAGGGAAGTTTTGAAAGACTCTTTTTATGGCATCTGCAAGTGGATATTCGGACCGCTTCTTGGAATTCGTTGGAAACGGGACACCGTCGCAGAAAATCTAGACAGAAGCATTCTCACAAACTTCTGTGTGATGTGAGCATGCAGCTCACAGAGCTCAACCTTTCTTTTGATGGTGCAGTTTTGAAACACTCCTTTTCTACAATCTGCGAGTGGACATTTGGAGCGCCTTGAGGCCTGTGGTGGAAAGGAAATATCTTCACATAAAAACTAGGCAGAAGCATTCTCTGAAACTTCTTTCTCGTGCGTGCATTAAATTCACAGATTTGAGCATTCCTTTTGACAGAGAAGTTTCGAAACACTTTTTTTGTAGAATGTGCTCGTGGAAATTTGGACCGCTTACAGTAATTCGTTGGAAACGGGACATCTTCACACAAAAACAAGACAGAAGCATTCTGACAGACTTCTGTGGGATATGTGCATTCAACTCACAGAGTTTAACCTTTTTTTCAATGTAGCAGTTTTGAAACACTCTTTTACTAGTATCTGCAAGTGGATATTTGGACCTGTCATAGGAATGCATTGGAAACGGGACACCCTCACCCAAAAACTAGACAGAAGCATTCTCAGAAACTTCTCTGTGATGTGAGCATTCAGCTCACAGAGTTGAACCTTTCTTTGGATAGAGCAGTTTTGCAACACTCTTTTTCTAGAATCTGCAAGTGGACATTTGGCGTGCCTTGAGGCCTGTGGTGGAAAAGAAATATCTTCACATAAAAACTAGACAGAAGCATTCTCTGAAACTTCTTTGTGGTGCGTGCATTAAATTCACAGAGTTGAACATTCCTTTTGACAGAGAAGTTTTGAAACACTTGTTTTGTAGAATCTGCAAGTGGAAATTTGGAAGGCTTATAGGAATTCGTTGGAAACCGGACACCTTCACACAAACAATAGACAAGCACTCTGACAAACTTTTGTGTGATCTGTGCATTCAACTCACAGAGTTGAACCTTCGTTTGCATGTAGCCGTTTTGAAACACTCTTTTTTGTAGAATCTGCAAGTGGATATTTGGACCGCTTAGAGGAATTCATTGGAAACGGGACACCCTCACACAAAAACTAGTCAGAAGCATTTTCACAAACTTCTGTGTTACGGGTGCATTCAACTCAAAGAGCTGAGCTCTTCTTTTGCTAGAGCAGTTTTGAAACACTGATTTTCTAGAATCTGCAAGTGGACATTTGGAGCGCTTTGAGGCCTGTGGTGCAAAGGAAATATCTTCACATAACAAGTAGACAGAAGCATTCTCTGAAACTTCTTTGTGGTGTGTGCATTCAGCTCACAGAGTTGAACATTCCTTTTGACAGAGAAGTTTTGAAACACTCTTTTCATAGAATCTGCAAGTGGATATTTGGACCGCTTATAGGAATTCGTTGGAAACGGGACAGCCTCACACAAAAACTAGACAGAAGCATTCTCACAAATGCTTCTGTGACGTGAGCATTCAGCTCACAGAGCTGAACCTTTCTTTTGATAAGGCAGTTTTGAAACACTCTTTTTCTAGAATCTGCAAGTGGACATTTGGAGCGCTTTTAGGCCTGTGGTGGAAAGGAAATATCTTCACTAAAAAACTAGACAGATGCATTTTCTGAAACTTCCTCGTGGTGCATGCAGTCACCCTCAGAGTTGAACATTCCTTTTGACTGAGAAGTTGTGAAACACTCTTTTTGTAGAAACTGCAAGTGGCAACTTGGACCGTTTATAGGAATTCATTGGAAACGGGACAACTTCTCACAAAAACTAGAGAAAAGCTTTCTCACAAACTTATCTGCGATGTGTGCATTCAACTCACAGAGTTTAACCGTCTTTTACTGGATTAGTTTGGAAACACTCCTTTTGCAGTAGATGCAAGTGGTCATTCGGAAAGCTATGAGGCCTGTGGTCGAAAAGGTAACATCTTCACATATAACCTAGAAAGAAGCGTTCTCAGCAACGACTCTGTGTTGTTTGCATTCAATTCACATAGCGGAACATTCCTTTGGTTACAGCAGCCACGAAACACTCTTTTTGTATAATCTGCAATTGGACATTTGGAGAGCTCTGAGGCCTGCTGTGGAAAACGAAATGTCTTCACATAAAACCTAGAAAGAAGCATTCTCAGAAACCACTTTGTGATGTGTGCCTTCAACTCTCAGGGTTGAACATTCCTTTTGTTACAGCAGTTTTGAAACACACTTTTTCTAGAATCTCCATGTGGATATTTGGACCACTTATAGCAATTTGATGGAAACGAGACATCCTCATACACAAAGGAGACAGAAGCATTCCCACAAACTCCTTTCTGATGTGTGATCTCAACTCACAGATGTGAACCTTACTTTTGGTAGAGCAGTTTTGAAACCACCTTTTTCTAGAACATGCAAGTGGACATTTGGAGCGATTGGAGGCCTGTTTTCGAAAGGAAATATCTTCACATAACAAGTAGACAGAAGCATTCTCTGAAACTTCTTTGTGGTGTGTGCATTCACCTCACAGATTTGAACATTCCTTTTGACAGGGAAGTTTTGAAAGACTCTTTTTATGGCATCTGCAAGTGGATATTCGGACCGCTTCTTGGAATTCGTTGGAAACGGGACACCGTCGCAGAAAATCTAGACAGAAGCATTCTCACAAACTTCTGTGTGATGTGAGCATGCAGCTCACAGAGCTCAACCTTTCTTTTGATGGTGCAGTTTTGAAACACTCCTTTTCTACAATCTGCGAGTGGACATTTGGAGCGCCTTGAGGCCTGTGGTGGAAAGGAAATATCTTCACATAAAAACTAGGCAGAAGCATTCTCTGAAACTTCTTTCTCGTGCGTGCATTAAATTCACAGATTTGAGCATTCCTTTTGACAGAGAAGTTTCGAAACACTTTTTTTGTAGAATGTGCTCGTGGAAATTTGGACCGCTTACAGTAATTCGTTGGAAACGGGACATCTTCACACAAAAACAAGACAGAAGCATTCTGACAGACTTCTGTGGGATATGTGCATTCAACTCACAGAGTTTAACCTTTTTTTCAATGTAGCAGTTTTGAAACACTCTTTTACTAGTATCTGCAAGTGGATATTTGGACCTGTCATAGGAATGCATTGGAAACGGGACACCCTCACCCAAAAACTAGACAGAAGCATTCTCAGAAACTTCTCTGTGATGTGAGCATTCAGCTCACAGAGTTGAACCTTTCTTTGGATAGAGCAGTTTTGCAACACTCTTTTTCTAGAATCTGCAAGTGGACATTTGGCGTGCCTTGAGGCCTGTGGTGGAAAAGAAATATCTTCACATAAAAACTAGACAGAAGCATTCTCTGAAACTTCTTTGTGGTGCGTGCATTAAATTCACAGAGTTGAACATTCCTTTTGACAGAGAAGTTTTGAAACACTTGTTTTGTAGAATCTGCAAGTGGAAATTTGGAAGGCTTATAGGAATTCGTTGGAAACCGGACACCTTCACACAAACAATAGACAAGCACTCTGACAAACTTTTGTGTGATCTGTGCATTCAACTCACAGAGTTGAACCTTCGTTTGCATGTAGCCGTTTTGAAACACTCTTTTTTGTAGAATCTGCAAGTGGATATTTGGACCGCTTAGAGGAATTCATTGGAAACGGGACACCCTCACACAAAAACTAGTCAGAAGCATTTTCACAAACTTCTGTGTTACGGGTGCATTCAACTCAAAGAGCTGAGCTCTTCTTTTGCTAGAGCAGTTTTGAAACACTGATTTTCTAGAATCTGCAAGTGGACATTTGGAGCGCTTTGAGGCCTGTGGTGCAAAGGAAATATCTTCACATAACAAGTAGACAGAAGCATTCTCTGAAACTTCTTTGTGGTGTGTGCATTCAGCTCACAGAGTTGAACATTCCTTTTGACAGAGAAGTTTTGAAACACTCTTTTCATAGAATCTGCAAGTGGATATTTGGACCGCTTATAGGAATTCGTTGGAAACGGGACAGCCTCACACAAAAACTAGACAGAAGCATTCTCACAAATGCTTCTGTGACGTGAGCATTCAGCTCACAGAGCTGAACCTTTCTTTTGATAAGGCAGTTTTGAAACACTCTTTTTCTAGAATCTGCAAGTGGACATTTGGAGCGCTTTTAGGCCTGTGGTGGAAAGGAAATATCTTCACTAAAAAACTAGACAGATGCATTTTCTGAAACTTCCTCGTGGTGCATGCAGTCACCCTCAGAGTTGAACATTCCTTTTGACTGAGAAGTTGTGAAACACTCTTTTTGTAGAAACTGCAAGTGGCAACTTGGACCGTTTATAGGAATTCATTGGAAACGGGACAACTTCTCACAAAAACTAGAGAAAAGCTTTCTCACAAACTTATCTGCGATGTGTGCATTCAACTCACAGAGTTTAACCGTCTTTTACTGGATTAGTTTGGAAACACTCCTTTTGCAGTAGATGCAAGTGGTCATTCGGAAAGCTATGAGGCCTGTGGTCGAAAAGGTAACATCTTCACATATAACCTAGAAAGAAGCGTTCTCAGCAACGACTCTGTGTTGTTTGCATTCAATTCACATAGCGGAACATTCCTTTGGTTACAGCAGCCACGAAACACTCTTTTTGTATAATCTGCAATTGGACATTTGGAGAGCTCTGAGGCCTGCTGTGGAAAACGAAATGTCTTCACATAAAACCTAGAAAGAAGCATTCTCAGAAACCACTTTGTGATGTGTGCCTTCAACTCTCAGGGTTGAACATTCCTTTTGTTACAGCAGTTTTGAAACACACTTTTTCTAGAATCTCCATGTGGATATTTGGACCACTTATAGCAATTTGATGGAAACGAGACATCCTCATACACAAAGGAGACAGAAGCATTCCCACAAACTCCTTTCTGATGTGTGATCTCAACTCACAGATGTGAACCTTACTTTTGGTAGAGCAGTTTTGAAACCACCTTTTTCTAGAACATGCAAGTGGACATTTGGAGCGATTGGAGGCCTGTTTTCGAAAGGAAATATCTTCACATAACAAGTAGACAGAAGCATTCTCTGAAACTTCTTTGTGGTGTGTGCATTCACCTCACAGATTTGAACATTCCTTTTGACAGGGAAGTTTTGAAAGACTCTTTTTATGGCATCTGCAAGTGGATATTCGGACCGCTTCTTGGAATTCGTTGGAAACGGGACACCGTCGCAGAAAATCTAGACAGAAGCATTCTCACAAACTTCTGTGTGATGTGAGCATGCAGCTCACAGAGCTCAACCTTTCTTTTGATGGTGCAGTTTTGAAACACTCCTTTTCTACAATCTGCGAGTGGACATTTGGAGCGCCTTGAGGCCTGTGGTGGAAAGGAAATATCTTCACATAAAAACTAGGCAGAAGCATTCTCTGAAACTTCTTTCTCGTGCGTGCATTAAATTCACAGATTTGAGCATTCCTTTTGACAGAGAAGTTTCGAAACACTTTTTTTGTAGAATGTGCTCGTGGAAATTTGGACCGCTTACAGTAATTCGTTGGAAACGGGACATCTTCACACAAAAACAAGACAGAAGCATTCTGACAGACTTCTGTGGGATATGTGCATTCAACTCACAGAGTTTAACCTTTTTTTCAATGTAGCAGTTTTGAAACACTCTTTTACTAGTATCTGCAAGTGGATATTTGGACCTGTCATAGGAATGCAATGGAAACGGGACACCCTCACCCAAAAACTAGACAGAAGCATTCTCAGAAACTTCTCTGTGATGTGAGCATTCAGCTCACAGAGTTGAACCTTTCTTTGGATAGAGCAGTTTTGCAACACTCTTTTTCTAGAATCTGCAAGTGGACATTTGGCGTGCCTTGAGGCCTGTGGTGGAAAAGAAATATCTTCACATAAAAACTAGACAGAAGCATTCTCTGAAACTTCTTTGTGGTGCGTGCATTAAATTCACAGAGTTGAACATTCCTTTTGACAGAGAAGTTTTGAAACACTTGTTTTGTAGAATCTGCAAGTGGAAATTTGGAAGGCTTATAGGAATTCGTTGGAAACCGGACACCTTCACACAAACAATAGACAAGCACTCTGACAAACTTTTGTGTGATCTGTGCATTCAACTCACAGAGTTGAACCTTCGTTTGCATGTAGCCGTTTTGAAACACTCTTTTTTGTAGAATCTGCAAGTGGATATTTGGACCGCTTAGAGGAATTCATTGGAAACGGGACACCCTCACACAAAAACTAGTCAGAAGCATTTTCACAAACTTCTGTGTTACGGGTGCATTCAACTCAAAGAGCTGAGCTCTTCTTTTGCTAGAGCAGTTTTGAAACACTGATTTTCTAGAATCTGCAAGTGGACATTTGGAGCGCTTTGAGGCCTGTGGTGCAAAGGAAATATCTTCACATAACAAGTAGACAGAAGCATTCTCTGAAACTTCTTTGTGGTGTGTGCATTCAGCTCACAGAGTTGAACATTCCTTTTGACAGAGAAGTTTTGAAACACTCTTTTCATAGAATCTGCAAGTGGATATTTGAACCGCTTATAGGAATTCGTTGGAAACGGGACAGCCTCACACAAAAACTAGACAGAAGCATTCTCACAAATGCTTCTGTGACGTGAGCATTCAGCTCACAGAGCTGAACCTTTCTTTTGATAAGGCAGTTTTGAAACACTCTTTTTCTAGAATCTGCAAGTGGACATTTGGAGCGCTTTTAGGCCTGTGGTGGAAAGGAAATATCTTCACTAAAAAACTAGACAGATGCATTTTCTGAAACTTCCTCGTGGTGCATGCAGTCACCCTCAGAGTTGAACATTCCTTTTGACTGAGAAGTTGTGAAACACTCTTTTTGTAGAAACTGCAAGTGGCAACTTGGACCGTTTATAGGAATTCATTGGAAACGGGACAACTTCTCACAAAAACTAGAGAAAAGCTTTCTCACAAACTTATCTGCGATGTGTGCATTCAACTCACAGAGTTTAACCGTCTTTTACTGGATTAGTTTGGAAACACTCCTTTTGCAGTAGATGCAAGTGGTCATTCGGAAAGCTATGAGGCCTGTGGTCGAAAAGGTAACATCTTCACATATAACCTAGAAAGAA
The DNA here is from genome assembly GCF_028885655.2 of Pongo abelii. Classification (NCBI taxonomy): domain Eukaryota; kingdom Metazoa; phylum Chordata; class Mammalia; order Primates; family Hominidae; genus Pongo; species Pongo abelii. Next base: position 37,468,383 of record NC_072003.2, read on the forward strand.
GCGTTCTCAGCAACGACTCTGTGTTGTTTGCATTCAATTCACATAGCGGAACATTCCTTTGGTTACAGCAGCCACGAAACACTCTTTTTGTATAATCTGCAATTGGACATTTGGAGAGCTCTGAGGCCTGCTGTGGAAAACGAAATGTCTTCACATAAAACCTAGAAAGAAGCATTCTCAGAAACCACTTTGTGATGTGTGCCTTCAACTCTCAGGGTTGAACATTCCTTTTGTTACAGCAGTTTTGAAACACACTTTTTCTAGAATCTCCATGTGGATATTTGGACCACTTATAGCAATTTGATGGAAACGAGACATCCTCATACACAAAGGAGACAGAAGCATTCCCACAAACTCCTTTCTGATGTGTGATCTCAACTCACAGATGTGAACCTTACTTTTGGTAGAGCAGTTTTGAAACCACCTTTTTCTAGAACATGCAAGTGGACATTTGGAGCGATTGGAGGCCTGTTTTCGAAAGGAAATATCTTCACATAACAAGTAGACAGAAGCATTCTCTGAAACTTCTTTGTGGTGTGTGCATTCACCTCACAGATTTGAACATTCCTTTTGACAGGGAAGTTTTGAAAGACTCTTTTTATGGCATCTGCAAGTGGATATTCGGACCGCTTCTTGGAATTCGTTGGAAACGGGACACCGTCGCAGAAAATCTAGACAGAAGCATTCTCACAAACTTCTCTGTGATGTGAGCATGCAGCTCACAGAGCTCAACCTTTCTTTTGATGGTGCAGTTTTGAAACACTCCTTTTCTACAATCTGCAAGTGGACATTTGGAGCGCCTTGAGGCCTGTGGTGGAAAGGAAATATCTTCACATAAAAACTAGGCAGAAGCATTCTCTGAAACTTCTTTCTCGTGCGTGCATTAAATTCACAGATTTGAGCATTCCTTTTGACAGAGAAGTTTCGAAACACTTTTTTTGTAGAATGTGCTCGTGGAAATTTGGACCGCTTACAGTAATTCGTTGGAAACGGGACATCTTCACACAAAAACAAGACAGAAGCATTCTGACAGACTTCTGTGGGATATGTGCATTCAACTCACAAAGTTTAACCTTTTTTTCAATGTAGCAGTTTTGAAACACTCTTTTACTAGTATCTGCAAGTGGATATTTGGACCTGTCATAGGAATGCATTGGAAACGGGACACCCTCACCCAAAAACTAGACAGAAGCATTCTCAGAAACTTCTCTGTGATGTGAGCATTCAGCTCACAGAGTTGAACCTTTCTTTGGATAGAGCAGTTTTGCAACACTCTTTTTCTAGAATCTGCAAGTGGACATTTGGCGTGCCTTGAGGCCTGTGGTGGAAAAGAAATATCTTCACATAAAAACTAGACAGAAGCATTCTCTGAAACTTCTTTGTGGTGCGTGCATTAAATTCACAGAGTTGAACATTCCTTTTGACAGAGAAGTTTTGAAACACTTGTTTTGTAGAATCTGCAAGTGGAAATTTGGAAGGCTTATAGGAATTCGTTGGAAACCGGACACCTTCACACAAACAATAGACAAGCACTCTGACAAACTTTTGTGTGATCTGTGCATTCAACTCACAGAGTTGAACCTTCGTTTGCATGTAGCCGTTTTGAAACACTCTTTTTTGTAGAATCTGCAAGTGGATATTTGGACCGCTTAGAGGAATTCATTGGAAACGGGACACCCTCACACAAAAACTAGTCAGAAGCATTTTCACAAACTTCTGTGTTACGGGTGCATTCAACTCAAAGAGCTGAGCTCTTCTTTTGCTAGAGCAGTTTTGAAACACTGATTTTCTAGAATCTGCAAGTGGACATTTGGAGCGCTTTGAGGCCTGTGGTGCAAAGGAAATATCTTCACATAACAAGTAGACAGAAGCATTCTCTGAAACTTCTTTGTGGTGTGTGCATTCAGCTCACAGAGTTGAACATTCCTTTTGACAGAGAAGTTTTGAAACACTCTTTTCATAGAATCTGCAAGTGGATATTTGGACCGCTTATAGGAATTCGTTGGAAACGGGACAGCCTCACACAAAAACTAGACAGAAGCATTCTCACAAATGCTTCTGTGACGTGAGCATTCAGCTCACAGAGCTGAACCTTTCTTTTGATAAGGCAGTTTTGAAACACTCTTTTTCTAGAATCTGCAAGTGGACATTTGGAGCGCTTTTAGGCCTGTGGTGGAAAGGAAATATCTTCACTAAAAAACTAGGCGGATGCATTTTCTGAAACTTCCTCGTGGTGCATGCAGTCACCCTCAGAGTTGAACATTCCTTTTGACTGAGAAGTTGTGAAACACTCTTTTTGTAGAAACTGCAAGTGGCAACTTGGACCGTTTATAGGAATTCATTGGAAACGGGACAACTTCTCACAAAAACTAGAGAAAAGCTTTCTCACAAACTTATCTGCGATGTGTGCATTCAACTCACAGAGTTTAACCGTCTTTTACTGGATTAGTTTGGAAACACTCCTTTTGCAGTAGATGCAAGTGGTCATTCGGAAAGCTATGAGGCCTGTGGTCGAAAAGGTAACATCTTCACATATAACCTAGAAAGAAGCGTTCTCAGCAACGACTCTGTGTTGTTTGCATTCAATTCACATAGCGGAACATTCCTTTGGTTACAGCAGCCACGAAACACTCTTTTTGTATAATCTGCAATTGGACATTTGGAGAGCTCTGAGGCCTGCTGTGGAAAACGAAATGTCTTCACATAAAACCTAGAAAGAAGCATTCTCAGAAACCACTTTGTGATGTGTGCCTTCAACTCTCAGGGTTGAACATTCCTTTTGTTACAGCAGTTTTGAAACACACTTTTTCTAGAATCTCCATGTGGATATTTGGACCACTTATAGCAATTTGATGGAAACGAGACATCCTCATACACAAAGGAGACAGAAGCATTCCCACAAACTCCTTTCTGATGTGTGATCTCAACTCACAGATGTGAACCTTACTTTTGGTAGAGCAGTTTTGAAACCACCTTTTTCTAGAACATGCAAGTGGACATTTGGAGCGATTGGAGGCCTGTTTTCGAAAGGAAATATCTTCACATAACAAGTAGACAGAAGCATTCTCTGAAACTTCTTTGTGGTGTGTGCATTCACCTCACAGATTTGAACATTCCTTTTGACAGGGAAGTTTTGAAAGACTCTTTTTATGGCATCTGCAAGTGGATATTCGGACCGCTTCTTGGAATTCGTTGGAAACGGGACACCGTCGCAGAAAATCTAGACAGAAGCATTCTCACAAACTTCTCTGTGATGTGAGCATGCAGCTCACAGAGCTCAACCTTTCTTTTGATGGTGCAGTTTTGAAACACTCCTTTTCTACAATCTGCAAGTGGACATTTGGAGCGCCTTGAGGCCTGTGGTGGAAAGGAAATATCTTCACATAAAAACTAGGCAGAAGCATTCTCTGAAACTTCTTTCTCGTGCGTGCATTAAATTCACAGATTTGAGCATTCCTTTTGACAGAGAAGTTTCGAAACACTTTTTTTGTAGAATGTGCTCGTGGAAATTTGGACCGCTTACAGTAATTCGTTGGAAACGGGACATCTTCACACAAAAACAAGACAGAAGCATTCTGACAGACTTCTGTGGGATATGTGCATTCAACTCACAAAGTTTAACCTTTTTTTCAATGTAGCAGTTTTGAAACACTCTTTTACTAGTATCTGCAAGTGGATATTTGGACCTGTCATAGGAATGCATTGGAAACGGGACACCCTCACCCAAAAACTCGACAGAAGCATTTTCAGAAACTTCTCTGTGATGTGAGCATTCAGCTCACAGAGTTGAACCTTTCTTTGGATAGAGCAGTTTTGCAACACTCTTTTTCTAGAATCTGCAAGTGGACATTTGGCGTGCCTTGAGGCCTGTGGTGGAAAAGAAATATCTTCACATAAAAACTAGACAGAAGCATTCTCTGAAACTTCTTTGTGGTGCGTGCATTAAATTCACAGAGTTGAACATTCCTTTTGACAGAGAAGTTTTGAAACACTTGTTTTGTAGAATCTGCAAGTGGAAATTTGGAAGGCTTATAGGAATTCGTTGGAAACCGGACACCTTCACACAAACAATAGACAAGCACTCTGACAAACTTTTGTGTGATCTGTGCATTCAACTCACAGAGTTGAACCTTCGTTTGCATGTAGCCGTTTTGAAACACTCTTTTTTGTAGAATCTGCAAGTGGATATTTGGACCGCTTAGAGGAATTCATTGGAAACGGGACACCCTCACACAAAAACTAGTCAGAAGCATTTTCACAAACTTCTGTGTTACGGGTGCATTCAACTCAAAGAGCTGAGCTCTTCTTTTGCTAGAGCAGTTTTGAAACACTGATTTTCTAGAATCTGCAAGTGGACATTTGGAGCGCTTTGAGGCCTGTGGTGCAAAGGAAATATCTTCACATAACAAGTAGACAGAAGCATTCTCTGAAACTTCTTTGTGGTGTGTGCATTCAGCTCACAGAGTTGAACATTCCTTTTGACAGAGAAGTTTTGAAACACTCTTTTCATAGAATCTGCAAGTGGATATTTGGACCGCTTATAGGAATTCGTTGGAAACGGGACAGCCTCACACAAAAACTAGACAGAAGCATTCTCACAAATGCTTCTGTGACGTGAGCATTCAGCTCACAGAGCTGAACCTTTCTTTTGATAAGGCAGTTTTGAAACACTCTTTTTCTAGAATCTGCAAGTGGACATTTGGAGCGCTTTTAGGCCTGTGGTGGAAAGGAAATATCTTCACTAAAAAACTAGGCGGATGCATTTTCTGAAACTTCCTCGTGGTGCATGCAGTCACCCTCAGAGTTGAACATTCCTTTTGACTGAGAAGTTGTGAAACACTCTTTTTGTAGAAACTGCAAGTGGCAACTTGGACCGTTTATAGGAATTCATTGGAAACGGGACAACTTCTCACAAAAACTAGAGAAAAGCTTTCTCACAAACTTATCTGCGATGTGTGCATTCAACTCAGAGAGTTTAACTGTCTTTTACTGGATTAGTTTGGAAACACTCCTTTTGCAGTAGATGCAAGTGGTCATTCGGAAAGCTATGAGGCCTGTGGTCGAAAAGGTAACATCTTCACATATAACCTAGAAAGAAGCGTTCTCAGCAACGACTCTGTGTTGTTTGCATTCAATTCACATAGCGGAACATTCCTTTGGTTACAGCAGCCACGAAACACTCTTTTTGTATAATCTGCAATTGGACATTTGGAGAGCTCTGAGGCCTGCTGTGGAAAACGAAATGTCTTCACATAAAACCTAGAAAGAAGCATTCTCAGAAACCACTTTGTGATGTGTGCCTTCAACTCTCAGGGTTGAACATTCCTTTTGTTACAGCAGTTTTGAAACACACTTTTTCTAGAATCTCCATGTGGATATTTGGACCACTTATAGCAATTTGATGGAAACGAGACATCCTCATACACAAAGGAGACAGAAGCATTCCCACAAACTCCTTTCTGATGTGTGATCTCAACTCACAGATGTGAACCTTACTTTTGGTAGAGCAGTTTTGAAACCACCTTTTTCTAGAACATGCAAGTGGACATTTGGAGCGATTGGAGGCCTGTTTTCGAAAGGAAATATCTTCACATAACAAGTAGACAGAAGCATTCTCTGAAACTTCTTTGTGGTGTGTGCATTCACCTCACAGATTTGAACATTCCTTTTGACAGGGAAGTTTTGAAAGACTCTTTTTATGGCATCTGCAAGTGGATATTCGGACCGCTTCTTGGAATTCGTTGGAAACGGGACACCGTCGCAGAAAATCTAGACAGAAGCATTCTCACAAACTTCTCTGTGATGTGAGCATGCAGCTCACAGAGCTCAACCTTTCTTTTGATGGTGCAGTTTTGAAACACTCCTTTTCTACAATCTGCAAGTGGACATTTGGAGCGCCTTGAGGCCTGTGGTGGAAAGGAAATATCTTCACATAAAAACTAGGCAGAAGCATTCTCTGAAACTTCTTTCTCGTGCGTGCATTAAATTCACAGATTTGAGCATTCCTTTTGACAGAGAAGTTTCGAAACACTTTTTTTGTAGAATGTGCTCGTGGAAATTTGGACCGCTTACAGTAATTCGTTGGAAACGGGACATCTTCACACAAAAACAAGACAGAAGCATTCTGACAGACTTCTGTGGGATATGTGCATTCAACTCACAAAGTTTAACCTTTTTTTCAATGTAGCAGTTTTGAAACACTCTTTTACTAGTATCTGCAAGTGGATATTTGGACCTGTCATAGGAATGCATTGGAAACGGGACACCCTCACCCAAAAACTAGACAGAAGCATTCTCAGAAACTTCTCTGTGATGTGAGCATTCAGCTCACAGAGTTGAACCTTTCTTTGGATAGAGCAGTTTTGCAACACTCTTTTTCTAGAATCTGCAAGTGGACATTTGGCGTGCCTTGAGGCCTGTGGTGGAAAAGAAATATCTTCACATAAAAACTAGACAGAAGCATTCTCTGAAACTTCTTTGTGGTGCGTGCATTAAATTCACAGAGTTGAACATTCCTTTTGACAGAGAAGTTTTGAAACACTTGTTTTGTAGAATCTGCAAGTGGAAATTTGGAAGGCTTATAGGAATTCGTTGGAAACCGGACACCTTCACACAAACAATAGACAAGCACTCTGACAAACTTTTGTGTGATCTGTGCATTCAACTCACAGAGTTGAACCTTCGTTTGCATGTAGCCGTTTTGAAACACTCTTTTTTGTAGAATCTGCAAGTGGATATTTGGACCGCTTAGAGGAATTCATTGGAAACGGGACACCCTCACACAAAAACTAGTCAGAAGCATTTTCACAAACTTCTGTGTTACGGGTGCATTCAACTCAAAGAGCTGAGCTCTTCTTTTGCTAGAGCAGTTTTGAAACACTGATTTTCTAGAATCTGCAAGTGGACATTTGGAGCGCTTTGAGGCCTGTGGTGCAAAGGAAATATCTTCACATAACAAGTAGACAGAAGCATTCTCTGAAACTTCTTTGTGGTGTGTGCATTCAGCTCACAGAGTTGAACATTCCTTTTGACAGAGAAGTTTTGAAACACTCTTTTCATAGAATCTGCAAGTGGATATTTGGACCGCTTATAGGAATTCGTTGGAAACGGGACAGCCTCACACAAAAACTAGACAGAAGCATTCTCACAAATGCTTCTGTGACGTGAGCATTCAGCTCACAGAGCTGAACCTTTCTTTTGATAAGGCAGTTTTGAAACACTCTTTTTCTAGAATCTGCAAGTGGACATTTGGAGCGCTTTTAGGCCTGTGGTGGAAAGGAAATATCTTCACTAAAAAACTAGACAGATGCATTTTCTGAAACTTCCTCGTGGTGCATGCAGTCACCCTCAGAGTGGAACATTCCTTTTGACTGAGAAGTTGTGAAACACTCTTTTTGTAGAAACTGCAAGTGGCAACTTGGACCGTTTATAGGAATTCATTGGAAACGGGACAACTTCTCACAAAAACTAGAGAAAAGCTTTCTCACAAACTTATCTGCGATGTGTGCATTCAACTCACAGAGTTTAACCGTCTTTTACTGGATTAGTTTGGAAACACTCCTTTTGCAGTAGATGCAAGTGGTCATTCGGAGAGCTATGAGGCCTGTGGTCGAAAAGGTAACATCTTCACATATAACCTAGAAAGAAGCGTTCTCAGCAACGACTCTGTGTTGTTTGCATTCAATTCACATAGCGGAACATTCCTTTGGTTACAGCAGCCACGAAACACTCTTTTTGTATAATCTGCAATTGGACATTTGGAGAGCTCTGAGGCCTGCTGTGGAAAACGAAATGTCTTCACATAAAACCTAGAAAGAAGCATTCTCAGAAACCACTTTGTGATGTGTGCCTTCAACTCTCAGGGTTGAACATTCCTTTTGTTACAGCAGTTTTGAAACACACTTTTTCTAGAATCTCCATGTGGATATTTGGACCACTTATAGCAATTTGATGGAAACGAGACATCCTCATACACAAAGGAGACAGAAGCATTCCCACAAACTCCTTTCTGATGTGTGATCTCAACTCACAGATGTGAACCTTACTTTTGGTAGAGCAGTTTTGAAACCACCTTTTTCTAGAACATGCAAGTGGACATTTGGAGCGATTGGAGGCCTGTTTTCGAAAGGAAATATCTTCACATAACAAGTAGACAGAAGCATTCTCTGAAACTTCTTTGTGGTGTGTGCATTCACCTCACAGATTTGAACATTCCTTTTGACAGGGAAGTTTTGAAAGACTCTTTTTATGGCATCTGCAAGTGGATATTCGGACCGCTTCTTGGAATTCGTTGGAAACGGGACACCGTCGCAGAAAATCTAGACAGAAGCATTCTCACAAACTTCTGTGTGATGTGAGCATGCAGCTCACAGAGCTCAACCTTTCTTTTGATGGTGCAGTTTTGAAACACTCCTTTTCTACAATCTGCGAGTGGACATTTGGAGCGCCTTGAGGCCTGTGGTGGAAAGGAAATATCTTCACATAAAAACTAGGCAGAAGCATTCTCTGAAACTTCTTTCTCGTGCGTGCATTAAATTCACAGATTTGAGCATTCCTTTTGACAGAGAAGTTTCGAAACACTTTTTTTGTAGAATGTGCTCGTGGAAATTTGGACCGCTTACAGTAATTCGTTGGAAACGGGACATCTTCACACAAAAACAAGACAGAAGCATTCTGACAGACTTCTGTGGGATATGTGCATTCAACTCACAGAGTTTAACCTTTTTTTCAATGTAGCAGTTTTGAAACACTCTTTTACTAGTATCTGCAAGTGGATATTTGGACCTGTCATAGGAATGCATTGGAAACGGGACACCCTCACCCAAAAACTAGACAGAAGCATTCTCAGAAACTTCTCTGTGATGTGAGCATTCAGCTCACAGAGTTGAACCTTTCTTTGGATAGAGCAGTTTTGCAACACTCTTTTTCTAGAATCTGCAAGTGGACATTTGGCGTGCCTTGAGGCCTGTGGTGGAAAAGAAATATCTTCACATAAAAACTAGACAGAAGCATTCTCTGAAACTTCTTTGTGGTGCGTGCATTAAATTCACAGAGTTGAACATTCCTTTTGACAGAGAAGTTTTGAAACACTTGTTTTGTAGAATCTGCAAGTGGAAATTTGGAAGGCTTATAGGAATTCGTTGGAAACCGGACACCTTCACACAAACAATAGACAAGCACTCTGACAAACTTTTGTGTGATCTGTGCATTCAACTCACAGAGTTGAACCTTCGTTTGCATGTAGCCGTTTTGAAACACTCTTTTTTGTAGAATCTGCAAGTGGATATTTGGACCGCTTAGAGGAATTCATTGGAAACGGGACACCCTCACACAAAAACTAGTCAGAAGCATTTTCACAAACTTCTGTGTTACGGGTGCATTCAACTCAAAGAGCTGAGCTCTTCTTTTGCTAGAGCAGTTTTGAAACACTGATTTTCTAGAATCTGCAAGTGGACATTTGGAGCGCTTTGAGGCCTGTGGTGCAAAGGAAATATCTTCACATAACAAGTAGACAGAAGCATTCTCTGAAACTTCTTTGTGGTGTGTGCATTCAGCTCACAGAGTTGAACATTCCTTTTGACAGAGAAGTTTTGAAACACTCTTTTCATAGAATCTGCAAGTGGATATTTGGACCGCTTATAGGAATTCGTTGGAAACGGGACAGCCTCACACAAAAACTAGACAGAAGCATTCTCACAAATGCTTCTGTGACGTGAGCATTCAGCTCACAGAGCTGAACCTTTCTTTTGATAAGGCAGTTTTGAAACACTCTTTTTCTAGAATCTGCAAGTGGACATTTGGAGCGCTTTTAGGCCTGTGGTGGAAAGGAAATATCTTCACTAAAAAACTAGACAGATGCATTTTCTGAAACTTCCTCGTGGTGCATGCAGTCACCCTCAGAGTTGAACATTCCTTTTGACTGAGAAGTTGTGAAACACTCTTTTTGTAGAAACTGCAAGTGGCAACTTGGACCGTTTATAGGAATTCATTGGAAACGGGACAACTTCTCACAAAAACTAGAGAAAAGCTTTCTCACAAACTTATCTGCGATGTGTGCATTCAACTCACAGAGTTTAACCGTCTTTTACTGGATTAGTTTGGAAACACTCCTTTTGCAGTAGATGCAAGTGGTCATTCGGAAAGCTATGAGGCCTGTGGTCGAAAAGGTAACATCTTCACATATAACCTAGAAAGAAGCGTTCTCAGCAACGACTCTGTGTTGTTTGCATTCAATTCACATAGCGGAACATTCCTTTGGTTACAGCAGCCACGAAACACTCTTTTTGTATAATCTGCAATTGGACATTTGGAGAGCTCTGAGGCCTGCTGTGGAAAACGAAATGTCTTCACATAAAACCTAGAAAGAAGCATTCTCAGAAACCACTTTGTGATGTGTGCCTTCAACTCTCAGGGTTGAACATTCCTTTTGTTACAGCAGTTTTGAAACACACTTTTTCTAGAATCTCCATGTGGATATTTGGACCACTTATAGCAATTTGATGGAAACGAGACATCCTCATACACAAAGGAGACAGAAGCATTCCCACAAACTCCTTTCTGATGTGTGATCTCAACTCACAGATGTGAACCTTACTTTTGGTAGAGCAGTTTTGAAACCACCTTTTTCTAGAACATGCAAGTGGACATTTGGAGCGATTGGAGGCCTGTTTTCGAAAGGAAATATCTTCACATAACAAGTAGACAGAAGCATTCTCTGAAACTTCTTTGTGGTGTGTGCATTCACCTCACAGATTTGAACATTCCTTTTGACAGGGAAGTTTTGAAAGACTCTTTTTATGGCATCTGCAAGTGGATATTCGGACCGCTTCTTGGAATTCGTTGGAAACGGGACACCGTCGCAGAAAATCTAGACAGAAGCATTCTCACAAACTTCTGTGTGATGTGAGCATGCAGCTCACAGAGCTCAACCTTTCTTTTGATGGTGCAGTTTTGAAACACTCCTTTTCTACAATCTGCGAGTGGACATTTGGAGCGCCTTGAGGCCTGTGGTGGAAAGGAAATATCTTCACATAAAAACTAGGCAGAAGCATTCTCTGAAACTTCTTTCTCGTGCGTGCATTAAATTCACAGATTTGAGCATTCCTTTTGACAGAGAAGTTTCGAAACACTTTTTTTGTAGAATGTGCTCGTGGAAATTTGGACCGCTTACAGTAATTCGTTGGAAACGGGACATCTTCACACAAAAACAAGACAGAAGCATTCTGACAGACTTCTGTGGGATATGTGCATTCAACTCACAGAGTTTAACCTTTTTTTCAATGTAGCAGTTTTGAAACACTCTTTTACTAGTATCTGCAAGTGGATATTTGGACCTGTCATAGGAATGCAATGGAAACGGGACACCCTCACCCAAAAACTAGACAGAAGCATTCTCAGAAACTTCTCTGTGATGTGAGCATTCAGCTCACAGAGTTGAACCTTTCTTTGGATAGAGCAGTTTTGCAACACTCTTTTTCTAGAATCTGCAAGTGGACATTTGGCGTGCCTTGAGGCCTGTGGTGGAAAAGAAATATCTTCACATAAAAACTAGACAGAAGCATTCTCTGAAACTTCTTTGTGGTGCGTGCATTAAATTCACAGAGTTGAACATTCCTTTTGACAGAGAAGTTTTGAAACACTTGTTTTGTAGAATCTGCAAGTGGAAATTTGGAAGGCTTATAGGAATTCGTTGGAAACCGGACACCTTCACACAAACAATAGACAAGCACTCTGACAAACTTTTGTGTGATCTGTGCATTCAACTCACAGAGTTGAACCTTCGTTTGCATGTAGCCGTTTTGAAACACTCTTTTTTGTAGAATCTGCAAGTGGATATTTGGACCGCTTAGAGGAATTCATTGGAAACGGGACACCCTCACACAAAAACTAGTCAGAAGCATTTTCACAAACTTCTGTGTTACGGGTGCATTCAACTCAAAGAGCTGAGCTCTTCTTTTGCTAGAGCAGTTTTGAAACACTGATTTTCTAGAATCTGCAAGTGGACATTTGGAGCGCTTTGAGGCCTGTGGTGCAAAGGAAATATCTTCACATAACAAGTAGACAGAAGCATTCTCTGAAACTTCTTTGTGGTGTGTGCATTCAGCTCACAGAGTTGAACATTCCTTTTGACAGAGAAGTTTTGAAACACTCTTTTCATAGAATCTGCAAGTGGATATTTGAACCGCTTATAGGAATTCGTTGGAAACGGGACAGCCTCACACAAAAACTAGACAGAAGCATTCTCACAAATGCTTCTGTGACGTGAGCATTCAGCTCACAGAGCTGAACCTTTCTTTTGATAAGGCAGTTTTGAAACACTCTTTTTCTAGAATCTGCAAGTGGACATTTGGAGCGCTTTTAGGCCTGTGGTGGAAAGGAAATATCTTCACTAAAAAACTAGACAGATGCATTTTCTGAAACTTCCTCGTGGTGCATGCAGTCACCCTCAGAGTTGAACATTCCTTTTGACTGAGAAGTTGTGAAACACTCTTTTTGTAGAAACTGCAAGTGGCAACTTGGACCGTTTATAGGAATTCATTGGAAACGGGACAACTTCTCACAAAAACTAGAGAAAAGCTTTCTCACAAACTTATCTGCGATGTGTGCATTCAACTCACAGAGTTTAACCGTCTTTTACTGGATTAGTTTGGAAACACTCCTTTTGCAGTAGATGCAAGTGGTCATTCGGAAAGCTATGAGGCCTGTGGTCGAAAAGGTAACATCTTCACATATAACCTAGAAAGAAGCGTTCTCAGCAACGACTCTGTGTTGTTTGCATTCAATTCATATAGCGGAACATTCCTTTGGTTACAGCAGCCACGAAACACTCTTTTTGTATAATCTGCAATTGGACATTTGGAGAGCTCTGAGGCCTGCTGTGGAAAACGAAATGTCTTCACATAAAACCTAGAAAGAAGCATTCTCAGAAACCACTTTGTGATGTGTGCCTTCAACTCTCAGGGTTGAACATTCCTTTTGTTACAGCAGTTTTGAAACACACTTTTTCTAGAATCTCCATGTGGATATTTGGACCACTTATAGCAATTTGATGGAAACGAGACATCCTCATACACAAAGGAGACAGAAGCATTCCCACAAACTCCTTTCTGATGTGTGATCTCAACTCACAGATGTGAACCTTACTTTTGGTAGAGCAGTTTTGAAACCACCTTTTTCTAGAACATGCAAGTGGACATTTGGAGCGATTGGAGGCCTGTTTTCGAAAGGAAATATCTTCACATAACAAGTAGACAGAAGCATTCTCTGAAACTTCTTTGTGGTGTGTGCATTCACCTCACAGATTTGAACATTCCTTTTGACAGGGAAGTTTTGAAAGACTCTTTTTATGGCATCTGCAAGTGGATATTCGGACCGCTTCTTGGAATTCGTTGGAAACGGGACACCGTCGCAGAAAATCTAGACAGAAGCATTCTCACAAACTTCTCTGTGATGTGAGCATGCAGCTCACAGAGCTCAACCTTTCTTTTGATGGTGCAGTTTTGAAACACTCCTTTTCTACAATCTGCAAGTGGACATTTGGAGCGCCTTGAGGCCTGTGGTGGAAAGGAAATATCTTCACATAAAAACTAGGCAGAAGCATTCTCTGAAACTTCTTTCTCGTGCGTGCATTAAATTCACAGATTTGAGCATTCCTTTTGACAGAGAAGTTTCGAAACACTTTTTTTGTAGAATGTGCTCGTGGAAATTTGGACCGCTTACAGTAATTCGTTGGAAACGGGACATCTTCACACAAAAACAAGACAGAAGCATTCTGACAGACTTCTGTGGGATATGTGCATTCAACTCACAAAGTTTAACCTTTTTTTCAATGTAGCAGTTTTGAAACACTCTTTTACTAGTATCTGCAAGTGGATATTTGGACCTGTCATAGGAATGCATTGGAAACGGGACACCCTCACCCAAAAACTAGACAGAAGCATTCTCAGAAACTTCTCTGTGATGTGAGCATTCAGCTCACAGAGTTGAACCTTTCTTTGGATAGAGCAGTTTTGCAACACTCTTTTTCTAGAATCTGCAAGTGGACATTTGGCGTGCCTTGAGGCCTGTGGTGGAAAAGAAATATCTTCACATAAAAACTAGACAGAAGCATTCTCTGAAACTTCTTTGTGGTGCGTGCATTAAATTCACAGAGTTGAACATTCCTTTTGACAGAGAAGTTTTGAAACACTTGTTTTGTAGAATCTGCAAGTGGAAATTTGGAAGGCTTATAGGAATTCGTTGGAAACCGGACACCTTCACACAAACAATAGACAAGCACTCTGACAAACTTTTGTGTGATCTGTGCATTCAACTCACAGAGTTGAACCTTCGTTTGCATGTAGCCGTTTTGAAACACTCTTTTTTGTAGAATCTGCAAGTGGATATTTGGACCGCTTAGAGGAATTCATTGGAAACGGGACACCCTCACACAAAAACTAGTCAGAAGCATTTTCACAAACTTCTGTGTTACGGGTGCATTCAACTCAAAGAGCTGAGCTCTTCTTTTGCTAGAGCAGTTTTGAAACACTGATTTTCTAGAATCTGCAAGTGGACATTTGGAGCGCTTTGAGGCCTGTGGTGCAAAGGAAATATCTTCACATAACAAGTAGACAGAAGCATTCTCTGAAACTTCTTTGTGGTGTGTGCATTCAGCTCACAGAGTTGAACATTCCTTTTGACAGAGAAGTTTTGAAACACTCTTTTCATAGAATCTGCAAGTGGATATTTGGACCGCTTATAGGAATTCGTTGGAAACGGGACAGCCTCACACAAAAACTAGACAGAAGCATTCTCACAAATGCTTCTGTGACGTGAGCATTCAGCTCACAGAGCTGAACCTTTCTTTTGATAAGGCAGTTTTGAAACACTCTTTTTCTAGAATCTGCAAGTGGACATTTGGAGCGCTTTTAGGCCTGTGGTGGAAAGGAAATATCTTCACTAAAAAACTAGGCGGATGCATTTTCTGAAACTTCCTCGTGGTGCATGCAGTCACCCTCAGAGTTGAACATTCCTTTTGACTGAGAAGTTGTGAAACACTCTTTTTGTAGAAACTGCAAGTGGCAACTTGGACCGTTTATAGGAATTCATTGGAAACGGGACAACTTCTCACAAAAACTAGAGAAAAGCTTTCTCACAAACTTATCTGCGATGTGTGCATTCAACTCAGAGAGTTTAACCGTCTTTTACTGGATTAGTTTGGAAACACTCCTTTTGCAGTAGATGCAAGTGGTCATTCGGAAAGCTATGAGGCCTGTGGTCGAAAAGGTAACATCTTCACATATAACCTAGAAAGAAGCGTTCTCAGCAACGACTCTGTGTTGTTTGCATTCAATTCACATAGCGGAACATTCCTTTGGTTACAGCAGCCACGAAACACTCTTTTTGTATAATCTGCAATTGGACATTTGGAGAGCTCTGAGGCCTGCTGTGGAAAACGAAATGTCTTCACATAAAACCTAGAAAGAAGCATTCTCAGAAACCACTTTGTGATGTGTGCCTTCAACTCTCAGGGTTGAACATTCCTTTTGTTACAGCAGTTTTGAAACACACTTTTTCTAGAATCTCCATGTGGATATTTGGACCACTTATAGCAATTTGATGGAAACGAGACATCCTCATACACAAAGGAGACAGAAGCATTCCCACAAACTCCTTTCTGATGTGTGATCTCAACTCACAGATGTGAACCTTACTTTTGGTAGAGCAGTTTTGAAACCACCTTTTTCTAGAACATGCAAGTGGACATTTGGAGCGATTGGAGGCCTGTTTTCGAAAGGAAATATCTTCACATAACAAGTAGACAGAAGCATTCTCTGAAACTTCTTTGTGGTGTGTGCATTCACCTCACAGATTTGAACATTCCTTTTGACAGGGAAGTTTTGAAAGACTCTTTTTATGGCATCTGCAAGTGGATATTCGGACCGCTTCTTGGAATTCGTTGGAAACGGGACACCGTCGCAGAAAATCTAGACAGAAGCATTCTCACAAACTTCTCTGTGATGTGAGCATGCAGCTCACAGAGCTCAACCTTTCTTTTGATGGTGCAGTTTTGAAACACTCCTTTTCTACAATCTGCAAGTGGACATTTGGAGCGCCTTGAGGCCTGTGGTGGAAAGGAAATATCTTCACATAAAAACTAGGCAGAAGCATTCTCTGAAACTTCTTTCTCGTGCGTGCATTAAATTCACAGATTTGAGCATTCCTTTTGACAGAGAAGTTTCGAAACACTTTTTTTGTAGAATGTGCTCGTGGAAATTTGGACCGCTTACAGTAATTCGTTGGAAACGGGACATCTTCACACAAAAACAAGACAGAAGCATTCTGACAGACTTCTGTGGGATATGTGCATTCAACTCACAAAGTTTAACCTTTTTTTCAATGTAGCAGTTTTGAAACACTCTTTTACTAGTATCTGCAAGTGGATATTTGGACCTGTCATAGGAATGCATTGGAAACGGGACACCCTCACCCAAAAACTCGACAGAAGCATTTTCAGAAACTTCTCTGTGATGTGAGCATTCAGCTCACAGAGTTGAACCTTTCTTTGGATAGAGCAGTTTTGCAACACTCTTTTTCTAGAATCTGCAAGTGGACATTTGGCGTGCCTTGAGGCCTGTGGTGGAAAAGAAATATCTTCACATAAAAACTAGACAGAAGCATTCTCTGAAACTTCTTTGTGGTGCGTGCATTAAATTCACAGAGTTGAACATTCCTTTTGACAGAGAAGTTTTGAAACACTTGTTTTGTAGAATCTACAAGTGGAAATTTGGAAGGCTTATAGGAATTCGTTGGAAACCGGACACCTTCACACAAACAATAGACAAGCACTCTGACAAACTTTTGTGTGATCTGTGCATTCAACTCACAGAGTTGAACCTTCGTTTGCATGTAGCCGTTTTGAAACACTCTTTTTTGTAGAATCTGCAAGTGGATATTTGGACCGCTTAGAGGAATTCATTGGAAACGGGACACCCTCACACAAAAACTAGTCAGAAGCATTTTCACAAACTTCTGTGTTACGGGTGCATTCAACTCAAAGAGCTGAGCTCTTCTTTTGCTAGAGCAGTTTTGAAACACTGATTTTCTAGAATCTGCAAGTGGACATTTGGAGCGCTTTGAGGCCTGTGGTGCAAAGGAAATATCTTCACATAACAAGTAGACAGAAGCATTCTCTGAAACTTCTTTGTGGTGTGTGCATTCAGCTCACAGAGTTGAACATTCCTTTTGACAGAGAAGTTTTGAAACACTCTTTTCATAGAATCTGCAAGTGGATATTTGGACCGCTTATAGGAATTCGTTGGAAACGGGACAGCCTCACACAAAAACTAGACAGAAGCATTCTCACAAATGCTTCTGTGACGTGAGCATTCAGCTCACAGAGCTGAACCTTTCTTTTGATAAGGCAGTTTTGAAACACTCTTTTTCTAGAATCTGCAAGTGGACATTTGGAGCGCTTTTAGGCCTGTGGTGGAAAGGAAATATCTTCACTAAAAAACTAGGCGGATGCATTTTCTGAAACTTCCTCGTGGTGCATGCAGTCACCCTCAGAGTTGAACATTCCTTTTGACTGAGAAGTTGTGAAACACTCTTTTTGTAGAAACTGCAAGTGGCAACTTGGACCGTTTATAGGAATTCATTGGAAACGGGACAACTTCTCACAAAAACTAGAGAAAAGCTTTCTCACAAACTTATCTGCGATGTGTGCATTCAACTCAGAGAGTTTAACTGTCTTTTACTGGATTAGTTTGGAAACACTCCTTTTGCAGTAGATGCAAGTGGTCATTCGGAAAGCTATGAGGCCTGTGGTCGAAAAGGTAACATCTTCACATATAACCTAGAAAGAAGCGTTCTCAGCAACGACTCTGTGTTGTTTGCATTCAATTCACATAGCGGAACATTCCTTTGGTTACAGCAGCCACGAAACACTCTTTTTGTATAATCTGCAATTGGACATTTGGAGAGCTCTGAGGCCTGCTGTGGAAAACGAAATGTCTTCACATAAAACCTAGAAAGAAGCATTCTCAGAAACCACTTTGTGATGTGTGCCTTCAACTCTCAGGGTTGAACATTCCTTTTGTTACAGCAGTTTTGAAACACACTTTTTCTAGAATCTCCATGTGGATATTTGGACCACTTATAGCAATTTGATGGAAACGAGACATCCTCATACACAAAGGAGACAGAAGCATTCCCACAAACTCCTTTCTGATGTGTGATCTCAACTCACAGATGTGAACCTTACTTTTGGTAGAGCAGTTTTGAAACCACCTTTTTCTAGAACATGCAAGTGGACATTTGGAGCGATTGGAGGCCTGTTTTCGAAAGGAAATATCTTCACATAACAAGTAGACAGAAGCATTCTCTGAAACTTCTTTGTGGTGTGTGCATTCACCTCACAGATTTGAACATTCCTTTTGACAGGGAAGTTTTGAAAGACTCTTTTTATGGCATCTGCAAGTGGATATTCGGACCGCTTCTTGGAATTCGTTGGAAACGGGACACCGTCGCAGAAAATCTAGACAGAAGCATTCTCACAAACTTCTCTGTGATGTGAGCATGCAGCTCACAGAGCTCAACCTTTCTTTTGATGGTGCAGTTTTGAAACACTCCTTTTCTACAATCTGCAAGTGGACATTTGGAGCGCCTTGAGGCCTGTGGTGGAAAGGAAATATCTTCACATAAAAACTAGGCAGAAGCATTCTCTGAAACTTCTTTCTCGTGCGTGCATTAAATTCACAGATTTGAGCATTCCTTTTGACAGAGAAGTTTCGAAACACTTTTTTTGTAGAATGTGCTCGTGGAAATTTGGACCGCTTACAGTAATTCGTTGGAAACGGGACATCTTCACACAAAAACAAGACAGAAGCATTCTGACAGACTTCTGTGGGATATGTGCATTCAACTCACAAAGTTTAACCTTTTTTTCAATGTAGCAGTTTTGAAACACTCTTTTACTAGTATCTGCAAGTGGATATTTGGACCTGTCATAGGAATGCATTGGAAACGGGACACCCTCACCCAAAAACTAGACAGAAGCATTCTCAGAAACTTCTCTGTGATGTGAGCATTCAGCTCACAGAGTTGAACCTTTCTTTGGATAGAGCAGTTTTGCAACACTCTTTTTCTAGAATCTGCAAGTGGACATTTGGCGTGCCTTGAGGCCTGTGGTGGAAAAGAAATATCTTCACATAAAAACTAGACAGAAGCATTCTCTGAAACTTCTTTGTGGTGCGTGCATTAAATTCACAGAGTTGAACATTCCTTTTGACAGAGAAGTTTTGAAACACTTGTTTTGTAGAATCTGCAAGTGGAAATTTGGAAGGCTTATAGGAATTCGTTGGAAACCGGACACCTTCACACAAACAATAGACAAGCACTCTGACAAACTTTTGTGTGATCTGTGCATTCAACTCACAGAGTTGAACCTTCGTTTGCATGTAGCCGTTTTGAAACACTCTTTTTTGTAGAATCTGCAAGTGGATATTTGGACCGCTTAGAGGAATTCATTGGAAACGGGACACCCTCACACAAAAACTAGTCAGAAGCATTTTCACAAACTTCTGTGTTACGGGTGCATTCAACTCAAAGAGCTGAGCTCTTCTTTTGCTAGAGCAGTTTTGAAACACTGATTTTCTAGAATCTGCAAGTGGACATTTGGAGCGCTTTGAGGCCTGTGGTGCAAAGGAAATATCTTCACATAACAAGTAGACAGAAGCATTCTCTGAAACTTCTTTGTGGTGTGTGCATTCAGCTCACAGAGTTGAACATTCCTTTTGACAGAGAAGTTTTGAAACACTCTTTTCATAGAATCTGCAAGTGGATATTTGGACCGCTTATAGGAATTCGTTGGAAACGGGACAGCCTCACACAAAAACTAGACAGAAGCATTCTCACAAATGCTTCTGTGACGTGAGCATTCAGCTCACAGAGCTGAACCTTTCTTTTGATAAGGCAGTTTTGAAACACTCTTTTTCTAGAATCTGCAAGTGGACATTTGGAGCGCTTTTAGGCCTGTGGTGGAAAGGAAATATCTTCACTAAAAAACTAGGCGGATGCATTTTCTGAAACTTCCTCGTGGTGCATGCAGTCACCCTCAGAGTTGAACATTCCTTTTGACTGAGAAGTTGTGAAACACTCTTTTTGTAGAAACTGCAAGTGGCAACTTGGACCGTTTATAGGAATTCATTGGAAACGGGACAACTTCTCACAAAAACTAGAGAAAAGCTTTCTCACAAACTTATCTGCGATGTGTGCATTCAACTCAGAGAGTTTAACTGTCTTTTACTGGATTAGTTTGGAAACACTCCTTTTGCAGTAGATGCAAGTGGTCATTCGGAAAGCTATGAGGCCTGTGGTCGAAAAGGTAACATCTTCACATATAACCCAGAAAGAAGCGTTCTCAGCAACGACTCTGTGTTGTTTGCATTCAATTCACATAGCGGAACATTCCTTTGGTTACAGCAGCCACGAAACACTCTTTTTGTATAATCTGCAATTGGACATTTGGAGAGCTCTGAGGCCTGCTGTGGAAAACGAAATGTCTTCACATAAAACCTAGAAAGAAGCATTCTCAGAAACCACTTTGTGATGTGTGCCTTCAACTCTCAGGGTTGAACATTCCTTTTGTTACAGCAGTTTTGAAACACACTTTTTCTAGAATCTCCATGTGGATATTTGGACCACTTATAGCAATTTGATGGAAACGAGACATCCTCATACACAAAGGAGACAGAAGCATTCCCACAAACTCCTTTCTGATGTGTGATCTCAACTCACAGATGTGAACCTTACTTTTGGTAGAGCAGTTTTGAAACCACCTTTTTCTAGAACATGCAAGTGGACATTTGGAGCGATTGGAGGCCTGTTTTCGAAAGGAAATATCTTCACATAACAAGTAGACAGAAGCATTCTCTGAAACTTCTTTGTGGTGTGTGCATTCACCTCACAGATTTGAACATTCCTTTTGACAGGGAAGTTTTGAAAGACTCTTTTTATGGCATCTGCAAGTGGATATTCGGACCGCTTCTTGGAATTCGTTGGAAACGGGACACCGTCGCAGAAAATCTAGACAGAAGCATTCTCACAAACTTCTCTGTGATGTGAGCATGCAGCTCACAGAGCTCAACCTTTCTTTTGATGGTGCAGTTTTGAAACACTCCTTTTCTACAATCTGCAAGTGGACATTTGGAGCGCCTTGAGGCCTGTGGTGGAAAGGAAATATCTTCACATAAAAACTAGGCAGAAGCATTCTCTGAAACTTCTTTCTCGTGCGTGCATTAAATTCACAGATTTGAGCATTCCTTTTGACAGAGAAGTTTCGAAACACTTTTTTTGTAGAATGTGCTCGTGGAAATTTGGACCGCTTACAGTAATTCGTTGGAAACGGGACATCTTCACACAAAAACAAGACAGAAGCATTCTGACAGACTTCTGTGGGATATGTGCATTCAACTCACAAAGTTTAACCTTTTTTTCAATGTAGCAGTTTTGAAACACTCTTTTACTAGTATCTGCAAGTGGATATTTGGACCTGTCATAGGAATGCATTGGAAACGGGACACCCTCACCCAAAAACTAGACAGAAGCATTCTCAGAAACTTCTCTGTGATGTGAGCATTCAGCTCACAGAGTTGAACCTTTCTTTGGATAGAGCAGTTTTGCAACACTCTTTTTCTAGAATCTGCAAGTGGACATTTGGCGTGCCTTGAGGCCTGTGGTGGAAAAGAAATATCTTCACATAAAAACTAGACAGAAGCATTCTCTGAAACTTCTTTGTGGTGCGTGCATTAAATTCACAGAGTTGAACATTCCTTTTGACAGAGAAGTTTTGAAACACTTGTTTTGTAGAATCTGCAAGTGGAAATTTGGAAGGCTTATAGGAATTCGTTGGAAACCGGACACCTTCACACAAACAATAGACAAGCACTCTGACAAACTTTTGTGTGATCTGTGCATTCAACTCACAGAGTTGAACCTTCGTTTGCATGTAGCCGTTTTGAAACACTCTTTTTTGTAGAATCTGCAAGTGGATATTTGGACCGCTTAGAGGAATTCATTGGAAACGGGACACCCTCACACAAAAACTAGTCAGAAGCATTTTCACAAACTTCTGTGTTACGGGTGCATTCAACTCAAAGAGCTGAGCTCTTCTTTTGCTAGAGCAGTTTTGAAACACTGATTTTCTAGAATCTGCAAGTGGACATTTGGAGCGCTTTGAGGCCTGTGGTGCAAAGGAAATATCTTCACATAACAAGTAGACAGAAGCATTCTCTGAAACTTCTTTGTGGTGTGTGCATTCAGCTCACAGAGTTGAACATTCCTTTTGACAGAGAAGTTTTGAAACACTCTTTTCATAGAATCTGCAAGTGGATATTTGGACCGCTTATAGGAATTCGTTGGAAACGGGACAGCCTCACACAAAAACTAGACAGAAGCATTCTCACAAATGCTTCTGTGACGTGAGCATTCAGCTCACAGAGCTGAACCTTTCTTTTGATAAGGCAGTTTTGAAACACTCTTTTTCTAGAATCTGCAAGTGGACATTTGGAGCGCTTTTAGGCCTGTGGTGGAAAGGAAATATCTTCACTAAAAAACTAGGCGGATGCATTTTCTGAAACTTCCTCGTGGTGCATGCAGTCACCCTCAGAGTTGAACATTCCTTTTGACTGAGAAGTTGTGAAACACTCTTTTTGTAGAAACTGCAAGTGGCAACTTGGACCGTTTATAGGAATTCATTGGAAACGGGACAACTTCTCACAAAAACTAGAGAAAAGCTTTCTCACAAACTTATCTGCGATGTGTGCATTCAACTCAGAGAGTTTAACTGTCTTTTACTGGATTAGTTTGGAAACACTCCTTTTGCAGTAGATGCAAGTGGTCATTCGGAAAGCTATGAGGCCTGTGGTCGAAAAGGTAACATCTTCACATATAACCTAGAAAGAAGCGTTCTCAGCAACGACTCTGTGTTGTTTGCATTCAATTCACATAGCGGAACATTCCTTTGGTTACAGCAGCCACGAAACACTCTTTTTGTATAATCTGCAATTGGACATTTGGAGAGCTCTGAGGCCTGCTGTGGAAAACGAAATGTCTTCACATAAAACCTAGAAAGAAGCATTCTCAGAAACCACTTTGTGATGTGTGCCTTCAACTCTCAGGGTTGAACATTCCTTTTGTTACAGCAGTTTTGAAACACACTTTTTCTAGAATCTCCATGTGGATATTTGGACCACTTATAGCAATTTGATGGAAACGAGACATCCTCATACACAAAGGAGACAGAAGCATTCCCACAAACTCCTTTCTGATGTGTGATCTCAACTCACAGATGTGAACCTTACTTTTGGTAGAGCAGTTTTGAAACCACCTTTTTCTAGAACATGCAAGTGGACATTTGGAGCGATTGGAGGCCTGTTTTCGAAAGGAAATATCTTCACATAACAAGTAGACAGAAGCATTCTCTGAAACTTCTTTGTGGTGTGTGCATTCACCTCACAGATTTGAACATTCCTTTTGACAGGGAAGTTTTGAAAGACTCTTTTTATGGCATCTGCAAGTGGATATTCGGACCGCTTCTTGGAATTCGTTGGAAACGGGACACCGTCGCAGAAAATCTAGACAGAAGCATTCTCACAAACTTCTCTGTGATGTGAGCATGCAGCTCACAGAGCTCAACCTTTCTTTTGATGGTGCAGTTTTGAAACACTCCTTTTCTACAATCTGCAAGTGGACATTTGGAGCGCCTTGAGGCCTGTGGTGGAAAGGAAATATCTTCACATAAAAACTAGGCAGAAGCATTCTCTGAAACTTCTTTCTCGTGCGTGCATTAAATTCACAGATTTGAGCATTCCTTTTGACAGAGAAGTTTCGAAACACTTTTTTTGTAGAATGTGCTCGTGGAAATTTGGACCGCTTACAGTAATTCGTTGGAAACGGGACATCTTCACACAAAAACAAGACAGAAGCATTCTGACAGACTTCTGTGGGATATGTGCATTCAACTCACAAAGTTTAACCTTTTTTTCAATGTAGCAGTTTTGAAACACTCTTTTACTAGTATCTGCAAGTGGATATTTGGACCTGTCATAGGAATGCATTGGAAACGGGACACCCTCACCCAAAAACTAGACAGAAGCATTCTCAGAAACTTCTCTGTGATGTGAGCATTCAGCTCACAGAGTTGAACCTTTCTTTGGATAGAGCAGTTTTGCAACACTCTTTTTCTAGAATCTGCAAGTGGACATTTGGCGTGCCTTGAGGCCTGTGGTGGAAAAGAAATATCTTCACATAAAAACTAGACAGAAGCATTCTCTGAAACTTCTTTGTGGTGCGTGCATTAAATTCACAGAGTTGAACATTCCTTTTGACAGAGAAGTTTTGAAACACTTGTTTTGTAGAATCTGCAAGTGGAAATTTGGAAGGCTTATAGGAATTCGTTGGAAACCGGACACCTTCACACAAACAATAGACAAGCACTCTGACAAACTTTTGTGTGATCTGTGCATTCAACTCACAGAGTTGAACCTTCGTTTGCATGTAGCCGTTTTGAAACACTCTTTTTTGTAGAATCTGCAAGTGGATATTTGGACCGCTTAGAGGAATTCATTGGAAACGGGACACCCTCACACAAAAACTAGTCAGAAGCATTTTCACAAACTTCTGTGTTACGGGTGCATTCAACTCAAAGAGCTGAGCTCTTCTTTTGCTAGAGCAGTTTTGAAACACTGATTTTCTAGAATCTGCAAGTGGACATTTGGAGCGCTTTGAGGCCTGTGGTGCAAAGGAAATATCTTCACATAACAAGTAGACAGAAGCATTCTCTGAAACTTCTTTGTGGTGTGTGCATTCAGCTCACAGAGTTGAACATTCCTTTTGACAGAGAAGTTTTGAAACACTCTTTTCATAGAATCTGCAAGTGGATATTTGGACCGCTTATAGGAATTCGTTGGAAACGGGACAGCCTCACACAAAAACTAGACAGAAGCATTCTCACAAATGCTTCTGTGACGTGAGCATTCAGCTCACAGAGCTGAACCTTTCTTTTGATAAGGCAGTTTTGAAACACTCTTTTTCTAGAATCTGCAAGTGGACATTTGGAGCGCTTTTAGGCCTGTGGTGGAAAGGAAATATCTTCACTAAAAAACTAGGCGGATGCATTTTCTGAAACTTCCTCGTGGTGCATGCAGTCACCCTCAGAGTTGAACATTCCTTTTGACTGAGAAGTTGTGAAACACTCTTTTTGTAGAAACTGCAAGTGGCAACTTGGACCGTTTATAGGAATTCATTGGAAACGGGACAACTTCTCACAAAAACTAGAGAAAAGCTTTCTCACAAACTTATCTGCGATGTGTGCATTCAACTCAGAGAGTTTAACTGTCTTTTACTGGATTAGTTTGGAAACACTCCTTTTGCAGTAGATGCAAGTGGTCATTCGGAAAGCTATGAGGCCTGTGGTCGAAAAGGTAACATCTTCACATATAACCTAGAAAGAAGCGTTCTCAGCAACGACTCTGTGTTGTTTGCATTCAATTCACATAGCGGAACATTCCTTTGGTTACAGCAGCCACGAAACACTCTTTTTGTATAATCTGCAATTGGACATTTGGAGAGCTCTGAGGCCTGCTGTGGAAAACGAAATGTCTTCACATAAAACCTAGAAAGAAGCATTCTCAGAAACCACTTTGTGATGTGTGCCTTCAACTCTCAGGGTTGAACATTCCTTTTGTTACAGCAGTTTTGAAACACACTTTTTCTAGAATCTCCATGTGGATATTTGGACCACTTATAGCAATTTGATGGAAACGAGACATCCTCATACACAAAGGAGACAGAAGCATTCCCACAAACTCCTTTCTGATGTGTGATCTCAACTCACAGATGTGAACCTTACTTTTGGTAGAGCAGTTTTGAAACCACCTTTTTCTAGAACATGCAAGTGGACATTTGGAGCGATTGGAGGCCTGTTTTCGAAAGGAAATATCTTCACATAACAAGTAGACAGAAGCATTCTCTGAAACTTCTTTGTGGTGTGTGCATTCACCTCACAGATTTGAACATTCCTTTTGACAGGGAAGTTTTGAAAGACTCTTTTTATGGCATCTGCAAGTGGATATTCGGACCGCTTCTTGGAATTCGTTGGAAACGGGACACCGTCGCAGAAAATCTAGACAGAAGCATTCTCACAAACTTCTCTGTGATGTGAGCATGCAGCTCACAGAGCTCAACCTTTCTTTTGATGGTGCAGTTTTGAAACACTCCTTTTCTACAATCTGCAAGTGGACATTTGGAGCGCCTTGAGGCCTGTGGTGGAAAGGAAATATCTTCACATAAAAACTAGGCAGAAGCATTCTCTGAAACTTCTTTCTTGTGCGTGCATTAAATTCACAGATTTGAGCATTCCTTTTGACAGAGAAGTTTCGAAACACTTTTTTTGTAGAATGTGCTCGTGGAAATTTGGACCGCTTACAGTAATTCGTTGGAAACGGGACATCTTCACACAAAAACAAGACAGAAGCATTCTGACAGACTTCTGTGGGATATGTGCATTCAACTCACAAAGTTTAACCTTTTTTTCAATGTAGCAGTTTTGAAACACTCTTTTACTAGTATCTGCAAGTGGATATTTGGACCTGTCATAGGAATGCATTGGAAACGGGACACCCTCACCCAAAAACTAGACAGAAGCATTCTCAGAAACTTCTCTGTGATGTGAGCATTCAGCTCACAGAGTTGAACCTTTCTTTGGATAGAGCAGTTTTGCAACACTCTTTTTCTAGAATCTGCAAGTGGACATTTGGCGTGCCTTGAGGCCTGTGGTGGAAAAGAAATATCTTCACATAAAAACTAGACAGAAGCATTCTCTGAAACTTCTTTGTGGTGCGTGCATTAAATTCACAGAGTTGAACATTCCTTTTGACAGAGAAGTTTTGAAACACTTGTTTTGTAGAATCTGCAAGTGGAAATTTGGAAGGCTTATAGGAATTCGTTGGAAACCGGACACCTTCACACAAACAATAGACAAGCACTCTGACAAACTTTTGTGTGATCTGTGCATTCAACTCACAGAGTTGAACCTTCGTTTGCATGTAGCCGTTTTGAAACACTCTTTTTTGTAGAATCTGCAAGTGGATATTTGGACCGCTTAGAGGAATTCATTGGAAACGGGACACCCTCACACAAAAACTAGTCAGAAGCATTTTCACAAACTTCTGTGTTACGGGTGCATTCAACTCAAAGAGCTGAGCTCTTCTTTTGCTAGAGCAGTTTTGAAACACTGATTTTCTAGAATCTGCAAGTGGACATTTGGAGCGCTTTGAGGCCTGTGGTGCAAAGGAAATATCTTCACATAACAAGTAGACAGAAGCATTCTCTGAAACTTCTTTGTGGTGTGTGCATTCAGCTCACAGAGTTGAACATTCCTTTTGACAGAGAAGTTTTGAAACACTCTTTTCATAGAATCTGCAAGTGGATATTTGGACCGCTTATAGGAATTCGTTGGAAACGGGACAGCCTCACACAAAAACTAGACAGAAGCATTCTCACAAATGCTTCTGTGACGTGAGCATTCAGCTCACAGAGCTGAACCTTTCTTTTGATAAGGCAGTTTTGAAACACTCTTTTTCTAGAATCTGCAAGTGGACATTTGGAGCGCTTTTAGGCCTGTGGTGGAAAGGAAATATCTTCACTAAAAAACTAGGCGGATGCATTTTCTGAAACTTCCTCGTGGTGCATGCAGTCACCCTCAGAGTTGAACATTCCTTTTGACTGAGAAGTTGTGAAACACTCTTTTTGTAGAAACTGCAAGTGGCAACTTGGACCGTTTATAGGAATTCATTGGAAACGGGACAACTTCTCACAAAAACTAGAGAAAAGCTTTCTCACAAACTTATCTGCGATGTGTGCATTCAACTCAGAGAGTTTAACTGTCTTTTACTGGATTAGTTTGGAAACACTCCTTTTGCAGTAGATGCAAGTGGTCATTCGGAAAGCTATGAGGCCTGTGGTCGAAAAGGTAACATCTTCACATATAACCTAGAAAGAAGCGTTCTCAGCAACGACTCTGTGTTGTTTGCATTCAATTCACATAGCGGAACATTCCTTTGGTTACAGCAGCCACGAAACACTCTTTTTGTATAATCTGCAATTGGACATTTGGAGAGCTCTGAGGCCTGCTGTGGAAAACGAAATGTCTTCACATAAAACCTAGAAAGAAGCATTCTCAGAAACCACTTTGTGATGTGTGCCTTCAACTCTCAGGGTTGAACATTCCTTTTGTTACAGCAGTTTTGAAACACACTTTTTCTAGAATCTCCATGTGGATATTTGGACCACTTATAGCAATTTGATGGAAACGAGACATCCTCATACACAAAGGAGACAGAAGCATTCCCACAAACTCCTTTCTGATGTGTGATCTCAACTCACAGATGTGAACCTTACTTTTGGTAGAGCAGTTTTGAAACCACCTTTTTCTAGAACATGCAAGCGGACATTTGGAGCGATTGGAGGCCTGTTTTCGAAAGGAAATATCTTCACATAACAAGTAGACAGAAGCATTCTCTGAAACTTCTTTGTGGTGTGTGCATTCACCTCACAGATTTGAACATTCCTTTTGACAGGGAAGTTTTGAAAGACTCTTTTTATGGCATCTGCAAGTGGATATTCGGACCGCTTCTTGGAATTCGTTGGAAACGGGACACCGTCGCAGAAAATCTAGACAGAAGCATTCTCACAAACTTCTGTGTGATGTGAGCATGCAGCTCACAGAGCTCAACCTTTCCTTTGATGGTGCAGTTTTGAAACACTCCTTTTCTACAATCTGCAAGTGGACAGTTGGAGCGCCTTGAGGCCTGTGGTGGAAAGGAAATATCTTCACATAAAAACTAGGCAGAAGCATTCTCTGAAACTTCTTTCTCGTGCGTGCATTAAATTCACAGGTTTGAGCATTCCTTTTGACAGAGAAGTTTCGAAACACTTTTTTTGTAGAATGTGCTGGTGGAAATTTGGACCGCTTACAGTAATTCGTTGGAAACGGGACATCTTCACACAAAAACAAGACAGAAGCATTCTGACAGACTTCTGTGGGATATGTGCATTCAACTCACAGAGTTTAACCTTTTTTTCAATGTAGCAGTTTTGAAACACTCTTTTACTAGTATCTGCAAGTGGATATTTGGACCTGTCATAGGAATGCATTGGAAACGGGACACCCTCACCCAAAAACTAGACAGAAGCATTCTCAGAAACTTCTCTGTGATGTGAGCATTCAGCTCACAGAGTTGAACCTTTCTTTGGATAGAGCAGTTTTGCAACACTCTTTTTCTAGAATCTGCAAGTGGACATTTGGCGTGCCTTGAGGCCTGTGGTGGAAAAGAAATATCTTCACATAAAAACTAGACAGAAGCATTCTCTGAAACTTCTTTGTGGTGCGTGCATTAAATTCACAGAGTTGAACATTCCTTTTGACAGAGAAGTTTTGAAACACTTGTTTTGTAGAATCTGCAAGTGGAAATTTGGAAGGCTTATAGGAATTCGTTGGAAACCGGACACCTTCACACAAACAATAGACAAGCACTCTGACAAACTTTTGTGTGATCTGTGCATTCAACTCACAGTTGAACCTTCGTTTGCATGTAGCCGTTTTGAAACACTCTTTTTTGTAGAATCTGCAAGTGGATATTTGGACCGCTTAGAGGAATTCATTGGAAACGGGACACCCTCACACAAAAACTAGTCAGAAGCATTTTCACAAACTTCTGTGTTACGGGTGCATTCAACTCAAAGAGCTGAGCTCTTCTTTTGCTAGAGCAGTTTTGAAACACTGATTTTCTAGAATCTGCAAGTGGACATTTGGAGCGCTTTGAGGCCTGTGGTGCAAAGGAAATATCTTCACATAACAAGTAGACAGAAGCATTCTCTGAAACTTCTTTGTGGTGTGTGCATTCAGCTCACAGAGTTGAACATTCCTTTTGACAGAGAAGTTTTGAAACACTCTTTTCATAGAATCTGCAAGTGGATATTTGGACCGCTTATAGGAATTCGTTGGAAACGGGACAGCCTCACACAAAAACTAGACAGAAGCATTCTCACAAATGCTTCTGTGACGTGAGCATTCAGCTCACAGAGCTGAACCTTTCTTTTGATAAGGCAGTTTTGAAACACTCTTTTTCTAGAATCTGCAAGTGGACATTTGGAGCGCTTTTAGGCCTGTGGTGGAAAGGAAATATCTTCACTAAAAAACTAGACAGATGCATTTTCTGAAACTTCCTCGTGGTGCATGCAGTCACCCTCAGAGTTGAACATTCCTTTTGACTGAGAAGTTGTGAAACACTCTTTTTGTAGAAACTGCAAGTGGCAACTTGGACCGTTTATAGGAATTCATTGGAAACGGGACAACTTCTCACAAAAACTAGAGAAGAGCTTTCTCACAAACTTATCTGCGATGTGTGCATTCAACTCAGAGAGTTTAACTGTCTTTTACTGAATTAGTTTGGAAACACTCCTTTTGCAGTAGATGCAAGTGGTCATTCGGAAAGCTATGAGGCCTGTGGTCGAAAAGGTAACATCTTCACATATAACCTAGGAAGAAGCGTTCTCAGCAACGACTCTGTGTTGTTTGCATTCAATTCACATAGCGGAACATTCCTTTGGTTACAGCAGCCACGAAACACTCTTTTTGTATAATCTGCAATTGGACATTTGGAGAGCTCTGAGGCCTGCTGTGGAAAACGAAATGTCTTCACATAAAACCTAGAAAGAAGCATTCTCAGAAACCACTTTGTGATGTGTGCCTTCAACTCTCAGGGTTGAACATTCCTTTTGTTACAGCAGTTTTGAAACACACTTTTTCTAGAATCTCCATGTGGATATTTGGACCACTTATAGCAATTTGATGGAAACGAGACATCCTCATACACAAAGGAGACAGAAGCATTCCCACAAACTCCTTTCTGATGTGTGATCTCAACTCACAGATGTGAACCTTACTTTTGGTAGAGCAGTTTTGAAACCACCTTTTTCTAGAACATGCAAGTGGACATTTGGAGCGATTGGAGGCCTGTTTTCGAAAGGAAATATCTTCACATAGCAAGTAGACAGAAGCATTCTCTGAAACTTCTTTGTGGTGTGTGCATTCACCTCACAGATTTGAACATTCCTTTTGACAGGGAAGTTTTGAAAGACTCTTTTTATGGCATCTGCAAGTGGATATTCGGACCGCTTCTTGGAATTCGTTGGAAACGGGACACCGTCGCAGAAAATCTAGACAGAAGCATTCTCACAAACTTCTGTGTGATGTGAGCATGCAGCTCACAGAGCTCAACCTTTCCTTTGATGGTGCAGTTTTGAAACACTCCTTTTCTACAATCTGCGAGTGGACAGTTGGAGCGCCTTGAGGCCTGTGGTGGAAAGGAAATATCTTCACATAAAAACTAGGCAGAAGCATTCTCTGAAACTTCTTTCTCGTGCGTGCATTAAATTCACAGATTTGAGCATTCCTTTTGACAGAGAAGTTTCGAAACACTTTTTTTGTAGAATGTGCTCGTGGAAATTTGGACCGCTTACAGTAATTCGTTGGAAACGGGACATCCTCACACAAAAACAAGACAGAAGCATTCTGACAGACTTCTGTGGGATATGTGCATTCAACTCACAGAGTTTAACCTTTTTTTCAATGTAGCAGTTTTGAAACACTCTTTTACTAGTATCTGCAAGTGGATATTTGGACCTGTCATAGGAATGCATTGGAAACGGGACACCCTCACCCAAAAACTAGACAGAAGCATTCTCAGAAACTTCTCTGTGATGTGAGCATTCAGCTCACAGAGTTGAACCTTTCTTTGGATAGAGCAGTTTTGCAACACTCTTTTTCTAGAATCTGCAAGTGGACATTTGGCGTGCCTTGAGGCCTGTGGTGGAAAAGAAATATCTTCACATAAAAACTAGACAGAAGCATTCTCTGAAACTTCTCTGTGGTGCGTGCATTAAATTCACAGAGTTGAACATTCCTTTTGACAGAGAAGTTTTGAAACATTTTTTTTGTAGAATCTGCAAGTGGAAATTTGGAAGGCTTATAGGAATTCGTTGGAAACCGGACACCTTCACACAAACAATAGACAAGCACTCTGACAAACTTTTGTGTGATCTGTGCATTCAACTCACAGAGTTGAACCTTCGTTTGCATGTAGCCGTTTTGAAACACTCTTTTTTGTAGAATCTGCAAGTGGATATTTGGACCGCTTAGAGGAATTCATTGGAAACGGGACACCCTCACACAAAAACTAGTCAGAAGCATTTTCACAAACTTCTGTGTTACGGGTGCGTTCAACTCAAAGAGCTGAGCTCTTCTTTTGCTAGAGCAGTTTTGAAACACTGATTTTCTAGAATCTGCAAGTGGACATTTGGAGCGCTTTGAGGCCTGTGGTGCAAAGGAAATATCTTCACATAACAAGTAGACAGAAGCATTCTCTGAAACTTCTTTGTGGTGTGTGCATTCAGCTCACAGAGTTGAACATTCCTTTTGACAGAGAAGTTTTGAAACACTCTTTTCATAGAATCTGCAAGTGGATATTTGGACCGCTTATAGGAATTCGTTGGAAACGGGACAGCCTCACACAAAAACTAGACAGAAGCATTCTCACAAATGCTTCTGTGACGTGAGCATTCAGCTCACAGAGCTGAACCTTTCTTTTGATAAGGCAGTTTTGAAACACTCTTTTTCTAGAATCTGCAAGTGGACATTTGGAGCGCTTTTAGGCCTGTGGTGGAAAGGAAATATCTTCACTAAAAAACTAGACAGATGCATTTTCTGAAACTTCCTCGTGGTGCATGCAGTCACCCTCAGAGTTGAACATTCCTTTTGACTGAGAAGTTGTGAAACACTCTTTTTGTAGAAACTGCAAGTGGCAACTTGGACCGTTTATAGGAATTCATTGGAAACGGGACAACTTCTCACAAAAACTAGAGAAAAGCTTTCTCACAAACTTATCTGCGATGTGTGCATTCAACTCACAGAGTTTAACCGTCTTTTACTGGATTAGTTTGGAAACACTCCTTTTGCAGTAGATGCAAGTGGTCATTCGGAAAGCTATGAGGCCTGTGGTCGAAAAGGTAACATCTTCACATATAACCTAGAAAGAAGCGTTCTCAGCAACGACTCTGTGTTGTTTGCATTCAATTCACATAGCGGAACATTCCTTTGGTTACAGCAGCCACGAAACACTCTTTTTGTATAATCTGCAATTGGACATTTGGAGAGCTCTGAGGCCTGCTGTGGAAAACGAAATGTCTTCACATAAAACCTAGAAAGAAGCATTCTCAGAAACCACTTTGTGATGTGTGCCTTCAACTCTCAGGGTTGAACATTCCTTTTGTTACAGCAGTTTTGAAACACACTTTTTCTAGAATCTCCATGTGGATATTTGGACCACTTATAGCAATTTGATGGAAACGAGACATCCTCATACACAAAGGAGACAGAAGCATTCCCACAAACTCCTTTCTGATGTGTGATCTCAACTCACAGATGTGAACCTTACTTTTGGTAGAGCAGTTTTGAAACCACCTTTTTCTAGAACATGCAAGTGGACATTTGGAGCGATTGGAGGCCTGTTTTCGAAAGGAAATATCTTCACATAACAAGTAGACAGAAGCATTCTCTGAAACTTCTTTGTGGTGTGTGCATTCACCTCACAGATTTGAACATTCCTTTTGACAGGGAAGTTTTGAAAGACTCTTTTTATGGCATCTGCAAGTGGATATTCGGACCGCTTCTTGGAATTCGTTGGAAACGGGACACCGTCGCAGAAAATCTAGACAGAAGCATTCTCACAAACTTCTGTGTGATGTGAGCATGCAGCTCACAGAGCTCAACCTTTCTTTTGATGGTGCAGTTTTGAAACACTCCTTTTCTACAATCTGCGAGTGGACATTTGGAGCGCCTTGAGGCCTGTGGTGGAAAGGAAATATCTTCACATAAAAACTAGGCAGAAGCATTCTCTGAAACTTCTTTCTCGTGCGTGCATTAAATTCACAGATTTGAGCATTCCTTTTGACAGAGAAGTTTTGAAACACTTTTTTTGTAGAATGTGCTCGTGGAAATTTGGACCGCTTACAGTAATTCGTTGGAAACGGGACATCTTCACACAAAAACAAGACAGAAGCATTCTGACAGACTTCTGTGGGATATGTGCATTCAACTCACAGAGTTTAACCTTTTTTTCAATGTAGCAGTTTTGAAACACTCTTTTACTAGTATCTGCAAGTGGATATTTGGACCTGTCATAGGAATGCAATGGAAACGGGACACCCTCACCCAAAAACTAGACAGAAGCATTCTCAGAAACTTCTCTGTGATGTGAGCATTCAGCTCACAGAGTTGAACCTTTCTTTGGATAGAGCAGTTTTGCAACACTCTTTTTCTAGAATCTGCAAGTGGACATTTGGCGTGCCTTGAGGCCTGTGGTGGAAAAGAAATATCTTCACATAAAAACTAGACAGAAGCATTCTCTGAAACTTCTTTGTGGTGCGTGCATTAAATTCACAGAGTTGAACATTCCTTTTGACAGAGAAGTTTTGAAACACTTGTTTTGTAGAATCTGCAAGTGGAAATTTGGAAGGCTTATAGGAATTCGTTGGAAACCGGACACCTTCACACAAACAATAGACAAGCACTCTGACAAACTTTTGTGTGATCTGTGCATTCAACTCACAGAGTTGAACCTTCGTTTGCATGTAGCCGTTTTGAAACACTCTTTTTTGTAGAATCTGCAAGTGGATATTTGGACCGCTTAGAGGAATTCATTGGAAACGGGACACCCTCACACAAAAACTAGTCAGAAGCATTTTCACAAACTTCTGTGTTACGGGTGCATTCAACTCAAAGAGCTGAGCTCTTCTTTTGCTAGAGCAGTTTTGAAACACTGATTTTCTAGAATCTGCAAGTGGACATTTGGAGCGCTTTGAGGCCTGTGGTGCAAAGGAAATATCTTCACATAACAAGTAGACAGAAGCATTCTCTGAAACTTCTTTGTGGTGTGTGCATTCAGCTCACAGAGTTGAACATTCCTTTTGACAGAGAAGTTTTGAAACACTCTTTTCATAGAATCTGCAAGTGGATATTTGAACCGCTTATAGGAATTCGTTGGAAACGGGACAGCCTCACACAAAAACTAGACAGAAGCATTCTCACAAATGCTTCTGTGACGTGAGCATTCAGCTCACAGAGCTGAACCTTTCTTTTGATAAGGCAGTTTTGAAACACTCTTTTTCTAGAATCTGCAAGTGGACATTTGGAGCGCTTTTAGGCCTGTGGTGGAAAGGAAATATCTTCACTAAAAAACTAGACAGATGCATTTTCTGAAACTTCCTCGTGGTGCATGCAGTCACCCTCAGAGTTGAACATTCCTTTTGACTGAGAAGTTGTGAAACACTCTTTTTGTAGAAACTGCAAGTGGCAACTTGGACCGTTTATAGGAATTCATTGGAAACGGGACAACTTCTCACAAAAACTAGAGAAAAGCTTTCTCACAAACTTATCTGCGATGTGTGCATTCAACTCACAGAGTTTAACCGTCTTTTACTGGATTAGTTTGGAAACACTCCTTTTGCAGTAGATGCAAGTGGTCATTCGGAAAGCTATGAGGCCTGTGGTCGAAAAGGTAACATCTTCACATATAACCTAGAAAGAAGCGTTCTCAGCAACGACTCTGTGTTGTTTGCATTCAATTCATATAGCGGAACATTCCTTTGGTTACAGCAGCCACGAAACACTCTTTTTGTATAATCTGCAATTGGACATTTGGAGAGCTCTGAGGCCTGCTGTGGAAAACGAAATGTCTTCACATAAAACCTAGAAAGAAGCATTCTCAGAAACCACTTTGTGATGTGTGCCTTCAACTCTCAGGGTTGAACATTCCTTTTGTTACAGCAGTTTTGAAACACACTTTTTCTAGAATCTCCATGTGGATATTTGGACCACTTATAGCAATTTGATGGAAACGAGACATCCTCATACACAAAGGAGACAGAAGCATTCCCACAAACTCCTTTCTGATGTGTGATCTCAACTCACAGATGTGAACCTTACTTTTGGTAGAGCAGTTTTGAAACCACCTTTTTCTAGAACATGCAAGTGGACATTTGGAGCGATTGGAGGCCTGTTTTCGAAAGGAAATATCTTCACATAACAAGTAGACAGAAGCATTCTCTGAAACTTCTTTGTGGTGTGTGCATTCACCTCACAGATTTGAACATTCCTTTTGACAGGGAAGTTTTGAAAGACTCTTTTTATGGCATCTGCAAGTGGATATTCGGACCGCTTCTTGGAATTCGTTGGAAACGGGACACCGTCGCAGAAAATCTAGACAGAAGCATTCTCACAAACTTCTCTGTGATGTGAGCATGCAGCTCACAGAGCTCAACCTTTCTTTTGATGGTGCAGTTTTGAAACACTCCTTTTCTACAATCTGCAAGTGGACATTTGGAGCGCCTTGAGGCCTGTGGTGGAAAGGAAATATCTTCACATAAAAACTAGGCAGAAGCATTCTCTGAAACTTCTTTCTCGTGCGTGCATTAAATTCACAGATTTGAGCATTCCTTTTGACAGAGAAGTTTCGAAACACTTTTTTTGTAGAATGTGCTCGTGGAAATTTGGACCGCTTACAGTAATTCGTTGGAAACGGGACATCTTCACACAAAAACAAGACAGAAGCATTCTGACAGACTTCTGTGGGATATGTGCATTCAACTCACAAAGTTTAACCTTTTTTTCAATGTAGCAGTTTTGAAACACTCTTTTACTAGTATCTGCAAGTGGATATTTGGACCTGTCATAGGAATGCATTGGAAACGGGACACCCTCACCCAAAAACTAGACAGAAGCATTCTCAGAAACTTCTCTGTGATGTGAGCATTCAGCTCACAGAGTTGAACCTTTCTTTGGATAGAGCAGTTTTGCAACACTCTTTTTCTAGAATCTGCAAGTGGACATTTGGCGTGCCTTGAGGCCTGTGGTGGAAAAGAAATATCTTCACATAAAAACTAGACAGAAGCATTCTCTGAAACTTCTTTGTGGTGCGTGCATTAAATTCACAGAGTTGAACATTCCTTTTGACAGAGAAGTTTTGAAACACTTGTTTTGTAGAATCTGCAAGTGGAAATTTGGAAGGCTTATAGGAATTCGTTGGAAACCGGACACCTTCACACAAAAAATAGACAAGAACTCTGACAAACTTTTGTGTGATCTGTGCATTCAACTCACAGAGTTGAACCTTCGTTTGCATGTAGCCGTTTTGAAACACTCTTTTTTGTAGAATCTGCAAGTGGATATTTGGACCGCTTAGAGGAATTCATTGGAAACGGGACACCCTCACACAAAAACTAGTCAGAAGCATTTTCACAAACTTCTGTGTTACGGGTGCATTCAACTCAAAGAGCTGAGCTCTTCTTTTGCTAGAGCAGTTTTGAAACACTGATTTTCTAGAATCTGCAAGTGGACATTTGGAGCGCTTTGAGGCCTGTGGTGCAAAGGAAATATCTTCACATAACAAGTAGACAGAAGCATTCTCTGAAACTTCTTTGTGGTGTGTGCATTCAGCTCACAGAGTTGAACATTCCTTTTGACAGAGAAGTTTTGAAACACTCTTTTCATAGAATCTGCAAGTGGATATTTGGACCGCTTATAGGAATTCGTTGGAAACGGGACAGCCTCACACAAAAACTAGACAGAAGCATTCTCACAAATGCTTCTGTGACGTGAGCATTCAGCTCACAGAGCTGAACCTTTCTTTTGATAAGGCAGTTTTGAAACACTCTTTTTCTAGAATCTGCAAGTGGACATTTGGAGCGCTTTTAGGCCTGTGGTGGAAAGGAAATATCTTCACTAAAAAACTAGACAGATGCATTTTCTGAAACTTCCTCGTGGTGCATGCAGTCACCCTCAGAGTTGAACATTCCTTTTGACTGAGAAGTTGTGAAACACTCTTTTTGTAGAAACTGCAAGTGGCAACTTGGACCGTTTATAGGAATTCATTGGAAACGGGACAACTTCTCACAAAAACTAGAGAAGAGCTTTCTCACAAACTTATCTGCGATGTGTGCATTCAACTCACAGAGTTTAACCGTCTTTTACTGGATTAGTTTGGAAACACTCCTTTTGCAGTAGATGCAAGTGGTCATTCGGAAAGCTATGAGGCCTGTGGTCGAAAAGGTAACATCTTCACATATAACCTAGAAAGAAGCGTTCTCAGCAACGACTCTGTGTTGTTTGCATTCAATTCTCATAGCGGAACATTCCTTTGGTTACAGCAGCCACGAAACACTCTTTTTGTATAATCTGCAATTGGACATTTGGAGAGCTCTGAGGCCTGCTGTGGAAAACGAAATGTCTTCACATAAAACCTAGAAAGAAGCATTCTCAGAAACCACTTTGTGATGTGTGCCTTCAACTCTCAGGGTTGAACATTCCTTTTGTTACAGCAGTTTTGAAACACACTTTTTCTAGAATCTCCATGTGGATATTTGGACCACTTATAGCAATTTGATGGAAACGAGACATCCTCATACACAAAGGAGACAGAAGCATTCCCACAAACTCCTTTCTGATGTGTGATCTCAACTCACAGATGTGAACCTTACTTTTGGTAGAGCAGTTTTGAAACCACCTTTTTCTAGAACATGCAAGTGGACATTTGGAGCGATTGGAGGCCTGTTTTCGAAAGGAAATATCTTCACATAACAAGTAGACAGAAGCATTCTCTGAAACTTCTTTGTGGTGTGTGCATTCACCTCACAGATTTGAACATTCCTTTTGACAGGGAAGTTTTGAAAGACTCTTTTTATGGCATCTGCAAGTGGATATTCGGACCGCTTCTTGGAATTCGTTGGAAACGGGACACCGTCGCAGAAAATCTAGACAGAAGCATTCTCACAAACTTCTGTGTGATGTGAGCATGCAGCTCACAGAGCTCAACCTTTCTTTTGATGGTGCAGTTTTGAAACACTCCTTTTCTACAATCTGCAAGTGGACATTTGGAGCGCCTTGAGGCCTGTGGTGGAAAGGAAATATCTTCACATAAAAACTAGGCAGAAGCATTCTCTGAAACTTCTTTCTCGTGCGTGCATTAAATTCACAGATTTGAGCATTCCTTTTGACAGAGAAGTTTCGAAACACTTTTTTTGTAGAATGTGCTCGTGGAAATTTGGACCGCTTACAGTAATTCGTTGGAAACGGGACATCTTCACACAAAAACAAGACAGAAGCATTCTGACAGACTTCTGTGGGATATGTGCATTCAACTCACAGAGTTTAACCTTTTTTTCAATGTAGCAGTTTTGAAACACTCTTTTACTAGTATCTGCAAGTGGATATTTGGACCTGTCATAGGAATGCATTGGAAACGGGACACCCTCACCCAAAAACTCGACAGAAGCATTTTCAGAAACTTCTCTGTGATGTGAGCATTCAGCTCACAGAGTTGAACCTTTCTTTTGATAGAGCAGTTTTGCAACACTCTTTTTCTAGAATCTGCAAGTGGACATTTGGCGTGCCTTGAGGCCTGTGGTGGAAAAGAAATATCTTCACATAAAAACTAGACAGAAGCATTCTCTGAAACTTCTTTGTGGTGCGTGCATTAAATTCACAGAGTTGAACATTCCTTTTGACAGAGAAGTTTTGAAACACTTGTTTTGTAGAATCTGCAAGTGGAAATTTGGAAGGCTTATAGGAATTCGTTGGAAACCGGACACCTTCACACAAACAATAGACAAGCACTCTGACAAACTTTTGTGTGATCTGTGCATTCAACTCACAGAGTTGAACCTTCGTTTGCATGTAGCCGTTTTGAAACACTCTTTTTTGTAGAATCTGCAAGTGGATATTTGGACCGCTTAGAGGAATTCATTGGAAACGGGACACCCTCACACAAAAACTAGTCAGAAGCATTTTCACAAACTTCTGTGTTACGGGTGCATTCAACTCAAAGAGCTGAGCTCTTCTTTTGCTAGAGCAGTTTTGAAACACTGATTTTCTAGAATCTGCAAGTGGACATTTGGAGCGCTTTGAGGCCTGTGGTGCAAAGGAAATATCTTCACATAACAAGTAGACAGAAGCATTCTCTGAAACTTCTTTGTGGTGTGTGCATTCAGCTCACAGAGTTGAACATTCCTTTTGACAGAGAAGTTTTGAAACACTCTTTTCATAGAATCTGCAAGTGGATATTTGGACCGCTTATAGGAATTCGTTGGAAACGGGACAGCCTCACACAAAAACTAGACAGAAGCATTCTCACAAATGCTTCTGTGACGTGAGCATTCAGCTCACAGGGCTGAACCTTTCTTTTGATAAGGCAGTTTTGAAACACTCTTTTTCTAGAATCTGCAAGTGGACATTTGGAGCGCTTTTAGGCCTGTGGTGGAAAGGAAATATCTTCACTAAAAAACTAGGCGGATGCATTTTCTGAAACTTCCTCGTGGTGCATGCAGTCACCCTCAGAGTTGAACATTCCTTTTGACTGAGAAGTTGTGAAACACTCTTTTTGTAGAAACTGCAAGTGGCAACTTGGACCGTTTATAGGAATTCATTGGAAACGGGACAACTTCTCACAAAAACTAGAGAAAAGCTTTCTCACAAACTTATCTGCGATGTGTGCATTCAACTCACAGAGTTTAACTGTCTTTTACTGGATTAGTTTGGAAACACTCCTTTTGCAGTAGATGCAAGTGGTCATTCGGAAAGCTATGAGGCCTGTGGTCGAAAAGGTAACATCTTCACATATAACCTAGAAAGAAGCGTTCTCAGCAACGACTCTGTGTTGTTTGCATTCAATTCACATAGCGGAACATTCCTTTGGTTACAGCAGCCACGAAACACTCTTTTTGTATAATCTGCAATTGGACATTTGGAGAGCTCTGAGGCCTGCTGTGGAAAACGAAATGTCTTCACATAAAACCTAGAAAGAAGCATTCTCAGAAACCACTTTGTGATGTGTGCCTTCAACTCTCAGGGTTGAACATTCCTTTTGTTACAGCAGTTTTGAAACACACTTTTTCTAGAATCTCCATGTGGATATTTGGACCACTTATAGCAATTTGATGGAAACGAGACATCCTCATACACAAAGGAGACAGAAGCATTCCCACAAACTCCTTTCTGATGTGTGATCTCAACTCACAGATGTGAACCTTACTTTTGGTAGAGCAGTTTTGAAACCACCTTTTTCTAGAACATGCAAGTGGACATTTGGAGCGATTGGAGGCCTGTTTTCGAAAGGAAATATCTTCACATAACAAGTAGACAGAAGCATTCTCTGAAACTTCTTTGTGGTGTGTGCATTCACCTCACAGATTTGAACATTCCTTTTGACAGGGAAGTTTTGAAAGACTCTTTTTATGGCATCTGCAAGTGGATATTCGGACCGCTTCTTGGAATTCGTTGGAAACGGGACACCGTCGCAGAAAATCTAGACAGAAGCATTCTCACAAACTTCTCTGGATGTGAGCATGCAGCTCACAGAGCTCAACCTTTCTTTTGATGGTGCAGTTTTGAAACACTCCTTTTCTACAATCTGCAAGTGGACATTTGGAGCGCCTTGAGGCCTGTGGTGGAAAGGAAATATCTTCACATAAAAACTAGGCAGAAGCATTCTCTGAAACTTCTTTCTCGTGCGTGCATTAAATTCACAGATTTGAGCATTCCTTTTGACAGAGAAGTTTCGAAACACTTTTTTTGTAGAATGTGCTCGTGGAAATTTGGACCGCTTACAGTAATTCGTTGGAAACGGGACATCTTCACACAAAAACAAGACAGAAGCATTCTGACAGACTTCTGTGGGATATGTGCATTCAACTCACAAAGTTTAACCTTTTTTTCAATGTAGCAGTTTTGAAACACTCTTTTACTAGTATCTGCAAGTGGATATTTGGACCTGTCATAGGAATGCATTGGAAACGGGACACCCTCACCCAAAAACTAGACAGAAGCATTCTCAGAAACTTCTCTGTGATGTGAGCATTCAGCTCACAGAGTTGAACCTTTCTTTGGATAGAGCAGTTTTGCAACACTCTTTTTCTAGAATCTGCAAGTGGACATTTGGCGTGCCTTGAGGCCTGTGCTGGAAAAGAAATATCTTCACATAAAAACTAGACAGAAGCATTCTCTGAAACTTCTTTGTGGTGCGTGCATTAAATTCACAGAGTTGAACATTCCTTTTGACAGAGAAGTTTTGAAACACTTGTTTTGTAGAATCTGCAAGTGGAAATTTGGAAGGCTTATAGGAATTCGTTGGAAACCGGACACCTTCACACAAACAATAGACAAGCACTCTGACAAACTTTTGTGTGATCTGTGCATTCAACTCACAGAGTTGAACCTTCGTTTGCATGTAGCCGTTTTGAAACACTCTTTTTTGTAGAATCTGCAAGTGGATATTTGGACCGCTTAGAGGAATTCATTGGAAACGGGACACCCTCACACAAAAACTAGTCAGAAGCATTTTCACAAACTTCTGTGTTACGGGTGCATTCAACTCAAAGAGCTGAGCTCTTCTTTTGCTAGAGCAGTTTTGAAACACTGATTTTCTAGAATCTGCAAGTGGACATTTGGAGCGCTTTGAGGCCTGTGGTGCAAAGGAAATATCTTCACATAACAAGTAGACAGAAGCATTCTCTGAAACTTCTTTGTGGTGTGTGCATTCAGCTCACAGAGTTGAACATTCCTTTTGACAGAGAAGTTTTGAAACACTCTTTTCATAGAATCTGCAAGTGGATATTTGGACCGCTTATAGGAATTCGTTGGAAACGGGACAGCCTCACACAAAAACTAGACAGAAGCATTCTCACAAATGCTTCTGTGACGTGAGCATTCAGCTCACAGAGCTGAACCTTTCTTTTGATAAGGCAGTTTTGAAACACTCTTTTTCTAGAATCTGCAAGTGGACATTTGGAGCGCTTTTAGGCCTGTGGTGGAAAGGAAATATCTTCACTAAAAAACTAGGCGGATGCATTTTCTGAAACTTCCTCGTGGTGCATGCAGTCACCCTCAGAGTTGAACATTCCTTTTGACTGAGAAGTTGTGAAACACTCTTTTTGTAGAAACTGCAAGTGGCAACTTGGACCGTTTATAGGAATTCATTGGAAACGGGACAACTTCTCACAATAACTAGAGAAAAGCTTTCTCACAAACTTATCTGCGATGTGTGCATTCAACTCAGAGAGTTTAACTGTCTTTTACTGGATTAGTTTGGAAACACTCCTTTTGCAGTAGATGCAAGTGGTCATTCGGAAAGCTATGAGGCCTGTGGTCGAAAAGGTAACATCTTCACATATAACCTAGAAAGAAGCGTTCTCAGCAACGACTCTGTGTTGTTTGCATTCAATTCACATAGCGGAACATTCCTTTGGTTACAGCAGCCACGAAACACTCTTTTTGTATAATCTGCAATTGGACATTTGGAGAGCTCTGAGGCCTGCTGTGGAAAACGAAATGTCTTCACATAAAACCTAGAAAGAAGCATTCTCAGAAACCACTTTGTGATGTGTGCCTTCAACTCTCAGGGTTGAACATTCCTTTTGTTACAGCAGTTTTGAAACACACTTTTTCTAGAATCTCCATGTGGATATTTGGACCACTTATAGCAATTTGATGGAAACGAGACATCCTCATACACAAAGGAGACAGAAGCATTCCCACAAACTCCTTTCTGATGTGTGATCTCAACTCACAGATGTGAACCTTACTTTTGGTAGAGCAGTTTTGAAAC
Source organism: Pongo abelii (assembly GCF_028885655.2). Lineage (NCBI taxonomy): Eukaryota > Metazoa > Chordata > Mammalia > Primates > Hominidae > Pongo > Pongo abelii. The sequence continues at coordinate 37,512,134 of NC_072003.2, forward strand.
CACCTTTTTCTAGAACATGCAAGCGGACATTTGGAGCGATTGGAGGCCTGTTTTCGAAAGGAAATATCTTCACATAACAAGTAGACAGAAGCATTCTCTGAAACTTCTTTGTGGTGTGTGCATTCACCTCACAGATTTGAACATTCCTTTTGACAGGGAAGTTTTGAAAGACTCTTTTTATGGCATCTGCAAGTGGATATTCGGACCGCTTCTTGGAATTCGTTGGAAACGGGACACCGTCGCAGAAAATCTAGACAGAAGCATTCTCACAAACTTCTGTGTGATGTGAGCATGCAGCTCACAGAGCTCAACCTTTCCTTTGATGGTGCAGTTTTGAAACACTCCTTTTCTACAATCTGCAAGTGGACAGTTGGAGCGCCTTGAGGCCTGTGGTGGAAAGGAAATATCTTCACATAAAAACTAGGCAGAAGCATTCTCTGAAACTTCTTTCTCGTGCGTGCATTAAATTCACAGGTTTGAGCATTCCTTTTGACAGAGAAGTTTCGAAACACTTTTTTTGTAGAATGTGCTGGTGGAAATTTGGACCGCTTACAGTAATTCGTTGGAAACGGGACATCTTCACACAAAAACAAGACAGAAGCATTCTGACAGACTTCTGTGGGATATGTGCATTCAACTCACAGAGTTTAACCTTTTTTTCAATGTAGCAGTTTTGAAACACTCTTTTACTAGTATCTGCAAGTGGATATTTGGACCTGTCATAGGAATGCATTGGAAACGGGACACCCTCACCCAAAAACTAGACAGAAGCATTCTCAGAAACTTCTCTGTGATGTGAGCATTCAGCTCACAGAGTTGAACCTTTCTTTGGATAGAGCAGTTTTGCAACACTCTTTTTCTAGAATCTGCAAGTGGACATTTGGCGTGCCTTGAGGCCTGTGGTGGAAAAGAAATATCTTCACATAAAAACTAGACAGAAGCATTCTCTGAAACTTCTCTGTGGTGCGTGCATTAAATTCACAGAGTTGAACATTCCTTTTGACAGAGAAGTTTTGAAACACTTGTTTTGTAGAATCTGCAAGTGGAAATTTGGAAGGCTTATAGGAATTCGTTGGAAACCGGACACCTTCACACAAACAATAGACAAGCACTCTGACAAACTTTTGTGTGATCTGTGCATTCAACTCACAGTTGAACCTTCGTTTGCATGTAGCCGTTTTGAAACACTCTTTTTTGTAGAATCTGCAAGTGGATATTTGGACCGCTTAGAGGAATTCATTGGAAACGGGACACCCTCACACAAAAACTAGTCAGAAGCATTTTCACAAACTTCTGTGTTACGGGTGCATTCAACTCAAAGAGCTGAGCTCTTCTTTTGCTAGAGCAGTTTTGAAACACTGATTTTCTAGAATCTGCAAGTGGACATTTGGAGCGCTTTGAGGCCTGTGGTGCAAAGGAAATATCTTCACATAACAAGTAGACAGAAGCATTCTCTGAAACTTCTTTGTGGTGTGTGCATTCAGCTCACAGAGTTGAACATTCCTTTTGACAGAGAAGTTTTGAAACACTCTTTTCATAGAATCTGCAAGTGGATATTTGGACCGCTTATAGGAATTCGTTGGAAACGGGACAGCCTCACACAAAAACTAGACAGAAGCATTCTCACAAATGCTTCTGTGACGTGAGCATTCAGCTCACAGAGCTGAACCTTTCTTTTGATAAGGCAGTTTTGAAACACTCTTTTTCTAGAATCTGCAAGTGGACATTTGGAGCGCTTTTAGGCCTGTGGTGGAAAGGAAATATCTTCACTAAAAAACTAGACAGATGCATTTTCTGAAACTTCCTCGTGGTGCATGCAGTCACCCTCAGAGTTGAACATTCCTTTTGACTGAGAAGTTGTGAAACACTCTTTTTGTAGAAACTGCAAGTGGCAACTTGGACCGTTTATAGGAATTCATTGGAAACGGGACAACTTCTCACAAAAACTAGAGAAGAGCTTTCTCACAAACTTATCTGCGATGTGTGCATTCAACTCAGAGAGTTTAACTGTCTTTTACTGAATTAGTTTGGAAACACTCCTTTTGCAGTAGATGCAAGTGGTCATTCGGAAAGCTATGAGGCCTGTGGTCGAAAAGGTAACATCTTCACATATAACCTAGGAAGAAGCGTTCTCAGCAACGACTCTGTGTTGTTTGCATTCAATTCACATAGCGGAACATTCCTTTGGTTACAGCAGCCACGAAACACTCTTTTTGTATAATCTGCAATTGGACATTTGGAGAGCTCTGAGGCCTGCTGTGGAAAACGAAATGTCTTCACATAAAACCTAGAAAGAAGCATTCTCAGAAACCACTTTGTGATGTGTGCCTTCAACTCTCAGGGTTGAACATTCCTTTTGTTACAGCAGTTTTGAAACACACTTTTTCTAGAATCTCCATGTGGATATTTGGACCACTTATAGCAATTTGATGGAAACGAGACATCCTCATACACAAAGGAGACAGAAGCATTCCCACAAACTCCTTTCTGATGTGTGATCTCAACTCACAGATGTGAACCTTACTTTTGGTAGAGCAGTTTTGAAACCACCTTTTTCTAGAACATGCAAGTGGACATTTGGAGCGATTGGAGGCCTGTTTTCGAAAGGAAATATCTTCACATAGCAAGTAGACAGAAGCATTCTCTGAAACTTCTTTGTGGTGTGTGCATTCACCTCACAGATTTGAACATTCCTTTTGACAGGGAAGTTTTGAAAGACTCTTTTTATGGCATCTGCAAGTGGATATTCGGACCGCTTCTTGGAATTCGTTGGAAACGGGACACCGTCGCAGAAAATCTAGACAGAAGCATTCTCACAAACTTCTGTGTGATGTGAGCATGCAGCTCACAGAGCTCAACCTTTCCTTTGATGGTGCAGTTTTGAAACACTCCTTTTCTACAATCTGCGAGTGGACAGTTGGAGCGCCTTGAGGCCTGTGGTGGAAAGGAAATATCTTCACATAAAAACTAGGCAGAAGCATTCTCTGAAACTTCTTTCTCGTGCGTGCATTAAATTCACAGATTTGAGCATTCCTTTTGACAGAGAAGTTTCGAAACACTTTTTTTGTAGAATGTGCTCGTGGAAATTTGGACCGCTTACAGTAATTCGTTGGAAACGGGACATCCTCACACAAAAACAAGACAGAAGCATTCTGACAGACTTCTGTGGGATATGTGCATTCAACTCACAGAGTTTAACCTTTTTTTCAATGTAGCAGTTTTGAAACACTCTTTTACTAGTATCTGCAAGTGGATATTTGGACCTGTCATAGGAATGCATTGGAAACGGGACACCCTCACCCAAAAACTAGACAGAAGCATTCTCAGAAACTTCTCTGTGATGTGAGCATTCAGCTCACAGAGTTGAACCTTTCTTTGGATAGAGCAGTTTTGCAACACTCTTTTTCTAGAATCTGCAAGTGGACATTTGGCGTGCCTTGAGGCCTGTGGTGGAAAAGAAATATCTTCACATAAAAACTAGACAGAAGCATTCTCTGAAACTTCTTTGTGGTGCGTGCATTAAATTCACAGAGTTGAACATTCCTTTTGACAGAGAAGTTTTGAAACATTTTTTTTGTAGAATCTGCAAGTGGAAATTTGGAAGGCTTATAGGAATTCGTTGGAAACCGGACACCTTCACACAAACAATAGACAAGCACTCTGACAAACTTTTGTGTGATCTGTGCATTCAACTCACAGAGTTGAACCTTCGTTTGCATGTAGCCGTTTTGAAACACTCTTTTTTGTAGAATCTGCAAGTGGATATTTGGACCGCTTAGAGGAATTCATTGGAAACGGGACACCCTCACACAAAAACTAGTCAGAAGCATTTTCACAAACTTCTGTGTTACGGGTGCGTTCAACTCAAAGAGCTGAGCTCTTCTTTTGCTAGAGCAGTTTTGAAACACTGATTTTCTAGAATCTGCAAGTGGACATTTGGAGCGCTTTGAGGCCTGTGGTGCAAAGGAAATATCTTCACATAACAAGTAGACAGAAGCATTCTCTGAAACTTCTTTGTGGTGTGTGCATTCAGCTCACAGAGTTGAACATTCCTTTTGACAGAGAAGTTTTGAAACACTCTTTTCATAGAATCTGCAAGTGGATATTTGGACCGCTTATAGGAATTCGTTGGAAACGGGACAGCCTCACACAAAAACTAGACAGAAGCATTCTCACAAATGCTTCTGTGACGTGAGCATTCAGCTCACAGAGCTGAACCTTTCTTTTGATAAGGCAGTTTTGAAACACTCTTTTTCTAGAATCTGCAAGTGGACATTTGGAGCGCTTTTAGGCCTGTGGTGGAAAGGAAATATCTTCACTAAAAAACTAGACAGATGCATTTTCTGAAACTTCCTCGTGGTGCATGCAGTCACCCTCAGAGTTGAACATTCCTTTTGACTGAGAAGTTGTGAAACACTCTTTTTGTAGAAACTGCAAGTGGCAACTTGGACCGTTTATAGGAATTCATTGGAAACGGGACAACTTCTCACAAAAACTAGAGAAAAGCTTTCTCACAAACTTATCTGCGATGTGTGCATTCAACTCACAGAGTTTAACTGTCTTTTACTGGATTAGTTTGGAAACACTCCTTTTGCAGTAGATGCAAGTGGTCATTCGGAAAGCTATCAGGCCTGTGGTCGAAAAGGTAACATCTTCACATATAACCTAGGAAGAAGCGTTCTCAGCAACGACTCTGTGTTGTTTGCATTCAATTCACATAGCGGAACATTCCTTTGGTTACAGCAGCCACGAAACACTCTTTTTGTATAATCTGCAATTGGACATTTGGAGAGCTCTGAGGCCTGCTGTGGAAAACGAAATGTCTTCACATAAAACCTAGAAAGAAGCATTCTCAGAAACCACTTTGTGATGTGTGCCTTCAACTCTCAGGGTTGAACATTCCTTTTGTTACAGCAGTTTTGAAACACACTTTTTCTAGAATCTCCATGTGGATATTTGGACCACTTATAGCAATTTGATGGAAACGAGACATCCTCATACACAAAGGAGACAGAAGCATTCCCACAAACTCCTTTCTGATGTGTGATCTCAACTCACAGATGTGAACCTTACTTTTGGTAGAGCAGTTTTGAAACCACCTTTTTCTAGAACATGCAAGTGGACATTTGGAGCGATTGGAGGCCTGTTTTCGAAAGGAAATATCTGCACATAGCAAGTAGACAGAAGCATTCTCTGAAACTTCTTTGTGGTGTGTGCATTCACCTCACAGATTTGAACATTCCTTTTGACAGGGAAGTTTTGAAAGACTCTTTTTATGGCATCTGCAAGTGGATATTCGGACCGCTTCTTGGAATTCGTTGGAAACGGGACACCGTCGCAGAAAATCTAGACAGAAGCATTCTCACAAACTTCTGTGTGATGTGAGCATGCAGCTCACAGAGCTCAACTTTTCCTTTGATGGTGCAGTTTTGAAACACTCCTTTTCTACAATCTGCGAGTGGACAGTTGGAGCGCCTTGAGGCCTGTGGTGGAAAGGAAATATTTTCACATAAAAACTAGGCAGAAGCATTCTCTGAAACTTCTTTCTCGTGCGTGCATTAAATTCACAGATTTGAGCATTCCTTTTGACAGAGAAGTTTCGAAACACTTTTTTTGTAGAATGTGCTCGTGGAAATTTGGACCGCTTACAGTAATTCGTTGGAAACGGGACATCCTCACACAAAAACAAGACAGAAGCATTCTGACAGACTTCTGTGGGATATGTGCATTCAACTCACAGAGTTTAACCTTTTTTTCAATGTAGCAGTTTTGAAACACTCTTTTACTAGTATCTGCAAGTGGATATTTGGACCTGTCATAGGAATGCATTGGAAACGGGACACCCTCACCCAAAAACTAGACAGAAGCATTCTCAGAAACTTCTCTGTGATGTGAGCATTCAGCTCACAGAGTTGAACCTTTCTTTGGATAGAGCAGTTTTGCAACACTCTTTTTCTAGAATCTGCAAGTGGACATTTGGCGTGCCTTGAGGCCTGTGGTGGAAAAGAAATATCTTCACATAAAAACTAGACAGAAGCATTCTCTGAAACTTCTTTGTGGTGCGTGCATTAAATTCACAGAGTTGAACATTCCTTTTGACAGAGAAGTTTTGAAACACTTGTTTTGTAGAATCTGCAAGTGGAAATTTGGAAGGCTTATAGGAATTCGTTGGAAACCGGACACCTTCACACAAACAATAGACAAGCACTCTGACAAACTTTTGTGTGATCTGTGCATTCAACTCACAGAGTTGAACCTTCGTTTGCATGTAGCCGTTTTGAAACACTCTTTTTTGTAGAATCTGCAAGTGGATATTTGGACCGCTTAGAGGAATTCATTGGAAACGGGACACCCTCACACAAAAACTAGTCAGAAGCATTTTCACAAACTTCTGTGTTACGGGTGCGTTCAACTCAAAGAGCTGAGCTCTTCTTTTGCTAGAGCAGTTTTGAAACACTGATTTTCTAGAATCTGCAAGTGGACATTTGGAGCGCTTTGAGGCCTGTGGTGCAAAGGAAATATCTTCACATAACAAGTAGACAGAAGCATTCTCTGAAACTTCTTTGTGGTGTGTGCATTCAGCTCACAGAGTTGAACATTCCTTTTGACAGAGAAGTTTTGAAACACTCTTTTCATAGAATCTGCAAGTGGATATTTGGACCGCTTATAGGAATTCGTTGGAAACGGGACAGCCTCACACAAAAACTAGACAGAAGCATTCTCACAAATGCTTCTGTGACGTGAGCATTCAGCTCACAGAGCTGAACCTTTCTTTTGATAAGGCAGTTTTGAAACACTCTTTTTCTAGAATCTGCAAGTGGACATTTGGAGCGCTTTTAGGCCTGTGGTGGAAAGGAAATATCTTCACTAAAAAACTAGACAGATGCATTTTCTGAAACTTCCTCGTGGTGCATGCAGTCACCCTCAGAGTTGAACATTCCTTTTGACTGAGAAGTTGTGAAACACTCTTTTTGTAGAAACTGCAAGTGGCAACTTGGACCGTTTATAGGAATTCATTGGAAACGGGACAACTTCTCACAAAAACTAGAGAAAAGCTTTCTCACAAACTTATCTGCGATGTGTGCATTCAACTCACAGAGTTTAACTGTCTTTTACTGGATTAGTTTGGAAACACTCCTTTTGCAGTAGATGCAAGTGGTCATTCGGAAAGCTATCAGGCCTGTGGTCGAAAAGGTAACATCTTCACATATAACCTAGGAAGAAGCGTTCTCAGCAACGACTCTGTGTTGTTTGCATTCAATTCACATAGCGGAACATTCCTTTGGTTACAGCAGCCACGAAACACTCTTTTTGTATAATCTGCAATTGGACATTTGGAGAGCTCTGAGGCCTGCTGTGGAAAACGAAATGTCTTCACATAAAACCTAGAAAGAAGCATTCTCAGAAACCACTTTGTGATGTGTGCCTTCAACTCTCAGGGTTGAACATTCCTTTTGTTACAGCAGTTTTGAAACACACTTTTTCTAGAATCTCCATGTGGATATTTGGACCACTTATAGCAATTTGATGGAAACGAGACATCCTCATACACAAAGGAGACAGAAGCATTCCCACAAACTCCTTTCTGATGTGTGATCTCAACTCACAGATGTGAACCTTACTTTTGGTAGAGCAGTTTTGAAACCACCTTTTTCTAGAACATGCAAGTGGACATTTGGAGCGATTGGAGGCCTGTTTTCGAAAGGAAATATCTTCACATAGCAAGTAGACAGAAGCATTCTCTGAAACTTCTTTGTGGTGTGTGCATTCACCTCACAGATTTGAACATTCCTTTTGACAGGGAAGTTTTGAAAGACTCTTTTTATGGCATCTGCAAGTGGATATTCGGACCGCTTCTTGGAATTCGTTGGAAACGGGACACCGTCGCAGAAAATCTAGACAGAAGCATTCTCACAAACTTCTGTGTGATGTGAGCATGCAGCTCACAGAGCTCAACTTTTCCTTTGATGGTGCAGTTTTGAAACACTCCTTTTCTACAATCTGCGAGTGGACAGTTGGAGCGCCTTGAGGCCTGTGGTGGAAAGGAAATATCTTCACATAAAAACTAGGCAGAAGCATTCTCTGAAACTTCTTTCTCGTGCGTGCATTAAATTCACAGATTTGAGCATTCCTTTTGACAGAGAAGTTTCGAAACACTTTTTTTGTAGAATGTGCTCGTGGAAATTTGGACCGCTTACAGTAATTCGTTGGAAACGGGACATCCTCACACAAAAACAAGACAGAAGCATTCTGACAGACTTCTGTGGGATATGTGCATTCAACTCACAGAGTTTAACCTTTTTTTCAATGTAGCAGTTTTGAAACACTCTTTTACTAGTATCTGCAAGTGGATATTTGGACCTGTCATAGGAATGCATTGGAAACGGGACACCCTCACCCAAAAACTAGACAGAAGCATTCTCAGAAACTTCTCTGTGATGTGAGCATTCAGCTCACAGAGTTGAACCTTTCTTTGGATAGAGCAGTTTTGCAACACTCTTTTTCTAGAATCTGCAAGTGGACATTTGGCGTGCCTTGAGGCCTGTGGTGGAAAAGAAATATCTTCACATAAAAACTAGACAGAAGCATTCTCTGAAACTTCTTTGTGGTGCGTGCATTAAATTCACAGAGTTGAACATTCCTTTTGACAGAGAAGTTTTGAAACACTTGTTTTGTAGAATCTGCAAGTGGAAATTTGGAAGGCTTATAGGAATTCGTTGGAAACCGGACACCTTCACACAAACAATAGACAAGCACTCTGACAAACTTTTGTGTGATCTGTGCATTCAACTCACAGAGTTGAACCTTCGTTTGCATGTAGCCGTTTTGAAACACTCTTTTTTGTAGAATCTGCAAGTGGATATTTGGACCGCTTAGAGGAATTCATTGGAAACGGGACACCCTCACACAAAAACTAGTCAGAAGCATTTTCACAAACTTCTGTGTTACGGGTGCATTCAACTCAAAGAGCTGAGCTCTTCTTTTGCTAGAGCAGTTTTGAAACACTGATTTTCTAGAATCTGCAAGTGGACATTTGGAGCGCTTTGAGGCCTGTGGTGCAAAGGAAATATCTTCACATAACAAGTAGACAGAAGCATTCTCTGAAACTTCTTTGTGGTGTGTGCATTCAGCTCACAGAGTTGAACATTCCTTTTGACAGAGAAGTTTTGAAACACTCTTTTCATAGAATCTGCAAGTGGATATTTGGACCGCTTATAGGAATTCGTTGGAAACGGGACAGCCTCACACAAAAACTAGACAGAAGCATTCTCACAAATGCTTCTGTGACGTGAGCATTCAGCTCACAGAGCTGAACCTTTCTTTTGATAAGGCAGTTTTGAAACACTCTTTTTCTAGAATCTGCAAGTGGACATTTGGAGCGCTTTTAGGCCTGTGGTGGAAAGGAAATATCTTCACTAAAAAACTAGGCGGATGCATTTTCTGAAACTTCCTCGTGGTGCATGCAGTCACCCTCAGAGTTGAACATTCCTTTTGACTGAGAAGTTGTGAAACACTCTTTTTGTAGAAACTGCAAGTGGCAACTTGGACCGTTTATAGGAATTCATTGGAAACGGGACAACTTCTCACAAAAACTAGAGAAAAGCTTTCTCACAAACTTATCTGCGATGTGTGCATTCAACTCAGAGAGTTTAACTGTCTTTTACTGGATTAGTTTGGAAACACTCCTTTTGCAGTAGATGCAAGTGGTCATTCGGAAAGCTATGAGGCCTGTGGTCGAAAAGGTAACATCTTCACATATAACCTAGAAAGAAGCGTTCTCAGCAACGACTCTGTGTTGTTTGCATTCAATTCACATAGCGGAACATTCCTTTGGTTACAGCAGCCACGAAACACTCTTTTTGTATAATCTGCAATTGGACATTTGGAGAGCTCTGAGGCCTGCTGTGGAAAACGAAATGTCTTCACATAAAACCTAGAAAGAAGCATTCTCAGAAACCACTTTGTGATGTGTGCCTTCAACTCTCAGGGTTGAACATTCCTTTTGTTACAGCAGTTTTGAAACACACTTTTTCTAGAATCTCCATGTGGATATTTGGACCACTTATAGCAATTTGATGGAAACGAGACATCCTCATACACAAAGGAGACAGAAGCATTCCCACAAACTCCTTTCTGATGTGTGATCTCAACTCACAGATGTGAACCTTACTTTTGGTAGAGCAGTTTTGAAACCACCTTTTTCTAGAACATGCAAGCGGACATTTGGAGCGATTGGAGGCCTGTTTTCGAAAGGAAATATCTTCACATAACAAGTAGACAGAAGCATTCTCTGAAACTTCTTTGTGGTGTGTGCATTCACCTCACAGATTTGAACATTCCTTTTGACAGGGAAGTTTTGAAAGACTCTTTTTATGGCATCTGCAAGTGGATATTCGGACCGCTTCTTGGAATTCGTTGGAAACGGGACACCGTCGCAGAAAATCTAGACAGAAGCATTCTCACAAACTTCTGTGTGATGTGAGCATGCAGCTCACAGAGCTCAACCTTTCCTTTGATGGTGCAGTTTTGAAACACTCCTTTTCTACAATCTGCAAGTGGACAGTTGGAGCGCCTTGAGGCCTGTGGTGGAAAGGAAATATCTTCACATAAAAACTAGGCAGAAGCATTCTCTGAAACTTCTTTCTCGTGCGTGCATTAAATTCACAGGTTTGAGCATTCCTTTTGACAGAGAAGTTTCGAAACACTTTTTTTGTAGAATGTGCTGGTGGAAATTTGGACCGCTTACAGTAATTCGTTGGAAACGGGACATCTTCACACAAAAACAAGACAGAAGCATTCTGACAGACTTCTGTGGGATATGTGCATTCAACTCACAGAGTTTAACCTTTTTTTCAATGTAGCAGTTTTGAAACACTCTTTTACTAGTATCTGCAAGTGGATATTTGGACCTGTCATAGGAATGCATTGGAAACGGGACACCCTCACCCAAAAACTAGACAGAAGCATTCTCAGAAACTTCTCTGTGATGTGAGCATTCAGCTCACAGAGTTGAACCTTTCTTTGGATAGAGCAGTTTTGCAACACTCTTTTTCTAGAATCTGCAAGTGGACATTTGGCGTGCCTTGAGGCCTGTGGTGGAAAAGAAATATCTTCACATAAAAACTAGACAGAAGCATTCTCTGAAACTTCTTTGTGGTGCGTGCATTAAATTCACAGAGTTGAACATTCCTTTTGACAGAGAAGTTTTGAAACACTTGTTTTGTAGAATCTGCAAGTGGAAATTTGGAAGGCTTATAGGAATTCGTTGGAAACCGGACACCTTCACACAAACAATAGACAAGCACTCTGACAAACTTTTGTGTGATCTGTGCATTCAACTCACAGAGTTGAACCTTCGTTTGCATGTAGCCGTTTTGAAACACTCTTTTTTGTAGAATCTGCAAGTGGATATTTGGACCGCTTAGAGGAATTCATTGGAAACGGGACACCCTCACACAAAAACTAGTCAGAAGCATTTTCACAAACTTCTGTGTTACGGGTGCATTCAACTCAAAGAGCTGAGCTCTTCTTTTGCTAGAGCAGTTTTGAAACACTGATTTTCTAGAATCTGCAAGTGGACATTTGGAGCGCTTTGAGGCCTGTGGTGCAAAGGAAATATCTTCACATAACAAGTAGACAGAAGCATTCTCTGAAACTTCTTTGTGGTGTGTGCATTCAGCTCACAGAGTTGAACATTCCTTTTGACAGAGAAGTTTTGAAACACTCTTTTCATAGAATCTGCAAGTGGATATTTGGACCGCTTATAGGAATTCGTTGGAAACGGGACAGCCTCACACAAAAACTAGACAGAAGCATTCTCACAAATGCTTCTGTGACGTGAGCATTCAGCTCACAGAGCTGAACCTTTCTTTTGATAAGGCAGTTTTGAAACACTCTTTTTCTAGAATCTGCAAGTGGACATTTGGAGCGCTTTTAGGCCTGTGGTGGAAAGGAAATATCTTCACTAAAAAACTAGACAGATGCATTTTCTGAAACTTCCTCGTGGTGCATGCAGTCACCCTCAGAGTTGAACATTCCTTTTGACTGAGAAGTTGTGAAACACTCTTTTTGTAGAAACTGCAAGTGGCAACTTGGACCGTTTATAGGAATTCATTGGAAACGGGACAACTTCTCACAAAAACTAGAGAAAAGCTTTCTCACAAACTTATCTGCGATGTGTGCATTCAACTCAGAGAGTTTAACTGTCTTTTACTGAATTAGTTTGGAAACACTCCTTTTGCAGTAGATGCAAGTGGTCATTCGGAAAGCTATGAGGCCTGTGGTCGAAAAGGTAACATCTTCACATATAACCTAGGAAGAAGCGTTCTCAGCAACGACTCTGTGTTGTTTGCATTCAATTCACATAGCGGAACATTCCTTTGGTTACAGCAGCCACGAAACACTCTTTTTGTATAATCTGCAATTGGACATTTGGAGAGCTCTGAGGCCTGCTGTGGAAAACGAAATGTCTTCACATAAAACCTAGAAAGAAGCATTCTCAGAAACCACTTTGTGATGTGTGCCTTCAACTCTCAGGGTTGAACATTCCTTTTGTTACAGCAGTTTTGAAACACACTTTTTCTAGAATCTCCATGTGGATATTTGGACCACTTATAGCAATTTGATGGAAACGAGACATCCTCATACACAAAGGAGACAGAAGCATTCCCACAAACTCCTTTCTGATGTGTGATCTCAACTCACAGATGTGAACCTTACTTTTGGTAGAGCAGTTTTGAAACCACCTTTTTCTAGAACATGCAAGTGGACATTTGGAGCGATTGGAGGCCTGTTTTCGAAAGGAAATATCTTCACATAGCAAGTAGACAGAAGCATTCTCTGAAACTTCTTTGTGGTGTGTGCATTCACCTCACAGATTTGAACATTCCTTTTGACAGGGAAGTTTTGAAAGACTCTTTTTATGGCATCTGCAAGTGGATATTCGGACCGCTTCTTGGAATTCGTTGGAAACGGGACACCGTCGCAGAAAATCTAGACAGAAGCATTCTCACAAACTTCTGTGTGATGTGAGCATGCAGCTCACAGAGCTCAACCTTTCCTTTGATGGTGCAGTTTTGAAACACTCCTTTTCTACAATCTGCGAGTGGACAGTTGGAGCGCCTTGAGGCCTGTGGTGGAAAGGAAATATCTTCACATAAAAACTAGGCAGAAGCATTCTCTGAAACTTCTTTCTCGTGCGTGCATTAAATTCACAGATTTGAGCATTCCTTTTGACAGAGAAGTTTCGAAACACTTTTTTTGTAGAATGTGCTCGTGGAAATTTGGACCGCTTACAGTAATTCGTTGGAAACGGGACATCCTCACACAAAAACAAGACAGAAGCATTCTGACAGACTTCTGTGGGATATGTGCATTCAACTCACAGAGTTTAACCTTTTTTTCAATGTAGCAGTTTTGAAACACTCTTTTACTAGTATCTGCAAGTGGATATTTGGACCTGTCATAGGAATGCATTGGAAACGGGACACCCTCACCCAAAAACTAGACAGAAGCATTCTCAGAAACTTCTCTGTGATGTGAGCATTCAGCTCACAGAGTTGAACCTTTCTTTGGATAGAGCAGTTTTGCAACACTCTTTTTCTAGAATCTGCAAGTGGACATTTGGCGTGCCTTGAGGCCTGTGGTGGAAAAGAAATATCTTCACATAAAAACTAGACAGAAGCATTCTCTGAAACTTCTTTGTGGTGCGTGCATTAAATTCACAGAGTTGAACATTCCTTTTGACAGAGAAGTTTTGAAACATTTTTTTTGTAGAATCTGCAAGTGGAAATTTGGAAGGCTTATAGGAATTCGTTGGAAACCGGACACCTTCACACAAACAATAGACAAGCACTCTGACAAACTTTTGTGTGATCTGTGCATTCAACTCACAGAGTTGAACCTTCGTTTGCATGTAGCCGTTTTGAAACACTCTTTTTTGTAGAATCTGCAAGTGGATATTTGGACCGCTTAGAGGAATTCATTGGAAACGGGACACCCTCACACAAAAACTAGTCAGAAGCATTTTCACAAACTTCTGTGTTACGGGTGCGTTCAACTCAAAGAGCTGAGCTCTTCTTTTGCTAGAGCAGTTTTGAAACACTGATTTTCTAGAATCTGCAAGTGGACATTTGGAGCGCTTTGAGGCCTGTGGTGCAAAGGAAATATCTTCACATAACAAGTAGACAGAAGCATTCTCTGAAACTTCTTTGTGGTGTGTGCATTCAGCTCACAGAGTTGAACATTCCTTTTGACAGAGAAGTTTTGAAACACTCTTTTCATAGAATCTGCAAGTGGATATTTGGACCGCTTATAGGAATTCGTTGGAAACGGGACAGCCTCACACAAAAACTAGACAGAAGCATTCTCACAAATGCTTCTGTGACGTGAGCATTCAGCTCACAGAGCTGAACCTTTCTTTTGATAAGGCAGTTTTGAAACACTCTTTTTCTAGAATCTGCAAGTGGACATTTGGAGCGCTTTTAGGCCTGTGGTGGAAAGGAAATATCTTCACTAAAAAACTAGACAGATGCATTTTCTGAAACTTCCTCGTGGTGCATGCAGTCACCCTCAGAGTTGAACATTCCTTTTGACTGAGAAGTTGTGAAACACTCTTTTTGTAGAAACTGCAAGTGGCAACTTGGACCGTTTATAGGAATTCATTGGAAACGGGACAACTTCTCACAAAAACTAGAGAAAAGCTTTCTCACAAACTTATCTGCGATGTGTGCATTCAACTCACAGAGTTTAACTGTCTTTTACTGGATTAGTTTGGAAACACTCCTTTTGCAGTAGATGCAAGTGGTCATTCGGAAAGCTATCAGGCCTGTGGTCGAAAAGGTAACATCTTCACATATAACCTAGGAAGAAGCGTTCTCAGCAACGACTCTGTGTTGTTTGCATTCAATTCACATAGCGGAACATTCCTTTGGTTACAGCAGCCACGAAACACTCTTTTTGTATAATCTGCAATTGGACATTTGGAGAGCTCTGAGGCCTGCTGTGGAAAACGAAATGTCTTCACATAAAACCTAGAAAGAAGCATTCTCAGAAACCACTTTGTGATGTGTGCCTTCAACTCTCAGGGTTGAACATTCCTTTTGTTACAGCAGTTTTGAAACACACTTTTTCTAGAATCTCCATGTGGATATTTGGACCACTTATAGCAATTTGATGGAAACGAGACATCCTCATACACAAAGGAGACAGAAGCATTCCCACAAACTCCTTTCTGATGTGTGATCTCAACTCACAGATGTGAACCTTACTTTTGGTAGAGCAGTTTTGAAACCACCTTTTTCTAGAACATGCAAGTGGACATTTGGAGCGATTGGAGGCCTGTTTTCGAAAGGAAATATCTTCACATAGCAAGTAGACAGAAGCATTCTCTGAAACTTCTTTGTGGTGTGTGCATTCACCTCACAGATTTGAACATTCCTTTTGACAGGGAAGTTTTGAAAGACTCTTTTTATGGCATCTGCAAGTGGATATTCGGACCGCTTCTTGGAATTCGTTGGAAACGGGACACCGTCGCAGAAAATCTAGACAGAAGCATTCTCACAAACTTCTGTGTGATGTGAGCATGCAGCTCACAGAGCTCAACTTTTCCTTTGATGGTGCAGTTTTGAAACACTCCTTTTCTACAATCTGCGAGTGGACAGTTGGAGCGCCTTGAGGCCTGTGGTGGAAAGGAAATATCTTCACATAAAAACTAGGCAGAAGCATTCTCTGAAACTTCTTTCTCGTGCGTGCATTAAATTCACAGATTTGAGCATTCCTTTTGACAGAGAAGTTTCGAAACACTTTTTTTGTAGAATGTGCTCGTGGAAATTTGGACCGCTTACAGTAATTCGTTGGAAACGGGACATCCTCACACAAAAACAAGACAGAAGCATTCTGACAGACTTCTGTGGGATATGTGCATTCAACTCACAGAGTTTAACCTTTTTTTCAATGTAGCAGTTTTGAAACACTCTTTTACTAGTATCTGCAAGTGGATATTTGGACCTGTCATAGGAATGCATTGGAAACGGGACACCCTCACCCAAAAACTAGACAGAAGCATTCTCAGAAACTTCTCTGTGATGTGAGCATTCAGCTCACAGAGTTGAACCTTTCTTTGGATAGAGCAGTTTTGCAACACTCTTTTTCTAGAATCTGCAAGTGGACATTTGGCGTGCCTTGAGGCCTGTGGTGGAAAAGAAATATCTTCACATAAAAACTAGACAGAAGCATTCTCTGAAACTTCTTTGTGGTGCGTGCATTAAATTCACAGAGTTGAACATTCCTTTTGACAGAGAAGTTTTGAAACACTTGTTTTGTAGAATCTGCAAGTGGAAATTTGGAAGGCTTATAGGAATTCGTTGGAAACCGGACACCTTCACACAAACAATAGACAAGCACTCTGACAAACTTTTGTGTGATCTGTGCATTCAACTCACAGAGTTGAACCTTCGTTTGCATGTAGCCGTTTTGAAACACTCTTTTTTGTAGAATCTGCAAGTGGATATTTGGACCGCTTAGAGGAATTCATTGGAAACGGGACACCCTCACACAAAAACTAGTCAGAAGCATTTTCACAAACTTCTGTGTTACGGGTGCGTTCAACTCAAAGAGCTGAGCTCTTCTTTTGCTAGAGCAGTTTTGAAACACTGATTTTCTAGAATCTGCAAGTGGACATTTGGAGCGCTTTGAGGCCTGTGGTGCAAAGGAAATATCTTCACATAACAAGTAGACAGAAGCATTCTCTGAAACTTCTTTGTGGTGTGTGCATTCAGCTCACAGAGTTGAACATTCCTTTTGACAGAGAAGTTTTGAAACACTCTTTTCATAGAATCTGCAAGTGGATATTTGGACCGCTTATAGGAATTCGTTGGAAACGGGACAGCCTCACACAAAAACTAGACAGAAGCATTCTCACAAATGCTTCTGTGACGTGAGCATTCAGCTCACAGAGCTGAACCTTTCTTTTGATAAGGCAGTTTTGAAACACTCTTTTTCTAGAATCTGCAAGTGGACATTTGGAGCGCTTTTAGGCCTGTGGTGGAAAGGAAATATCTTCACTAAAAAACTAGACAGATGCATTTTCTGAAACTTCCTCGTGGTGCATGCAGTCACCCTCAGAGTTGAACATTCCTTTTGACTGAGAAGTTGTGAAACACTCTTTTTGTAGAAACTGCAAGTGGCAACTTGGACCGTTTATAGGAATTCATTGGAAACGGGACAACTTCTCACAAAAACTAGAGAAAAGCTTTCTCACAAACTTATCTGCGATGTGTGCATTCAACTCACAGAGTTTAACTGTCTTTTACTGGATTAGTTTGGAAACACTCCTTTTGCAGTAGATGCAAGTGGTCATTCGGAAAGCTATCAGGCCTGTGGTCGAAAAGGTAACATCTTCACATATAACCTAGGAAGAAGCGTTCTCAGCAACGACTCTGTGTTGTTTGCATTCAATTCACATAGCGGAACATTCCTTTGGTTACAGCAGCCACGAAACACTCTTTTTGTATAATCTGCAATTGGACATTTGGAGAGCTCTGAGGCCTGCTGTGGAAAACGAAATGTCTTCACATAAAACCTAGAAAGAAGCATTCTCAGAAACCACTTTGTGATGTGTGCCTTCAACTCTCAGGGTTGAACATTCCTTTTGTTACAGCAGTTTTGAAACACACTTTTTCTAGAATCTCCATGTGGATATTTGGACCACTTATAGCAATTTGATGGAAACGAGACATCCTCATACACAAAGGAGACAGAAGCATTCCCACAAACTCCTTTCTGATGTGTGATCTCAACTCACAGATGTGAACCTTACTTTTGGTAGAGCAGTTTTGAAACCACCTTTTTCTAGAACATGCAAGTGGACATTTGGAGCGATTGGAGGCCTGTTTTCGAAAGGAAATATCTTCACATAGCAAGTAGACAGAAGCATTCTCTGAAACTTCTTTGTGGTGTGTGCATTCACCTCACAGATTTGAACATTCCTTTTGACAGGGAAGTTTTGAAAGACTCTTTTTATGGCATCTGCAAGTGGATATTCGGACCGCTTCTTGGAATTCGTTGGAAACGGGACACCGTCGCAGAAAATCTAGACAGAAGCATTCTCACAAACTTCTGTGTGATGTGAGCATGCAGCTCACAGAGCTCAACTTTTCCTTTGATGGTGCAGTTTTGAAACACTCCTTTTCTACAATCTGCGAGTGGACAGTTGGAGCGCCTTGAGGCCTGTGGTGGAAAGGAAATATCTTCACATAAAAACTAGGCAGAAGCATTCTCTGAAACTTCTTTCTCGTGCGTGCATTAAATTCACAGATTTGAGCATTCCTTTTGACAGAGAAGTTTCGAAACACTTTTTTTGTAGAATGTGCTCGTGGAAATTTGGACCGCTTACAGTAATTCGTTGGAAACGGGACATCCTCACACAAAAACAAGACAGAAGCATTCTGACAGACTTCTGTGGGATATGTGCATTCAACTCACAGAGTTTAACCTTTTTTTCAATGTAGCAGTTTTGAAACACTCTTTTACTAGTATCTGCAAGTGGATATTTGGACCTGTCATAGGAATGCATTGGAAACGGGACACCCTCACCCAAAAACTAGACAGAAGCATTCTCAGAAACTTCTCTGTGATGTGAGCATTCAGCTCACAGAGTTGAACCTTTCTTTGGATAGAGCAGTTTTGCAACACTCTTTTTCTAGAATCTGCAAGTGGACATTTGGCGTGCCTTGAGGCCTGTGGTGGAAAAGAAATATCTTCACATAAAAACTAGACAGAAGCATTCTCTGAAACTTCTTTGTGGTGCGTGCATTAAATTCACAGAGTTGAACATTCCTTTTGACAGAGAAGTTTTGAAACACTTGTTTTGTAGAATCTGCAAGTGGAAATTTGGAAGGCTTATAGGAATTCGTTGGAAACCGGACACCTTCACACAAACAATAGACAAGCACTCTGACAAACTTTTGTGTGATCTGTGCATTCAACTCACAGAGTTGAACCTTCGTTTGCATGTAGCCGTTTTGAAACACTCTTTTTTGTAGAATCTGCAAGTGGATATTTGGACCGCTTAGAGGAATTCATTGGAAACGGGACACCCTCACACAAAAACTAGTCAGAAGCATTTTCACAAACTTCTGTGTTACGGGTGCATTCAACTCAAAGAGCTGAGCTCTTCTTTTGCTAGAGCAGTTTTGAAACACTAATTTTCTAGAATCTGCAAGTGGACATTTGGAGCGCTTTGAGGCCTGTGGTGCAAAGGAAATATCTTCACATAACAAGTAGACAGAAGCATTCTCTGAAACTTCTTTGTGGTGTGTGCATTCAGCTCACAGAGTTGAACATTCCTTTTGACAGAGAAGTTTTGAAACACTCTTTTCATAGAATCTGCAAGTGGATATTTGGACCGCTTATAGGAATTCGTTGGAAACGGGACAGCCTCACACAAAAACTAGACAGAAGCATTCTCACAAATGCTTCTGTGACGTGAGCATTCAGCTCACAGAGCTGAACCTTTCTTTTGATAAGGCAGTTTTGAAACACTCTTTTTCTAGAATCTGCAAGTGGACATTTGGAGCGCTTTTAGGCCTGTGGTGGAAAGGAAATATCTTCACTAAAAAACTAGACAGATGCATTTTCTGAAACTTCCTCGTGGTGCATGCAGTCACCCTCAGAGTTGAACATTCCTTTTGACTGAGAAGTTGTGAAACACTCTTTTTGTAGAAACTGCAAGTGGCAACTTGGACCGTTTATAGGAATTCATTGGAAACGGGACAACTTCTCACAAAAACTAGAGAAGAGCTTTCTCACAAACTTATCTGCGATGTGTGCATTCAACTCACAGAGTTTAACCGTCTTTTACTGGATTAGTTTGGAAACACTCGTTTTGCAGTAGATGCAAGTGGTCATTCGGAAAGCTATGAGGCCTGTGGTCGAAAAGGTAACATCTTCACATATAACCTAGAAAGAAGCGTTCTCAGCAACGACTCTGTGTTGTTTGCATTCAATTCTCATAGCGGAACATTCCTTTGGTTACAGCAGCCACGAAACACTCTTTTTGTATAATCTGCAATTGGACATTTGGAGAGCTCTGAGGCCTGCTGTGGAAAACGAAATGTCTTCACATAAAACCTAGAAAGAAGCATTCTCAGAAACCACTTTGTGATGTGTGCCTTCAACTCTCAGGGTTGAACATTCCTTTTGTTACAGCAGTTTTGAAACACACTTTTTCTAGAATCTCCATGTGGATATTTGGACCACTTATAGCAATTTGATGGAAACGAGACATCCTCATACACAAAGGAGACAGAAGCATTCCCACAAACTCCTTTCTGATGTGTGATCTCAACTCACAGATGTGAACCTTACTTTTGGTAGAGCAGTTTTGAAACCACCTTTTTCTAGAATATGCAAGTGGACATTTGGAGCGATTGGAGGCCTGTTTTCGAAAGGAAATATCTTCACATAACAAGTAGACAGAAGCATTCTCTGAAACTTCTTTGTGGTGTGTGCATTCACCTCACAGATTTGAACATTCCTTTTGACAGGGAAGTTTTGAAAGACTCTTTTTATGGCATCTGCAAGTGGATATTCGGACCGCTTCTTGGAATTCGTTGGAAACGGGACACCGTCGCAGAAAATCTAGACAGAAGCATTCTCACAAACTTCTGTGTGATGTGAGCATGCAGCTCACAGAGCTCAACCTTTCCTTTGATGGTGCAGTTTTGAAACACTCCTTTTCTACAATCTGCGAGTGGACCTTTGGAGCGCCTTGAGGCCTGTGGTGGAAAGGAAATATCTTCACATAAAAACTAGGCAGAAGCATTCTCTGAAACTTCTTTCTCGTGCGTGCATTAAATTCACAGATTTGAGCATTCCTTTTGACAGAGAAGTTTCGAAACACTTTTTTTGTAGAATGTGCTCATGGAAATTTGGACCGCTTACAGTAATTCGTTGGAAACGGGACATCTTCACACAAAAACAAGACAGAAGCATTCTGACAGACTTCTGTGGGATATGTGCATTCAACTCACAGAGTTTAACCTTTTTTTCAATGTAGCAGTTTTGAAACACTCTTTTACTAGTATCTGCAAGTGGATATTTGGACCTGTCATAGGAATGCATTGGAAACGGGACACCCTCACCCAAAAACTAGACAGAAGCATTCTCAGAAACTTCTCTGTGATGTGCGCATTCGGCTCACAGAGTTGAACCTTTCTTTTGATAGAGCAGTTTTGCAACACTCTTTTTCTAGAATCTGCAAGTGGACATTTGGCGTGCCTTGAGGCCTGTGGTGGAAAAGAAATATCTTCACATAAAAACTAGACAGAAGCATTCTCTGAAACTTCTTTGTGGTGCGTGCATTAAATTCACAGAGTTGAACATTCCTTTTGACAGAGAAGTTTTGAAACACTTGTTTTGTAGAATCTGCAAGTGGAAATTTGGAAGGCTTATAGGAATTCGTTGGAAACCGGACACCTTCACAGAAACAATAGACAAGCACTCTGACAAACTTTTGTGTGATCTGTGCATTCAACTCACAGAGTTGAACCTTCG
Source organism: Pongo abelii (assembly GCF_028885655.2). NCBI lineage: Eukaryota > Metazoa > Chordata > Mammalia > Primates > Hominidae > Pongo > Pongo abelii. Next base: position 37,533,689 of record NC_072003.2, read on the forward strand.
TTTGCATGTAGCCGTTTTGAAACACTCTTTTTTGTAGAATCTGCAAGTGGATATTTGGACCGCATAGAGGAATTCATTGGAAACGGGTCACCCTCACACATAAACTAGTCAGAAGCATTTTCACAAACTTCTCTGTTACGGGTGCGTTCAACTCAAAGAGCTGAGCTCTTCTTTTGCTAGAGCAGTTTTGAAACACTGATTTTCTAGAATCTGCAAGTGGACATTTGGAGCGCTTTGAGGCCTGTGGTGCAAAGGAAATATCTTCACATAACAAGTAGACAGAAGCATTCTCTGAAACTTCTTTGTGGTGTGTGCATTCAGCTCACAGAGTTGAACATTCCTTTTGACAGAGAAGTTTTGAAACACTCTTTTCATAGAATCTGCAAGTGGATATTTGGACCGCTTATAGGAATTCGTTGGAAACGGGACAGCCTCACACAAAAACTAGACAGAAGCATTCTCACAAATGCTTCTGTGACGTGAGCATTCAGCTCACAGAGCTGAACCTTTCTTTTGATAAGGCAGTTTTGAAACACTCTTTTTCTAGAATCTGCAAGTGGACATTTGGAGCGCTTTTAGGCCTGTGGTGGAAAGGAAATATCTTCACTAAAAAACTAGACAGATGCATTTTCTGAAACTTCCTCGTGGTGCATGCAGTCACCCTCAGAGTTGAACATTCCTTTTGACTGAGAAGTTGTGAAACACTCTTTTTGTAGAAACTGCAAGTGGCAACTTGGACCGTTTATAGGAATTCATTGGAAACGGGACAACTTCTCACAAAAACTAGAGAAAAGCTTTCTCACAAACTTATCTGCGATGTGTGCATTCAACTCACAGAGTTTAACTGTCTTTTACTGGATTAGTTTGGAAACACTCCTTTTGCAGTAGATGCAAGTGGTCATTCGGAAAGCTATGAGGCCTGTGGTCGAAAAGGTAACATCTTCACATATAACCTAGAAAGAAGCGTTCTCAGCAACGACTCTGTGTTGTTTGCATTCAATTCACATAGCGGAACATTCCTTTGGTTACAGCAGCCACGAAACACTCTTTTTGTATAATCTGCAATTGGACATTTGGAGAGCTCTGAGGCCTGCTGTGGAAAACGAAATGTCTTCACATAAAACCTAGAAAGAAGCATTCTCAGAAACCACTTTGTGATGTGTGCCTTCAACTCTCAGGGTTGAACATTCCTTTTGTTACAGCAGTTTTGAAACACACTTTTTCTAGAATCTCCATGTGGATATTTGGACCACTTATAGCAATTTGATGGAAACGAGACATCCTCATACACAAAGGAGACAGAAGCATTCCCACAAACTCCTTTCTGATGTGTGATCTCAACTCACAGATGTGAACCTTACTTTTGGTAGAGCAGTTTTGAAACCACCTTTTTCTAGAACATGCAAGCGGACATTTGGAGCGATTGGAGGCCTGTTTTCGAAAGGAAATATCTTCACATAACAAGTAGACAGAAGCATTCTCTGAAACTTCTTTGTGGTGTGTGCATTCACCTCACAGATTTGAACATTCCTTTTGACAGGGAAGTTTTGAAAGACTCTTTTTATGGCATCTGCAAGTGGATATTCGGACCGCTTCTTGGAATTCGTTGGAAACGGGACACCGTCGCAGAAAATCTAGACAGAAGCATTCTCACAAACTTCTGTGTGATGTGAGCATGCAGCTCACAGAGCTCAACCTTTCCTTTGATGGTGCAGTTTTGAAACACTCCTTTTCTACAATCTGCAAGTGGACAGTTGGAGCGCCTTGAGGCCTGTGGTGGAAAGGAAATATCTTCACATAAAAACTAGGCAGAAGCATTCTCTGAAACTTCTTTCTCGTGCGTGCATTAAATTCACAGATTTGAGCATTCCTTTTGACAGAGAAGTTTCGAAACACTTTTTTTGTAGAATGTGCTCGTGGAAATTTGGACCGCTTACAGTAATTCGTTGGAAACGGGACATCTTCACACAAAAACAAGACAGAAGCATTCTGACAGACTTCTGTGGGATATGTGCATTCAACTCACAGAGTTTAACCTTTTTTTCAATGTAGCAGTTTTGAAACACTCTTTTACTAGTATCTGCAAGTGGATATTTGGACCTGTCATAGGAATGCATTGGAAACGGGACACCCTCACCCAAAAACTAGACAGAAGCATTCTCAGAAACTTCTCTGTGATGTGAGCATTCAGCTCACAGAGTTGAACCTTTCTTTTGATAGAGCAGTTTTGCAACACTCTTTTTCTAGAATCTGCAAGTGGACATTTGGCGTGCCTTGAGGCCTGTGGTGGAAAAGAAATATCTTCACATAAAAACTAGACAGAAGCATTCTCTGAAACTTCTTTGTGGTGCGTGCATTAAATTCACAGAGTTGAACATTCCTTTTGACAGAGAAGTTTTGAAACACTTGTTTTGTAGAATCTGCAAGTGGAAATTTGGAAGGCTTATAGGAATTCGTTGGAAACCGGACACCTTCACACAAACAATAGACAAGCACTCTGACAAACTTTTGTGTGATCTGTGCATTCAACTCACAGTTGAACCTTCGTTTGCATGTAGCCGTTTTGAAACACTCTTTTTTGTAGAATCTGCAAGTGGATATTTGGACCGCTTAGAGGAATTCATTGGAAACGGGACACCCTCACACAAAAACTAGTCAGAAGCATTTTCACAAACTTCTGTGTTACGGGTGCATTCAACTCAAAGAGCTGAGCTCTTCTTTTGCTAGAGCAGTTTTGAAACACTGATTTTCTAGAATCTGCAAGTGGACATTTGGAGCGCTTTGAGGCCTGTGGTGCAAAGGAAATATCTTCACATAACAAGTAGACAGAAGCATTCTCTGAAACTTCTTTGTGGTGTGTGCATTCAGCTCACAGAGTTGAACATTCCTTTTGACAGAGAAGTTTTGAAACACTCTTTTCATAGAATCTGCAAGTGGATATTTGGACCGCTTATAGGAATTCGTTGGAAACGGGACAGCCTCACACAAAAACTAGACAGAAGCATTCTCACAAATGCTTCTGTGACGTGAGCATTCAGCTCACAGAGCTGAACCTTTCTTTTGATAAGGCAGTTTTGAAACACTCTTTTTCTAGAATCTGCAAGTGGACATTTGGAGCGCTTTTAGGCCTGTGGTGGAAAGGAAATATCTTCACTAAAAAACTAGGCGGATGCATTTTCTGAAACTTCCTCGTGGTGCATGCAGTCACCCTCAGAGTTGAACATTCCTTTTGACTGAGAAGTTGTGAAACACTCTTTTTGTAGAAACTGCAAGTGGCAACTTGGACCGTTTATAGGAATTCATTGGAAACGGGACAACTTCTCACAAAAACTAGAGAAAAGCTTTCTCACAAACTTATCTGCGATGTGTGCATTCAACTCACAGAGTTTAACTGTCTTTTACTGGATTAGTTTGGAAACACTCCTTTTGCAGTAGATGCAAGTGGTCATTCGGAAAGCTATGAGGCCTGTGGTCGAAAAGGTAACATCTTCACATATAACCTAGAAAGAAGCGTTCTCAGCAACGACTCTGTGTTGTTTGCATTCAATTCACATAGCGGAACATTCCTTTGGTTACAGCAGCCACGAAACACTCTTTTTGTATAATCTGCAATTGGACATTTGGAGAGCTCTGAGGCCTGCTGTGGAAAACGAAATGTCTTCACATAAAACCTAGAAAGAAGCATTCTCAGAAACCACTTTGTGATGTGTGCCTTCAACTCTCAGGGTTGAACATTCCTTTTGTTACAGCAGTTTTGAAACACACTTTTTCTAGAATCTCCATGTGGATATTTGGACCACTTATAGCAATTTGATGGAAACGAGACATCCTCATACACAAAGGAGACAGAAGCATTCCCACAAACTCCTTTCTGATGTGTGATCTCAACTCACAGATGTGAACCTTACTTTTGGTAGAGCAGTTTTGAAACCCCCTTTTTCTAGAACATGCAAGTGGACACTTGGAGCGATTGGAGGCCTGTTTTCGAAAGGAAATATCTTCACATAACAAGTAGACAGAAGCATTCTCTGAAACTTCTTTGTGGTGTGTGCATTCACCTCACAGATTTGAACATTCCTTTTGACAGGGAAGTTTTGAAAGACTCTTTTTATGGCATCTGCAAGTGGATATTCGGACCGCTTCTTGGAATTCGTTGGAAACGGGACACCGTCGCAGAAAATCTAGACAGAAGCATTCTCACAAACTTCTGTGTGATGTGAGCATGCAGCTCACAGAGCTCAACCTTTCCTTTGATGGTGCAGTTTTGAAACACTCCTTTTCTACAATCTGCGAGTGGACAGTTGGAGCGCCTTGAGGCCTGTGGTGGAAAGGAAATATCTTCACATAAAAACTAGGCAAAAGCATTCTCTGAAACTTCTTTCTCGTGCGTGCATTAAATTCACAGATTTGAGCATTCCTTTGGACAGAGAAGTTTCGAAACACTTTTTTTGTAGAATGTGCTCGTGGAAATTTGGACCGCTTACAGTAATTCGTTGGAAACGGGACATCTTCACACAAAAACAAGACAGAAGCATTCTGACAGACTTCTGTGGGATATGTGCATTCAACTCACAGAGTTTAACCTTTTTTTCAATGTAGCAGTTTTGAAACACTCTTTTACTAGTATCTGCAAGTGGATATTTGGACCTGTCATAGGAATGCATTGGAAACGGGACACCCTCACCCAAAAACTAGACAGAAGCATTCTCAGAAACTTCTCTGTGATGTGAGCATTCAGCTCACAGAGTTGAACCTTTCTTTGGATAGAGCAGTTTTGCAACACTCTTTTTCTAGAATCTGCAAGTGGACATTTGGCGTGCCTTGAGGCCTGTGGTGGAAAAGAAATATCTTCACATAAAAACTAGACAGAAGCATTCTCTGAAACTTCTTTGTGGTGCGTGCATTAAATTCACAGAGTTGAACATTCCTTTTGGCAGAGAAGTTTTGAAACACTTGTTTTGTAGAATCTGCAAGTGGAAATTTGGAAGGCTTATAGGAATTCGTTGGAAACTGGAAACCTTCACACAAACAATAGACAAGCACTCTGACAAACTTTTGTGTGATCTGTGCATTCAACTCACAGAGTTGAACCTTCGTTTGCATGTAGCCGTTTTGAAACACTCTTTTTTGTAGAATCTGCAAGTGGATATTTGGACCGCTTAGAGGAATTCATTGGAAACGGGACACCCTCACACAAAAACTAGTCAGAAGCATTTTCACAAACTTCTGTGTTACGGGTGCGTTCAACTCAAAGAGCTGAGCTCTTCTTTTGCTAGAGCAGTTTTGAAACACTGATTTTCTAGAATCTGCAAGTGGACATTTGGAGCACTTTGAGGCCTGTGGTGCAAAGGAAATATCTTCACATAACAAGTAGACAGAAGCATTCTCTGAAACTTCTTTGTGGTGTGTGCATTCAGCTCACAGAGTTGAACATTCCTTTTGACAGAGAAGTTTTGAAACACTCTTTTCATAGAATCTGCAAGTGGATATTTGGACCGCTTATAGGAATTCGTTGGAAACGGGACAGCCTCACACAAAAACTAGACAGAAGCATTCTCACAAATGCTTCTGTGACGTGAGCATTCAGCTCACAGAGCTGAACCTTTCTTTTGATAAGGCAGTTTTGAAACACTCTTTTTCTAGAATCTGCAAGTGGACATTTGGAGCGCTTTTAGGCCTGTGGTGGAAAGGAAATATCTTCACTAAAAAACTAGACAGATGCATTTTCTGAAACTTCCTCGTGGTGCATGCAGTCACCCTCAGAGTTGAACATTCCTTTTGACTGAGAAGTTGTGAAACACTCTTTTTGTAGAAACTGCAAGTGGCAACTTGGACCGTTTATAGGAATTCATTGGAAACGGGACAACTTCTCACAAAAACTAGAGAAAAGCTTTCTCACAAACTTATCTGCGATGTGTGCATTCAACTCACAGAGTTTAACTGTCTTTTACTGGATTAGTTTGGAAACACTCCTTTTGCAGTAGATGCAAGTGGTCATTCGGAAAGCTATCAGGCCTGTGTTCGAAAAGGTAACATCTTCACATATAACCTAGAAAGAAGCGTTCTCAGCAACGACTCTGTGTTGTTTGCATTCAATTCACATAGCGGAACATTCCTTTGGTTACAGCAGCCACGAAACACTCTTTTTGTATAATCTGCAATTGGACATTTGGAGAGCTCTGAGGCCTGCTGTGGAAAACGAAATGTCTTCACATAAAACCTAGAAAGAAGCATTCTCAGAAACCACTTTGTGATGTGTGCCTTCAACTCTCAGGGTTGAACATTCCTTTTGTTACAGCAGTTTTGAAACACACTTTTTCTAGAATCTCCATGTGGATATTTGGACCACTTATAGCAATTTGATGGAAACGAGACATCCTCATACACAAAGGAGACAGAAGCATTCCCACAAACTCCTTTCTGATGTGTGATCTCAACTCACAGATGTGAACCTTACTTTTGGTAGAGCAGTTTTGAAACCACCTTTTTCTAGAACATGCAAGTGGACATTTGGAGCGATTGGAGGCCTGTTTTCGAAAGGAAATATCTTCACATAACAAGTAGACAGAAGCATTCTCTGAAACTTCTTTGTGGTGTGTGCATTCACCTCACAGATTTGAACATTCCTTTTGACAGGGAAGTTTTGAAAGACTCTTTTTATGGCATCTGCAAGTGGATATTCGGACCGCTTCTTGGAATTCGTTGGAAACGGGACACCGTCGCAGAAAATCTAGACAGAAGCATTCTCACAAACTTCTGTGTGATGTGAGCATGCAGCTCACAGAGCTCAACCTTTCCTTTGATGGTGCAGATTTGAAACACTCCTTTTCTACAATCTGCGAGTGGACATTTGGAGCGCCTTGAGGCCTGTGGTGGAAAGGAAATATCTTCACATAAAAACTAGGCAGAAGCATTCTCTGAAACTTCTTTCTCGTGCGTGCATTAAATTCACAGATTTGAGCATTCCTTTTGACAGAGAAGTTTCGAAACACTTTTTTTGTAGAATGTGCTCGTGGAAATTTGGACCGCTTACAGTAATTCGTTGGAAACGGGACATCTTCACACAAAAACAAGACAGAAGCATTCTGACAGACTTCTGTGGGATATGTGCATTCAACTCACAGAGTTTAACCTTTTTTTCAATGTAGCAGTTTTGAAACACTCTTTTACTAGTATCTGCAAGTGGATATTTGGACCTGTCATAGGAATGCATTGGAAACGGGACACCCTCACCCAAAAACTAGACAGAAGCATTCTCAGAAACTTCTCTGTGATGTGAGCATTCAGCTCACAGAGTTGAACCTTTCTTTGGATAGTGCAGTTTTGCAACACTCTTTTTCTAGAATCTGCAAGTGGACATTTGGCGTGCCTTGAGGCCTGTTTTAGAAAAGAAATATCTTCACATAAAAATTAGACAGAAGCATTCTCTGAAACTTCTTTGTGGTGCGTGCATTAAATTCACAGAGTTGAACATTCCTTTTGACAGAGAAGTTTTGAAACACTTGTTTTGTAGAATCTGCAAGTGGAAATTTGGAAGGCTTATAGGAATTCGTTGGAAACCGGAAACCTTCACACAAACAATAGACAAGCACTCTGACAAACTTTTGTGTGATCTGTGCATTCAACTCACAGAGTTGAACCTTCGTTTGCATGTAGCCGTTTTGAAACACTCTTTTTTGTAGAATCTGCAAGTGGATATTTGGACCGCTTAGAGGAATTCATTGGAAACGGGACACCCTCACACAAAAACTAGTCAGAAGCATTTTCACAAACTTCTGTGTTACGGGTGCATTCAACTCAAAGAGCTGAGCTCTTCTTTTGCTAGAGCAGTTTTGAAACACTGATTTTCTAGAATCTGCAAGTGGACATTTGGAGCGCTTTGAGGCCTGTGGTGCAAAGGAAATATCTTCACATAACAAGTAGACAGAAGCATTCTCTGAAACTTCTTTGTGGTGTGTGCATTCAGCTCACAGAGTTGAACATTCCTTTTGACAGAGAAGTTTTGAAACACTCTTTTCATAGAATCTGCAAGTGGATATTTGGACCGCTTATAGGAATTCGTTGGAAACGGGACAGCCTCACACAAAAACTAGACAGAAGCATTCTCACAAATGCTTCTGTGACGTGAGCATTCAGCTCACAGAGCTGAACCTTTCTTTTGATAAGGCAGTTTTGAAACACTCTTTTTCTAGAATCTGCAAGTGGACATTTGGAGCGCTTTTAGGCCTGTGGTGGAAAGGAAATATCTTCACTAAAAAACTAGACAGATGCATTTTCTGAAACTTCCTCGTGGTGCATGCAGTCACCCTCAGAGTTGAACATTCCTTTTGACTGAGAAGTTGTGAAACACTCTTTTTGTAGAAACTGCAAGTGGCAACTTGGACCGTTTATAGGAATTCATTGGAAACGGGACAACTTCTCACAAAAACTAGAGAAAAGCTTTCTCACAAACTTATCTGCGATGTGTGCATTCAACTCACAGAGTTTAACTGTCTTTTACTGAATTAGTTTGGAAACACTCCTTTTGCAGTAGATGCAAGTGGTCATTCGGAAAGCTATGAGGCCTGTGGTCGAAAAGGTAACATCTTCACATATAACCTAGGAAGAAGCGTTCTCAGCAACGACTCTGTGTTGTTTGCATTCAATTCACATAGCGGAACATTCCTTTGGTTACAGCAGCCACGAAACACTCTTTTTGTATAATCTGCAATTGGACATTTGGAGAGCTCTGAGGCCTGCTGTGGAAAACGAAATGTCTTCACATAAAACCTAGAAAGAAGCATTCTCAGAAACCACTTTGTGATGTGTGCCTTCAACTCTCAGGGTTGAACATTCCTTTTGTTACAGCAGTTTTGAAACACACTTTTTCTAGAATCTCCATGTGGATATTTGGACCACTTATAGCAATTTGATGGAAACGAGACATCCTCATACACAAAGGAGACAGAAGCATTCCCACAAACTCCTTTCTGATGTGTGATCTCAACTCACAGATGTGAACCTTACTTTTGGTAGAGCAGTTTTGAAACCACCTTTTTCTAGAACATGCAAGTGGACATTTGGAGCGATTGGAGGCCTGTTTTCGAAAGGAAATATCTTCACATAGCAAGTAGACAGAAGCATTCTCTGAAACTTCTTTGTGGTGTGTGCATTCACCTCACAGATTTGAACATTCCTTTTGACAGGGAAGTTTTGAAAGACTCTTTTTATGGCATCTGCAAGTGGATATTCGGACCGCTTCTTGGAATTCGTTGGAAACGGGACACCGTCGCAGAAAATCTAGACAGAAGCATTCTCACAAACTTCTGTGTGATGTGAGCATGCAGCTCACAGAGCTCAACCTTTCCTTTGATGGTGCAGTTTTGAAACACTCCTTTTCTACAATCTGCGAGTGGACAGTTGGAGCGCCTTGAGGCCTGTGGTGGAAAGGAAATATCTTCACATAAAAACTAGGCAGAAGCATTCTCTGAAACTTCTTTCTCGTGCGTGCATTAAATTCACAGATTTGAGCATTCCTTTTGACAGAGAAGTTTCGAAACACTTTTTTTGTAGAATGTGCTCGTGGAAATTTGGACCGCTTACAGTAATTCGTTGGAAACGGGACATCCTCACACAAAAACAAGACAGAAGCATTCTGACAGACTTCTGTGGGATATGTGCATTCAACTCACAGAGTTTAACCTTTTTTTCAATGTAGCAGTTTTGAAACACTCTTTTACTAGTATCTGCAAGTGGATATTTGGACCTGTCATAGGAATGCATTGGAAACGGGACACCCTCACCCAAAAACTAGACAGAAGCATTCTCAGAAACTTCTCTGTGATGTGAGCATTCAGCTCACAGAGTTGAACCTTTCTTTGGATAGAGCAGTTTTGCAACACTCTTTTTCTAGAATCTGCAAGTGGACATTTGGCGTGCCTTGAGGCCTGTGGTGGAAAAGAAATATCTTCACATAAAAACTAGACAGAAGCATTCTCTGAAACTTCTTTGTGGTGCGTGCATTAAATTCACAGAGTTGAACATTCCTTTTGACAGAGAAGTTTTGAAACATTTTTTTTGTAGAATCTGCAAGTGGAAATTTGGAAGGCTTATAGGAATTCGTTGGAAACCGGACACCTTCACACAAACAATAGACAAGCACTCTGACAAACTTTTGTGTGATCTGTGCATTCAACTCACAGAGTTGAACCTTCGTTTGCATGTAGCCGTTTTGAAACACTCTTTTTTGTAGAATCTGCAAGTGGATATTTGGACCGCTTAGAGGAATTCATTGGAAACGGGACACCCTCACACAAAAACTAGTCAGAAGCATTTTCACAAACTTCTGTGTTACGGGTGCGTTCAACTCAAATAGCTGAGCTCTTCTTTTGCTAGAGCAGTTTTGAAACACTGATTTTCTAGAATCTGCAAGTGGACATTTGGAGCGCTTTGAGGCCTGTGGTGCAAAGGAAATATCTTCACATAACAAGTAGACAGAAGCATTCTCTGAAACTTCTTTGTGGTGTGTGCATTCAGCTCACAGAGTTGAACATTCCTTTTGACAGAGAAGTTTTGAAACACTCTTTTCATAGAATCTGCAAGTGGATATTTGGACCGCTTATAGGAATTCGTTGGAAACGGGACAGCCTCACACAAAAACTAGACAGAAGCATTCTCACAAATGCTTCTGTGACGTGAGCATTCAGCTCACAGAGCTGAACCTTTCTTTTGATAAGGCAGTTTTGAAACACTCTTTTTCTAGAATCTGCAAGTGGACATTTGGAGCGCTTTTAGGCCTGTGGTGGAAAGGAAATATCTTCACTAAAAAACTAGACAGATGCATTTTCTGAAACTTCCTCGTGGTGCATGCAGTCACCCTCAGAGTTGAACATTCCTTTTGACTGAGAAGTTGTGAAACACTCTTTTTGTAGAAACTGCAAGTGGCAACTTGGACCGTTTATAGGAATTCATTGGAAACGGGACAACTTCTCACAAAAACTAGAGAAAAGCTTTCTCACAAACTTATCTGCGATGTGTGCATTCAACTCACAGAGTTTAACTGTCTTTTACTGGATTAGTTTGGAAACACTCCTTTTGCAGTAGATGCAAGTGGTCATTCGGAAAGCTATCAGGCCTGTGGTCGAAAAGGTAACATCTTCACATATAACCTAGGAAGAAGCGTTCTCAGCAACGACTCTGTGTTGTTTGCATTCAATTCACATAGCGGAACATTCCTTTGGTTACAGCAGCCACGAAACACTCTTTTTGTATAATCTGCAATTGGACATTTGGAGAGCTCTGAGGCCTGCTGTGGAAAACGAAATGTCTTCACATAAAACCTAGAAAGAAGCATTCTCAGAAACCACTTTGTGATGTGTGCCTTCAACTCTCAGGGTTGAACATTCCTTTTGTTACAGCAGTTTTGAAACACACTTTTTCTAGAATCTCCATGTGGATATTTGGACCACTTATAGCAATTTGATGGAAACGAGACATCCTCATACACAAAGGAGACAGAAGCATTCCCACAAACTCCTTTCTGATGTGTGATCTCAACTCACAGATGTGAACCTTACTTTTGGTAGAGCAGTTTTGAAACCACCTTTTTCTAGAACATGCGAGTGGACATTTGGAGCGATTGGAGGCCTGTTTTCGAAAGGAAATATCTTCACATAGCAAGTAGACAGAAGCATTCTCTGAAACTTCTTTGTGGTGTGTGCATTCACCTCACAGATTTGAACATTCCTTTTGACAGGGAAGTTTTGAAAGACTCTTTTTATGGCATCTGCAAGTGGATATTCGGACCGCTTCTTGGAATTCGTTGGAAACGGGACACCGTCGCAGAAAATCTAGACAGAAGCATTCTCACAAACTTCTGTGTGATGTGAGCATGCAGCTCACAGAGCTCAACCTTTCCTTTGATGGTGCAGTTTTGAAACACTCCTTTTCTACAATCTGCGAGTGGACAGTTGGAGCGCCTTGAGGCCTGTGGTGGAAAGGAAATATCTTCACATAAAAACTAGGCAGAAGCATTCTCTGAAACTTCTTTCTCGTGCGTGCATTAAATTCACAGATTTGAGCATTCCTTTTGACAGAGAAGTTTCGAAACACTTTTTTTGTAGAATGTGCTCGTGGAAATTTGGACCGCTTACAGTAATTCGTTGGAAACGGGACATCCTCACACAAAAACAAGACAGAAGCATTCTGACAGACTTCTGTGGGATATGTGCATTCAACTCACAGAGTTTAACCTTTTTTTCAATGTAGCAGTTTTGAAACACTCTTTTACTAGTATCTGCAAGTGGATATTTGGACCTGTCATAGGAATGCATTGGAAACGGGACACCCTCACCCAAAAACTAGACAGAAGCATTCTCAGAAACTTCTCTGTGATGTGAGCATTCAGCTCACAGAGTTGAACCTTTCTTTGGATAGAGCAGTTTTGCAACACTCTTTTTCTAGAATCTGCAAGTGGACATTTGGCGTGCCTTGAGGCCTGTGGTGGAAAAGAAATATCTTCACATAAAAACTAGACAGAAGCATTCTCTGAAACTTCTTTGTGGTGCGTGCATTAAATTCACAGAGTTGAACATTCCTTTTGACAGAGAAGTTTTGAAACACTTGTTTTGTAGAATCTGCAAGTGGAAATTTGGAAGGCTTATAGGAATTCGTTGGAAACCGGACACCTTCACACAAACAATAGACAAGCACTCTGACAAACTTTTGTGTGATCTGTGCATTCAACTCACAGAGTTGAACCTTCGTTTGCATGTAGCCGTTTTGAAACACTCTTTTTTGTAGAATCTGCAAGTGGATATTTGGACCGCTTAGAGGAATTCATTGGAAACGGGACACCCTCACACAAAAACTAGTCAGAAGCATTTTCACAAACTTCTGTGTTACGGGTGCGTTCAACTCAAAGAGCTGAGCTCTTCTTTTGCTAGAGCAGTTTTGAAACACTGATTTTCTAGAATCTGCAAGTGGACATTTGGAGCGCTTTGAGGCCTGTGGTGCAAAGGAAATATCTTCACATAACAAGTAGACAGAAGCATTCTCTGAAACTTCTTTGTGGTGTGTGCATTCAGCCCACAGAGTTGAACATTCCTTTTGACAGAGAAGTTTTGAAACACTCTTTTCATAGAATCTGCAAGTGGATATTTGGACCGCTTATAGGAATTCGTTGGAAACGGGACAGCCTCACACAAAAACTAGACAGAAGCATTCTCACAAATGCTTCTGTGACGTGAGCATTCAGCTCACAGAGCTGAACCTTTCTTTTGATAAGGCAGTTTTGAAACACTCTTTTTCTAGAATCTGCAAGTGGACATTTGGAGCGCTTTTAGGCCTGTGGTGGAAAGGAAATATCTTCACTAAAAAACTAGACAGATGCATTTTCTGAAACTTCCTCGTGGTGCATGCAGTCACCCTCAGAGTTGAACATTCCTTTTGACTGAGAAGTTGTGAAACACTCTTTTTGTAGAAACTGCAAGTGGCAACTTGGACCGTTTATAGGAATTCATTGGAAACGGGACAACTTCTCACAAAAGCTAGAGAAAAGCTTTCTCACAAACTTATCTGCGATGTGTGCATTCAACTCACAGAGTTTAACTGTCTTTTACTGGATTAGTTTGGAAACACTCCTTTTGCAGTAGATGCAAGTGGTCATTCGGAAAGCTATCAGGCCTGTGGTCGAAAAGGTAACATCTTCACATATAACCTAGGAAGAAGCGTTCTCAGCAACGACTCTGTGTTGTTTGCATTCAATTCACATAGCGGAACATTCCTTTGGTTACAGCAGCCACGAAACACTCTTTTTGTATAATCTGCAATTGGACATTTGGAGAGCTCTGAGGCCTGCTGTGGAAAACGAAATGTCTTCACATAAAACCTAGAAAGAAGCATTCTCAGAAACCACTTTGTGATGTGTGCCTTCAACTCTCAGGGTTGAACATTCCTTTTGTTACAGCAGTTTTGAAACACACTTTTTCTAGAATCTCCATGTGGATATTTGGACCACTTATAGCAATTTGATGGAAACGAGACATCCTCATACACAAAGGAGACAGAAGCATTCCCACAAACTCCTTTCTGATGTGTGATCTCAACTCACAGATGTGAACCTTACTTTTGGTAGAGCAGTTTTGAAACCACCTTTTTCTAGAACATGCGAGTGGACATTTGGAGCGATTGCAGGCCTGTTTTCAAAAGGAAATATCTTCACATAACAAGTAGACAGAAGCATTCTCTGAAACTTCTTTGTGGTGTGTGCATTCACCTCACAGATTTGAACATTCCTTTTGACAGGGAAGTTTTGAAAGACTCTTTTTATGGCATCTGCAAGTGGATATTCGGACCGCTTCTTGGAATTCGTTGGAAACGGGACACCGTCGCAGAAAATCTAGACAGAAGCATTCTCACAAACTTCTGTGTGATGTGAGCATGCAGCTCACAGAGCTCAACCTTTCCTTTGATGGTGCAGTTTTGAAACACTCCTTTTCTACAATCTGTGAGTGGACAGTTGGAGCGCCTTGAGGCCTGTGGTGGAAAGGAAATATCTTCACATAAAAACTAGGCAGAAGCATTCTCTGAAACTTCTTTCTCGTGCGTGCATTAAATTCACAGATTTGAGCATTCCTTTTGACAGAGAAGTTTCGAAACACTTTTTTTGTAGAATGTGCTCGTGGAAATTTGGACCGCTTACAGTAATTCGTTGGAAACGGGACATCCTCACACAAAAACAAGACAGAAGCATTCTGACAGACTTCTGTGGGATATGTGCATTCAACTCACAGAGTTTAACCTTTTTTTCAATGTAGCAGTTTTGAAACACTCTTTTACTAGTATCTGCAAGTGGATATTTGGACCTGTCATAGGAATGCATTGGAAACGGGACACCCTCACCCAAAAACTAGACAGAAGCATTCTCAGAAACTTCTCTGTGATGTGAGCATTCAGCTCACAGAGTTGAACCTTTCTTTGGATAGAGCAGTTTTGCAACACTCTTTTTCTAGAATCTGCAAGTGGACATTTGGCGTGCCTTGAGGCCTGTGGTGGAAAAGAAATATCTTCACATAAAAACTAGACAGAAGCATTCTCTGAAACTTCTTTGTGGTGCGTGCATTAAATTCACAGAGTTGAACATTCCTTTTGACAGAGAAGTTTTGAAACACTTGTTTTGTAGAATCTGCAAGTGGAAATTTGGAAGGCTTATAGGAATTCGTTGGAAACCGGACACCTTCACACAAACAATAGACAAGCACTCTGACAAACTTTTGTGTGATCTGTGCATTCAACTCACAGAGTTGAACCTTCGTTTGCATGTAGCCGTTTTGAAACACTCTTTTTTGTAGAATCTGCAAGTGGATATTTGGACCGCTTAGAGGAATTCATTGGAAACGGGACACCCTCACACAAAAACTAGTCAGAAGCATTTTCACAAACTTCTGTGTTACGGGTGCGTTCAACTCAAAGAGCTGAGCTCTTCTTTTGCTAGAGCAGTTTTGAAACACTGATTTTCTAGAATCTGCAAGTGGACATTTGGAGCGCTTTGAGGCCTGTGGTGCAAAGGAAATATCTTCACATAACAAGTAGACAGAAGCATTCTCTGAAACTTCTTTGTGGTGTGTGCATTCAGCCCACAGAGTTGAACATTCCTTTTGACAGAGAAGTTTTGAAACACTCTTTTCATAGAATCTGCAAGTGGATATTTGGACCGCTTATAGGAATTCGTTGGAAACGGGACAGCCTCACACAAAAACTAGACAGAAGCATTCTCACAAATGCTTCTGTGACGTGAGCATTCAGCTCACAGAGCTGAACCTTTCTTTTGATAAGGCAGTTTTGAAACACTCTTTTTCTAGAATCTGCAAGTGGACATTTGGAGCGCTTTTAGGCCTGTGGTGGAAAGGAAATATCTTCACTAAAAAACTAGACAGATGCATTTTCTGAAACTTCCTCGTGGTGCATGCAGTCACCCTCAGAGTTGAACATTCCTTTTGACTGAGAAGTTGTGAAACACTCTTTTTGTAGAAACTGCAAGTGGCAACTTGGACCGTTTATAGGAATTCATTGGAAACGGGACAACTTCTCACAAAAGCTAGAGAAAAGCTTTCTCACAAACTTATCTGCGATGTGTGCATTCAACTCACAGAGTTTAACTGTCTTTTACTGGATTAGTTTGGAAACACTCCTTTTGCAGTAGATGCAAGTGGTCATTCGGAAAGCTATCAGGCCTGTGGTCGAAAAGGTAACATCTTCACATATAACCTAGGAAGAAGCGTTCTCAGCAACGACTCTGTGTTGTTTGCATTCAATTCACATAGCGGAACATTCCTTTGGTTACAGCAGCCACGAAACACTCTTTTTGTATAATCTGCAATTGGACATTTGGAGAGCTCTGAGGCCTGCTGTGGAAAACGAAATGTCTTCACATAAAACCTAGAAAGAAGCATTCTCAGAAACCACTTTGTGATGTGTGCCTTCAACTCTCAGGGTTGAACATTCCTTTTGTTACAGCAGTTTTGAAACACACTTTTTCTAGAATCTCCATGTGGATATTTGGACCACTTATAGCAATTTGATGGAAACGAGACATCCTCATACACAAAGGAGACAGAAGCATTCCCACAAACTCCTTTCTGATGTGTGATCTCAACTCACAGATGTGAACCTTACTTTTGGTAGAGCAGTTTTGAAACCACCTTTTTCTAGAACATGCGAGTGGACATTTGGAGCGATTGGAGGCCTGTTTTCGAAAGGAAATATCTTCACATAGCAAGTAGACAGAAGCATTCTCTGAAACTTCTTTGTGGTGTGTGCATTCACCTCACAGATTTGAACATTCCTTTTGACAGGGAAGTTTTGAAAGACTCTTTTTATGGCATCTGCAAGTGGATATTCGGACCGCTTCTTGGAATTCGTTGGAAACGGGACACCGTCGCAGAAAATCTAGACAGAAGCATTCTCACAAACTTCTGTGTGATGTGAGCATGCAGCTCACAGAGCTCAACCTTTCCTTTGATGGTGCAGTTTTGAAACACTCCTTTTCTACAATCTGTGAGTGGACAGTTGGAGCGCCTTGAGGCCTGTGGTGGAAAGGAAATATCTTCACATAAAAACTAGGCAGAAGCATTCTCTGAAACTTCTTTCTCGTGCGTGCATTAAATTCACAGATTTGAGCATTCCTTTTGACAGAGAAGTTTCGAAACACTTTTTTTGTAGAATGTGCTCGTGGAAATTTGGACCGCTTACAGTAATTCGTTGGAAACGGGACATCCTCACACAAAAACAAGACAGAAGCATTCTGACAGACTTCTGTGGGATATGTGCATTCAACTCACAGAGTTTAACCTTTTTTTCAATGTAGCAGTTTTGAAACACTCTTTTACTAGTATCTGCAAGTGGATATTTGGACCTGTCATAGGAATGCATTGGAAACGGGACACCCTCACCCAAAAACTAGACAGAAGCATTCTCAGAAACTTCTCTGTGATGTGAGCATTCAGCTCACAGAGTTGAACCTTTCTTTGGATAGAGCAGTTTTGCAACACTCTTTTTCTAGAATCTGCAAGTGGACATTTGGCGTGCCTTGAGGCCTGTGGTGGAAAAGAAATATCTTCACATAAAAACTAGACAGAAGCATTCTCTGAAACTTCTTTGTGGTGCGTGCATTAAATTCACAGAGTTGAACATTCCTTTTGACAGAGAAGTTTTGAAACACTTGTTTTGTAGAATCTGCAAGTGGAAATTTGGAAGGCTTATAGGAATTCGTTGGAAACCGGACACCTTCACACAAACAATAGACAAGCACTCTGACAAACTTTTGTGTGATCTGTGCATTCAACTCACAGAGTTGAACCTTCGTTTGCATGTAGCCGTTTTGAAACACTCTTTTTTGTAGAATCTGCAAGTGGATATTTGGACCGCTTAGAGGAATTCATTGGAAACGGGACACCCTCACACAAAAACTAGTCAGAAGCATTTTCACAAACTTCTGTGTTACGGGTGCGTTCAACTCAAAGAGCTGAGCTCTTCTTTTGCTAGAGCAGTTTTGAAACACTGATTTTCTAGAATCTGCAAGTGGACATTTGGAGCGCTTTGAGGCCTGTGGTGCAAAGGAAATATCTTCACATAACAAGTAGACAGAAGCATTCTCTGAAACTTCTTTGTGGTGTGTGCATTCAGCCCACAGAGTTGAACATTCCTTTTGACAGAGAAGTTTTGAAACACTCTTTTCATAGAATCTGCAAGTGGATATTTGGACCGCTTATAGGAATTCGTTGGAAACGGGACAGCCTCACACAAAAACTAGACAGAAGCATTCTCACAAATGCTTCTGTGACGTGAGCATTCAGCTCACAGAGCTGAACCTTTCTTTTGATAAGGCAGTTTTGAAACACTCTTTTTCTAGAATCTGCAAGTGGACATTTGGAGCGCTTTTAGGCCTGTGGTGGAAAGGAAATATCTTCACTAAAAAACTAGACAGATGCATTTTCTGAAACTTCCTCGTGGTGCATGCAGTCACCCTCAGAGTTGAACATTCCTTTTGACTGAGAAGTTGTGAAACACTCTTTTTGTAGAAACTGCAAGTGGCAACTTGGACCGTTTATAGGAATTCATTGGAAACGGGACAACTTCTCACAAAAGCTAGAGAAAAGCTTTCTCACAAACTTATCTGCGATGTGTGCATTCAACTCACAGAGTTTAACTGTCTTTTACTGGATTAGTTTGGAAACACTCCTTTTGCAGTAGATGCAAGTGGTCATTCGGAAAGCTATCAGGCCTGTGGTCGAAAAGGTAACATCTTCACATATAACCTAGGAAGAAGCGTTCTCAGCAACGACTCTGTGTTGTTTGCATTCAATTCACATAGCGGAACATTCCTTTGGTTACAGCAGCCACGAAACACTCTTTTTGTATAATCTGCAATTGGACATTTGGAGAGCTCTGAGGCCTGCTGTGGAAAACGAAATGTCTTCACATAAAACCTAGAAAGAAGCATTCTCAGAAACCACTTTGTGATGTGTGCCTTCAACTCTCAGGGTTGAACATTCCTTTTGTTACAGCAGTTTTGAAACACACTTTTTCTAGAATCTCCATGTGGATATTTGGACCACTTATAGCAATTTGATGGAAACGAGACATCCTCATACACAAAGGAGACAGAAGCATTCCCACAAACTCCTTTCTGATGTGTGATCTCAACTCACAGATGTGAACCTTACTTTTGGTAGAGCAGTTTTGAAACCACCTTTTTCTAGAACATGCGAGTGGACATTTGGAGCGATTGCAGGCCTGTTTTCAAAAGGAAATATCTTCACATAACAAGTAGACAGAAGCATTCTCTGAAACTTCTTTGTGGTGTGTGCATTCACCTCACAGATTTGAACATTCCTTTTGACAGGGAAGTTTTGAAAGACTCTTTTTATGGCATCTGCAAGTGGATATTCGGACCGCTTCTTGGAATTCGTTGGAAACGGGACACCGTCGCAGAAAATCTAGACAGAAGCATTCTCACAAACTTCTGTGTGATGTGAGCATGCAGCTCACAGAGCTCAACCTTTCCTTTGATGGTGCAGTTTTGAAACACTCCTTTTCTACAATCTGTGAGTGGACAGTTGGAGCGCCTTGAGGCCTGTGGTGGAAAGGAAATATCTTCACATAAAAACTAGGCAGAAGCATTCTCTGAAACTTCTTTCTCGTGCGTGCATTAAATTCACAGATTTGAGCATTCCTTTTGACAGAGAAGTTTCGAAACACTTTTTTTGTAGAATGTGCTCGTGGAAATTTGGACCGCTTACAGTAATTCGTTGGAAACGGGACATCCTCACACAAAAACAAGACAGAAGCATTCTGACAGACTTCTGTGGGATATGTGCATTCAACTCACAGAGTTTAACCTTTTTTTCAATGTAGCAGTTTTGAAACACTCTTTTACTAGTATCTGCAAGTGGATATTTGGACCTGTCATAGGAATGCATTGGAAACGGGACACCCTCACCCAAAAACTAGACAGAAGCATTCTCAGAAACTTCTCTGTGATGTGAGCATTCAGCTCACAGAGTTGAACCTTTCTTTGGATAGAGCAGTTTTGCAACACTCTTTTTCTAGAATCTGCAAGTGGACATTTGGCGTGCCTTGAGGCCTGTGGTGGAAAAGAAATATCTTCACATAAAAACTAGACAGAAGCATTCTCTGAAACTTCTTTGTGGTGCGTGCATTAAATTCACAGAGTTGAACATTCCTTTTGACAGAGAAGTTTTGAAACACTTGTTTTGTAGAATCTGCAAGTGGAAATTTGGAAGGCTTATAGGAATTCGTTGGAAACCGGACACCTTCACACAAACAATAGACAAGCACTCTGACAAACTTTTGTGTGATCTGTGCATTCAACTCACAGAGTTGA
The DNA here is from genome assembly GCF_028885655.2 of Pongo abelii. NCBI lineage: Eukaryota > Metazoa > Chordata > Mammalia > Primates > Hominidae > Pongo > Pongo abelii. Next base: position 37,554,072 of record NC_072003.2, read on the forward strand.
ACCTTCGTTTGCATGTAGCCGTTTTGAAACACTCTTTTTTGTAGAATCTGCAAGTGGATATTTGGACCGCTTAGAGGAATTCATTGGAAACGGGACACCCTCACACAAAAACTAGTCAGAAGCATTTTCACAAACTTCTGTGTTACGGGTGCGTTCAACTCAAAGAGCTGAGCTCTTCTTTTGCTAGAGCAGTTTTGAAACACTGATTTTCTAGAATCTGCAAGTGGACATTTGGAGCGCTTTGAGGCCTGTGGTGCAAAGGAAATATCTTCACATAACAAGTAGACAGAAGCATTCTCTGAAACTTCTTTGTGGTGTGTGCATTCAGCTCACAGAGTTGAACATTCCTTTTGACAGAGAAGTTTTGAAACACTCTTTTCATAGAATCTGCAAGTGGATATTTGGACCGCTTATAGGAATTCGTTGGAAACGGGACAGCCTCACACAAAAACTAGACAGAAGCATTCTCACAAATGCTTCTGTGACGTGAGCATTCAGCTCACAGAGCTGAACCTTTCTTTTGATAAGGCAGTTTTGAAACACTCTTTTTCTAGAATCTGCAAGTGGACATTTGGAGCGCTTTTAGGCCTGTGGTGGAAAGGAAATATCTTCACTAAAAAACTAGACAGATGCATTTTCTGAAACTTCCTCGTGGTGCATGCAGTCACCCTCAGAGTTGAACATTCCTTTTGACTGAGAAGTTGTGAAACACTCTTTTTGTAGAAACTGCAAGTGGCAACTTGGACCGTTTATAGGAATTCATTGGAAACGGGACAACTTCTCACAAAAACTAGAGAAAAGCTTTCTCACAAACTTATCTGCGATGTGTGCATTCAACTCACAGAGTTTAACTGTCTTTTACTGGATTAGTTTGGAAACACTCCTTTTGCAGTAGATGCAAGTGGTCATTCGGAAAGCTATCAGGCCTGTGGTCGAAAAGGTAACATCTTCACATATAACCTAGAAAGAAGCGTTCTCAGCAACGACTCTGTGTTGTTTGCATTCAATTCACATAGCGGAACATTCCTTTGGTTACAGCAGCCACGAAACACTCTTTTTGTATAATCTGCAATTGGACATTTGGAGAGCTCTGAGGCCTGCTGTGGAAAACGAAATGTCTTCACATAAAACCTAGAAAGAAGCATTCTCAGAAACCACTTTGTGATGTGTGCCTTCAACTCTCAGGGTTGAACATTCCTTTTGTTACAGCAGTTTTGAAACACACTTTTTCTAGAATCTCCATGTGGATATTTGGACCACTTATAGCAATTTGATGGAAACGAGACATCCTCATACACAAAGGAGACAGAAGCATTCCCACAAACTCCTTTCTGATGTGTGATCTCAACTCACAGATGTGAACCTTACTTTTGGTAGAGCAGTTTTGAAACCACCTTTTTCTAGAACATGCGAGTGGACATTTGGAGCGATTGGAGGCCTGTTTTCGAAAGGAAATATCTTCACATAACAAGTAGACAGAAGCATTCTCTGAAACTTCTTTGTGGTGTGTGCATTCACCTCACAGATTTGAACATTCCTTTTGACAGGGAAGTTTTGAAAGACTCTTTTTATGGCATCTGCAAGTGGATATTCGGACCGCTTCTTGGAATTCGTTGGAAATGGGACACCGTCGCAGAAAATCTAGACAGAAGCATTCTCACAAACTTCTGTGTGATGTGAGCATGCAGCTCACAGAGCTCAACCTTTCCTTTGATGGTGCAGTTTTGAAACACTCCTTTTCTACAATCTGCGAGTGGACATTTGGAGCGCCTTGAGGCCTGTGGTGGAAAGGAAATATCTTCACATAAAAACTAGGCAGAAGCATTCTCTGAAACTTCTTTCTCGTGCGTGCATTAAATTCACAGATTTGAGCATTCCTTTTGACAGAGAAGTTTCGAAACACTTTTTTTGTAGAATGTGCTCGTGGAAATTTGGACCGCTTACAGTAATTCGTTGGAAACGGGACATCTTCACACAAAAACAAGACAGAAGCATTCTGACAGACTTCTGTGGGATATGTGCATTCAACTCACAGAGTTTAACCTTTTTTTCAATGTAGCAGTTTTGAAACACTCTTTTACTAGTATCTGCAAGTGGATATTTGGACCTGTCATAGGAATGCATTGGAAACGGGACACCCTCACCCAAAAACTAGACAGAAGCATTCTCAGAAACTTCTCTGTGATGTGAGCATTCAGCTCACAGAGTTGAACCTTTCTTTGGATAGTGCAGTTTTGCAACACTCTTTTTCTAGAATCTGCAAGTGGACATTTGGCGTGCCTTGAGGCCTGTGGTAGAAAAGAAATATCTTCACATAAAAACTAGACAGAAGCATTCTCTGAAACTTCTTTGTGGTGCGTGCATTAAATTCACAGAGTTGAACATTCCTTTTGACAGAGAAGTTTTGAAACACTTGTTTTGTAGAATCTGCAAGTGGAAATTTGGAAGGCTTATAGGAATTCGTTGGAAACCGGACACCTTCACACAAACAATAGACAAGCACTCTGACAAACTTTTGTGTGATCTGTGCATTCAACTCACAGAGTTGAACCTTCGTTTGCATGTAGCCGTTTTGAAACACTCTTTTTTGTAGAATCTGCAAGTGGATATTTGGACCGCTTAGAGGAATTCATTGGAAACGGGACACCCTCACACAAAAACTAGTCAGAAGCATTTTCACAAACTTCTGTGTTACGGGTGCGTTCAACTCAAAGAGCTGAGCTCTTCTTTTGCTAGAGCAGTTTTGAAACACTGATTTTCTAGAATCTGCAAGTGGACATTTGGAGCGCTTTGAGGCCTGTGGTGCAAAGGAAATATCTTCACATAACAAGTAGACAGAAGCATTCTCTGAAACTTCTTTGTGGTGTGTGCATTCAGCCCACAGAGTTGAACATTCCTTTTGACAGAGAAGTTTTGAAACACTCTTTTCATAGAATCTGCAAGTGGATATTTGGACCGCTTATAGGAATTCGTTGGAAACGGGACAGCCTCACACAAAAACTAGACAGAAGCATTCTCACAAATGCTTCTGTGACGTGAGCATTCAGCTCACAGAGCTGAACCTTTCTTTTGATAAGGCAGTTTTGAAACACTCTTTTTCTAGAATCTGCAAGTGGACATTTGGAGCGCTTTTAGGCCTGTGGTGGAAAGGAAATATCTTCACTAAAAAACTAGACAGATGCATTTTCTGAAACTTCCTCGTGGTGCATGCAGTCACCCTCAGAGTTGAACATTCCTTTTGACTGAGAAGTTGTGAAACACTCTTTTTGTAGAAACTGCAAGTGGCAACTTGGACCGTTTATAGGAATTCATTGGAAACGGGACAACTTCTCACAAAAGCTAGAGAAAAGCTTTCTCACAAACTTATCTGCGATGTGTGCATTCAACTCACAGAGTTTAACTGTCTTTTACTGGATTAGTTTGGAAACACTCCTTTTGCAGTAGATGCAAGTGGTCATTCGGAAAGCTATCAGGCCTGTGGTCGAAAAGGTAACATCTTCACATATAACCTAGGAAGAAGCGTTCTCAGCAACGACTCTGTGTTGTTTGCATTCAATTCACATAGCGGAACATTCCTTTGGTTACAGCAGCCACGAAACACTCTTTTTGTATAATCTGCAATTGGACATTTGGAGAGCTCTGAGGCCTGCTGTGGAAAACGAAATGTCTTCACATAAAACCTAGAAAGAAGCATTCTCAGAAACCACTTTGTGATGTGTGCCTTCAACTCTCAGGGTTGAACATTCCTTTTGTTACAGCAGTTTTGAAACACACTTTTTCTAGAATCTCCATGTGGATATTTGGACCACTTATAGCAATTTGATGGAAACGAGACATCCTCATACACAAAGGAGACAGAAGCATTCCCACAAACTCCTTTCTGATGTGTGATCTCAACTCACAGATGTGAACCTTACTTTTGGTAGAGCAGTTTTGAAACCACCTTTTTCTAGAACATGCGAGTGGACATTTGGAGCGATTGCAGGCCTGTTTTCAAAAGGAAATATCTTCACATAACAAGTAGACAGAAGCATTCTCTGAAACTTCTTTGTGGTGTGTGCATTCACCTCACAGATTTGAACATTCCTTTTGACAGGGAAGTTTTGAAAGACTCTTTTTATGGCATCTGCAAGTGGATATTCGGACCGCTTCTTGGAATTCGTTGGAAACGGGACACCGTCGCAGAAAATCTAGACAGAAGCATTCTCACAAACTTCTGTGTGATGTGAGCATGCAGCTCACAGAGCTCAACCTTTCCTTTGATGGTGCAGTTTTGAAACACTCCTTTTCTACAATCTGTGAGTGGACAGTTGGAGCGCCTTGAGGCCTGTGGTGGAAAGGAAATATCTTCACATAAAAACTAGGCAGAAGCATTCTCTGAAACTTCTTTCTCGTGCGTGCATTAAATTCACAGATTTGAGCATTCCTTTTGACAGAGAAGTTTCGAAACACTTTTTTTGTAGAATGTGCTCGTGGAAATTTGGACCGCTTACAGTAATTCGTTGGAAACGGGACATCTTCACACAAAAACAAGACAGAAGCATTCTGACAGACTTCTGTGGGATATGTGCATTCAACTCACAGAGTTTAACCTTTTTTTCAATGTAGCAGTTTTGAAACACTCTTTTACTAGTATCTGCAAGTGGATATTTGGACCTGTCATAGGAATGCATTGGAAACGGGACACCCTCACCCAAAAACTAGACAGAAGCATTCTCAGAAACTTCTCTGTGATGTGAGCATTCAGCTCACAGAGTTGAACCTTTCTTTGGATAGTGCAGTTTTGCAACACTCTTTTTCTAGAATCTGCAAGTGGACATTTGGCGTGCCTTGAGGCCTGTGGTAGAAAAGAAATATCTTCACATAAAAACTAGACAGAAGCATTCTCTGAAACTTCTTTGTGGTGCGTGCATTAAATTCACAGAGTTGAACATTCCTTTTGACAGAGAAGTTTTGAAACACTTGTTTTGTAGAATCTGCAAGTGGAAATTTGGAAGGCTTATAGGAATTCGTTGGAAACCGGACACCTTCACACAAACAATAGACAAGCACTCTGACAAACTTTTGTGTGATCTGTGCATTCAACTCACAGAGTTGAACCTTCGTTTGCATGTAGCCGTTTTGAAACACTCTTTTTTGTAGAATCTGCAAGTGGATATTTGGACCGCTTAGAGGAATTCATTGGAAACGGGACACCCTCACACAAAAACTAGTCAGAAGCATTTTCACAAACTTCTGTGTTACGGGTGCGTTCAACTCAAAGAGCTGAGCTCTTCTTTTGCTAGAGCAGTTTTGAAACACTGATTTTCTAGAATCTGCAAGTGGACATTTGGAGCGCTTTGAGGCCTGTGGTGCAAAGGAAATATCTTCACATAACAAGTAGACAGAAGCATTCTCTGAAACTTCTTTGTGGTGTGTGCATTCAGCCCACAGAGTTGAACATTCCTTTTGACAGAGAAGTTTTGAAACACTCTTTTCATAGAATCTGCAAGTGGATATTTGGACCGCTTATAGGAATTCGTTGGAAACGGGACAGCCTCACACAAAAACTAGACAGAAGCATTCTCACAAATGCTTCTGTGACGTGAGCATTCAGCTCACAGAGCTGAACCTTTCTTTTGATAAGGCAGTTTTGAAACACTCTTTTTCTAGAATCTGCAAGTGGACATTTGGAGCGCTTTTAGGCCTGTGGTGGAAAGGAAATATCTTCACTAAAAAACTAGACAGATGCATTTTCTGAAACTTCCTCGTGGTGCATGCAGTCACCCTCAGAGTTGAACATTCCTTTTGACTGAGAAGTTGTGAAACACTCTTTTTGTAGAAACTGCAAGTGGCAACTTGGACCGTTTATAGGAATTCATTGGAAACGGGACAACTTCTCACAAAAGCTAGAGAAAAGCTTTCTCACAAACTTATCTGCGATGTGTGCATTCAACTCACAGAGTTTAACTGTCTTTTACTGGATTAGTTTGGAAACACTCCTTTTGCAGTAGATGCAAGTGGTCATTCGGAAAGCTATCAGGCCTGTGGTCGAAAAGGTAACATCTTCACATATAACCTAGGAAGAAGCGTTCTCAGCAACGACTCTGTGTTGTTTGCATTCAATTCACATAGCGGAACATTCCTTTGGTTACAGCAGCCACGAAACACTCTTTTTGTATAATCTGCAATTGGACATTTGGAGAGCTCTGAGGCCTGCTGTGGAAAACGAAATGTCTTCACATAAAACCTAGAAAGAAGCATTCTCAGAAACCACTTTGTGATGTGTGCCTTCAACTCTCAGGGTTGAACATTCCTTTTGTTACAGCAGTTTTGAAACACACTTTTTCTAGAATCTCCATGTGGATATTTGGACCACTTATAGCAATTTGATGGAAACGAGACATCCTCATACACAAAGGAGACAGAAGCATTCCCACAAACTCCTTTCTGATGTGTGATCTCAACTCACAGATGTGAACCTTACTTTTGGTAGAGCAGTTTTGAAACCACCTTTTTCTAGAACATGCGAGTGGACATTTGGAGCGATTGCAGGCCTGTTTTCAAAAGGAAATATCTTCACATAACAAGTAGACAGAAGCATTCTCTGAAACTTCTTTGTGGTGTGTGCATTCACCTCACAGATTTGAACATTCCTTTTGACAGGGAAGTTTTGAAAGACTCTTTTTATGGCATCTGCAAGTGGATATTCGGACCGCTTCTTGGAATTCGTTGGAAACGGGACACCGTCGCAGAAAATCTAGACAGAAGCATTCTCACAAACTTCTGTGTGATGTGAGCATGCAGCTCACAGAGCTCAACCTTTCCTTTGATGGTGCAGTTTTGAAACACTCCTTTTCTACAATCTGTGAGTGGACAGTTGGAGCGCCTTGAGGCCTGTGGTGGAAAGGAAATATCTTCACATAAAAACTAGGCAGAAGCATTCTCTGAAACTTCTTTCTCGTGCGTGCATTAAATTCACAGATTTGAGCATTCCTTTTGACAGAGAAGTTTCGAAACACTTTTTTTGTAGAATGTGCTCGTGGAAATTTGGACCGCTTACAGTAATTCGTTGGAAACGGGACATCCTCACACAAAAACAAGACAGAAGCATTCTGACAGACTTCTGTGGGATATGTGCATTCAACTCACAGAGTTTAACCTTTTTTTCAATGTAGCAGTTTTGAAACACTCTTTTACTAGTATCTGCAAGTGGATATTTGGACCTGTCATAGGAATGCATTGGAAACGGGACACCCTCACCCAAAAACTAGACAGAAGCATTCTCAGAAACTTCTCTGTGATGTGAGCATTCAGCTCACAGAGTTGAACCTTTCTTTGGATAGAGCAGTTTTGCAACACTCTTTTTCTAGAATCTGCAAGTGGACATTTGGCGTGCCTTGAGGCCTGTGGTGGAAAAGAAATATCTTCACATAAAAACTAGACAGAAGCATTCTCTGAAACTTCTCTGTGGTGTGTGCATTAAATTCACAGAGTTGAACATTCCTTTTGACAGAGAAGTTTTGAAACACTTGTTTTGTAGAATCTGCAAGTGGAAATTTGGAAGGCTTATAGGAATTCGTTGGAAACCGGACACCTTCACACAAACAATAGACAAGCACTCTGACAAACTTTTGTGTGATCTGTGCATTCAACTCACAGAGTTGAACCTTCGTTTGCATGTAGCCGTTTTGAAACACTCTTTTTTGTAGAATCTGCAAGTGGATATTTGGACCGCTTAGAGGAATTCATTGGAAACGGGACACCCTCACACAAAAACTAGTCAGAAGCATTTTCACAAACTTCTGTGTTACGGGTGCGTTCAACTCAAAGAGCTGAGCTCTTCTTTTGCTAGAGCAGTTTTGAAACACTGATTTTCTAGAATCTGCAAGTGGACATTTGGAGCGCTTTGAGGCCTGTGGTGCAAAGGAAATATCTTCACATAACAAGTAGACAGAAGCATTCTCTGAAACTTCTTTGTGGTGTGTGCATTCAGGTCACAGAGTTGAACATTCCTTTTGACAGAGAAGTTTTGAAACACTCTTTTCATAGAATCTGCAAGTGGATATTTGGACCGCTTATAGGAATTCGTTGGAAACGGGACAGCCTCACACAAAAACTAGACAGAAGCATTCTCACAAATGCTTCTGTGACGTGAGCATTCAGCTCACAGAGCTGAACCTTTCTTTTGATAAGGCAGTTTTGAAACACTCTTTTTCTAGAATCTGCAAGTGGACATTTGGAGCGCTTTTAGGCCTGTGGTGGAAAGGAAATATCTTCACTAAAAAACTAGACAGATGCATTTTCTGAAACTTCCTCGTGGTGCATGCAGTCACCCTCAGAGTTGAACATTCCTTTTGACTGAGAAGTTGTGAAACACTCTTTTTGTAGAAACTGCAAGTGGCAACTTGGACCGTTTATAGGAATTCATTGGAAACGGGACAACTTCTCACAAAAACTAGAGAAAAGCTTTCTCACAAACTTATCTGCGATGTGTGCATTCAACTCACAGAGTTTAACTGTCTTTTACTGGATTAGTTTGGAAACACTCCTTTTGCAGTAGATGCAAGTGGTCATTCGGAAAGCTATGAGGCCTGTGGTCGAAAAGGTAACATCTTCACATATAACCTAGAAAGAAGCGTTCTCAGCAACGACTCTGTGTTGTTTGCATTCAATTCACATAGCGGAACATTCCTTTGGTTACAGCAGCCACGAAACACTCTTTTTGTATAATCTGCAATTGGACATTTGGAGAGCTCTGAGGCCTGCTGTGGAAAACGAAATGTCTTCACATAAAACCTAGAAAGAAGCATTCTCAGAAACCACTTTGTGATGTGTGCCTTCAACTCTCAGGGTTGAACATTCCTTTTGTTACAGCAGTTTTGAAACACACTTTTTCTAGAATCTCCATGTGGATATTTGGACCACTTATAGCAATTTGATGGAAACGAGACATCCTCATACACAAAGGAGACAGAAGCATTCCCACAAACTCCTTTCTGATGTGTGATCTCAACTCACAGATGTGAACCTTACTTTTGGTAGAGCAGTTTTGAAACCACCTTTTTCTAGAACATGCAAGTGGACATTTGGAGCGATTGGAGGCCTGTTTTCGAAAGGAAATATCTTCACATAGCAAGTAGACAGAAGCATTCTCTGAAACTTCTTTGTGGTGTGTGCATTCACCTCACAGATTTGAACATTCCTTTTGACAGGGAAGTTTTGAAAGACTCTTTTTATGGCATCTGCAAGTGGATATTCGGACCGCTTCTTGGAATTCGTTGGAAACGGGACACCGTCGCAGAAAATCTAGACAGAAGCATTCTCACAAACTTCTGTGTGATGTGAGCATGCAGCTCACAGAGCTCAACCTTTCCTTTGATGGTGCAGTTTTGAAACACTCCTTTTCTACAATCTGCGAGTGGACAGTTGGAGCGCCTTGAGGCCTGTGGTGGAAAGGAAATATCTTCACATAAAAACTAGGCAGAAGCATTCTCTGAAACTTCTTTCTCGTGCGTGCATTAAATTCACAGATTTGAGCATTCCTTTTGACAGAGAAGTTTCGAAACACTTTTTTTGTAGAATGTGCTCGTGGAAATTTGGACCGCTTACAGTAATTCGTTGGAAACGGGACATCCTCACACAAAAACAAGACAGAAGCATTCTGACAGACTTCTGTGGGATATGTGCATTCAACTCACAGAGTTTAACCTTTTTTTCAATGTAGCAGTTTTGAAACACTCTTTTACTAGTATCTGCAAGTGGATATTTGGACCTGTCATAGGAATGCATTGGAAACGGGACACCCTCACCCAAAAACTAGACAGAAGCATTCTCAGAAACTTCTCTGTGATGTGAGCATTCAGCTCACAGAGTTGAACCTTTCTTTGGATAGAGCAGTTTTGCAACACTCTTTTTCTAGAATCTGCAAGTGGACATTTGGCGTGCCTTGAGGCCTGTGGTGGAAAAGAAATATCTTCACATAAAAACTAGACAGAAGCATTCTCTGAAACTTCTTTGTGGTGCGTGCATTAAATTCACAGAGTTGAACATTCCTTTTGACAGAGAAGTTTTGAAACACTTGTTTTGTAGAATCTGCAAGTGGAAATTTGGAAGGCTTATAGGAATTCGTTGGAAACCGGACACCTTCACACAAACAATAGACAAGCACTCTGACAAACTTTTGTGTGATCTGTGCATTCAACTCACAGAGTTGAACCTTCGTTTGCATGTAGCCGTTTTGAAACACTCTTTTTTGTAGAATCTGCAAGTGGATATTTGGACCGCTTAGAGGAATTCATTGGAAACGGGACACCCTCACACAAAAACTAGTCAGAAGCATTTTCACAAACTTCTGTGTTACGGGTGCGTTCAACTCAAAGAGCTGAGCTCTTCTTTTGCTAGAGCAGTTTTGAAACACTGATTTTCTAGAATCTGCAAGTGGACATTTGGAGCACTTTGAGGCCTGTGGTGCAAAGGAAATATCTTCACATAACAAGTAGACAGAAGCATTCTCTGAAACTTCTTTGTGGTGTGTGCATTCAGCTCACAGAGTTGAACATTCCTTTTGACAGAGAAGTTTTGAAACACTCTTTTCATAGAATCTGCAAGTGGATATTTGGACCGCTTATAGGAATTCGTTGGAAACGGGACAGCCTCACACAAAAACTAGACAGAAGCATTCTCACAAATGCTTCTGTGACGTGAGCATTCAGCTCACAGAGCTGAACCTTTCTTTTGATAAGGCAGTTTTGAAACACTCTTTTTCTAGAATCTGCAAGTGGACATTTGGAGCGCTTTTAGGCCTGTGGTGGAAAGGAAATATCTTCACTAAAAAACTAGACAGATGCATTTTCTGAAACTTCCTCGTGGTGCATGCAGTCACCCTCAGAGTTGAACATTCCTTTTGACTGAGAAGTTGTGAAACACTCTTTTTGTAGAAACTGCAAGTGGCAACTTGGACCGTTTATAGGAATTCATTGGAAACGGGACAACTTCTCACAAAAACTAGAGAAAAGCTTTCTCACAAACTTATCTGCGATGTGTGCATTCAACTCACAGAGTTTAACTGTCTTTTACTGGATTAGTTTGGAAACACTCCTTTTGCAGTAGATGCAAGTGGTCATTCGGAAAGCTATCAGGCCTGTGGTCGAAAAGGTAACATCTTCACATATAACCTAGAAAGAAGCGTTCTCAGCAACGACTCTGTGTTGTTTGCATTCAATTCACATAGCGGAACATTCCTTTGGTTACAGCAGCCACGAAACACTCTTTTTGTATAATCTGCAATTGGACATTTGGAGAGCTCTGAGGCCTGCTGTGGAAAACGAAATGTCTTCACATAAAACCTAGAAAGAAGCATTCTCAGAAACCACTTTGTGATGTGTGCCTTCAACTCTCAGGGTTGAACATTCCTTTTGTTACAGCAGTTTTGAAACACACTTTTTCTAGAATCTCCATGTGGATATTTGGACCACTTATAGCAATTTGATGGAAACGAGACATCCTCATACACAAAGGAGACAGAAGCATTCCCACAAACTCCTTTCTGATGTGTGATCTCAACTCACAGATGTGAACCTTACTTTTGGTAGAGCAGTTTTGAAACCACCTTTTTCTAGAACATGCAAGTGGACATTTGGAGCGATTGGAGGCCTGTTTTCGAAAGGAAATATCTTCACATAACAAGTAGACAGAAGCATTCTCTGAAACTTCTTTGTGGTGTGTGCATTCACCTCACAGATTTGAACATTCCTTTTGACAGGGAAGTTTTGAAAGACTCTTTTTATGGCATCTGCAAGTGGATATTCGGACCGCTTCTTGGAATTCGTTGGAAATGGGACACCGTCGCAGAAAATCTAGACAGAAGCATTCTCACAAACTTCTGTGTGATGTGAGCATGCAGCTCACAGAGCTCAACCTTTCCTTTGATGGTGCAGTTTTGAAACACTCCTTTTCTACAATCTGCGAGTGGACATTTGGAGCGCCTTGAGGCCTGTGGTGGAAAGGAAATATCTTCACATAAAAACTAGGCAGAAGCATTCTCTGAAACTTCTTTCTCGTGCGTGCATTAAATTCACAGATTTGAGCATTCCTTTTGACAGAGAAGTTTCGAAACACTTTTTTTGTAGAATGTGCTCGTGGAAATTTGGACCGCTTACAGTAATTCGTTGGAAACGGGACATCTTCACACAAAAACAAGACAGAAGCATTCTGACAGACTTCTGTGGGATATGTGCATTCAACTCACAGAGTTTAACCTTTTTTTCAATGTAGCAGTTTTGAAACACTCTTTTACTAGTATCTGCAAGTGGATATTTGGACCTGTCATAGGAATGCATTGGAAACGGGACACCCTCACCCAAAAACTAGACAGAAGCATTCTCAGAAACTTCTCTGTGATGTGAGCATTCAGCTCACAGAGTTGAACCTTTCTTTGGATAGTGCAGTTTTGCAACACTCTTTTTCTAGAATCTGCAAGTGGACATTTGGCGTGCCTTGAGGCCTGTGGTAGAAAAGAAATATCTTCACATAAAAACTAGACAGAAGCATTCTCTGAAACTTCTTTGTGGTGCGTGCATTAAATTCACAGAGTTGAACATTCCTTTTGACAGAGAAGTTTTGAAACACTTGTTTTGTAGAATCTGCAAGTGGAAATTTGGAAGGCTTATAGGAATTCGTTGGAAACCGGAAACCTTCACACAAACAATAGACAAGCACTCTGACAAACTTTTGTGTGATCTGTGCATTCAACTCACAGAGTTGAACCTTCGTTTGCATGTAGCCGTTTTGAAACACTCTTTTTTGTAGAATCTGCAAGTGGATATTTGGACCGCTTAGAGGAATTCATTGGAAACGGGACACCCTCACACAAAAACTAGTCAGAAGCATTTTCACAAACTTCTGTGTTACGGGTGCATTCAACTCAAAGAGCTGAGCTCTTCTTTTGCTAGAGCAGTTTTGAAACACTGATTTTCTAGAATCTGCAAGTGGACATTTGGAGCGCTTTGAGGCCTGTGGTGCAAAGGAAATATCTTCACATAACAAGTAGACAGAAGCATTCTCTGAAACTTCTTTGTGGTGTGTGCATTCAGCTCACAGAGTTGAACATTCCTTTTGACAGAGAAGTTTTGAAACACTCTTTTCATAGAATCTGCAAGTGGATATTTGGACCGCTTATAGGAATTCGTTGGAAACGGGACAGCCTCACACAAAAACTAGACAGAAGCATTCTCACAAATGCTTCTGTGACGTGAGCATTCAGCTCACAGAGCTGAACCTTTCTTTTGATAAGGCAGTTTTGAAACACTCTTTTTCTAGAATCTGCAAGTGGACATTTGGAGCGCTTTTAGGCCTGTGGTGGAAAGGAAATATCTTCACTAAAAAACTAGACAGATGCATTTTCTGAAACTTCCTCGTGGTGCATGCAGTCACCCTCAGAGTTGAACATTCCTTTTGACTGAGAAGTTGTGAAACACTCTTTTTGTAGAAACTGCAAGTGGCAACTTGGACCGTTTATAGGAATTCATTGGAAACGGGACAACTTCTCACAAAAACTAGAGAAAAGCTTTCTCACAAACTTATCTGCGATGTGTGCATTCAACTCACAGAGTTTAACTGTCTTTTACTGGATTAGTTTGGAAACACTCCTTTTGCAGTAGATGCAAGTGGTCATTCGGAAAGCTATCAGGCCTGTGGTCGAAAAGGTAACATCTTCACATATAACCTAGGAAGAAGCGTTCTCAGCAACGACTCTGTGTTGTTTGCATTCAATTCACATAGCGGAACATTCCTTTGGTTACAGCAGCCACGAAACACTCTTTTTGTATAATCTGCAATTGGACATTTGGAGAGCTCTGAGGCCTGCTGTGGAAAACGAAATGTCTTCACATAAAACCTAGAAAGAAGCATTCTCAGAAACCACTTTGTGATGTGTGCCTTCAACTCTCAGGGTTGAACATTCCTTTTGTTACAGCAGTTTTGAAACACACTTTTTCTAGAATCTCCATGTGGATATTTGGACCACTTATAGCAATTTGATGGAAACGAGACATCCTCATACACAAAGGAGACAGAAGCATTCCCACAAACTCCTTTCTGATGTGTGATCTCAACTCACAGATGTGAACCTTACTTTTGGTAGAGCAGTTTTGAAACCACCTTTTTCTAGAACATGCAAGTGGACATTTGTAGCGATTGGAGGCCTGTTTTCAAAAGGAAATATCTTCACATAACAAGTAGACAGAAGCATTCTCTGAAACTTCTTTGTGGTGTGTGCATTCACCTCACAGATTTGAACATTCCTTTTGACAGGGAAGTTTTGAAAGACTCTTTTTATGGCATCTGCAAGTGGATATTCGGACCGCTTCTTGGAATTCGTTGGAAACGGGACACCGTCGCAGAAAATCTAGACAGAAGCATTCTCACAAACTTCTGTGTGATGTGAGCATGCAGCTCACAGAGCTCAACCTTTCCTTTGATGGTGCAGTTTTGAAACACTCCTTTTCTACAATCTGCGAGTGGACAGTTGGAGCGCCTTGAGGCCTGTGGTGGAAAGGAAATATCTTCACATAAAAACTAGGCAGAAGCATTCTCTGAAACTTCTTTCTCGTGCGTGCATTAAATTCACAGATTTGAGCATTCCTTTTGACAGAGAAGTTTCGAAACACTTTTTTTGTAGAATGTGCTCGTGGAAATTTGGACCGCTTACAGTAATTCGTTGGAAACGGGACATCCTCACACAAAAACAAGACAGAAGCATTCTGACAGACTTCTGTGGGATATGTGCATTCAACTCACAGAGTTTAACCTTTTTTTCAATGTAGCAGTTTTGAAACACTCTTTTACTAGTATCTGCAAGTGGATATTTGGACCTGTCATAGGAATGCATTGGAAACGGGACACCCTCACCCAAAAACTAGACAGAAGCATTCTCAGAAACTTCTCTGTGATGTGAGCATTCAGCTCACAGAGTTGAACCTTTCTTTGGATAGAGCAGTTTTGCAACACTCTTTTTCTAGAATCTGCAAGTGGACATTTGGCGTGCCTTGAGGCCTGTTGTGGAAAAGAAATATCTTCACATAAAAACTAGACAGAAGCATTCTCTGAAACTTCTTTGTGGTGCGTGCATTAAATTCACAGAGTTGAACATTCCTTTTGACAGAGAAGTTTTGAAACACTTGTTTTGTAGAATCTGCAAGTGGAAATTTGGAAGGCTTATAGGAATTCGTTGGAAACCGGACACCTTCACACAAACAATAGACAAGCACTCTGACAAACTTTTGTGTGATCTGTGCATTCAACTCACAGAGTTGAACCTTCGTTTGCATGTAGCCGTTTTGAAACACTCTTTTTTGTAGAATCTGCAAGTGGATATTTGGACCGCTTAGAGGAATTCATTGGAAACGGGACACCCTCACACAAAAACTAGTCAGAAGCATTTTCACAAACTTCTGTGTTACGGGTGCGTTCAACTCAAAGAGCTGAGCTCTTCTTTTGCTAGAGCAGTTTTGAAACACTGATTTTCTAGAATCTGCAAGTGGACATTTGGAGCGCTTTGAGGCCTGTGGTGCAAAGGAAATATCTTCACATAACAAGTAGACAGAAGCATTCTCTGAAACTTCTTTGTGGTGTGTGCATTCAGCTCACAGAGTTGAACATTCCTTTTGACAGAGAAGTTTTGAAACACTCTTTTCATAGAATCTGCAAGTGGATATTTGGACCGCTTATAGGAATTCGTTGGAAACGGGACAGCCTCACACAAAAACTAGACAGAAGCATTCTCACAAATGCTTCTGTGACGTGAGCATTCAGCTCACAGAGCTGAACCTTTCTTTTGATAAGGCAGTTTTGAAACACTCTTTTTCTAGAATCTGCAAGTGGACATTTGGAGCGCTTTTAGGCCTGTGGTGGAAAGGAAATATCTTCACTAAAAAACTAGACAGATGCATTTTCTGAAACTTCCTCGTGGTGCATGCAGTCACCCTCAGAGTTGAACATTCCTTTTGACTGAGAAGTTGTGAAACACTCTTTTTGTAGAAACTGCAAGTGGCAACTTGGACCGTTTATAGGAATTCATTGGAAACGGGACAACTTCTCACAAAAACTAGAGAAAAGCTTTCTCACAAACTTATCTGCGATGTGTGCATTCAACTCACAGAGTTTAACTGTCTTTTACTGGATTAGTTTGGAAACACTCCTTTTGCAGTAGATGCAAGTGGTCATTCGGAAAGCTATCAGGCCTGTGGTCTAAAAGGTAACATCTTCACATATAACCTAGGAAGAAGCGTTCTCAGCAACGACTCTGTGTTGTTTGCATTCAATTCACATAGCGGAACATTCCTTTGGTTACAGCAGCCACGAAACACTCTTTTTGTATAATCTGCAATTGGACATTTGGAGAGCTCTGAGGCCTGCTGTGGAAAACGAAATGTCTTCACATAAAACCTAGAAAGAAGCATTCTCAGAAACCACTTTGTGATGTGTGCCTTCAACTCTCAGGGTTGAACATTCCTTTTGTTACAGCAGTTTTGAAACACACTTTTTCTAGAATCTCCATGTGGATATTTGGACCACTTATAGCAATTTGATGGAAACGAGACATCCTCATACACAAAGGAGACAGAAGCATTCCCACAAACTCCTTTCTGATGTGTGATCTCAACTCACAGATGTGAACCTTACTTTTGGTAGAGCAGTTTTGAAACCACCTTTTTCTAGAACATGCGAGTGGACATTTGGAGCGATTGCAGGCCTGTTTTCAAAAGGAAATATCTTCACATAACAAGTAGACAGAAGCATTCTCTGAAACTTCTTTGTGGTGTGTGCATTCACCTCACAGATTTGAACATTCCTTTTGACAGGGAAGTTTTGAAAGACTCTTTTTATGGCATCTGCAAGTGGATATTCGGACCGCTTCTTGGAATTCGTTGGAAACGGGACACCGTCGCAGAAAATCTAGACAGAAGCATTCTCACAAACTTCTGTGTGATGTGAGCATGCAGCTCACAGAGCTCAACCTTTCCTTTGATGGTGCAGTTTTGAAACACTCCTTTTCTACAATCTGTGAGTGGACAGTTGGAGCGCCTTGAGGCCTGTGGTGGAAAGGAAATATCTTCACATAAAAACTAGGCAGAAGCATTCTCTGAAACTTCTTTCTCGTGCGTGCATTAAATTCACAGATTTGAGCATTCCTTTTGACAGAGAAGTTTCGAAACACTTTTTTTGTAGAATGTGCTCGTGGAAATTTGGACCGCTTACAGTAATTCGTTGGAAACGGGACATCCTCACACAAAAACAAGACAGAAGCATTCTGACAGACTTCTGTGGGATATGTGCATTCAACTCACAGAGTTTAACCTTTTTTTCAATGTAGCAGTTTTGAAACACTCTTTTACTAGTATCTGCAAGTGGATATTTGGACCTGTCATAGGAATGCATTGGAAACGGGACACCCTCACCCAAAAACTAGACAGAAGCATTCTCAGAAACTTCTCTGTGATGTGAGCATTCAGCTCACAGAGTTGAACCTTTCTTTGGATAGAGCAGTTTTGCAACACTCTTTTTCTAGAATCTGCAAGTGGACATTTGGCGTGCCTTGAGGCCTGTGGTGGAAAAGAAATATCTTCACATAAAAACTAGACAGAAGCATTCTCTGAAACTTCTCTGTGGTGCGTGCATTAAATTCACAGAGTTGAACATTCCTTTTGACAGAGAAGTTTTGAAACACTTGTTTTGTAGAATCTGCAAGTGGAAATTTGGAAGGCTTATAGGAATTCGTTGGAAACCGGACACCTTCACACAAACAATAGACAAGCACTCTGACAAACTTTTGTGTGATCTGTGCATTCAACTCACAGAGTTGAACCTTCGTTTGCATGTAGCCGTTTTGAAACACTCTTTTTTGTAGAATCTGCAAGTGGATATTTGGACCGCTTAGAGGAATTCATTGGAAACGGGACACCCTCACACAAAAACTAGTCAGAAGCATTTTCACAAACTTCTGTGTTACGGGTGCGTTCAACTCAAAGAGCTGAGCTCTTCTTTTGCTAGAGCAGTTTTGAAACACTGATTTTCTAGAATCTGCAAGTGGACATTTGGAGCGCTTTGAGGCCTGTGGTGCAAAGGAAATATCTTCACATAACAAGTAGACAGAAGCATTCTCTGAAACTTCTTTGTGGTGTGTGCATTCAGCTCACAGAGTTGAACATTCCTTTTGACAGAGAAGTTTTGAAACACTCTTTTCATAGAATCTGCAAGTGGATATTTGGACCGCTTATAGGAATTCGTTGGAAACGGGACAGCCTCACACAAAAACTAGACAGAAGCATTCTCACAAATGCTTCTGTGACGTGAGCATTCAGCTCACAGAGCTGAACCTTTCTTTTGATAAGGCAGTTTTGAAACACTCTTTTTCTAGAATCTGCAAGTGGACATTTGGAGCGCTTTTAGGCCTGTGGTGGAAAGGAAATATCTTCACTAAAAAACTAGACAGATGCATTTTCTGAAACTTCCTCGTGGTGCATGCAGTCACCCTCAGAGTTGAACATTCCTTTTGACTGAGAAGTTGTGAAACACTCTTTTTGTAGAAACTGCAAGTGGCAACTTGGACCGTTTATAGGAATTCATTGGAAACGGGACAACTTCTCACAAAAACTAGAGAAAAGCTTTCTCACAAACTTATCTGCGATGTGTGCATTCAACTCACAGAGTTTAACTGTCTTTTACTGGATTAGTTTGGAAACACTCCTTTTGCAGTAGATGCAAGTGGTCATTCGGAAAGCTATCAGGCCTGTGGTCGAAAAGGTAACATCTTCACATATAACCTAGAAAGAAGCGTTCTCAGCAACGACTCTGTGTTGTTTGCATTCAATTCACATAGCGGAACATTCCTTTGGTTACAGCAGCCACGAAACACTCTTTTTGTATAATCTGCAATTGGACATTTGGAGAGCTCTGAGGCCTGCTGTGGAAAACGAAATGTCTTCACATAAAACCTAGAAAGAAGCATTCTCAGAAACCACTTTGTGATGTGTGCCTTCAACTCTCAGGGTTGAACATTCCTTTTGTTACAGCAGTTTTGAAACACACTTTTTCTAGAATCTCCATGTGGATATTTGGACCACTTATAGCAATTTGATGGAAACGAGACATCCTCATACACAAAGGAGACAGAAGCATTCCCACAAACTCCTTTCTGATGTGTGATCTCAACTCACAGATGTGAACCTTACTTTTGGTAGAGCAGTTTTGAAACCACCTTTTTCTAGAACATGCAAGTGGACATTTGGAGCGATTGGAGGCCTGTTTTCGAAAGGAAATATCTTCACATAGCAAGTAGACAGAAGCATTCTCTGAAACTTCTTTGTGGTGTGTGCATTCACCTCACAGATTTGAACATTCCTTTTGACAGGGAAGTTTTGAAAGACTCTTTTTATGGCATCTGCAAGTGGATATTCGGACCGCTTCTTGGAATTCGTTGGAAACGGGACACCGTCGCAGAAAATCTAGACAGAAGCATTCTCACAAACTTCTGTGTGATGTGAGCATGCAGCTCACAGAGCTCAACCTTTCCTTTGATGGTGCAGTTTTGAAACACTCCTTTTCTACAATCTGCGAGTGGACAGTTGGAGCGCCTTGAGGCCTGTGGTGGAAAGGAAATATCTTCACATAAAAACTAGGCAGAAGCATTCTCTGAAACTTCTTTCTCGTGCGTGCATTAAATTCACAGATTTGAGCATTCCTTTTGACAGAGAAGTTTCGAAACACTTTTTTTGTAGAATGTGCTCGTGGAAATTTGGACCGCTTACAGTAATTCGTTGGAAACGGGACATCCTCACACAAAAACAAGACAGAAGCATTCTGACAGACTTCTGTGGGATATGTGCATTCAACTCACAGAGTTTAACCTTTTTTTCAATGTAGCAGTTTTGAAACACTCTTTTACTAGTATCTGCAAGTGGATATTTGGACCTGTCATAGGAATGCATTGGAAACGGGACACCCTCACCCAAAAACTAGACAGAAGCATTCTCAGAAACTTCTCTGTGATGTGAGCATTCAGCTCACAGAGTTGAACCTTTCTTTGGATAGAGCAGTTTTGCAACACTCTTTTTCTAGAATCTGCAAGTGGACATTTGGCGTGCCTTGAGGCCTGTGGTGGAAAAGAAATATCTTCACATAAAAACTAGACAGAAGCATTCTCTGAAACTTCTTTGTGGTGCGTGCATTAAATTCACAGAGTTGAACATTCCTTTTGACAGAGAAGTTTTGAAACACTTGTTTTGTAGAATCTGCAAGTGGAAATTTGGAAGGCTTATAGGAATTCGTTGGAAACCGGACACCTTCACACAAACAATAGACAAGCACTCTGACAAACTTTTGTGTGATCTGTGCATTCAACTCACAGAGTTGAACCTTCGTTTGCATGTAGCCGTTTTGAAACACTCTTTTTTGTAGAATCTGCAAGTGGATATTTGGACCGCTTAGAGGAATTCATTGGAAACGGGACACCCTCACACAAAAACTAGTCAGAAGCATTTTCACAAACTTCTGTGTTACGGGTGCGTTCAACTCAAAGAGCTGAGCTCTTCTTTTGCTAGAGCAGTTTTGAAACACTGATTTTCTAGAATCTGCAAGTGGACATTTGGAGCGCTTTGAGGCCTGTGGTGCAAAGGAAATATCTTCACATAACAAGTAGACAGAAGCATTCTCTGAAACTTCTTTGTGGTGTGTGCATTCAGCTCACAGAGTTGAACATTCCTTTTGACAGAGAAGTTTTGAAACACTCTTTTCATAGAATCTGCAAGTGGATATTTGGACCGCTTATAGGAATTCGTTGGAAACGGGACAGCCTCACACAAAAACTAGACAGAAGCATTCTCACAAATGCTTCTGTGACGTGAGCATTCAGCTCACAGAGCTGAACCTTTCTTTTGATAAGGCAGTTTTGAAACACTCTTTTTCTAGAATCTGCAAGTGGACATTTGGAGCGCTTTTAGGCCTGTGGTGGAAAGGAAATATCTTCACTAAAAAACTAGACAGATGAATTTTCTGAAACTTCCTCGTGGTGCATGCAGTCACCCTCAGAGTTGAACATTCCTTTTGACTGAGAAGTTGTGAAACACTCTTTTTGTAGAAACTGCAAGTGGCAACTTGGACCGTTTATAGGAATTCATTGGAAACGGGACAACTTCTCACAAAAACTAGAGAAAAGCTTTCTCACAAACTTATCTGCGATGTGTGCATTCAACTCACAGAGTTTAACTGTCTTTTACTGGATTAGTTTGGAAACACTCCTTTTGCAGTAGATGCAAGTGGTCATTCGGAAAGCTATCAGGCCTGTGGTCGAAAAGGTAACATCTTCACATATAACCTAGAAAGAAGCGTTCTCAGCAACGACTCTGTGTTGTTTGCATTCAATTCACATAGCGGAACATTCCTTTGGTTACAGCAGCCACGAAACACTCTTTTTGTATAATCTGCAATTGGACATTTGGAGAGCTCTGAGGCCTGCTGTGGAAAACGAAATGTCTTCACATAAAACCTAGAAAGAAGCATTCTCAGAAACCACTTTGTGATGTGTGCCTTCAACTCTCAGGGTTGAACATTCCTTTTGTTACAGCAGTTTTGAAACACACTTTTTCTAGAATCTCCATGTGGATATTTGGACCACTTATAGCAATTTGATGGAAACGAGACATCCTCATACACAAAGGAGACAGAAGCATTCCCACAAACTCCTTTCTGATGTGTGATCTCAACTCACAGATGTGAACCTTACTTTTGGTAGAGCAGTTTTGAAACCACCTTTTTCTAGAACATGCAAGTGGACATTTGGAGCGATTGGAGGCCTGTTTTCGAAAGGAAATATCTTCACATAACAAGTAGACAGAAGCATTCTCTGAAACTTCTTTGTGGTGTGTGCATTCACCTCACAGATTTGAACATTCCTTTTGACAGGGAAGTTTTGAAAGACTCTTTTTATGGCATCTGCAAGTGGATATTCGGACCGCTTCTTGGAATTCGTTGGAAATGGGACACCGTCGCAGAAAATCTAGACAGAAGCATTCTCACAAACTTCTGTGTGATGTGAGCATGCAGCTCACAGAGCTCAACCTTTCCTTTGATGGTGCAGTTTTGAAACACTCCTTTTCTACAATCTGCGAGTGGACATTTGGAGCGCCTTGAGGCCTTTGGTGGAAAGGAAATATCTTCACATAAAAACTAGGCAGAAGCATTCTCTGAAACTTCTTTCTCGTGCGTGCATTAAATTCACAGATTTGAGCATTCCTTTTGACAGAGAAGTTTCGAAACACTTTTTTTGTAGAATGTGCTCGTGGAAATTTGGACCGCTTACAGTAATTCGTTGGAAACGGGACATCTTCACACAAAAACAA
The DNA here is from genome assembly GCF_028885655.2 of Pongo abelii. NCBI lineage: Eukaryota > Metazoa > Chordata > Mammalia > Primates > Hominidae > Pongo > Pongo abelii. Next base: position 37,576,448 of record NC_072003.2, read on the forward strand.
GACAGAAGCATTCTGACAGACTTCTGTGGGATATGTGCATTCAACTCACAGAGTTTAACCTTTTTTTCAATGTAGCAGTTTTGAAACACTCTTTTACTAGTATCTGCAAGTGGATATTTGGACCTGTCATAGGAATGCATTGGAAACGGGACACCCTCACCCAAAAACTAGACAGAAGCATTCTCAGAAACTTCTCTGTGATGTGAGCATTCAGCTCACAGAGTTGAACCTTTCTTTGGATAGTGCAGTTTTGCAACACTCTTTTTCTAGAATCTGCAAGTGGACATTTGGCGTGCCTTGAGGCCTGTGGTAGAAAAGAAATATCTTCACATAAAAACTAGACAGAAGCATTCTCTGAAACTTCTTTGTGGTGCGTGCATTAAATTCACAGAGTTGAACATTCCTTTTGACAGAGAAGTTTTGAAACACTTGTTTTGTAGAATCTGCAAGTGGAAATTTGGAAGGCTTATAGGAATTCGTTGGAAACCGGAAACCTTCACACAAACAATAGACAAGCACTCTGACAAACTTTTGTGTGATCTGTGCATTCAACTCACAGAGTTGAACCTTCGTTTGCATGTAGCCGTTTTGAAACACTCTTTTTTGTAGAATCTGCAAGTGGATATTTGGACCGCTTAGAGGAATTCATTGGAAACGGGACACCCTCACACAAAAACTAGTCAGAAGCATTTTCACAAACTTCTGTGTTACGGGTGCATTCAACTCAAAGAGCTGAGCTCTTCTTTTGCTAGAGCAGTTTTGAAACACTGATTTTCTAGAATCTGCAAGTGGACATTTGGAGCGCTTTGAGGCCTGTGGTGCAAAGGAAATATCTTCACATAACAAGTAGACAGAAGCATTCTCTGAAACTTCTTTGTGGTGTGTGCATTCAGCTCACAGAGTTGAACATTCCTTTTGACAGAGAAGTTTTGAAACACTCTTTTCATAGAATCTGCAAGTGGATATTTGGACCGCTTATAGGAATTCGTTGGAAACGGGACAGCCTCACACAAAAACTAGACAGAAGCATTCTCACAAATGCTTCTGTGACGTGAGCATTCAGCTCACAGAGCTGAACCTTTCTTTTGATAAGGCAGTTTTGAAACACTCTTTTTCTAGAATCTGCAAGTGGACATTTGGAGCGCTTTTAGGCCTGTGGTGGAAAGGAAATATCTTCACTAAAAAACTAGACAGATGAATTTTCTGAAACTTCCTCGTGGTGCATGCAGTCACCCTCAGAGTTGAACATTCCTTTTGACTGAGAAGTTGTGAAACACTCTTTTTGTAGAAACTGCAAGTGGCAACTTGGACCGTTTATAGGAATTCATTGGAAACGGGACAACTTCTCACAAAAACTAGAGAAAAGCTTTCTCACAAACTTATCTGCGATGTGTGCATTCAACTCACAGAGTTTAACTGTCTTTTACTGGATTAGTTTGGAAACACTCCTTTTGCAGTAGATGCAAGTGGTCATTCGGAAAGCTATCAGGCCTGTGGTCGAAAAGGTAACATCTTCACATATAACCTAGGAAGAAGCGTTCTCAGCAACGACTCTGTGTTGTTTGCATTCAATTCACATAGCGGAACATTCCTTTGGTTACAGCAGCCACGAAACACTCTTTTTGTATAATCTGCAATTGGACATTTGGAGAGCTCTGAGGCCTGCTGTGGAAAACGAAATGTCTTCACATAAAACCTAGAAAGAAGCATTCTCAGAAACCACTTTGTGATGTGTGCCTTCAACTCTCAGGGTTGAACATTCCTTTTGTTACAGCAGTTTTGAAACACACTTTTTCTAGAATCTCCATGTGGATATTTGGACCACTTATAGCAATTTGATGGAAACGAGACATCCTCATACACAAAGGAGACAGAAGCATTCCCACAAACTCCTTTCTGATGTGTGATCTCAACTCACAGATGTGAACCTTACTTTTGGTAGAGCAGTTTTGAAACCACCTTTTTCTAGAACATGCAAGTGGACATTTGGAGCGATTGGAGGCCTGTTTTCAAAAGGAAATATCTTCACATAACAAGTAGACAGAAGCATTCTCTGAAACTTCTTTGTGGTGTGTGCATTCACCTCACAGATTTGAACATTCCTTTTGACAGGGAAGTTTTGAAAGACTCTTTTTATGGCATCTGCAAGTGGATATTCGGACCGCTTCTTGGAATTCGTTGGAAACGGGACACCGTCGCAGAAAATCTAGACAGAAGCATTCTCACAAACTTCTGTGTGATGTGAGCATGCAGCTCACAGAGCTCAACCTTTCCTTTGATGGTGCAGTTTTGAAACACTCCTTTTCTACAATCTGCGAGTGGACAGTTGGAGCGCCTTGAGGCCTGTGGTGGAAAGGAAATATCTTCACATAAAAACTAGGCAGAAGCATTCTCTGAAACTTCTTTCTCGTGCGTGCATTAAATTCACAGATTTGAGCATTCCTTTTGACAGAGAAGTTTCGAAACACTTTTTTTGTAGAATGTGCTCGTGGAAATTTGGACCGCTTACAGTAATTCGTTGGAAACGGGACATCCTCACACAAAAACAAGACAGAAGCATTCTGACAGACTTCTGTGGGATATGTGCATTCAACTCACAGAGTTTAACCTTTTTTTCAATGTAGCAGTTTTGAAACACTCTTTTACTAGTATCTGCAAGTGGATATTTGGACCTGTCATAGGAATGCATTGGAAACGGGACACCCTCACCCAAAAACTAGACAGAAGCATTCTCAGAAACTTCTCTGTGATGTGAGCATTCAGCTCACAGAGTTGAACCTTTCTTTGGATAGAGCAGTTTTGCAACACTCTTTTTCTAGAATCTGCAAGTGGACATTTGGCGTGCCTTGAGGCCTGTTGTGGAAAAGAAATATCTTCACATAAAAACTAGACAGAAGCATTCTCTGAAACTTCTTTGTGGTGCGTGCATTAAATTCACAGAGTTGAACATTCCTTTTGACAGAGAAGTTTTGAAACACTTCTTTTGTAGAATCTGCAAGTGGAAATTTGGAAGGCTTATAGGAATTCGTTGGAAACCGGAAACCTTCACACAAACAATAGACAAGCACTCTGACAAACTTTTGTGTGATCTGTGCATTCAACTCACAGAGTTGAACCTTCGTTTGCATGTAGCCGTTTTGAAACACTCTTTTTTGTAGAATCTGCAAGTGGATATTTGGACCGCTTAGAGGAATTCATTGGAAACGGGACACCCTCACACAAAAACTAGTCAGAAGCATTTTCACAAACTTCTGTGTTACGGGTGCATTCAACTCAAAGAGCTGAGCTCTTCTTTTGCTAGAGCAGTTTTGAAACACTGATTTTCTAGAATCTGCAAGTGGACATTTGGAGCGCTTTGAGGCCTGTGGTGCAAAGGAAATATCTTCACATAACAAGTAGACAGAAGCATTCTCTGAAACTTCTTTGTGGTGTGTGCATTCAGCTCACAGAGTTGAACATTCCTTTTGACAGAGAAGTTTTGAAACACTCTTTTCATAGAATCTGCAAGTGGATATTTGGACCGCTTATAGGAATTCGTTGGAAACGGGACAGCCTCACACAAAAACTAGACAGAAGCATTCTCACAAATGCTTCTGTGACGTGAGCATTCAGCTCACAGAGCTGAACCTTTCTTTTGATAAGGCAGTTTTGAAACACTCTTTTTCTAGAATCTGCAAGTGGACATTTGGAGCGCTTTTAGGCCTGTGGTGGAAAGGAAATATCTTCACTAAAAAACTAGACAGATGCATTTTCTGAAACTTCCTCGTGGTGCATGCAGTCACCCTCAGAGTTGAACATTCCTTTTGACTGAGAAGTTGTGAAACACTCTTTTTGTAGAAACTGCAAGTGGCAACTTGGACCGTTTATAGGAATTCATTGGAAACGGGACAACTTCTCACAAAAACTAGAGAAAAGCTTTCTCACAAACTTATCTGCGATGTGTGCATTCAACTCACAGAGTTTAACTGTCTTTTACTGGATTAGTTTGGAAACACTCCTTTTGCAGTAGATGCAAGTGGTCATTCGGAAAGCTATCAGGCCTGTGGTCGAAAAGGTAACATCTTCACATATAACCTAGGAAGAAGCGTTCTCAGCAACGACTCTGTGTTGTTTGCATTCAATTCACATAGCGGAACATTCCTTTGGTTACAGCAGCCACGAAACACTCTTTTTGTATAATCTGCAATTGGACATTTGGAGAGCTCTGAGGCCTGCTGTGGAAAACGAAATGTCTTCACATAAAACCTAGAAAGAAGCATTCTCAGAAACCACTTTGTGATGTGTGCCTTCAACTCTCAGGGTTGAACATTCCTTTTGTTACAGCAGTTTTGAAACACACTTTTTCTAGAATCTCCATGTGGATATTTGGACCACTTATAGCAATTTGATGGAAACGAGACATCCTCATACACAAAGGAGACAGAAGCATTCCCACAAACTCCTTTCTGATGTGTGATCTCAACTCACAGATGTGAACCTTACTTTTGGTAGAGCAGTTTTGAAACCACCTTTTTCTAGAACATGCAAGTGGACATTTGGAGCGATTGGAGGCCTGTTTTCGAAAGGAAATATCTTCACATAGCAAGTAGACAGAAGCATTCTCTGAAACTTCTTTGTGGTGTGTGCATTCACCTCACAGATTTGAACATTCCTTTTGACAGGGAAGTTTTGAAAGACTCTTTTTATGGCATCTGCAAGTGGATATTCGGACCGCTTCTTGGAATTCGTTGGAAACGGGACACCGTCGCAGAAAATCTAGACAGAAGCATTCTCACAAACTTCTGTGTGATGTGAGCATGCAGCTCACAGAGCTCAACCTTTCCTTTGATGGTGCAGTTTTGAAACACTCCTTTTCTACAATCTGCGAGTGGACAGTTGGAGCGCCTTGAGGCCTGTGGTGGAAAGGAAATATCTTCACATAAAAACTAGGCAGAAGCATTCTCTGAAACTTCTTTCTCGTGCGTGCATTAAATTCACAGATTTGAGCATTCCTTTTGACAGAGAAGTTTCGAAACACTTTTTTTGTAGAATGTGCTCGTGGAAATTTGGACCGCTTACAGTAATTCGTTGGAAACGGGACATCCTCACACAAAAACAAGACAGAAGCATTCTGACAGACTTCTGTGGGATATGTGCATTCAACTCACAGAGTTTAACCTTTTTTTCAATGTAGCAGTTTTGAAACACTCTTTTACTAGTATCTGCAAGTGGATATTTGGACCTGTCATAGGAATGCATTGGAAACGGGACACCCTCACCCAAAAACTAGACAGAAGCATTCTCAGAAACTTCTCTGTGATGTGAGCATTCAGCTCACAGAGTTGAACCTTTCTTTGGATAGAGCAGTTTTGCAACACTCTTTTTCTAGAATCTGCAAGTGGACATTTGGCGTGCCTTGAGGCCTGTGGTGGAAAAGAAATATCTTCACATAAAAACTAGACAGAAGCATTCTCTGAAACTTCTTTGTGGTGCGTGCATTAAATTCACAGAGTTGAACATTCCTTTTGACAGAGAAGTTTTGAAACACTTGTTTTGTAGAATCTGCAAGTGGAAATTTGGAAGGCTTATAGGAATTCGTTGGAAACCGGACACCTTCACACAAACAATAGACAAGCACTCTGACAAACTTTTGTGTGATCTGTGCATTCAACTCACAGAGTTGAACCTTCGTTTGCATGTAGCCGTTTTGAAACACTCTTTTTTGTAGAATCTGCAAGTGGATATTTGGACCGCTTAGAGGAATTCATTGGAAACGGGACACCCTCACACAAAAACTAGTCAGAAGCATTTTCACAAACTTCTGTGTTACGGGTGCGTTCAACTCAAAGAGCTGAGCTCTTCTTTTGCTAGAGCAGTTTTGAAACACTGATTTTCTAGAATCTGCAAGTGGACATTTGGAGCGCTTTGAGGCCTGTGGTGCAAAGGAAATATCTTCACATAACAAGTAGACAGAAGCATTCTCTGAAACTTCTTTGTGGTGTGTGCATTCAGCTCACAGAGTTGAACATTCCTTTTGACAGAGAAGTTTTGAAACACTCTTTTCATAGAATCTGCAAGTGGATATTTGGACCGCTTATAGGAATTCGTTGGAAACGGGACAGCCTCACACAAAAACTAGACAGAAGCATTCTCACAAATGCTTCTGTGACGTGAGCATTCAGCTCACAGAGCTGAACCTTTCTTTTGATAAGGCAGTTTTGAAACACTCTTTTTCTAGAATCTGCAAGTGGACATTTGGAGCGCTTTTAGGCCTGTGGTGGAAAGGAAATATCTTCACTAAAAAACTAGACAGATGCATTTTCTGAAACTTCCTCGTGGTGCATGCAGTCACCCTCAGAGTTGAACATTCCTTTTGACTGAGAAGTTGTGAAACACTCTTTTTGTAGAAACTGCAAGTGGCAACTTGGACCGTTTATAGGAATTCATTGGAAACGGGACAACTTCTCACAAAAACTAGAGAAAAGCTTTCTCACAAACTTATCTGCGATGTGTGCATTCAACTCACAGAGTTTAACTCTCTTTTACTGGATTAGTTTGGAAACACTCCTTTTGCAGTAGATGCAAGTGGTCATTCGGAAAGCTATCAGGCCTGTGGTCGAAAAGGTAACATCTTCACATATAACCTAGAAAGAAGCGTTCTCAGCAACGACTCTGTGTTGTTTGCATTCAATTCACATAGCGGAACATTCCTTTGGTTACAGCAGCCACGAAACACTCTTTTTGTATAATCTGCAATTGGACATTTGGAGAGCTCTGAGGCCTGCTGTGGAAAACGAAATGTCTTCACATAAAACCTAGAAAGAAGCATTCTCAGAAACCACTTTGTGATGTGTGCCTTCAACTCTCAGGGTTGAACATTCCTTTTGTTACAGCAGTTTTGAAACACACTTTTTCTAGAATCTCCATGTGGATATTTGGACCACTTATAGCAATTTGATGGAAACGAGACATCCTCATACACAAAGGAGACAGAAGCATTCCCACAAACTCCTTTCTGATGTGTGATCTCAACTCACAGATGTGAACCTTACTTTTGGTAGAGCAGTTTTGAAACCACCTTTTTCTAGAACATGCAAGTGGACATTTGGAGCGATTGGAGGCCTGTTTTCGAAAGGAAATATCTTCACATAGCAAGTAGACAGAAGCATTCTCTGAAACTTCTTTGTGGTGTGTGCATTCACCTCACAGATTTGAACATTCCTTTTGACAGGGAAGTTTTGAAAGACTCTTTTTATGGCATCTGCAAGTGGATATTCGGACCGCTTCTTGGAATTCGTTGGAAACGGGACACCGTCGCAGAAAATCTAGACAGAAGCATTCTCACAAACTTCTGTGTGATGTGAGCATGCAGCTCACAGAGCTCAACCTTTCCTTTGATGGTGCAGTTTTGAAACACTCCTTTTCTACAATCTGTGAGTGGACAGTTGGAGCGCCTTGAGGCCTGTGGTGGAAAGGAAATATCTTCACATAAAAACTAGGCAGAAGCATTCTCTGAAACTTCTTTCTCGTGCGTGCATTAAATTCACAGATTTGAGCATTCCTTTTGACAGAGAAGTTTCGAAACACTTTTTTTGTAGAATGTGCTCGTGGAAATTTGGACCGCTTACAGTAATTCGTTGGAAACGGGACATCCTCACACAAAAACAAGACAGAAGCATTCTGACAGACTTCTGTGGGATATGTGCATTCAACTCACAGAGTTTAACCTTTTTTTCAATGTAGCAGTTTTGAAACACTCTTTTACTAGTATCTGCAAGTGGATATTTGGACCTGTCATAGGAATGCATTGGAAACGGGACACCCTCACCCAAAAACTAGACAGAAGCATTCTCAGAAACTTCTCTGTGATGTGAGCATTCAGCTCACAGAGTTGAACCTTTCTTTGGATAGAGCAGTTTTGCAACACTCTTTTTCTAGAATCTGCAAGTGGACATTTGGCGTGCCTTGAGGCCTGTGGTGGAAAAGAAATATCTTCACATAAAAACTAGACAGAAGCATTCTCTGAAACTTCTTTGTGGTGCGTGCATTAAATTCACAGAGTTGAACATTCCTTTTGACAGAGAAGTTTTGAAACATTTTTTTTGTAGAATCTGCAAGTGGAAATTTGGAAGGCTTATAGGAATTCGTTGGAAACCGGACACCTTCACACAAACAATAGACAAGCACTCTGACAAACTTTTGTGTGATCTGTGCATTCAACTCACAGAGTTGAACCTTCGTTTGCATGTAGCCGTTTTGAAACACTCTTTTTTGTAGAATCTGCAAGTGGATATTTGGACCGCTTAGAGGAATTCATTGGAAACGGGACACCCTCACACAAAAACTAGTCAGAAGCATTTTCACAAACTTCTGTGTTACGGGTGCGTTCAACTCAAAGAGCTGAGCTCTTCTTTTGCTAGAGCAGTTTTGAAACACTGATTTTCTAGAATCTGCAAGTGGACATTTGGAGCGCTTTGAGGCCTGTGGTGCAAAGGAAATATCTTCACATAACAAGTAGACAGAAGCATTCTCTGAAACTTCTTTGTGGTGTGTGCATTCAGCTCACAGAGTTGAACATTCCTTTTGACAGAGAAGTTTTGAAACACTCTTTTCATAGAATCTGCAAGTGGATATTTGGACCGCTTATAGGAATTCGTTGGAAACGGGACAGCCTCACACAAAAACTAGACAGAAGCATTCTCACAAATGCTTCTGTGACGTGAGCATTCAGCTCACAGAGCTGAACCTTTCTTTTGATAAGGCAGTTTTGAAACACTCTTTTTCTAGAATCTGCAAGTGGACATTTGGAGCGCTTTTAGGCCTGTGGTGGAAAGGAAATATCTTCACTAAAAAACTAGACAGATGCATTTTCTGAAACTTCCTCGTGGTGCATGCAGTCACCCTCAGAGTTGAACATTCCTTTTGACTGAGAAGTTGTGAAACACTCTTTTTGTAGAAACTGCAAGTGGCAACTTGGACCGTTTATAGGAATTCATTGGAAACGGGACAACTTCTCACAAAAACTAGAGAAAAGCTTTCTCACAAACTTATCTGCGATGTGTGCATTCAACTCACAGAGTTTAACTGTCTTTTACTGGATTAGTTTGGAAACACTCCTTTTGCAGTAGATGCAAGTGGTCATTCGGAAAGCTATCAGGCCTGTGGTCTAAAAGGTAACATCTTCACATATAACCTAGGAAGAAGCGTTCTCAGCAACGACTCTGTGTTGTTTGCATTCAATTCACATAGCGGAACATTCCTTTGGTTACAGCAGCCACGAAACACTCTTTTTGTATAATCTGCAATTGGACATTTGGAGAGCTCTGAGGCCTGCTGTGGAAAACGAAATGTCTTCACATAAAACCTAGAAAGAAGCATTCTCAGAAACCACTTTGTGATGTGTGCCTTCAACTCTCAGGGTTGAACATTCCTTTTGTTACAGCAGTTTTGAAACACACTTTTTCTAGAATCTCCATGTGGATATTTGGACCACTTATAGCAATTTGATGGAAACGAGACATCCTCATACACAAAGGAGACAGAAGCATTCCCACAAACTCCTTTCTGATGTGTGATCTCAACTCACAGATGTGAACCTTACTTTTGGTAGAGCAGTTTTGAAACCACCTTTTTCTAGAACATGCAAGTGGACATTTGGAGCGATTGGAGGCCTGTTTTCGAAAGGAAATATCTTCACATAGCAAGTAGACAGAAGCATTCTCTGAAACTTCTTTGTGGTGTGTGCATTCACCTCACAGATTTGAACATTCCTTTTGACAGGGAAGTTTTGAAAGACTCTTTTTATGGCATCTGCAAGTGGATATTCGGACCGCTTCTTGGAATTCGTTGGAAACGGGACACCGTCGCAGAAAATCTAGACAGAAGCATTCTCACAAACTTCTGTGTGATGTGAGCATGCAGCTCACAGAGCTCAACCTTTCCTTTGATGGTGCAGTTTTGAAACACTCCTTTTCTACAATCTGTGAGTGGACAGTTGGAGCGCCTTGAGGCCTGTGGTGGAAAGGAAATATCTTCACATAAAAACTAGGCAGAAGCATTCTCTGAAACTTCTTTCTCGTGCGTGCATTAAATTCACAGATTTGAGCATTCCTTTTGACAGAGAAGTTTCGAAACACTTTTTTTGTAGAATGTGCTCGTGGAAATTTGGACCGCTTACAGTAATTCGTTGGAAACGGGACATCCTCACACAAAAACAAGACAGAAGCATTCTGACAGACTTCTGTGGGATATGTGCATTCAACTCACAGAGTTTAACCTTTTTTTCAATGTAGCAGTTTTGAAACACTCTTTTACTAGTATCTGCAAGTGGATATTTGGACCTGTCATAGGAATGCATTGGAAACGGGACACCCTCACCCAAAAACTAGACAGAAGCATTCTCAGAAACTTCTCTGTGATGTGAGCATTCAGCTCACAGAGTTGAACCTTTCTTTGGATAGAGCAGTTTTGCAACACTCTTTTTCTAGAATCTGCAAGTGGACATTTGGCGTGCCTTGAGGCCTGTGGTGGAAAAGAAATATCTTCACATAAAAACTAGACAGAAGCATTCTCTGAAACTTCTTTGTGGTGCGTGCATTAAATTCACAGAGTTGAACATTCCTTTTGACAGAGAAGTTTTGAAACACTTGTTTTGTAGAATCTGCAAGTGGAAATTTGGAAGGCTTATAGGAATTCGTTGGAAACCGGACACCTTCACACAAACAATAGACAAGCACTCTGACAAACTTTTGTGTGATCTGTGCATTCAACTCACAGAGTTGAACCTTCGTTTGCATGTAGCCGTTTTGAAACACTCTTTTTTGTAGAATCTGCAAGTGGATATTTGGACCGCTTAGAGGAATTCATTGGAAACGGGACACCCTCACACAAAAACTAGTCAGAAGCATTTTCACAAACTTCTGTGTTACGGGTGCGTTCAACTCAAAGAGCTGAGCTCTTCTTTTGCTAGAGCAGTTTTGAAACACTGATTTTCTAGAATCTGCAAGTGGACATTTGGAGCGCTTTGAGGCCTGTGGTGCAAAGGAAATATCTTCACATAACAAGTAGACAGAAGCATTCTCTGAAACTTCTTTGTGGTGTGTGCATTCAGCCCACAGAGTTGAACATTCCTTTTGACAGAGAAGTTTTGAAACACTCTTTTCATAGAATCTGCAAGTGGATATTTGGACCGCTTATAGGAATTCGTTGGAAACGGGACAGCCTCACACAAAAACTAGACAGAAGCATTCTCACAAATGCTTCTGTGACGTGAGCATTCAGCTCACAGAGCTGAACCTTTCTTTTGATAAGGCAGTTTTGAAACACTCTTTTTCTAGAATCTGCAAGTGGACATTTGGAGCGCTTTTAGGCCTGTGGTGGAAAGGAAATATCTTCACTAAAAAACTAGACAGATGCATTTTCTGAAACTTCCTCGTGGTGCATGCAGTCACCCTCAGAGTTGAACATTCCTTTTGACTGAGAAGTTGTGAAACACTCTTTTTGTAGAAACTGCAAGTGGCAACTTGGACCGTTTATAGGAATTCATTGGAAACGGGACAACTTCTCACAAAAGCTAGAGAAAAGCTTTCTCACAAACTTATCTGCGATGTGTGCATTCAACTCACAGAGTTTAACTGTCTTTTACTGGATTAGTTTGGAAACACTCCTTTTGCAGTAGATGCAAGTGGTCATTCGGAAAGCTATCAGGCCTGTGGTCGAAAAGGTAACATCTTCACATATAACCTAGGAAGAAGCGTTCTCAGCAACGACTCTGTGTTGTTTGCATTCAATTCACATAGCGGAACATTCCTTTGGTTACAGCAGCCACGAAACACTCTTTTTGTATAATCTGCAATTGGACATTTGGAGAGCTCTGAGGCCTGCTGTGGAAAACGAAATGTCTTCACATAAAACCTAGAAAGAAGCATTCTCAGAAACCACTTTGTGATGTGTGCCTTCAACTCTCAGGGTTGAACATTCCTTTTGTTACAGCAGTTTTGAAACACACTTTTTCTAGAATCTCCATGTGGATATTTGGACCACTTATAGCAATTTGATGGAAACGAGACATCCTCATACACAAAGGAGACAGAAGCATTCCCACAAACTCCTTTCTGATGTGTGATCTCAACTCACAGATGTGAACCTTACTTTTGGTAGAGCAGTTTTGAAACCACCTTTTTCTAGAACATGCGAGTGGACATTTGGAGCGATTGCAGGCCTGTTTTCAAAAGGAAATATCTTCACATAACAAGTAGACAGAAGCATTCTCTGAAACTTCTTTGTGGTGTGTGCATTCACCTCACAGATTTGAACATTCCTTTTGACAGGGAAGTTTTGAAAGACTCTTTTTATGGCATCTGCAAGTGGATATTCGGACCGCTTCTTGGAATTCGTTGGAAACGGGACACCGTCGCAGAAAATCTAGACAGAAGCATTCTCACAAACTTCTGTGTGATGTGAGCATGCAGCTCACAGAGCTCAACCTTTCCTTTGATGGTGCAGTTTTGAAACACTCCTTTTCTACAATCTGTGAGTGGACAGTTGGAGCGCCTTGAGGCCTGTGGTGGAAAGGAAATATCTTCACATAAAAACTAGGCAGAAGCATTCTCTGAAACTTCTTTCTCGTGCGTGCATTAAATTCACAGATTTGAGCATTCCTTTTGACAGAGAAGTTTCGAAACACTTTTTTTGTAGAATGTGCTCGTGGAAATTTGGACCGCTTACAGTAATTCGTTGGAAACGGGACATCCTCACACAAAAACAAGACAGAAGCATTCTGACAGACTTCTGTGGGATATGTGCATTCAACTCACAGAGTTTAACCTTTTTTTCAATGTAGCAGTTTTGAAACACTCTTTTACTAGTATCTGCAAGTGGATATTTGGACCTGTCATAGGAATGCATTGGAAACGGGACACCCTCACCCAAAAACTAGACAGAAGCATTCTCAGAAACTTCTCTGTGATGTGAGCATTCAGCTCACAGAGTTGAACCTTTCTTTGGATAGAGCAGTTTTGCAACACTCTTTTTCTAGAATCTGCAAGTGGACATTTGGCGTGCCTTGAGGCCTGTTGTGGAAAAGAAATATCTTCACATAAAAACTAGACAGAAGCATTCTCTGAAACTTCTTTGTGGTGCGTGCATTAAATTCACAGAGTTGAACATTCCTTTTGACAGAGAAGTTTTGAAACACTTCTTTTGTAGAATCTGCAAGTGGAAATTTGGAAGGCTTATAGGAATTCGTTGGAAACCGGAAACCTTCACACAAACAATAGACAAGCACTCTGACAAACTTTTGTGTGATCTGTGCATTCAACTCACAGAGTTGAACCTTCGTTTGCATGTAGCCGTTTTGAAACACTCTTTTTTGTAGAATCTGCAAGTGGATATTTGGACCGCTTAGAGGAATTCATTGGAAACGGGACACCCTCACACAAAAACTAGTCAGAAGCATTTTCACAAACTTCTGTGTTACGGGTGCATTCAACTCAAAGAGCTGAGCTCTTCTTTTGCTAGAGCAGTTTTGAAACACTGATTTTCTAGAATCTGCAAGTGGACATTTGGAGCGCTTTGAGGCCTGTGGTGCAAAGGAAATATCTTCACATAACAAGTAGACAGAAGCATTCTCTGAAACTTCTTTGTGGTGTGTGCATTCAGCTCACAGAGTTGAACATTCCTTTTGACAGAGAAGTTTTGAAACACTCTTTTCATAGAATCTGCAAGTGGATATTTGGACCGCTTATAGGAATTCGTTGGAAACGGGACAGCCTCACACAAAAACTAGACAGAAGCATTCTCACAAATGCTTCTGTGACGTGAGCATTCAGCTCACAGAGCTGAACCTTTCTTTTGATAAGGCAGTTTTGAAACACTCTTTTTCTAGAATCTGCAAGTGGACATTTGGAGCGCTTTTAGGCCTGTGGTGGAAAGGAAATATCTTCACTAAAAAACTAGACAGATGCATTTTCTGAAACTTCCTCGTGGTGCATGCAGTCACCCTCAGAGTTGAACATTCCTTTTGACTGAGAAGTTGTGAAACACTCTTTTTGTAGAAACTGCAAGTGGCAACTTGGACCGTTTATAGGAATTCATTGGAAACGGGACAACTTCTCACAAAAACTAGAGAAAAGCTTTCTCACAAACTTATCTGCGATGTGTGCATTCAACTCACAGAGTTTAACTGTCTTTTACTGGATTAGTTTGGAAACACTCCTTTTGCAGTAGATGCAAGTGGTCATTCGGAAAGCTATCAGGCCTGTGGTCGAAAAGGTAACATCTTCACATATAACCTAGGAAGAAGCGTTCTCAGCAACGACTCTGTGTTGTTTGCATTCAATTCACATAGCGGAACATTCCTTTGGTTACAGCAGCCACGAAACACTCTTTTTGTATAATCTGCAATTGGACATTTGGAGAGCTCTGAGGCCTGCTGTGGAAAACGAAATGTCTTCACATAAAACCTAGAAAGAAGCATTCTCAGAAACCACTTTGTGATGTGTGCCTTCAACTCTCAGGGTTGAACATTCCTTTTGTTACAGCAGTTTTGAAACACACTTTTTCTAGAATCTCCATGTGGATATTTGGACCACTTATAGCAATTTGATGGAAACGAGACATCCTCATACACAAAGGAGACAGAAGCATTCCCACAAACTCCTTTCTGATGTGTGATCTCAACTCACAGATGTGAACCTTACTTTTGGTAGAGCAGTTTTGAAACCACCTTTTTCTAGAACATGCAAGTGGACATTTGGAGCGATTGGAGGCCTGTTTTCGAAAGGAAATATCTTCACATAGCAAGTAGACAGAAGCATTCTCTGAAACTTCTTTGTGGTGTGTGCATTCACCTCACAGATTTGAACATTCCTTTTGACAGGGAAGTTTTGAAAGACTCTTTTTATGGCATCTGCAAGTGGATATTCGGACCGCTTCTTGGAATTCGTTGGAAACGGGACACCGTCGCAGAAAATCTAGACAGAAGCATTCTCACAAACTTCTGTGTGATGTGAGCATGCAGCTCACAGAGCTCAACCTTTCCTTTGATGGTGCAGTTTTGAAACACTCCTTTTCTACAATCTGCGAGTGGACAGTTGGAGCGCCTTGAGGCCTGTGGTGGAAAGGAAATATCTTCACATAAAAACTAGGCAGAAGCATTCTCTGAAACTTCTTTCTCGTGCGTGCATTAAATTCACAGATTTGAGCATTCCTTTTGACAGAGAAGTTTCGAAACACTTTTTTTGTAGAATGTGCTCGTGGAAATTTGGACCGCTTACAGTAATTCGTTGGAAACGGGACATCCTCACACAAAAACAAGACAGAAGCATTCTGACAGACTTCTGTGGGATATGTGCATTCAACTCACAGAGTTTAACCTTTTTTTCAATGTAGCAGTTTTGAAACACTCTTTTACTAGTATCTGCAAGTGGATATTTGGACCTGTCATAGGAATGCATTGGAAACGGGACACCCTCACCCAAAAACTAGACAGAAGCATTCTCAGAAACTTCTCTGTGATGTGAGCATTCAGCTCACAGAGTTGAACCTTTCTTTGGATAGAGCAGTTTTGCAACACTCTTTTTCTAGAATCTGCAAGTGGACATTTGGCGTGCCTTGAGGCCTGTGGTGGAAAAGAAATATCTTCACATAAAAACTAGACAGAAGCATTCTCTGAAACTTCTTTGTGGTGCGTGCATTAAATTCACAGAGTTGAACATTCCTTTTGACAGAGAAGTTTTGAAACACTTGTTTTGTAGAATCTGCAAGTGGAAATTTGGAAGGCTTATAGGAATTCGTTGGAAACCGGACACCTTCACACAAACAATAGACAAGCACTCTGACAAACTTTTGTGTGATCTGTGCATTCAACTCACAGAGTTGAACCTTCGTTTGCATGTAGCCGTTTTGAAACACTCTTTTTTGTAGAATCTGCAAGTGGATATTTGGACCGCTTAGAGGAATTCATTGGAAACGGGACACCCTCACACAAAAACTAGTCAGAAGCATTTTCACAAACTTCTGTGTTACGGGTGCGTTCAACTCAAAGAGCTGAGCTCTTCTTTTGCTAGAGCAGTTTTGAAACACTGATTTTCTAGAATCTGCAAGTGGACATTTGGAGCGCTTTGAGGCCTGTGGTGCAAAGGAAATATCTTCACATAACAAGTAGACAGAAGCATTCTCTGAAACTTCTTTGTGGTGTGTGCATTCAGCTCACAGAGTTGAACATTCCTTTTGACAGAGAAGTTTTGAAACACTCTTTTCATAGAATCTGCAAGTGGATATTTGGACCGCTTATAGGAATTCGTTGGAAACGGGACAGCCTCACACAAAAACTAGACAGAAGCATTCTCACAAATGCTTCTGTGACGTGAGCATTCAGCTCACAGAGCTGAACCTTTCTTTTGATAAGGCAGTTTTGAAACACTCTTTTTCTAGAATCTGCAAGTGGACATTTGGAGCGCTTTTAGGCCTGTGGTGGAAAGGAAATATCTTCACTAAAAAACTAGACAGATGCATTTTCTGAAACTTCCTCGTGGTGCATGCAGTCACCCTCAGAGTTGAACATTCCTTTTGACTGAGAAGTTGTGAAACACTCTTTTTGTAGAAACTGCAAGTGGCAACTTGGACCGTTTATAGGAATTCATTGGAAACGGGACAACTTCTCACAAAAACTAGAGAAAAGCTTTCTCACAAACTTATCTGCGATGTGTGCATTCAACTCACAGAGTTTAACTCTCTTTTACTGGATTAGTTTGGAAACACTCCTTTTGCAGTAGATGCAAGTGGTCATTCGGAAAGCTATCAGGCCTGTGGTCGAAAAGGTAACATCTTCACATATAACCTAGAAAGAAGCGTTCTCAGCAACGACTCTGTGTTGTTTGCATTCAATTCACATAGCGGAACATTCCTTTGGTTACAGCAGCCACGAAACACTCTTTTTGTATAATCTGCAATTGGACATTTGGAGAGCTCTGAGGCCTGCTGTGGAAAACGAAATGTCTTCACATAAAACCTAGAAAGAAGCATTCTCAGAAACCACTTTGTGATGTGTGCCTTCAACTCTCAGGGTTGAACATTCCTTTTGTTACAGCAGTTTTGAAACACACTTTTTCTAGAATCTCCATGTGGATATTTGGACCACTTATAGCAATTTGATGGAAACGAGACATCCTCATACACAAAGGAGACAGAAGCATTCCCACAAACTCCTTTCTGATGTGTGATCTCAACTCACAGATGTGAACCTTACTTTTGGTAGAGCAGTTTTGAAACCACCTTTTTCTAGAACATGCAAGTGGACATTTGGAGCGATTGGAGGCCTGTTTTCGAAAGGAAATATCTTCACATAGCAAGTAGACAGAAGCATTCTCTGAAACTTCTTTGTGGTGTGTGCATTCACCTCACAGATTTGAACATTCCTTTTGACAGGGAAGTTTTGAAAGACTCTTTTTATGGCATCTGCAAGTGGATATTCGGACCGCTTCTTGGAATTCGTTGGAAACGGGACACCGTCGCAGAAAATCTAGACAGAAGCATTCTCACAAACTTCTGTGTGATGTGAGCATGCAGCTCACAGAGCTCAACCTTTCCTTTGATGGTGCAGTTTTGAAACACTCCTTTTCTACAATCTGTGAGTGGACAGTTGGAGCGCCTTGAGGCCTGTGGTGGAAAGGAAATATCTTCACATAAAAACTAGGCAGAAGCATTCTCTGAAACTTCTTTCTCGTGCGTGCATTAAATTCACAGATTTGAGCATTCCTTTTGACAGAGAAGTTTCGAAACACTTTTTTTGTAGAATGTGCTCGTGGAAATTTGGACCGCTTACAGTAATTCGTTGGAAACGGGACATCCTCACACAAAAACAAGACAGAAGCATTCTGACAGACTTCTGTGGGATATGTGCATTCAACTCACAGAGTTTAACCTTTTTTTCAATGTAGCAGTTTTGAAACACTCTTTTACTAGTATCTGCAAGTGGATATTTGGACCTGTCATAGGAATGCATTGGAAACGGGACACCCTCACCCAAAAACTAGACAGAAGCATTCTCAGAAACTTCTCTGTGATGTGAGCATTCAGCTCACAGAGTTGAACCTTTCTTTGGATAGAGCAGTTTTGCAACACTCTTTTTCTAGAATCTGCAAGTGGACATTTGGCGTGCCTTGAGGCCTGTGGTGGAAAAGAAATATCTTCACATAAAAACTAGACAGAAGCATTCTCTGAAACTTCTTTGTGGTGCGTGCATTAAATTCACAGAGTTGAACATTCCTTTTGACAGAGAAGTTTTGAAACATTTTTTTTGTAGAATCTGCAAGTGGAAATTTGGAAGGCTTATAGGAATTCGTTGGAAACCGGACACCTTCACACAAACAATAGACAAGCACTCTGACAAACTTTTGTGTGATCTGTGCATTCAACTCACAGAGTTGAACCTTCGTTTGCATGTAGCCGTTTTGAAACACTCTTTTTTGTAGAATCTGCAAGTGGATATTTGGACCGCTTAGAGGAATTCATTGGAAACGGGACACCCTCACACAAAAACTAGTCAGAAGCATTTTCACAAACTTCTGTGTTACGGGTGCGTTCAACTCAAAGAGCTGAGCTCTTCTTTTGCTAGAGCAGTTTTGAAACACTGATTTTCTAGAATCTGCAAGTGGACATTTGGAGCGCTTTGAGGCCTGTGGTGCAAAGGAAATATCTTCACATAACAAGTAGACAGAAGCATTCTCTGAAACTTCTTTGTGGTGTGTGCATTCAGCTCACAGAGTTGAACATTCCTTTTGACAGAGAAGTTTTGAAACACTCTTTTCATAGAATCTGCAAGTGGATATTTGGACCGCTTATAGGAATTCGTTGGGAACGGGACAGCCTCACACAAAAACTAGACAGAAGCATTCTCACAAATGCTTCTGTGACGTGAGCATTCAGCTCACAGAGCTGAACCTTTCTTTTGATAAGGCAGTTTTGAAACACTCTTTTTCTAGAATCTGCAAGTGGACATTTGGAGCGCTTTTAGGCCTGTGGTGGAAAGGAAATATCTTCACTAAAAAACTAGACAGATGCATTTTCTGAAACTTCCTCGTGGTGCATGCAGTCACCCTCAGAGTTGAACATTCCTTTTGACTGAGAAGTTGTGAAACACTCTTTTTGTAGAAACTGCAAGTGGCAACTTGGACCGTTTATAGGAATTCATTGGAAACGGGACAACTTCTCACAAAAACTAGAGAAAAGCTTTCTCACAAACTTATCTGCGATGTGTGCATTCAACTCACAGAGTTTAACTGTCTTTTACTGGATTAGTTTGGAAACACTCCTTTTGCAGTAGATGCAAGTGGTCATTCGGAAAGCTATCAGGCCTGTGGTCTAAAAGGTAACATCTTCACATATAACCTAGGAAGAAGCGTTCTCAGCAACGACTCTGTGTTGTTTGCATTCAATTCACATAGCGGAACATTCCTTTGGTTACAGCAGCCACGAAACACTCTTTTTGTATAATCTGCAATTGGACATTTGGAGAGCTCTGAGGCCTGCTGTGGAAAACGAAATGTCTTCACATAAAACCTAGAAAGAAGCATTCTCAGAAACCACTTTGTGATGTGTGCCTTCAACTCTCAGGGTTGAACATTCCTTTTGTTACAGCAGTTTTGAAACACACTTTTTCTAGAATCTCCATGTGGATATTTGGACCACTTATAGCAATTTGATGGAAACGAGACATCCTCATACACAAAGGAGACAGAAGCATTCCCACAAACTCCTTTCTGATGTGTGATCTCAACTCACAGATGTGAACCTTACTTTTGGTAGAGCAGTTTTGAAACCACCTTTTTCTAGAACATGCAAGTGGACATTTGGAGCGATTGGAGGCCTGTTTTCGAAAGGAAATATCTTCACATAGCAAGTAGACAGAAGCATTCTCTGAAACTTCTTTGTGGTGTGTGCATTCACCTCACAGATTTGAACATTCCTTTTGACAGGGAAGTTTTGAAAGACTCTTTTTATGGCATCTGCAAGTGGATATTCGGACCGCTTCTTGGAATTCGTTGGAAACGGGACACCGTCGCAGAAAATCTAGACAGAAGCATTCTCACAAACTTCTGTGTGATGTGAGCATGCAGCTCACAGAGCTCAACCTTTCCTTTGATGGTGCAGTTTTGAAACACTCCTTTTCTACAATCTGTGAGTGGACAGTTGGAGCGCCTTGAGGCCTGTGGTGGAAAGGAAATATCTTCACATAAAAACTAGGCAGAAGCATTCTCTGAAACTTCTTTCTCGTGCGTGCATTAAATTCACAGATTTGAGCATTCCTTTTGACAGAGAAGTTTCGAAACACTTTTTTTGTAGAATGTGCTCGTGGAAATTTGGACCGCTTACAGTAATTCGTTGGAAACGGGACATCCTCACACAAAAACAAGACAGAAGCATTCTGACAGACTTCTGTGGGATATGTGCATTCAACTCACAGAGTTTAACCTTTTTTTCAATGTAGCAGTTTTGAAACACTCTTTTACTAGTATCTGCAAGTGGATATTTGGACCTGTCATAGGAATGCATTGGAAACGGGACACCCTCACCCAAAAACTAGACAGAAGCATTCTCAGAAACTTCTCTGTGATGTGAGCATTCAGCTCACAGAGTTGAACCTTTCTTTGGATAGAGCAGTTTTGCAACACTCTTTTTCTAGAATCTGCAAGTGGACATTTGGCGTGCCTTGAGGCCTGTGGTGGAAAAGAAATATCTTCACATAAAAACTAGACAGAAGCATTCTCTGAAACTTCTTTGTGGTGCGTGCATTAAATTCACAGAGTTGAACATTCCTTTTGACAGAGAAGTTTTGAAACACTTGTTTTGTAGAATCTGCAAGTGGAAATTTGGAAGGCTTATAGGAATTCGTTGGAAACCGGACACCTTCACACAAACAATAGACAAGCACTCTGACAAACTTTTGTGTGATCTGTGCATTCAACTCACAGAGTTGAACCTTCGTTTGCATGTAGCCGTTTTGAAACACTCTTTTTTGTAGAATCTGCAAGTGGATATTTGGACCGCTTAGAGGAATTCATTGGAAACGGGACACCCTCACACAAAAACTAGTCAGAAGCATTTTCACAAACTTCTGTGTTACGGGTGCGTTCAACTCAAAGAGCTGAGCTCTTCTTTTGCTAGAGCAGTTTTGAAACACTGATTTTCTAGAATCTGCAAGTGGACATTTGGAGCGCTTTGAGGCCTGTGGTGCAAAGGAAATATCTTCACATAACAAGTAGACAGAAGCATTCTCTGAAACTTCTTTGTGGTGTGTGCATTCAGCCCACAGAGTTGAACATTCCTTTTGACAGAGAAGTTTTGAAACACTCTTTTCATAGAATCTGCAAGTGGATATTTGGACCGCTTATAGGAATTCGTTGGAAACGGGACAGCCTCACACAAAAACTAGACAGAAGCATTCTCACAAATGCTTCTGTGACGTGAGCATTCAGCTCACAGAGCTGAACCTTTCTTTTGATAAGGCAGTTTTGAAACACTCTTTTTCTAGAATCTGCAAGTGGACATTTGGAGCGCTTTTAGGCCTGTGGTGGAAAGGAAATATCTTCACTAAAAAACTAGACAGATGCATTTTCTGAAACTTCCTCGTGGTGCATGCAGTCACCCTCAGAGTTGAACATTCCTTTTGACTGAGAAGTTGTGAAACACTCTTTTTGTAGAAACTGCAAGTGGCAACTTGGACCGTTTATAGGAATTCATTGGAAACGGGACAACTTCTCACAAAAGCTAGAGAAAAGCTTTCTCACAAACTTATCTGCGATGTGTGCATTCAACTCACAGAGTTTAACTGTCTTTTACTGGATTAGTTTGGAAACACTCCTTTTGCAGTAGATGCAAGTGGTCATTCGGAAAGCTATCAGGCCTGTGGTCGAAAAGGTAACATCTTCACATATAACCTAGGAAGAAGCGTTCTCAGCAACGACTCTGTGTTGTTTGCATTCAATTCACATAGCGGAACATTCCTTTGGTTACAGCAGCCACGAAACACTCTTTTTGTATAATCTGCAATTGGACATTTGGAGAGCTCTGAGGCCTGCTGTGGAAAACGAAATGTCTTCACATAAAACCTAGAAAGAAGCATTCTCAGAAACCACTTTGTGATGTGTGCCTTCAACTCTCAGGGTTGAACATTCCTTTTGTTACAGCAGTTTTGAAACACACTTTTTCTAGAATCTCCATGTGGATATTTGGACCACTTATAGCAATTTGATGGAAACGAGACATCCTCATACACAAAGGAGACAGAAGCATTCCCACAAACTCCTTTCTGATGTGTGATCTCAACTCACAGATGTGAACCTTACTTTTGGTAGAGCAGTTTTGAAACCACCTTTTTCTAGAACATGCGAGTGGACATTTGGAGCGATTGCAGGCCTGTTTTCAAAAGGAAATATCTTCACATAACAAGTAGACAGAAGCATTCTCTGAAACTTCTTTGTGGTGTGTGCATTCACCTCACAGATTTGAACATTCCTTTTGACAGGGAAGTTTTGAAAGACTCTTTTTATGGCATCTGCAAGTGGATATTCGGACCGCTTCTTGGAATTCGTTGGAAACGGGACACCGTCGCAGAAAATCTAGACAGAAGCATTCTCACAAACTTCTGTGTGATGTGAGCATGCAGCTCACAGAGCTCAACCTTTCCTTTGATGGTGCAGTTTTGAAACACTCCTTTTCTACAATCTGTGAGTGGACAGTTGGAGCGCCTTGAGGCCTGTGGTGGAAAGGAAATATCTTCACATAAAAACTAGGCAGAAGCATTCTCTGAAACTTCTTTCTCGTGCGTGCATTAAATTCACAGATTTGAGCATTCCTTTTGACAGAGAAGTTTCGAAACACTTTTTTTGTAGAATGTGCTCGTGGAAATTTGGACCGCTTACAGTAATTCGTTGGAAACGGGACATCCTCACACAAAAACAAGACAGAAGCATTCTGACAGACTTCTGTGGGATATGTGCATTCAACTCACAGAGTTTAACCTTTTTTTCAATGTAGCAGTTTTGAAACACTCTTTTACTAGTATCTGCAAGTGGATATTTGGACCTGTCATAGGAATGCATTGGAAACGGGACACCCTCACCCAAAAACTAGACAGAAGCATTCTCAGAAACTTCTCTGTGATGTGAGCATTCAGCTCACAGAGTTGAACCTTTCTTTGGATAGAGCAGTTTTGCAACACTCTTTTTCTAGAATCTGCAAGTGGACATTTGGCGTGCCTTGAGGCCTGTGGTGGAAAAGAAATATCTTCACATAAAAACTAGACAGAAGCATTCTCTGAAACTTCTTTGTGGTGCGTGCATTAAATTCACAGAGTTGAACATTCCTTTTGACAGAGAAGTTTTGAAACACTTGTTTTGTAGAATCTGCAAGTGGAAATTTGGAAGGCTTATAGGAATTCGTTGGAAACCGGACACCTTCACACAAACAATAGACAAGCACTCTGACAAACTTTTGTGTGATCTGTGCATTCAACTCACAGAGTTGAACCTTTGTTTGCATGTAGCCGTTTTGAAACACTCTTTTTTGTAGAATCTGCAAGTGGATATTTGGACCGCTTAGAGGAATTCATTGGAAACGGGACACCCTCACACAAAAACTAGTCAGAAGCATTTTCACAAACTTCTGTGTTACGGGTGCGTTCAACTCAAAGAGCTGAGCTCTTCTTTTGCTAGAGCAGTTTTGAAACACTGATTTTCTAGAATCTGCAAGTGGACATTTGGAGCGCTTTGAGGCCTGTGGTGCAAAGGAAATATCTTCACATAACAAGTAGACAGAAGCATTCTCTGAAACTTCTTTGTGGTGTGTGCATTCAGCTCACAGAGTTGAACATTCCTTTTGACAGAGAAGTTTTGAAACACTCTTTTCATAGAATCTGCAAGTGGATATTTGGACCGCTTATAGGAATTCGTTGGAAACGGGACAGCCTCACACAAAAACTAGACAGAAGCATTCTCACAAATGCTTCTGTGACGTGAGCATTCAGCTCACAGAGCTGAACCTTTCTTTTGATAAGGCAGTTTTGAAACACTCTTTTTCTAGAATCTGCAAGTGGACATTTGGAGCGCTTTTAGGCCTGTGGTGGAAAGGAAATATCTTCACTAAAAAACTAGACAGATGCATTTTCTGAAACTTCCCCGTGGTGCATGCAGTCACCCTCAGAGTTGAACATTCCTTTTGACTGAGAAGTTGTGAAACACTCTTTTTGTAGAAACTGCAAGTGGCAACTTGGACCGTTTATAGGAATTCATTGGAAACGGGACAACTTCTCACAAAAACTAGAGAAAAGCTTTCTCACAAACTTATCTGCGATGTGTGCATTCAACTCACAGAGTTTAACTGTCTTTTACTGGATTAGTTTGGAAACACTCCTTTTGCAGTAGATGCAAGTGGTCATTCGGAAAGCTATGAGGCCTGTGGTCGAAAAGGTAACATCTTCACATATAACCTAGAAAGAAGCGTTCTCAGCAACGACTCTGTGTTGTTTGCATTCAATTCACATAGCGGAACATTCCTTTGGTTACAGCAGCCACGAAACACTCTTTTTGTATAATCTGCAATTGGACATTTGGAGAGCTCTGAGGCCTGCTGTGGAAAACGAAATGTCTTCACATAAAACCTAGAAAGAAGCATTCTCAGAAACCACTTTGTGATGTGTGCCTTCAACTCTCAGGGTTGAACATTCCTTTTGTTACAGCAGTTTTGAAACACACTTTTTCTAGAATCTCCATGTGGATATTTGGACCACTTATAGCAATTTGATGGAAACGAGACATCCTCATACACAAAGGAGACAGAAGCATTCCCACAAACTCCTTTCTGATGTGTGATCTCAACTCACAGATGTGAACCTTACTTTTGGTAGAGCAGTTTTGAAACCACCTTTTTCTAGAACATGCAAGTGGACATTTGGAGCGATTGGAGGCCTGTTTTCGAAAGGAAATATCTTCACATAGCAAGTAGACAGAAGCATTCTCTGAAACTTCTTTGTGGTGTGTGCATTCACCTCACAGATTTGAACATTCCTTTTGACAGGGAAGTTTTGAAAGACTCTTTTTATGGCATCTGCAAGTGGATATTCGGACCGCTTCTTGGAATTCGTTGGAAACGGGACACCGTCGCAGAAAATCTAGACAGAAGCATTCTCACAAACTTCTGTGTGATGTGAGCATGCAGCTCACAGAGCTCAACCTTTCCTTTGATGGTGCAGTTTTGAAACACTCCTTTTCTACAATCTGCGAGTGGACAGTTGGAGCGCCTTGAGGCCTGTGGTGGAAAGGAAATATCTTCACATAAAAACTAGGCAGAAGCATTCTCTGAAACTTCTTTCTCGTGCGTGCATTAAATTCACAGATTTGAGCATTCCTTTTGACAGAGAAGTTTCGAAACACTTTTTTTGTAGAATGTGCTCGTGGAAATTTGGACCGCTTACAGTAATTCGTTGGAAACGGGACATCCTCACACAAAAACAAGACAGAAGCATTCTGACAGACTTCTGTGGGATATGTGCATTCAACTCACAGAGTTTAACCTTTTTTTCAATGTAGCAGTTTTGAAACACTCTTTTACTAGTATCTGCAAGTGGATATTTGGACCTGTCATAGGAATGCATTGGAAACGGGACACCCTCACCCAAAAACTAGACAGAAGCATTCTCAGAAACTTCTCTGTGATGTGAGCATTCAGCTCACAGAGTTGAACCTTTCTTTGGATAGAGCAGTTTTGCAACACTCTTTTTCTAGAATCTGCAAGTGGACATTTGGCGTGCCTTGAGGCCTGTGGTGGAAAAGAAATATCTTCACATAAAAACTAGACAGAAGCATTCTCTGAAACTTCTTTGTGGTGCGTGCATTAAATTCACAGAGTTGAACATTCCTTTTGACAGAGAAGTTTTGAAACACTTGTTTTGTAGAATCTGCAAGTGGAAATTTGGAAGGCTTATAGGAATTCGTTGGAAACCGGACACCTTCACACAAACAATAGACAAGCACTCTGACAAACTTTTGTGTGATCTGTGCATTCAACTCACAGAGTTGAACCTTCGTTTGCATGTAGCCGTTTTGAAACACTCTTTTTTGTAGAATCTGCAAGTGGATATTTGGACCGCTTAGAGGAATTCATTGGAAACGGGACACCCTCACACAAAAACTAGTCAGAAGCATTTTCACAAACTTCTGTGTTACGGGTGCGTTCAACTCAAAGAGCTGAGCTCTTCTTTTGCTAGAGCAGTTTTGAAACACTGATTTTCTAGAATCTGCAAGTGGACATTTGGAGCGCTTTGAGGCCTGTGGTGCAAAGGAAATATCTTCACATAACAAGTAGACAGAAGCATTCTCTGAAACTTCTTTGTGGTGTGTGCATTCAGCTCACAGAGTTGAACATTCCTTTTGACAGAGAAGTTTTGAAACACTCTTTTCATAGAATCTGCAAGTGGATATTTGGACCGCTTATAGGAATTCGTTGGAAACGGGACAGCCTCACACAAAAACTAGACAGAAGCATTCTCACAAATGCTTCTGTGACGTGAGCATTCAGCTCACAGAGCTGAACCTTTCTTTTGATAAGGCAGTTTTGAAACACTCTTTTTCTAGAATCTGCAAGTGGACATTTGGAGCGCTTTTAGGCCTGTGGTGGAAAGGAAATATCTTCACTAAAAAACTAGACAGATGAATTTTCTGAAACTTCCTCGTGGTGCATGCAGTCACCCTCAGAGTTGAACATTCCTTTTGACTGAGAAGTTGTGAAACACTCTTTTTGTAGAAACTGCAAGTGGCAACTTGGACCGTTTATAGGAATTCATTGGAAACGGGACAACTTCTCACAAAAACTAGAGAAAAGCTTTCTCACAAACTTATCTGCGATGTGTGCATTCAACTCACAGAGTTTAACTGTCTTTTACTGGATTAGTTTGGAAACACTCCTTTTGCAGTAGATGCAAGTGGTCATTCGGAAAGCTATCAGGCCTGTGGTCGAAAAGGTAACATCTTCACATATAACCTAGAAAGAAGCGTTCTCAGCAACGACTCTGTGTTGTTTGCATTCAATTCACATAGCGGAACATTCCTTTGGTTACAGCAGCCACGAAACACTCTTTTTGTATAATCTGCAATTGGACATTTGGAGAGCTCTGAGGCCTGCTGTGGAAAACGAAATGTCTTCACATAAAACCTAGAAAGAAGCATTCTCAGAAACCACTTTGTGATGTGTGCCTTCAACTCTCAGGGTTGAACATTCCTTTTGTTACAGCAGTTTTGAAACACACTTTTTCTAGAATCTCCATGTGGATATTTGGACCACTTATAGCAATTTGATGGAAACGAGACATCCTCATACACAAAGGAGACAGAAGCATTCCCACAAACTCCTTTCTGATGTGTGATCTCAACTCACAGATGTGAACCTTACTTTTGGTAGAGCAGTTTTGAAACCACCTTTTTCTAGAACATGCAAGTGGACATTTGGAGCGATTGGAGGCCTGTTTTCGAAAGGAAATATCTTCACATAACAAGTAGACAGAAGCATTCTCTGAAACTTCTTTGTGGTGTGTGCATTCACCTCACAGATTTGAACATTCCTTTTGACAGGGAAGTTTTGAAAGACTCTTTTTATGGCATCTGCAAGTGGATATTGGGACCGCTTCTTGGAATTCGTTGGAAATGGGACACCGTCGCAGAAAATCTAGACAGAAGCATTCTCACAAACTTCTGTGTGATGTGAGCATGCAGCTCACAGAGCTCAACCTTTCCTTTGATGGTGCAGTTTTGAAACACTCCTTTTCTACAATCTGCGAGTGGACATTTGGAGCGCCTTGAGGCCTGTGGTGGAAAGGAAATATCTTCACATAAAAACTAGGCAGAAGCATTCTCTGAAACTTCTTTCTCGTGCGTGCATTAAATTCACAGATTTGAGCATTCCTTTTGACAGAGAAGTTTCGAAACACTTTTTTTGTAGAATGTGCTCGTGGAAATTTGGACCGCTTACAGTAATTCGTTGGAAACGGGACATCTTCACACAAAAACAAGACAGAAGCATTCTGACAGACTTCTGTGGGATATGTGCATTCAACTCACAGAGTTTAACCTTTTTTTCAATGTAGCAGTTTTGAAACACTCTTTTACTAGTATCTGCAAGTGGATATTTGGACCTGTCATAGGAATGCATTGGAAACGGGACACCCTCACCCAAAAACTAGACAGAAGCATTCTCAGAAACTTCTCTGTGATGTGAGCATTCAGCTCACAGAGTTGAACCTTTCTTTGGATAGTGCAGTTTTGCAACACTCTTTTTCTAGAATCTGCAAGTGGACATTTGGCGTGCCTTGAGGCCTGTGGTAGAAAAGAAATATCTTCACATAAAAACTAGACAGAAGCATTCTCTGAAACTTCTTTGTGGTGCGTGCATTAAATTCACAGAGTTGAACATTCCTTTTGACAGAGAAGTTTTGAAACACTTGTTTTGTAGAATCTGCAAGTGGAAATTTGGAAGGCTTATAGGAATTCGTTGGAAACCGGACACCTTCACACAAACAATAGACAAGCACTCTGACAAACTTTTGTGTGATCTGTGCATTCAACTCACAGAGTTGAACCTTCGTTTGCATGTAGCCGTTTTGAAACACTCTTTTTTGTAGAATCTGCAAGTGGATATTTGGACCGCTTAGAGGAATTCATTGGAAACGGGACACCCTCACACAAAAACTAGTCAGAAGCATTTTCACAAACTTCTGTGTTACAGGTGCGTTCAACTCAAAGAGCTGAGCTCTTCTTTTGCTAGAGCAGTTTTGAAACACTGATTTTCTAGAATCTGCAAGTGGACATTTGGAGCGCTTTGAGGCCTGTGGTGCAAAGGAAATATCTTCACATAACAAGTAGACAGAAGCATTCTCTGAAACTTCTTTGTGGTGTGTGCATTCAGCCCACAGAGTTGAACATTCCTTTTGACAGAGAAGTTTTGAAACACTCTTTTCATAGAATCTGCAAGTGGATATTTGGACCGCTTATAGGAATTCGTTGGAAACGGGACAGCCTCACACAAAAACTAGACAGAAGCATTCTCACAAATGCTTCTGTGACGTGAGCATTCAGCTCACAGAGCTGAACCTTTCTTTTGATAAGGCAGTTTTGAAACACTCTTTTTCTAGAATCTGCAAGTGGACATTTGGAGCGCTTTTAGGCCTGTGGTGGAAAGGAAATATCTTCACTAAAAAACTAGACAGATGCATTTTCTGAAACTTCCTCGTGGTGCATGCAGTCACCCTCAGAGTTGAACATTCCTTTTGACTGAGAAGTTGTGAAACACTCTTTTTGTAGAAACTGCAAGTGGCAACTTGGACCGTTTATAGGAATTCATTGGAAACGGGACAACTTCTCACAAAAGCTAGAGAAAAGCTTTCTCACAAACTTATCTGCGATGTGTGCATTCAACTCACAGAGTTTAACTGTCTTTTACTGGATTAGTTTGGAAACACTCCTTTTGCAGTAGATGCAAGTGGTCATTCGGAAAGCTATCAGGCCTGTGGTCGAAAAGGTAACATCTTCACATATAACCTAGGAAGAAGCGTTCTCAGCAACGACTCTGTGTTGTTTGCATTCAATTCACATAGCGGAACATTCCTTTGGTTACAGCAGCCACGAAACACTCTTTTTGTATAATCTGCAATTGGACATTTGGAGAGCTCTGAGGCCTGCTGTGGAAAACGAAATGTCTTCACATAAAACCTAGAAAGAAGCATTCTCAGAAACCACTTTGTGATGTGTGCCTTCAACTCTCAGGGTTGAACATTCCTTTTGTTACAGCAGTTTTGAAACACACTTTTTCTAGAATCTCCATGTGGATATTTGGACCACTTATAGCAATTTGATGGAAACGAGACATCCTCATACACAAAGGAGACAGAAGCATTCCCACAAACTCCTTTCTGATGTGTGATCTCAACTCACAGATGTGAACCTTACTTTTGGTAGAGCAGTTTTGAAACCACCTTTTTCTAGAACATGCGAGTGGACATTTGGAGCGATTGCAGGCCTGTTTTCAAAAGGAAATATCTTCACATAACAAGTAGACAGAAGCATTCTCTGAAACTTCTTTGTGGTGTGTGCATTCACCTCACAGATTTGAACATTCCTTTTGACAGGGAAGTTTTGAAAGACTCTTTTTATGGCATCTGCAAGTGGATATTCGGACCGCTTCTTGGAATTCGTTGGAAACGGGACACCGTCGCAGAAAATCTAGACAGAAGCATTCTCACAAACTTCTGTGTGATGTGAGCATGCAGCTCACAGAGCTCAACCTTTCCTTTGATGGTGCAGTTTTGAAACACTCCTTTTCTACAATCTGTGAGTGGACAGTTGGAGCGCCTTGAGGCCTGTGGTGGAAAGGAAATATCTTCACATAAAAACTAGGCAGAAGCATTCTCTGAAACTTCTTTCTCGTGCGTGCATTAAATTCACAGATTTGAGCATTCCTTTTGACAGAGAAGTTTCGAAACACTTTTTTTGTAGAATGTGCTCGTGGAAATTTGGACCGCTTACAGTAATTCGTTGGAAACGGGACATCCTCACACAAAAACAAGACAGAAGCATTCTGACAGACTTCTGTGGGATATGTGCATTCAACTCACAGAGTTTAACCTTTTTTTCAATGTAGCAGTTTTGAAACACTCTTTTACTAGTATCTGCAAGTGGATATTTGGACCTGTCATAGGAATGCATTGGAAACGGGACACCCTCACCCAAAAACTAGACAGAAGCATTCTCAGAAACTTCTCTGTGATGTGAGCATTCAGCTCACAGAGTTGAACCTTTCTTTGGATAGAGCAGTTTTGCAACACTCTTTTTCTAGAATCTGCAAGTGGACATTTGGCGTGCCTTGAGGCCTGTGGTGGAAAAGAAATATCTTCACATAAAAACTAGACAGAAGCATTCTCTGAAACTTCTCTGTGGTGTGTGCATTAAATTCACAGAGTTGAACATTCCTTTTGACAGAGAAGTTTTGAAACACTTGTTTTGTAGAATCTGCAAGTGGAAATTTGGAAGGCTTATAGGAATTCGTTGGAAACCGGACACCTTCACACAAACAATAGACAAGCACTCTGACAAACTTTTGTGTGATCTGTGCATTCAACTCACAGAGTTGAACCTTCGTTTGCATGTAGCCGTTTTGAAACACTCTTTTTTGTAGAATCTGCAAGTGGATATTTGGACCGCTTAGAGGAATTCATTGGAAACGGGACACCCTCACACAAAAACTAGTCAGAAGCATTTTCACAAACTTCTGTGTTACGGGTGCGTTCAACTCAAAGAGCTGAGCTCTTCTTTTGCTAGAGCAGTTTTGAAACACTGATTTTCTAGAATCTGCAAGTGGACATTTGGAGCGCTTTGAGGCCTGTGGTGCAAAGGAAATATCTTCACATAACAAGTAGACAGAAGCATTCTCTGAAACTTCTTTGTGGTGTGTGCATTCAGGTCACAGAGTTGAACATTCCTTTTGACAGAGAAGTTTTGAAACACTCTTTTCATAGAATCTGCAAGTGGATATTTGGACCGCTTATAGGAATTCGTTGGAAACGGGACAGCCTCACACAAAAACTAGACAGAAGCATTCTCACAAATGCTTCTGTGACGTGAGCATTCAGCTCACAGAGCTGAACCTTTCTTTTGATAAGGCAGTTTTGAAACACTCTTTTTCTAGAATCTGCAAGTGGACATTTGGAGCGCTTTTAGGCCTGTGGTGGAAAGGAAATATCTTCACTAAAAAACTAGACAGATGCATTTTCTGAAACTTCCTCGTGGTGCATGCAGTCACCCTCAGAGTTGAACATTCCTTTTGACTGAGAAGTTGTGAAACACTCTTTTTGTAGAAACTGCAAGTGGCAACTTGGACCGTTTATAGGAATTCATTGGAAACGGGACAACTTCTCACAAAAACTAGAGAAAAGCTTTCTCACAAACTTATCTGCGATGTGTGCATTCAACTCACAGAGTTTAACTGTCTTTTACTGGATTAGTTTGGAAACACTCCTTTTGCAGTAGATGCAAGTGGTCATTCGGAAAGCTATGAGGCCTGTGGTCGAAAAGGTAACATCTTCACATATAACCTAGAAAGAAGCGTTCTCAGCAACGACTCTGTGTTGTTTGCATTCAATTCACATAGCGGAACATTCCTTTGGTTACAGCAGCCACGAAACACTCTTTTTGTATAATCTGCAATTGGACATTTGGAGAGCTCTGAGGCCTGCTGTGGAAAACGAAATGTCTTCACATAAAACCTAGAAAGAAGCATTCTCAGAAACCACTTTGTGATGTGTGCCTTCAACTCTCAGGGTTGAACATTCCTTTTGTTACAGCAGTTTTGAAACACACTTTTTCTAGAATCTCCATGTGGATATTTGGACCACTTATAGCAATTTGATGGAAACGAGACATCCTCATACACAAAGGAGACAGAAGCATTCCCACAAACTCCTTTCTGATGTGTGATCTCAACTCACAGATGTGAACCTTACTTTTGGTAGAGCAGTTTTGAAACCACCTTTTTCTAGAACATGCAAGTGGACATTTGGAGCGATTGGAGGCCTGTTTTCGAAAGGAAATATCTTCACATAGCAAGTAGACAGAAGCATTCTCTGAAACTTCTTTGTGGTGTGTGCATTCACCTCACAGATTTGAACATTCCTTTTGACAGGGAAGTTTTGAAAGACTCTTTTTATGGCATCTGCAAGTGGATATTCGGACCGCTTCTTGGAATTCGTTGGAAACGGGACACCGTCGCAGAAAATCTAGACAGAAGCATTCTCACAAACTTCTGTGTGATGTGAGCATGCAGCTCACAGAGCTCAACCTTTCCTTTGATGGTGCAGTTTTGAAACACTCCTTTTCTACAATCTGCGAGTGGACAGTTGGAGCGCCTTGAGGCCTGTGGTGGAAAGGAAATATCTTCACATAAAAACTAGGCAGAAGCATTCTCTGAAACTTCTTTCTCGTGCGTGCATTAAATTCACAGATTTGAGCATTCCTTTTGACAGAGAAGTTTCGAAACACTTTTTTTGTAGAATGTGCTCGTGGAAATTTGGACCGCTTACAGTAATTCGTTGGAAACGGGACATCCTCACACAAAAACAAGACAGAAGCATTCTGACAGACTTCTGTGGGATATGTGCATTCAACTCACAGAGTTTAACCTTTTTTTCAATGTAGCAGTTTTGAAACACTCTTTTACTAGTATCTGCAAGTGGATATTTGGACCTGTCATAGGAATGCATTGGAAACGGGACACCCTCACCCAAAAACTAGACAGAAGCATTCTCAGAAACTTCTCTGTGATGTGAGCATTCAGCTCACAGAGTTGAACCTTTCTTTGGATAGAGCAGTTTTGCAACACTCTTTTTCTAGAATCTGCAAGTGGACATTTGGCGTGCCTTGAGGCCTGTGGTGGAAAAGAAATATCTTCACATAAAAACTAGACAGAAGCATTCTCTGAAACTTCTTTGTGGTGCGTGCATTAAATTCACAGAGTTGAACATTCCTTTTGACAGAGAAGTTTTGAAACACTTGTTTTGTAGAATCTGCAAGTGGAAATTTGGAAGGCTTATAGGAATTCGTTGGAAACCGGACACCTTCACACAAACAATAGACAAGCACTCTGACAAACTTTTGTGTGATCTGTGCATTCAACTCACAGAGTTGAACCTTCGTTTGCATGTAGCCGTTTTGAAACACTCTTTTTTGTAGAATCTGCAAGTGGATATTTGGACCGCTTAGAGGAATTCATTGGAAACGGGACACCCTCACACAAAAACTAGTCAGAAGCATTTTCACAAACTTCTGTGTTACGGGTGCGTTCAACTCAAAGAGCTGAGCTCTTCTTTTGCTAGAGCAGTTTTGAAACACTGATTTTCTAGAATCTGCAAGTGGACATTTGGAGCGCTTTGAGGCCTGTGGTGCAAAGGAAATATCTTCACATAACAAGTAGACAGAAGCATTCTCTGAAACTTCTTTGTGGTGTGTGCATTCAGCTCACAGAGTTGAACATTCCTTTTGACAGAGAAGTTTTGAAACACTCTTTTCATAGAATCTGCAAGTGGATATTTGGACCGCTTATAGGAATTCGTTGGAAACGGGACAGCCTCACACAAAAACTAGACAGAAGCATTCTCACAAATGCTTCTGTGACGTGAGCATTCAGCTCACAGAGCTGAACCTTTCTTTTGATAAGGCAGTTTTGAAACACTCTTTTTCTAGAATCTGCAAGTGGACATTTGGAGCGCTTTTAGGCCTGTGGTGGAAAGGAAATATCTTCACTAAAAAACTAGACAGATGAATTTTCTGAAACTTCCTCGTGGTGCATGCAGTCACCCTCAGAGTTGAACATTCCTTTTGACTGAGAAGTTGTGAAACACTCTTTTTGTAGAAACTGCAAGTGGCAACTTGGACCGTTTATAGGAATTCATTGGAAACGGGACAACTTCTCACAAAAACTAGAGAAAAGCTTTCTCACAAACTTATCTGCGATGTGTGCATTCAACTCACAGAGTTTAACTGTCTTTTACTGGATTAGTTTGGAAACACTCCTTTTGCAGTAGATGCAAGTGGTCATTCGGAAAGCTATCAGGCCTGTGGTCGAAAAGGTAACATCTTCACATATAACCTAGAAAGAAGCGTTCTCAGCAACGACTCTGTGTTGTTTGCATTCAATTCACATAGCGGAACATTCCTTTGGTTACAGCAGCCACGAAACACTCTTTTTGTATAATCTGCAATTGGACATTTGGAGAGCTCTGAGGCCTGCTGTGGAAAACGAAATGTCTTCACATAAAACCTAGAAAGAAGCATTCTCAGAAACCACTTTGTGATGTGTGCCTTCAACTCTCAGGGTTGAACATTCCTTTTGTTACAGCAGTTTTGAAACACACTTTTTCTAGAATCTCCATGTGGATATTTGGACCACTTATAGCAATTTGATGGAAACGAGACATCCTCATACACAAAGGAGACAGAAGCATTCCCACAAACTCCTTTCTGATGTGTGATCTCAACTCACAGATGTGAACCTTACTTTTGGTAGAGCAGTTTTGAAACCACCTTTTTCTAGAACATGCAAGTGGACATTTGGAGCGATTGGAGGCCTGTTTTCGAAAGGAAATATCTTCACATAACAAGTAGACAGAAGCATTCTCTGAAACTTCTTTGTGGTGTGTGCATTCACCTCACAGATTTGAACATTCCTTTTGACAGGGAAGTTTTGAAAGACTCTTTTTATGGCATCTGCAAGTGGATATTCGGACCGCTTCTTGGAATTCGTTGGAAATGGGACACCGTCGCAGAAAATCTAGACAGAAGCATTCTCACAAACTTCTGTGTGATGTGAGCATGCAGCTCACAGAGCTCAACCTTTCCTTTGATGGTGCAGTTTTGAAACACTCCTTTTCTACAATCTGCGAGTGGACATTTGGAGCGCCTTGAGGCCTGTGGTGGAAAGGAAATATCTTCACATAAAAACTAGGCAGAAGCATTCTCTGAAACTTCTTTCTCGTGCGTGCATTAAATTCACAAATTTGAGCATTCCTTTTGACAGAGAAGTTTCGAAACACTTTTTTTGTAGAATGTGCTCGTGGAAATTTGGACCGCTTACAGTAATTCGTTGGAAACGGGACATCTTCACACAAAAACAAGACAGAAGCATTCTGACAGACTTCTGTGGGATATGTGCATTCAACTCACAGAGTTTAACCTTTTTTTCAATGTAGCAGTTTTGAAACACTCTTTTACTAGTATCTGCAAGTGGATATTTGGACCTGTCATAGGAATGCATTGGAAACGGGACACCCTCACCCAAAAACTAGACAGAAGCATTCTCAGAAACTTCTCTGTGATGTGAGCATTCAGCTCACAGAGTTGAACCTTTCTTTGGATAGTGCAGTTTTGCAACACTCTTTTTCTAGAATCTGCAAGTGGACATTTGGCGTGCCTTGAGGCCTGTGGTAGAAAAGAAATATCTTCACATAAAAACTAGACAGAAGCATTCTCTGAAACTTCTTTGTGGTGCGTGCATTAAATTCACAGAGTTGAACATTCCTTTTGACAGAGAAGTTTTGAAACACTTGTTTTGTAGAATCTGCAAGTGGAAATTTGGAAGGCTTATAGGAATTCGTTGGAAACCGGACACCTTCACACAAACAATAGACAAGCACTCTGACAAACTTTTGTGTGATCTGTGCATTCAACTCACAGAGTTGAACCTTCGTTTGCATGTAGCCGTTTTGAAACACTCTTTTTTGTAGAATCTGCAAGTGGATATTTGGACCGCTTAGAGGAATTCATTGGAAACGGGACACCCTCACACAAAAACTAGTCAGAAGCATTTTCACAAACTTCTGTGTTACGGGTGCGTTCAACTCAAAGAGCTGAGCTCTTCTTTTGCTAGAGCAGTTTTGAAACACTGATTTTCTAGAATCTGCAAGTGGACATTTGGAGCGCTTTGAGGCCTGTGGTGCAAAGGAAATATCTTCACATAACAAGTAGACAGAAGCATTCTCTGAAACTTCTTTGTGGTGTGTGCATTCAGCTCACAGAGTTGAACATTCCTTTTGACAGAGAAGTTTTGAAACACTCTTTTCATAGAATCTGCAAGTGGATATTTGGACCGCTTATAGGAATTCGTTGGAAACGGGACAGCCTCACACAAAAACTAGACAGAAGCATTCTCACAAATGCTTCTGTGACGTGAGCATTCAGCTCACAGAGCTGAACCTTTCTTTTGATAAGGCAGTTTTGAAACACTCTTTTTCTAGAATCTGCAAGTGGACATTTGGAGCGCTTTTAGGCCTGTGGTGGAAAGGAAATATCTTCACTAAAAAACTAGACAGATGCATTTTCTGAAACTTCCTCGTGGTGCATGCAGTCACCCTCAGAGTTGAACATTCCTTTTGACTGAGAAGTTGTGAAACACTCTTTTTGTAGAAACTGCAAGTGGCAACTTGGACCGTTTATAGGAATTCATTGGAAACGGGACAACTTCTCACAAAAACTAGAGAAAAGCTTTCTCACAAACTTATCTGCGATGTGTGCATTCAACTCACAGAGTTTAACTGTCTTTTACTGGATTAGTTTGGAAACACTCCTTTTGCAGTAGATGCAAGTGGTCATTCGGAAAGCTATCAGGCCTGTGGTCTAAAAGGTAACATCTTCACATATAACCTAGGAAGAAGCGTTCTCAGCAACGACTCTGTGTTGTTTGCATTCAATTCACATAGCGGAACATTCCTTTGGTTACAGCAGCCACGAAACACTCTTTTTGTATAATCTGCAATTGGACATTTGGAGAGCTCTGAGGCCTGCTGTGGAAAACGAAATGTCTTCACATAAAACCTAGAAAGAAGCATTCTCAGAAACCACTTTGTGATGTGTGCCTTCAACTCTCAGGGTTGAACATTCCTTTTGTTACAGCAGTTTTGAAACACACTTTTTCTAGAATCTCCATGTGGATATTTGGACCACTTATAGCAATTTGATGGAAACGAGACATCCTCATACACAAAGGAGACAGAAGCATTCCCACAAACTCCTTTCTGATGTGTGATCTCAACTCACAGATGTGAACCTTACTTTTGGTAGAGCAGTTTTGAAACCACCTTTTTCTAGAACATGCAAGTGGACATTTGGAGCGATTGGAGGCCTGTTTTCGAAAGGAAATATCTTCACATAGCAAGTAGACAGAAGCATTCTCTGAAACTTCTTTGTGGTGTGTGCATTCACCTCACAGATTTGAACATTCCTTTTGACAGGGAAGTTTTGAAAGACTCTTTTTATGGCATCTGCAAGTGGATATTCGGACCGCTTCTTGGAATTCGTTGGAAACGGGACACCGTCGCAGAAAATCTAGACAGAAGCATTCTCACAAACTTCTGTGTGATGTGAGCATGCAGCTCACAGAGCTCAACCTTTCCTTTGATGGTGCAGTTTTGAAACACTCCTTTTCTACAATCTGTGAGTGGACAGTTGGAGCGCCTTGAGGCCTGTGGTGGAAAGGAAATATCTTCACATAAAAACTAGGCAGAAGCATTCTCTGAAACTTCTTTCTCGTGCGTGCATTAAATTCACAGATTTGAGCATTCCTTTTGACAGAGAAGTTTCGAAACACTTTTTTTGTAGAATGTGCTCGTGGAAATTTGGACCGCTTACAGTAATTCGTTGGAAACGGGACATCCTCACACAAAAACAAGACAGAAGCATTCTGACAGACTTCTGTGGGATATGTGCATTCAACTCACAGAGTTTAACCTTTTTTTCAATGTAGCAGTTTTGAAACACTCTTTTACTAGTATCTGCAAGTGGATATTTGGACCTGTCATAGGAATGCATTGGAAACGGGACACCCTCACCCAAAAACTAGACAGAAGCATTCTCAGAAACTTCTCTGTGATGTGAGCATTCAGCTCACAGAGTTGAACCTTTCTTTGGATAGAGCAGTTTTGCAACACTCTTTTTCTAGAATCTGCAAGTGGACATTTGGCGTGCCTTGAGGCCTGTGGTGGAAAAGAAATATCTTCACATAAAAACTAGACAGAAGCATTCTCTGAAACTTCTTTGTGGTGCGTGCATTAAATTCACAGAGTTGAACATTCCTTTTGACAGAGAAGTTTTGAAACACTTGTTTTGTAGAATCTGCAAGTGGAAATTTGGAAGGCTTATAGGAATTCGTTGGAAACCGGACACCTTCACACAAACAATAGACAAGCACTCTGACAAACTTTTGTGTGATCTGTGCATTCAACTCACAGAGTTGAACCTTCGTTTGCATGTAGCCGTTTTGAAACACTCTTTTTTGTAGAATCTGCAAGTGGATATTTGGACCGCTTAGAGGAATTCATTGGAAACGGGACACCCTCACACAAAAACTAGTCAGAAGCATTTTCACAAACTTCTGTGTTACGGGTGCGTTCAACTCAAAGAGCTGAGCTCTTCTTTTGCTAGAGCAGTTTTGAAACACTGATTTTCTAGAATCTGCAAGTGGACATTTGGAGCGCTTTGAGGCCTGTGGTGCAAAGGAAATATCTTCACATAACAAGTAGACAGAAGCATTCTCTGAAACTTCTTTGTGGTGTGTGCATTCAGCCCACAGAGTTGAACATTCCTTTTGACAGAGAAGTTTTGAAACACTCTTTTCATAGAATCTGCAAGTGGATATTTGGACCGCTTATAGGAATTCGTTGGAAACGGGACAGCCTCACACAAAAACTAGACAGAAGCATTCTCACAAATGCTTCTGTGACGTGAGCATTCAGCTCACAGAGCTGAACCTTTCTTTTGATAAGGCAGTTTTGAAACACTCTTTTTCTAGAATCTGCAAGTGGACATTTGGAGCGCTTTTAGGCCTGTGGTGGAAAGGAAATATCTTCACTAAAAAACTAGACAGATGCATTTTCTGAAACTTCCTCGTGGTGCATGCAGTCACCCTCAGAGTTGAACATTCCTTTTGACTGAGAAGTTGTGAAACACTCTTTTTGTAGAAACTGCAAGTGGCAACTTGGACCGTTTATAGGAATTCATTGGAAACGGGACAACTTCTCACAAAAGCTAGAGAAAAGCTTTCTCACAAACTTATCTGCGATGTGTGCATTCAACTCACAGAGTTTAACTGTCTTTTACTGGATTAGTTTGGAAACACTCCTTTTGCAGTAGATGCAAGTGGTCATTCGGAAAGCTATCAGGCCTGTGGTCGAAAAGGTAACATCTTCACATATAACCTAGGAAGAAGCGTTCTCAGCAACGACTCTGTGTTGTTTGCATTCAATTCACATAGCGGAACATTCCTTTGGTTACAGCAGCCACGAAACACTCTTTTTGTATAATCTGCAATTGGACATTTGGAGAGCTCTGAGGCCTGCTGTGGAAAACGAAATGTCTTCACATAAAACCTAGAAAGAAGCATTCTCAGAAACCACTTTGTGATGTGTGCCTTCAACTCTCAGGGTTGAACATTCCTTTTGTTACAGCAGTTTTGAAACACACTTTTTCTAGAATCTC
This sequence comes from Pongo abelii, assembly GCF_028885655.2. Lineage (NCBI taxonomy): Eukaryota > Metazoa > Chordata > Mammalia > Primates > Hominidae > Pongo > Pongo abelii. The sequence continues at coordinate 37,616,488 of NC_072003.2, forward strand.
CATGTGGATATTTGGACCACTTATAGCAATTTGATGGAAACGAGACATCCTCATACACAAAGGAGACAGAAGCATTCCCACAAACTCCTTTCTGATGTGTGATCTCAACTCACAGATGTGAACCTTACTTTTGGTAGAGCAGTTTTGAAACCACCTTTTTCTAGAACATGCGAGTGGACATTTGGAGCGATTGCAGGCCTGTTTTCAAAAGGAAATATCTTCACATAACAAGTAGACAGAAGCATTCTCTGAAACTTCTTTGTGGTGTGTGCATTCACCTCACAGATTTGAACATTCCTTTTGACAGGGAAGTTTTGAAAGACTCTTTTTATGGCATCTGCAAGTGGATATTCGGACCGCTTCTTGGAATTCGTTGGAAACGGGACACCGTCGCAGAAAATCTAGACAGAAGCATTCTCACAAACTTCTGTGTGATGTGAGCATGCAGCTCACAGAGCTCAACCTTTCCTTTGATGGTGCAGTTTTGAAACACTCCTTTTCTACAATCTGTGAGTGGACAGTTGGAGCGCCTTGAGGCCTGTGGTGGAAAGGAAATATCTTCACATAAAAACTAGGCAGAAGCATTCTCTGAAACTTCTTTCTCGTGCGTGCATTAAATTCACAGATTTGAGCATTCCTTTTGACAGAGAAGTTTCGAAACACTTTTTTTGTAGAATGTGCTCGTGGAAATTTGGACCGCTTACAGTAATTCGTTGGAAACGGGACATCCTCACACAAAAACAAGACAGAAGCATTCTGACAGACTTCTGTGGGATATGTGCATTCAACTCACAGAGTTTAACCTTTTTTTCAATGTAGCAGTTTTGAAACACTCTTTTACTAGTATCTGCAAGTGGATATTTGGACCTGTCATAGGAATGCATTGGAAACGGGACACCCTCACCCAAAAACTAGACAGAAGCATTCTCAGAAACTTCTCTGTGATGTGAGCATTCAGCTCACAGAGTTGAACCTTTCTTTGGATAGAGCAGTTTTGCAACACTCTTTTTCTAGAATCTGCAAGTGGACATTTGGCGTGCCTTGAGGCCTGTGGTGGAAAAGAAATATCTTCACATAAAAACTAGACAGAAGCATTCTCTGAAACTTCTCTGTGGTGCGTGCATTAAATTCACAGAGTTGAACATTCCTTTTGACAGAGAAGTTTTGAAACACTTGTTTTGTAGAATCTGCAAGTGGAAATTTGGAAGGCTTATAGGAATTCGTTGGAAACCGGACACCTTCACACAAACAATAGACAAGCACTCTGACAAACTTTTGTGTGATCTGTGCATTCAACTCACAGAGTTGAACCTTCGTTTGCATGTAGCCGTTTTGAAACACTCTTTTTTGTAGAATCTGCAAGTGGATATTTGGACCGCTTAGAGGAATTCATTGGAAACGGGACACCCTCACACAAAAACTAGTCAGAAGCATTTTCACAAACTTCTGTGTTACGGGTGCGTTCAACTCAAAGAGCTGAGCTCTTCTTTTGCTAGAGCAGTTTTGAAACACTGATTTTCTAGAATCTGCAAGTGGACATTTGGAGCGCTTTGAGGCCTGTGGTGCAAAGGAAATATCTTCACATAACAAGTAGACAGAAGCATTCTCTGAAACTTCTTTGTGGTGTGTGCATTCAGCTCACAGAGTTGAACATTCCTTTTGACAGAGAAGTTTTGAAACACTCTTTTCATAGAATCTGCAAGTGGATATTTGGACCGCTTATAGGAATTCGTTGGAAACGGGACAGCCTCACACAAAAACTAGACAGAAGCATTCTCACAAATGCTTCTGTGACGTGAGCATTCAGCTCACAGAGCTGAACCTTTCTTTTGATAAGGCAGTTTTGAAACACTCTTTTTCTAGAATCTGCAAGTGGACATTTGGAGCGCTTTTAGGCCTGTGGTGGAAAGGAAATATCTTCACTAAAAAACTAGACAGATGCATTTTCTGAAACTTCCTCGTGGTGCATGCAGTCACCCTCAGAGTTGAACATTCCTTTTGACTGAGAAGTTGTGAAACACTCTTTTTGTAGAAACTGCAAGTGGCAACTTGGACCGTTTATAGGAATTCATTGGAAACGGGACAACTTCTCACAAAAACTAGAGAAAAGCTTTCTCACAAACTTATCTGCGATGTGTGCATTCAACTCACAGAGTTTAACTGTCTTTTACTGGATTAGTTTGGAAACACTCCTTTTGCAGTAGATGCAAGTGGTCATTCGGAAAGCTATCAGGCCTGTGGTCGAAAAGGTAACATCTTCACATATAACCTAGAAAGAAGCGTTCTCAGCAACGACTCTGTGTTGTTTGCATTCAATTCACATAGCGGAACATTCCTTTGGTTACAGCAGCCACGAAACACTCTTTTTGTATAATCTGCAATTGGACATTTGGAGAGCTCTGAGGCCTGCTGTGGAAAACGAAATGTCTTCACATAAAACCTAGAAAGAAGCATTCTCAGAAACCACTTTGTGATGTGTGCCTTCAACTCTCAGGGTTGAACATTCCTTTTGTTACAGCAGTTTTGAAACACACTTTTTCTAGAATCTCCATGTGGATATTTGGACCACTTATAGCAATTTGATGGAAACGAGACATCCTCATACACAAAGGAGACAGAAGCATTCCCACAAACTCCTTTCTGATGTGTGATCTCAACTCACAGATGTGAACCTTACTTTTGGTAGAGCAGTTTTGAAACCACCTTTTTCTAGAACATGCAAGTGGACATTTGGAGCGATTGGAGGCCTGTTTTCGAAAGGAAATATCTTCACATAGCAAGTAGACAGAAGCATTCTCTGAAACTTCTTTGTGGTGTGTGCATTCACCTCACAGATTTGAACATTCCTTTTGACAGGGAAGTTTTGAAAGACTCTTTTTATGGCATCTGCAAGTGGATATTCGGACCGCTTCTTGGAATTCGTTGGAAACGGGACACCGTCGCAGAAAATCTAGACAGAAGCATTCTCACAAACTTCTGTGTGATGTGAGCATGCAGCTCACAGAGCTCAACCTTTCCTTTGATGGTGCAGTTTTGAAACACTCCTTTTCTACAATCTGCGAGTGGACAGTTGGAGCGCCTTGAGGCCTGTGGTGGAAAGGAAATATCTTCACATAAAAACTAGGCAGAAGCATTCTCTGAAACTTCTTTCTCGTGCGTGCATTAAATTCACAGATTTGAGCATTCCTTTTGACAGAGAAGTTTCGAAACACTTTTTTTGTAGAATGTGCTCGTGGAAATTTGGACCGCTTACAGTAATTCGTTGGAAACGGGACATCCTCACACAAAAACAAGACAGAAGCATTCTGACAGACTTCTGTGGGATATGTGCATTCAACTCACAGAGTTTAACCTTTTTTTCAATGTAGCAGTTTTGAAACACTCTTTTACTAGTATCTGCAAGTGGATATTTGGACCTGTCATAGGAATGCATTGGAAACGGGACACCCTCACCCAAAAACTAGACAGAAGCATTCTCAGAAACTTCTCTGTGATGTGAGCATTCAGCTCACAGAGTTGAACCTTTCTTTGGATAGAGCAGTTTTGCAACACTCTTTTTCTAGAATCTGCAAGTGGACATTTGGCGTGCCTTGAGGCCTGTGGTGGAAAAGAAATATCTTCACATAAAAACTAGACAGAAGCATTCTCTGAAACTTCTTTGTGGTGCGTGCATTAAATTCACAGAGTTGAACATTCCTTTTGACAGAGAAGTTTTGAAACACTTGTTTTGTAGAATCTGCAAGTGGAAATTTGGAAGGCTTATAGGAATTCGTTGGAAACCGGACACCTTCACACAAACAATAGACAAGCACTCTGACAAACTTTTGTGTGATCTGTGCATTCAACTCACAGAGTTGAACCTTCGTTTGCATGTAGCCGTTTTGAAACACTCTTTTTTGTAGAATCTGCAAGTGGATATTTGGACCGCTTAGAGGAATTCATTGGAAACGGGACACCCTCACACAAAAACTAGTCAGAAGCATTTTCACAAACTTCTGTGTTACGGGTGCGTTCAACTCAAAGAGCTGAGCTCTTCTTTTGCTAGAGCAGTTTTGAAACACTGATTTTCTAGAATCTGCAAGTGGACATTTGGAGCGCTTTGAGGCCTGTGGTGCAAAGGAAATATCTTCACATAACAAGTAGACAGAAGCATTCTCTGAAACTTCTTTGTGGTGTGTGCATTCAGCTCACAGAGTTGAACATTCCTTTTGACAGAGAAGTTTTGAAACACTCTTTTCATAGAATCTGCAAGTGGATATTTGGACCGCTTATAGGAATTCGTTGGAAACGGGACAGCCTCACACAAAAACTAGACAGAAGCATTCTCACAAATGCTTCTGTGACGTGAGCATTCAGCTCACAGAGCTGAACCTTTCTTTTGATAAGGCAGTTTTGAAACACTCTTTTTCTAGAATCTGCAAGTGGACATTTGGAGCGCTTTTAGGCCTGTGGTGGAAAGGAAATATCTTCACTAAAAAACTAGACAGATGAATTTTCTGAAACTTCCTCGTGGTGCATGCAGTCACCCTCAGAGTTGAACATTCCTTTTGACTGAGAAGTTGTGAAACACTCTTTTTGTAGAAACTGCAAGTGGCAACTTGGACCGTTTATAGGAATTCATTGGAAACGGGACAACTTCTCACAAAAACTAGAGAAAAGCTTTCTCACAAACTTATCTGCGATGTGTGCATTCAACTCACAGAGTTTAACTGTCTTTTACTGGATTAGTTTGGAAACACTCCTTTTGCAGTAGATGCAAGTGGTCATTCGGAAAGCTATCAGGCCTGTGGTCGAAAAGGTAACATCTTCACATATAACCTAGAAAGAAGCGTTCTCAGCAACGACTCTGTGTTGTTTGCATTCAATTCACATAGCGGAACATTCCTTTGGTTACAGCAGCCACGAAACACTCTTTTTGTATAATCTGCAATTGGACATTTGGAGAGCTCTGAGGCCTGCTGTGGAAAACGAAATGTCTTCACATAAAACCTAGAAAGAAGCATTCTCAGAAACCACTTTGTGATGTGTGCCTTCAACTCTCAGGGTTGAACATTCCTTTTGTTACAGCAGTTTTGAAACACACTTTTTCTAGAATCTCCATGTGGATATTTGGACCACTTATAGCAATTTGATGGAAACGAGACATCCTCATACACAAAGGAGACAGAAGCATTCCCACAAACTCCTTTCTGATGTGTGATCTCAACTCACAGATGTGAACCTTACTTTTGGTAGAGCAGTTTTGAAACCACCTTTTTCTAGAACATGCAAGTGGACATTTGGAGCGATTGGAGGCCTGTTTTCGAAAGGAAATATCTTCACATAACAAGTAGACAGAAGCATTCTCTGAAACTTCTTTGTGGTGTGTGCATTCACCTCACAGATTTGAACATTCCTTTTGACAGGGAAGTTTTGAAAGACTCTTTTTATGGCATCTGCAAGTGGATATTCGGACCGCTTCTTGGAATTCGTTGGAAATGGGACACCGTCGCAGAAAATCTAGACAGAAGCATTCTCACAAACTTCTGTGTGATGTGAGCATGCAGCTCACAGAGCTCAACCTTTCCTTTGATGGTGCAGTTTTGAAACACTCCTTTTCTACAATCTGCGAGTGGACATTTGGAGCGCCTTGAGGCCTTTGGTGGAAAGGAAATATCTTCACATAAAAACTAGGCAGAAGCATTCTCTGAAACTTCTTTCTCGTGCGTGCATTAAATTCACAGATTTGAGCATTCCTTTTGACAGAGAAGTTTCGAAACACTTTTTTTGTAGAATGTGCTCGTGGAAATTTGGACCGCTTACAGTAATTCGTTGGAAACGGGACATCTTCACACAAAAACAAGACAGAAGCATTCTGACAGACTTCTGTGGGATATGTGCATTCAACTCACAGAGTTTAACCTTTTTTTCAATGTAGCAGTTTTGAAACACTCTTTTACTAGTATCTGCAAGTGGATATTTGGACCTGTCATAGGAATGCATTGGAAACGGGACACCCTCACCCAAAAACTAGACAGAAGCATTCTCAGAAACTTCTCTGTGATGTGAGCATTCAGCTCACAGAGTTGAACCTTTCTTTGGATAGTGCAGTTTTGCAACACTCTTTTTCTAGAATCTGCAAGTGGACATTTGGCGTGCCTTGAGGCCTGTGGTAGAAAAGAAATATCTTCACATAAAAACTAGACAGAAGCATTCTCTGAAACTTCTTTGTGGTGCGTGCATTAAATTCACAGAGTTGAACATTCCTTTTGACAGAGAAGTTTTGAAACACTTGTTTTGTAGAATCTGCAAGTGGAAATTTGGAAGGCTTATAGGAATTCGTTGGAAACCGGAAACCTTCACACAAACAATAGACAAGCACTCTGACAAACTTTTGTGTGATCTGTGCATTCAACTCACAGAGTTGAACCTTCGTTTGCATGTAGCCGTTTTGAAACACTCTTTTTTGTAGAATCTGCAAGTGGATATTTGGACCGCTTAGAGGAATTCATTGGAAACGGGACACCCTCACACAAAAACTAGTCAGAAGCATTTTCACAAACTTCTGTGTTACGGGTGCATTCAACTCAAAGAGCTGAGCTCTTCTTTTGCTAGAGCAGTTTTGAAACACTGATTTTCTAGAATCTGCAAGTGGACATTTGGAGCGCTTTGAGGCCTGTGGTGCAAAGGAAATATCTTCACATAACAAGTAGACAGAAGCATTCTCTGAAACTTCTTTGTGGTGTGTGCATTCAGCTCACAGAGTTGAACATTCCTTTTGACAGAGAAGTTTTGAAACACTCTTTTCATAGAATCTGCAAGTGGATATTTGGACCGCTTATAGGAATTCGTTGGAAACGGGACAGCCTCACACAAAAACTAGACAGAAGCATTCTCACAAATGCTTCTGTGACGTGAGCATTCAGCTCACAGAGCTGAACCTTTCTTTTGATAAGGCAGTTTTGAAACACTCTTTTTCTAGAATCTGCAAGTGGACATTTGGAGCGCTTTTAGGCCTGTGGTGGAAAGGAAATATCTTCACTAAAAAACTAGACAGATGAATTTTCTGAAACTTCCTCGTGGTGCATGCAGTCACCCTCAGAGTTGAACATTCCTTTTGACTGAGAAGTTGTGAAACACTCTTTTTGTAGAAACTGCAAGTGGCAACTTGGACCGTTTATAGGAATTCATTGGAAACGGGACAACTTCTCACAAAAACTAGAGAAAAGCTTTCTCACAAACTTATCTGCGATGTGTGCATTCAACTCACAGAGTTTAACTGTCTTTTACTGGATTAGTTTGGAAACACTCCTTTTGCAGTAGATGCAAGTGGTCATTCGGAAAGCTATGAGGCCTGTGGTCGAAAAGGTAACATCTTCACATATAACCTAGGAAGAAGCGTTCTCAGCAACGACTCTGTGTTGTTTGCATTCAATTCACATAGCGGAACATTCCTTTGGTTACAGCAGCCACGAAACACTCTTTTTGTATAATCTGCAATTGGACATTTGGAGAGCTCTGAGGCCTGCTGTGGAAAACGAAATGTCTTCACATAAAACCTAGAAAGAAGCATTCTCAGAAACCACTTTGTGATGTGTGCCTTCAACTCTCAGGGTTGAACATTCCTTTTGTTACAGCAGTTTTGAAACACACTTTTTCTAGAATCTCCATGTGGATATTTGGACCACTTATAGCAATTTGATGGAAACGAGACATCCTCATACACAAAGGAGACAGAAGCATTCCCACAAACTCCTTTCTGATGTGTGATCTCAACTCACAGATGTGAACCTTACTTTTGGTAGAGCAGTTTTGAAACCACCTTTTTCTAGAACATGCAAGTGGACATTTGGAGCGATTGGAGGCCTGTTTTCGAAAGGAAATATCTTCACATAGCAAGTAGACAGAAGCATTCTCTGAAACTTCTTTGTGGTGTGTGCATTCACCTCACAGATTTGAACATTCCTTTTGACAGGGAAGTTTTGAAAGACTCTTTTTATGGCATCTGCAAGTGGATATTCGGACCGCTTCTTGGAATTTGTTGGAAACGGGACACCGTCGCAGAAAATCTAGACAGAAGCATTCTCACAAACTTCTGTGTGATGTGAGCATGCAGCTCACAGAGCTCAACCTTTCCTTTGATGGTGCAGTTTTGAAACACTCCTTTTCTACAATCTGCGAGTGGACAGTTGGAGCGCCTTGAGGCCTGTGGTGGAAAGGAAATATCTTCACATAAAAACTAGGCAGAAGCATTCTCTGAAACTTCTTTCTCGTGCGTGCATTAAATTCACAGATTTGAGCATTCCTTTTGACAGAGAAGTTTCGAAACACTTTTTTTGTAGAATGTGCTCGTGGAAATTTGGACCGCTTACAGTAATTCGTTGGAAACGGGACATCCTCACACAAAAACAAGACAGAAGCATTCTGACAGACTTCTGTGGGATATGTGCATTCAACTCACAGAGTTTAACCTTTTTTTCAATGTAGCAGTTTTGAAACACTCTTTTACTAGTATCTGCAAGTGGATATTTGGACCTGTCATAGGAATGCATTGGAAACGGGACACCCTCACCCAAAAACTAGACAGAAGCATTCTCAGAAACTTCTCTGTGATGTGAGCATTCAGCTCACAGAGTTGAACCTTTCTTTGGATAGAGCAGTTTTGCAACACTCTTTTTCTAGAATCTGCAAGTGGACATTTGGCGTGCCTTGAGGCCTGTGGTGGAAAAGAAATATCTTCACATAAAAACTAGACAGAAGCATTCTCTGAAACTTCTTTGTGGTGCGTGCATTAAATTCACAGAGTTGAACATTCCTTTTGACAGAGAAGTTTTGAAACACTTGTTTTGTAGAATCTGCAAGTGGAAATTTGGAAGGCTTATAGGAATTCGTTGGAAACCGGACACCTTCACACAAACAATAGACAAGCACTCTGACAAACTTTTGTGTGATCTGTGCATTCAACTCACAGAGTTGAACCTTCGTTTGCATGTAGCCGTTTTGAAACACTCTTTTTTGTAGAATCTGCAAGTGGATATTTGGACCGCTTAGAGGAATTCATTGGAAACGGGACACCCTCACACAAAAACTAGTCAGAAGCATTTTCACAAACTTCTGTGTTACGGGTGCGTTCAACTCAAAGAGCTGAGCTCTTCTTTTGCTAGAGCAGTTTTGAAACACTGATTTTCTAGAATCTGCAAGTGGACATTTGGAGCGCTTTGAGGCCTGTGGTGCAAAGGAAATATCTTCACATAACAAGTAGACAGAAGCATTCTCTGAAACTTCTTTGTGGTGTGTGCATTCAGCTCACAGAGTTGAACATTCCTTTTGACAGAGAAGTTTTGAAACACTCTTTTCATAGAATCTGCAAGTGGATATTTGGACCGCTTATAGGAATTCGTTGGAAACGGGACAGCCTCACACAAAAACTAGACAGAAGCATTCTCACAAATGCTTCTGTGACGTGAGCATTCAGCTCACAGAGCTGAACCTTTCTTTTGATAAGGCAGTTTTGAAACACTCTTTTTCTAGAATCTGCAAGTGGACATTTGGAGCGCTTTTAGGCCTGTGGTGGAAAGGAAATATCTTCACTAAAAAACTAGACAGATGCATTTTCTGAAACTTCCTCGTGGTGCATGCAGTCACCCTCAGAGTTGAACATTCCTTTTGACTGAGAAGTTGTGAAACACTCTTTTTGTAGAAACTGCAAGTGGCAACTTGGACCGTTTATAGGAATTCATTGGAAACGGGACAACTTCTCACAAAAACTAGAGAAAAGCTTTCTCACAAACTTATCTGCGATGTGTGCATTCAACTCACAGAGTTTAACTCTCTTTTACTGGATTAGTTTGGAAACACTCCTTTTGCAGTAGATGCAAGTGGTCATTCGGAAAGCTATCAGGCCTGTGGTCGAAAAGGTAACATCTTCACATATAACCTAGGAAGAAGCGTTCTCAGCAACGACTCTGTGTTGTTTGCATTCAATTCACATAGCGGAACATTCCTTTGGTTACAGCAGCCACGAAACACTCTTTTTGTATAATCTGCAATTGGACATTTGGAGAGCTCTGAGGCCTGCTGTGGAAAACGAAATGTCTTCACATAAAACCTAGAAAGAAGCATTCTCAGAAACCACTTTGTGATGTGTGCCTTCAACTCTCAGGGTTGAACATTCCTTTTGTTACAGCAGTTTTGAAACACACTTTTTCTAGAATCTCCATGTGGATATTTGGACCACTTATAGCAATTTGATGGAAACGAGACATCCTCATACACAAAGGAGACAGAAGCATTCCCACAAACTCCTTTCTGATGTGTGATCTCAACTCACAGATGTGAACCTTACTTTTGGTAGAGCAGTTTTGAAATCACCTTTTTCTAGAACATGCAAGTGGACATTTGGAGCGATTGGAGGCCTGTTTTCGAAAGGAAATATCTTCACATAGCAAGTAGACAGAAGCATTCTCTGAAACTTCTTTGTGGTGTGTGCATTCACCTCACAGATTTGAACATTCCTTTTGACAGGGAAGTTTTGAAAGACTCTTTTTATGGCATCTGCAAGTGGATATTCGGACCGCTTCTTGGAATTCGTTGGAAACGGGACACCGTCGCAGAAAATCTAGACAGAAGCATTCTCACAAACTTCTGTGTGATGTGAGCATGCAGCTCACAGAGCTCAACCTTTCCTTTGATGGTGCAGTTTTGAAACACTCCTTTTCTACAATCTGCGAGTGGACAGTTGGAGCGCCTTGAGGCCTGTGGTGGAAAGGAAATATCTTCACATAAAAACTAGGCAGAAGCATTCTCTGAAACTTCTTTCTCGTGCGTGCATTAAATTCACAGATTTGAGCATTCCTTTTGACAGAGAAGTTTCGAAACACTTTTTTTGTAGAATGTGCTCGTGGAAATTTGGACCGCTTACAGTAATTCGTTGGAAACGGGACATCCTCACACAAAAACAAGACAGAAGCATTCTGACAGACTTCTGTGGGATATGTGCATTCAACTCACAGAGTTTAACCTTTTTTTCAATGTAGCAGTTTTGAAACACTCTTTTACTAGTATCTGCAAGTGGATATTTGGACCTGTCATAGGAATGCATTGGAAACGGGACACCCTCACCCAAAAACTAGACAGAAGCATTCTCAGAAACTTCTCTGTGATGTGAGCATTCAGCTCACAGAGTTGAACCTTTCTTTGGATAGAGCAGTTTTGCAACACTCTTTTTCTAGAATCTGCAAGTGGACATTTGGCGTGCCTTGAGGCCTGTGGTGGAAAAGAAATATCTTCACATAAAAACTAGACAGAAGCATTCTCTGAAACTTCTTTGTGGTGCGTGCATTAAATTCACAGAGTTGAACATTCCTTTTGACAGAGAAGTTTTGAAACACTTGTTTTGTAGAATCTGCAAGTGGAAATTTGGAAGGCTTATAGGAATTCGTTGGAAACCGGACACCTTCACACAAACAATAGACAAGCACTCTGACAAACTTTTGTGTGATCTGTGCATTCAACTCACAGAGTTGAACCTTCGTTTGCATGTAGCCGTTTTGAAACACTCTTTTTTGTAGAATCTGCAAGTGGATATTTGGACCGCTTAGAGGAATTCATTGGAAACGGGACACCCTCACACAAAAACTAGTCAGAAGCATTTTCACAAACTTCTGTGTTACGGGTGCGTTCAACTCAAAGAGCTGAGCTCTTCTTTTGCTAGAGCAGTTTTGAAACACTGATTTTCTAGAATCTGCAAGTGGACATTTGGAGCGCTTTGAGGCCTGTGGTGCAAAGGAAATATCTTCACATAACAAGTAGACAGAAGCATTCTCTGAAACTTCTTTGTGGTGTGTGCATTCAGCCCACAGAGTTGAACATTCCTTTTGACAGAGAAGTTTTGAAACACTCTTTTCATAGAATCTGCAAGTGGATATTTGGACCGCTTATAGGAATTCGTTGGAAACGGGACAGCCTCACACAAAAACTAGACAGAAGCATTCTCACAAATGCTTCTGTGACGTGAGCATTCAGCTCACAGAGCTGAACCTTTCTTTTGATAAGGCAGTTTTGAAACACTCTTTTTCTAGAATCTGCAAGTGGACATTTGGAGCGCTTTTAGGCCTGTGGTGGAAAGGAAATATCTTCACTAAAAAACTAGACAGATGCATTTTCTGAAACTTCCTCGTGGTGCATGCAGTCACCCTCAGAGTTGAACATTCCTTTTGACTGAGAAGTTGTGAAACACTCTTTTTGTAGAAACTGCAAGTGGCAACTTGGACCGTTTATAGGAATTCATTGGAAACGGGACAACTTCTCACAAAAGCTAGAGAAAAGCTTTCTCACAAACTTATCTGCGATGTGTGCATTCAACTCACAGAGTTTAACTGTCTTTTACTGGATTAGTTTGGAAACACTCCTTTTGCAGTAGATGCAAGTGGTCATTCGGAAAGCTATCAGGCCTGTGGTCGAAAAGGTAACATCTTCACATATAACCTAGGAAGAAGCGTTCTCAGCAACGACTCTGTGTTGTTTGCATTCAATTCACATAGCGGAACATTCCTTTGGTTACAGCAGCCACGAAACACTCTTTTTGTATAATCTGCAATTGGACATTTGGAGAGCTCTGAGGCCTGCTGTGGAAAACGAAATGTCTTCACATAAAACCTAGAAAGAAGCATTCTCAGAAACCACTTTGTGATGGGTGCCTTCAACTCTCAGGGTTGAACATTCCTTTTGTTACAGCAGTTTTGAAACACACTTTTTCTAGAATCTCCATGTGGATATTTGGACCACTTATAGCAATTTGATGGAAACGAGACATCCTCATACACAAAGGAGACAGAAGCATTCCCACAAACTCCTTTCTGATGTGTGATCTCAACTCACAGATGTGAACCTTACTTTTGGTAGAGCAGTTTTGAAACCACCTTTTTCTAGAACATGCGAGTGGACATTTGGAGCGATTGCAGGCCTGTTTTCAAAAGGAAATATCTTCACATAACAAGTAGACAGAAGCATTCTCTGAAACTTCTTTGTGGTGTGTGCATTCACCTCACAGATTTGAACATTCCTTTTGACAGGGAAGTTTTGAAAGACTCTTTTTATGGCATCTGCAAGTGGATATTCGGACTGCTTCTTGGAATTCGTTGGAAACGGGACACCGTCGCAGAAAATCTAGACAGAAGCATTCTCACAAACTTCTGTGTGATGTGAGCATGCAGCTCACAGAGCTCAACCTTTCCTTTGATGGTGCAGTTTTGAAACACTCCTTTTCTACAATCTGCGAGTGGACAGTTGGAGCGCCTTGAGGCCTGTGGTGGAAAGGAAATATCTTCACATAAAAACTAGGCAGAAGCATTCTCTGAAACTTCTTTCTCGTGCGTGCATTAAATTCACAGATTTGAGCATTCCTTTTGACAGAGAAGTTTCGAAACACTTTTTTTGTAGAATGTGCTCGTGGAAATTTGGACCGCTTACAGTAATTCGTTGGAAACGGGACATCCTCACACAAAAACAAGACAGAAGCATTCTGACAGACTTCTGTGGGATATGTGCATTCAACTCACAGAGTTTAACCTTTTTTTCAATGTAGCAGTTTTGAAACACTCTTTTACTAGTATCTGCAAGTGGATATTTGGACCTGTCATAGGAATGCATTGGAAACGGGACACCCTCACCCAAAAACTAGACAGAAGCATTCTCAGAAACTTCTCTGTGATGTGAGCATTCAGCTCACAGAGTTGAACCTTTCTTTGGATAGAGCAGTTTTGCAACACTCTTTTTCTAGAATCTGCAAGTGGACATTTGGCGTGCCTTGAGGCCTGTGGTGGAAAAGAAATATCTTCACATAAAAACTAGACAGAAGCATTCTCTGAAACTTCTTTGTGGTGCGTGCATTAAATTCACAGAGTTGAACATTCCTTTTGACAGAGAAGTTTTGAAACACTTGTTTTGTAGAATCTGCAAGTGGAAATTTGGAAGGCTTATAGGAATTCGTTGGAAACCGGACACCTTCACACAAACAATAGACAAGCACTCTGACAAACTTTTGTGTGATCTGTGCATTCAACTCACAGAGTTGAACCTTCGTTTGCATGTAGCCGTTTTGAAACACTCTTTTTTGTAGAATCTGCAAGTGGATATTTGGACCGCTTAGAGGAATTCATTGGAAACGGGACACCCTCACACAAAAACTAGTCAGAAGCATTTTCACAAACTTCTGTGTTACGGGTGCGTTCAACTCAAAGAGCTGAGCTCTTCTTTTGCTAGAGCAGTTTTGAAACACTGATTTTCTAGAATCTGCAAGTGGACATTTGGAGCGCTTTGAGGCCTGTGGTGCAAAGGAAATATCTTCACATAACAAGTAGACAGAAGCATTCTCTGAAACTTCTTTGTGGTGTGTGCATTCAGCTCACAGAGTTGAACATTCCTTTTGACAGAGAAGTTTTGAAACACTCTTTTCATAGAATCTGCAAGTGGATATTTGGACCGCTTATAGGAATTCGTTGGAAACGGGACAGCCTCACACAAAAACTAGACAGAAGCATTCTCACAAATGCTTCTGTGACGTGAGCATTCAGCTCACAGAGCTGAACCTTTCTTTTGATAAGGCAGTTTTGAAACACTCTTTTTCTAGAATCTGCAAGTGGACATTTGGAGCGCTTTTAGGCCTGTGGTGGAAAGGAAATATCTTCACTAAAAAACTAGACAGATGCATTTTCTGAAACTTCCTCGTGGTGCATGCAGTCACCCTCAGAGTTGAACATTCCTTTTGACTGAGAAGTTGTGAAACACTCTTTTTGTAGAAACTGCAAGTGGCAACTTGGACCGTTTATAGGAATTCATTGGAAACGGGACAACTTCTCACAAAAACTAGAGAAAAGCTTTCTCACAAACTTATCTGCGATGTGTGCATTCAACTCACAGAGTTTAACTGTCTTTTACTGGATTAGTTTGGAAACACTCCTTTTGCAGTAGATGCAAGTGGTCATTCGGAAAGCTATGAGGCCTGTGGTCGAAAAGGTAACATCTTCACATATAACCTAGGAAGAAGCGTTCTCAGCAACGACTCTGTGTTGTTTGCATTCAATTCACATAGCGGAACATTCCTTTGGTTACAGCAGCCACGAAACACTCTTTTTGTATAATCTGCAATTGGACATTTGGAGAGCTCTGAGGCCTGCTGTGGAAAACGAAATGTCTTCACATAAAACCTAGAAAGAAGCATTCTCAGAAACCACTTTGTGATGTGTGCCTTCAACTCTCAGGGTTGAACATTCCTTTTGTTACAGCAGTTTTGAAACACACTTTTTCTAGAATCTCCATGTGGATATTTGGACCACTTATAGCAATTTGATGGAAACGAGACATCCTCATACACAAAGGAGACAGAAGCATTCCCACAAACTCCTTTCTGATGTGTGATCTCAACTCACAGATGTGAACCTTACTTTTGGTAGAGCAGTTTTGAAATCACCTTTTTCTAGAACATGCAAGTGGACATTTGGAGCGATTGGAGGCCTGTTTTCGAAAGGAAATATCTTCACATAGCAAGTAGACAGAAGCATTCTCTGAAACTTCTTTGTGGTGTGTGCATTCACCTCACAGATTTGAACATTCCTTTTGACAGGGAAGTTTTGAAAGACTCTTTTTATGGCATCTGCAAGTGGATATTCGGACCGCTTCTTGGAATTCGTTGGAAACGGGACACCGTCGCAGAAAATCTAGACAGAAGCATTCTCACAAACTTCTGTGTGATGTGAGCATGCAGCTCACAGAGCTCAACCTTTCCTTTGATGGTGCAGTTTTGAAACACTCCTTTTCTACAATCTGCGAGTGGACAGTTGGAGCGCCTTGAGGCCTGTGGTGGAAAGGAAATATCTTCACATAAAAACTAGGCAGAAGCATTCTCTGAAACTTCTTTCTCGTGCGTGCATTAAATTCACAGATTTGAGCATTCCTTTTGACAGAGAAGTTTCGAAACACTTTTTTTGTAGAATGTGCTCGTGGAAATTTGGACCGCTTACAGTAATTCGTTGGAAACGGGACATCCTCACACAAAAACAAGACAGAAGCATTCTGACAGACTTCTGTGGGATATGTGCATTCAACTCACAGAGTTTAACCTTTTTTTCAATGTAGCAGTTTTGAAACACTCTTTTACTAGTATCTGCAAGTGGATATTTGGACCTGTCATAGGAATGCATTGGAAACGGGACACCCTCACCCAAAAACTAGACAGAAGCATTCTCAGAAACTTCTCTGTGATGTGAGCATTCAGCTCACAGAGTTGAACCTTTCTTTGGATAGAGCAGTTTTGCAACACTCTTTTTCTAGAATCTGCAAGTGGACATTTGGCGTGCCTTGAGGCCTGTGGTGGAAAAGAAATATCTTCACATAAAAACTAGACAGAAGCATTCTCTGAAACTTCTTTGTGGTGCGTGCATTAAATTCACAGAGTTGAACATTCCTTTTGACAGAGAAGTTTTGAAACACTTGTTTTGTAGAATCTGCAAGTGGAAATTTGGAAGGCTTATAGGAATTCGTTGGAAACCGGACACCTTCACACAAACAATAGACAAGCACTCTGACAAACTTTTGTGTGATCTGTGCATTCAACTCACAGAGTTGAACCTTCGTTTGCATGTAGCCGTTTTGAAACACTCTTTTTTGTAGAATCTGCAAGTGGATATTTGGACCGCTTAGAGGAATTCATTGGAAACGGGACACCCTCACACAAAAACTAGTCAGAAGCATTTTCACAAACTTCTGTGTTACGGGTGCGTTCAACTCAAAGAGCTGAGCTCTTCTTTTGCTAGAGCAGTTTTGAAACACTGATTTTCTAGAATCTGCAAGTGGACATTTGGAGCGCTTTGAGGCCTGTGGTGCAAAGGAAATATCTTCACATAACAAGTAGACAGAAGCATTCTCTGAAACTTCTTTGTGGTGTGTGCATTCAGCCCACAGAGTTGAACATTCCTTTTGACAGAGAAGTTTTGAAACACTCTTTTCATAGAATCTGCAAGTGGATATTTGGACCGCTTATAGGAATTCGTTGGAAACGGGACAGCCTCACACAAAAACTAGACAGAAGCATTCTCACAAATGCTTCTGTGACGTGAGCATTCAGCTCACAGAGCTGAACCTTTCTTTTGATAAGGCAGTTTTGAAACACTCTTTTTCTAGAATCTGCAAGTGGACATTTGGAGCGCTTTTAGGCCTGTGGTGGAAAGGAAATATCTTCACTAAAAAACTAGACAGATGCATTTTCTGAAACTTCCTCGTGGTGCATGCAGTCACCCTCAGAGTTGAACATTCCTTTTGACTGAGAAGTTGTGAAACACTCTTTTTGTAGAAACTGCAAGTGGCAACTTGGACCGTTTATAGGAATTCATTGGAAACGGGACAACTTCTCACAAAAGCTAGAGAAAAGCTTTCTCACAAACTTATCTGCGATGTGTGCATTCAACTCACAGAGTTTAACTGTCTTTTACTGGATTAGTTTGGAAACACTCCTTTTGCAGTAGATGCAAGTGGTCATTCGGAAAGCTATCAGGCCTGTGGTCGAAAAGGTAACATCTTCACATATAACCTAGGAAGAAGCGTTCTCAGCAACGACTCTGTGTTGTTTGCATTCAATTCACATAGCGGAACATTCCTTTGGTTACAGCAGCCACGAAACACTCTTTTTGTATAATCTGCAATTGGACATTTGGAGAGCTCTGAGGCCTGCTGTGGAAAACGAAATGTCTTCACATAAAACCTAGAAAGAAGCATTCTCAGAAACCACTTTGTGATGTGTGCCTTCAACTCTCAGGGTTGAACATTCCTTTTGTTACAGCAGTTTTGAAACACACTTTTTCTAGAATCTCCATGTGGATATTTGGACCACTTATAGCAATTTGATGGAAACGAGACATCCTCATACACAAAGGAGACAGAAGCATTCCCACAAACTCCTTTCTGATGTGTGATCTCAACTCACAGATGTGAACCTTACTTTTGGTAGAGCAGTTTTGAAACCACCTTTTTCTAGAACATGCGAGTGGACATTTGGAGCGATTGCAGGCCTGTTTTCAAAAGGAAATATCTTCACATAACAAGTAGACAGAAGCATTCTCTGAAACTTCTTTGTGGTGTGTGCATTCACCTCACAGATTTGAACATTCCTTTTGACAGGGAAGTTTTGAAAGACTCTTTTTATGGCATCTGCAAGTGGATATTCGGACCGCTTCTTGGAATTCGTTGGAAACGGGACACCGTCGCAGAAAATCTAGACAGAAGCATTCTCACAAACTTCTGTGTGATGTGAGCATGCAGCTCACAGAGCTCAACCTTTCCTTTGATGGTGCAGTTTTGAAACACTCCTTTTCTACAATCTGTGAGTGGACAGTTGGAGCGCCTTGAGGCCTGTGGTGGAAAGGAAATATCTTCACATAAAAACTAGGCAGAAGCATTCTCTGAAACTTCTTTCTCGTGCGTGCATTAAATTCACAGATTTGAGCATTCCTTTTGACAGAGAAGTTTCGAAACACATTTTTGGAGAATGTGCTCGTGGAAATTTGGACCGCTTACAGTAATTCGTTGGAAACGGGACATCCTCACACAAAAACAAGACAGAAGCATTCTGACAGACTTCTGTGGGATATGTGCATTCAACTCACAGAGTTTAACCTTTTTTTCAATGTAGCAGTTTTGAAACACTCTTTTACTAGTATCTGCAAGTGGATATTTGGACCTGTCATAGGAATGCATTGGAAACGGGACACCCTCACCCAAAAACTAGACAGAAGCATTCTCAGAAACTTCTCTGTGATGTGAGCATTCAGCTCACAGAGTTGAACCTTTCTTTGGATAGAGCAGTTTTGCAACACTCTTTTTCTAGAATCTGCAAGTGGACATTTGGCGTGCCTTGAGGCCTGTGGTGGAAAAGAAATATCTTCACATAAAAACTAGACAGAAGCATTCTCTGAAACTTCTCTGTGGTGCGTGCATTAAATTCACAGAGTTGAACATTCCTTTTGACAGAGAAGTTTTGAAACACTTGTTTTGTAGAATCTGCAAGTGGAAATTTGGAAGGCTTATAGGAATTCGTTGGAAACCGGACACCTTCACACAAACAATAGACAAGCACTCTGACAAACTTTTGTGTGATCTGTGCATTCAACTCACAGAGTTGAACCTTCGTTTGCATGTAGCCGTTTTGAAACACTCTTTTTTGTAGAATCTGCAAGTGGATATTTGGACCGCTTAGAGGAATTCATTGGAAACGGGACACCCTCACACAAAAACTAGTCAGAAGCATTTTCACAAACTTCTGTGTTACGGGTGCGTTCAACTCAAAGAGCTGAGCTCTTCTTTTGCTAGAGCAGTTTTGAAACACTGATTTTCTAGAATCTGCAAGTGGACATTTGGAGCGCTTTGAGGCCTGTGGTGCAAAGGAAATATCTTCACATAACAAGTAGACAGAAGCATTCTCTGAAACTTCTTTGTGGTGTGTGCATTCAGCTCACAGAGTTGAACATTCCTTTTGACAGAGAAGTTTTGAAACACTCTTTTCATAGAATCTGCAAGTGGATATTTGGACCGCTTATAGGAATTCGTTGGAAACGGGACAGCCTCACACAAAAACTAGACAGAAGCATTCTCACAAATGCTTCTGTGACGTGAGCATTCAGCTCACAGAGCTGAACCTTTCTTTTGATAAGGCAGTTTTGAAACACTCTTTTTCTAGAATCTGCAAGTGGACATTTGGAGCGCTTTTAGGCCTGTGGTGGAAAGGAAATATCTTCACTAAAAAACTAGACAGATGCATTTTCTGAAACTTCCTCGTGGTGCATGCAGTCACCCTCAGAGTTGAACATTCCTTTTGACTGAGAAGTTGTGAAACACTCTTTTTGTAGAAACTGCAAGTGGCAACTTGGACCGTTTATAGGAATTCATTGGAAACGGGACAACTTCTCACAAAAACTAGAGAAAAGCTTTCTCACAAACTTATCTGCGATGTGTGCATTCAACTCACAGAGTTTAACTGTCTTTTACTGGATTAGTTTGGAAACACTCCTTTTGCAGTAGATGCAAGTGGTCATTCGGAAAGCTATCAGGCCTGTGGTCGAAAAGGTAACATCTTCACATATAACCTAGAAAGAAGCGTTCTCAGCAACGACTCTGTGTTGTTTGCATTCAATTCACATAGCGGAACATTCCTTTGGTTACAGCAGCCACGAAACACTCTTTTTGTATAATCTGCAATTGGACATTTAGAGAGCTCTGAGGCCTGCTGTGGAAAACGAAATGTCTTCACATAAAACCTAGAAAGAAGCATTCTCAGAAACCACTTTGTGATGTGTGCCTTCAACTCTCAGGGTTGAACATTCCTTTTGTTACAGCAGTTTTGAAACACACTTTTTCTAGAATCTCCATGTGGATATTTGGACCACTTATAGCAATTTGATGGAAACGAGACATCCTCATACACAAAGGAGACAGAAGCATTCCCACAAACTCCTTTCTGATGTGTGATCTCAACTCACAGATGTGAACCTTACTTTTGGTAGAGCAGTTTTGAAACCACCTTTTTCTAGAACATGCAAGTGGACATTTGGAGCGATTGGAGGCCTGTTTTTGAAAGGAAATATCTTCACATAACAAGTAGACAGAAGCATTCTCT
The DNA here is from genome assembly GCF_028885655.2 of Pongo abelii. Classification (NCBI taxonomy): domain Eukaryota; kingdom Metazoa; phylum Chordata; class Mammalia; order Primates; family Hominidae; genus Pongo; species Pongo abelii. Next base: position 37,637,129 of record NC_072003.2, read on the forward strand.
GAAACTTCTTTGTGGTGTGTGCATTCACCTCACAGATTTGAACATTCCTTTTGACAGGGAAGTTTTGAAAGACTCTTTTTATGGCATCTGCAAGTGGATATTCGGACCGCTTCTTGGAATTCGTTGGAAACGGGACACCGTCGCAGAAAATCTAGACAGAAGCATTCTCACAAACTTCTGTGTGATGTGAGCATGAAGCTCACAGAGCTCAACCTGTCCTTTGATGGTGCAGTTTTGAAACACTCCTTTTCTACAATCTGTGAGTGGACAGTTGGAGCGCCTTGAGGCCTGTGGTGGAAAGGAAATATCTTCACATAAAAACTAGGCAGAAGCATTCTCTGAAACTTCTTTCTCGTGCGTGCATTAAATTCACAGATTTGAGCATTCCTTTTGACAGAGAAGTTTCGAAACACTTTTTTTGTAGAATGTGCTCGTGGAAATTTGGACCGCTTACAGTAATTCGTTGGAAACGGGACATCCTCACACAAAAACAAGACAGAAGCATTCTGACAGACTTCTGTGGGATATGTGCATTCAACTCACAGAGTTTAACCTTTTTTTCAATGTAGCAGTTTTGAAACACTCTTTTACTAGTATCTGCAAGTGGATATTTGGACCTGTCATAGGAATGCATTGGAAACGGGACACCCTCACCCAAAAACTAGACAGAAGCATTCTCAGAAACTTCTCTGTGATGTGAGCATTCAGCTCACAGAGTTGAACCTTTCTTTGGATAGAGCAGTTTTGCAACACTCTTTTTCTAGAATCTGCAAGTGGACATTTGGCGTGCCTTGAGGCCTGTGGTGGAAAAGAAATATCTTCACATAAAAACTAGACAGAAGCATTCTCTGAAACTTCTCTGTGGTGCGTGCATTAAATTCACAGAGTTGAACATTCCTTTTGACAGAGAAGTTTTGAAACACTTGTTTTGTAGAATCTGCAAGTGGAAATTTGGAAGGCTTATAGGAATTCGTTGGAAACCGGACACCTTCACACAAACAATAGACAAGCACTCTGACAAACTTTTGTGTGATCTGTGCATTCAACTCACAGAGTTGAACCTTCGTTTGCATGTAGCCGTTTTGAAACACTCTTTTTTGTAGAATCTGCAAGTGGATATTTGGACCGCTTAGAGGAATTCATTGGAAACGGGACACCCTCACACAAAAACTAGTCAGAAGCATTTTCACAAACTTCTGTGTTACGGGTGCGTTCAACTCAAAGAGCTGAGCTCTTCTTTTGCTAGAGCAGTTTTGAAACACTGATTTTCTAGAATCTGCAAGTGGACATTTGGAGCGCTTTGAGGCCTGTGGTGCAAAGGAAATATCTTCACATAACAAGTAGACAGAAGCATTCTCTGAAACTTCTTTGTGGTGTGTGCATTCAGCTCACAGAGTTGAACATTCCTTTTGACAGAGAAGTTTTGAAACACTCTTTTCATAGAATCTGCAAGTGGATATTTGGACCGCTTATAGGAATTCGTTGGAAACGGGACAGCCTCACACAAAAACTAGACAGAAGCATTCTCACAAATGCTTCTGTGACGTGAGCATTCAGCTCACAGAGCTGAACCTTTCTTTTGATAAGGCAGTTTTGAAACACTCTTTTTCTAGAATCTGCAAGTGGACATTTGGAGCGCTTTTAGGCCTGTGGTGGAAAGGAAATATCTTCACTAAAAAACTAGACAGATGAATTTTCTGAAACTTCCTCGTGGTGCATGCAGTCACCCTCAGAGTTGAACATTCCTTTTGACTGAGAAGTTGTGAAACACTCTTTTTGTAGAAACTGCAAGTGGCAACTTGGACCGTTTATAGGAATTCATTGGAAACGGGACAACTTCTCACAAAAACTAGAGAAAAGCTTTCTCACAAACTTATCTGCGATGTGTGCATTCAACTCACAGAGTTTAACTGTCTTTTACTGGATTAGTTTGGAAACACTCCTTTTGCAGTAGATGCAAGTGGTCATTCGGAAAGCTATCAGGCCTGTGGTCGAAAAGGTAACATCTTCACATATAACCTAGAAAGAAGCGTTCTCAGCAACGACTCTGTGTTGTTTGCATTCAATTCACATAGCGGAACATTCCTTTGGTTACAGCAGCCACGAAACACTCTTTTTGTATAATCTGCAATTGGACATTTGGAGAGCTCTGAGGCCTGCTGTGGAAAACGAAATGTCTTCACATAAAACCTAGAAAGAAGCATTCTCAGAAACCACTTTGTGATGTGTGCCTTCAACTCTCAGGGTTGAACATTCCTTTTGTTACAGCAGTTTTGAAACACACTTTTTCTAGAATCTCCATGTGGATATTTGGACCACTTATAGCAATTTGATGGAAACGAGACATCCTCATACACAAAGGAGACAGAAGCATTCCCACAAACTCCTTTCTGATGTGTGATCTCAACTCACAGATGTGAACCTTACTTTTGGTAGAGCAGTTTTGAAACCACCTTTTTCTAGAACATGCAAGTGGACATTTGGAGCGATTGGAGGCCTGTTTTCGAAAGGAAATATCTTCACATAACAAGTAGACAGAAGCATTCTCTGAAACTTCTTTGTGGTGTGTGCATTCACCTCACAGATTTGAACATTCCTTTTGACAGGGAAGTTTTGAAAGACTCTTTTTATGGCATCTGCAAGTGGATATTCGGACCGCTTCTTGGAATTCGTTGGAAACGGGACACCGTCGCAGAAAATCTAGACAGAAGCATTCTCACAAACTTCTGTGTGATGTGAGCATGCAGCTCACAGAGCTCAACCTTTCCTTTGATGGTGCAGTTTTGAAACACTCCTTTTCTACAATCTGCGAGTGGACATTTGGAGCGCCTTGAGGCCTGTGGTGGAAAGGAAATATCTTCACATAAAAACTAGGCAGAAGCATTCTCTGAAACTTCTTTCTCGTGCGTGCATTAAATTCACAGATTTGAGCATTCCTTTTGACAGAGAAGTTTCGAAACACTTTTTTTGTAGAATGTGCTCGTGGAAATTTGGACCGCTTACAGTAATTCGTTGGAAACGGGACATCTTCACACAAAAACAAGACAGAAGCATTCTGACAGACTTCTGTGGGATATGTGCATTCAACTCACAGAGTTTAACCTTTTTTTCAATGTAGCAGTTTTGAAACACTCTTTTACTAGTATCTGCAAGTGGATATTTGGACCTGTCATAGGAATGCATTGGAAACGGGACACCCTCACCCAAAAACTAGACAGAAGCATTCTCAGAAACTTCTCTGTGATGTGAGCATTCAGCTCACAGAGTTGAACCTTTCTTTGGATAGTGCAGTTTTGCAACACTCTTTTTCTAGAATCTGCAAGTGGACATTTGGCGTGCCTTGAGGCCTGTGGTAGAAAAGAAATATCTTCACATAAAAACTAGACAGAAGCATTCTCTGAAATTTCTTTGTGGTGCGTGCATTAAATTCACAGAGTTGAACATTCCTTTTGACAGAGAAGTTTTGAAACACTTGTTTTGTAGAATCTGCAAGTGGAAATTTGGAAGGCTTATAGGAATTCGTTGGAAACCGGAAACCTTCACACAAACAATAGACAAGCACTCTGACAAACTTTTGTGTGATCTGTGCATTCAACTCACAGAGTTGAACCTTCGTTTGCATGTAGCCGTTTTGAAACACTCTTTTTTGTAGAATCTGCAAGTGGATATTTGGACCGCTTAGAGGAATTCATTGGAAACGGGACACCCTCACACAAAAACTAGTCAGAAGCATTTTCACAAACTTCTGTGTTACGGGTGCATTCAACTCAAAGAGCTGAGCTCTTCTTTTGCTAGAGCAGTTTTGAAACACTGATTTTCTAGAATCTGCAAGTGGACATTTGGAGCGCTTTGAGGCCTGTGGTGCAAAGGAAATATCTTCACATAACAAGTAGACAGAAGCATTCTCTGAAACTTCTTTGTGGTGTGTGCATTCAGCTCACAGAGTTGAACATTCCTTTTGACAGAGAAGTTTTGAAACACTCTTTTCATAGAATCTGCAAGTGGATATTTGGACCGCTTATAGGAATTCGTTGGAAACGGGACAGCCTCACACAAAAACTAGACAGAAGCATTCTCACAAATGCTTCTGTGACGTGAGCATTCAGCTCACAGAGCTGAACCTTTCTTTTGATAAGGCAGTTTTGAAACACTCTTTTTCTAGAATCTGCAAGTGGACATTTGGAGCGCTTTTAGGCCTGTGGTGGAAAGGAAATATCTTCACTAAAAAACTAGACAGATGCATTTTCTGAAACTTCCTCGTGGTGCATGCAGTCACCCTCAGAGTTGAACATTCCTTTTGACTGAGAAGTTGTGAAACACTCTTTTTGTAGAAACTGCAAGTGGCAACTTGGACCGTTTATAGGAATTCATTGGAAACGGGACAACTTCTCACAAAAACTAGAGAAAAGCTTTCTCACAAACTTATCTGCGATGTGTGCATTCAACTCACAGAGTTTAACTGTCTTTTACTGGATTAGTTTGGAAACACTCCTTTTGCAGTAGATGCAAGTGGTCATTCGGAAAGCTATCAGGCCTGTGGTCGAAAAGGTAACATCTTCACATATAACCTAGGAAGAAGCGTTCTCAGCAACGACTCTGTGTTGTTTGCATTCAATTCACATAGCGGAACATTCCTTTGGTTACAGCAGCCACGAAACACTCTTTTTGTATAATCTGCAATTGGACATTTGGAGAGCTCTGAGGCCTGCTGTGGAAAACGAAATGTCTTCACATAAAACCTAGAAAGAAGCATTCTCAGAAACCACTTTGTGATGTGTGCCTTCAACTCTCAGGGTTGAACATTCCTTTTGTTACAGCAGTTTTGAAACACACTTTTTCTAGAATCTCCATGTGGATATTTGGACCACTTATAGCAATTTGATGGAAACGAGACATCCTCATACACAAAGGAGACAGAAGCATTCCCACAAACTCCTTTCTGATGTGTGATCTCAACTCACAGATGTGAACCTTACTTTTGGTAGAGCAGTTTTGAAACCACCTTTTTCTAGAACATGCAAGTGGACATTTGGAGCGATTGGAGGCCTGTTTTCGAAAGGAAATATCTTCACATAACAAGTAGACAGAAGCATTCTCTGAAACTTCTTTGTGGTGTGTGCATTCACCTCACAGATTTGAACATTCCTTTTGACAGGGAAGTTTTGAAAGACTCTTTTTATGGCATCTGCAAGTGGATATTCGGACCGCTTCTTGGAATTCGTTGGAAATGGGACACCGTCGCAGAAAATCTAGACAGAAGCATTCTCACAAACTTCTGTGTGATGTGAGCATGCAGCTCACAGAGCTCAACCTTTCCTTTGATGGTGCAGTTTTGAAACACTCCTTTTCTACAATCTGCGAGTGGACATTTGGAGCGCCTTGAGGCCTTTGGTGGAAAGGAAATATCTTCACATAAAAACTAGGCAGAAGCATTCTCTGAAACTTCTTTCTCGTGCGTGCATTAAATTCACAGATTTGAGCATTCCTTTTGACAGAGAAGTTTCGAAACACTTTTTTTGTAGAATGTGCTCGTGGAAATTTGGACCGCTTACAGTAATTCGTTGGAAACGGGACATCTTCACACAAAAACAAGACAGAAGCATTCTGACAGACTTCTGTGGGATATGTGCATTCAACTCACAGAGTTTAACCTTTTTTTCAATGTAGCAGTTTTGAAACACTCTTTTACTAGTATCTGCAAGTGGATATTTGGACCTGTCATAGGAATGCATTGGAAACGGGACACCCTCACCCAAAAACTAGACAGAAGCATTCTCAGAAACTTCTCTGTGATGTGAGCATTCAGCTCACAGAGTTGAACCTTTCTTTGGATAGAGCAGTTTTGCAACACTCTTTTTCTAGAATCTGCAAGTGGACATTTGGCGTGCCTTGAGGCCTGCGGTGGAAAAGAAATATCTTCACATAAAAACTAGACAGAAGCATTCTCTGAAACTTCTTTGTTGTGCGTGCATTAAATTCACAGAGTTGAACATTCCTTTTGACAGAGAAGTTTTGAAACATTTTTTTTGTAGAATCTGCAAGTGGAAATTTGGAAGGCTTATAGGAATTCGTTGGAAACCGGACACCTTCACACAAACAATAGACAAGCACTCTGACAAACTTTTGTGTGATCTGTGCATTCAACTCACAGAGTTGAACCTTCGTTTGCATGTAGCCGTTTTGAAACACTCTTTTTTGTAGAATCTGCAAGTGGATATTTGGACCGCTTAGAGGAATTCATTGGAAACGGGACACCCTCACACAAAAACTAGTCAGAAGCATTTTCACAAACTTCTGTGTTACGGGTGCGTTCAACTCAAAGAGCTGAGCTCTTCTTTTGCTAGAGCAGTTTTGAAACACTGATTTTCTAGAATCTGCAAGTGGACATTTGGAGCGCTTTGAGGCCTGTGGAGCAAAGGAAATATCTTCACATAACAAGTAGACAGAAGCATTCTCTGAAACTTCTTTGTGGTGTGTGCATTCAGCTCACAGAGTTGAACATTCCTTTTGACAGAGAAGTTTTGAAACACTCTTTTCATAGAATCTGCAAGTGGATATTTGGACCGCTTATAGGAATTCGTTGGAAACGGGACAGCCTCACACAAAAACTAGACAGAAGCATTCTCACAAATGCTTCTGTGACGTGAGCATTCAGCTCACAGAGCTGAACCTTTCTTTTGATAAGGCAGTTTTGAAACACTCTTTTTCTAGAATCTGCAAGTGGACATTTGGAGCGCTTTTAGGCCTGTGGTGGAAAGGAAATATCTTCACTAAAAAACTAGACAGATGCATTTTCTGAAACTTCCTCGTGGTGCATGCAGTCACCCTCAGAGTTGAACATTCCTTTTGACTGAGAAGTTGTGAAACACTCTTTTTGTAGAAACTGCAAGTGGCAACTTGGACCGTTTATAGGAATTCATTGGAAACGGGACAACTTCTCACAAAAGCTAGAGAAAAGCTTTCTCACAAACTTATCTGCGATGTGTGCATTCAACTCACAGAGTTTAACTGTCTTTTACTGGATTAGTTTGGAAACACTCCTTTTGCAGTAGATGCAAGTGGTCATTCGGAAAGCTATCAGGCCTGTGGTCGAAAAGGTAACATCTTCACATATAACCTAGGAAGAAGCGTTCTCAGCAACGACTCTGTGTTGTTTGCATTCAATTCACATAGCGGAACATTCCTTTGGTTACAGCAGCCACGAAACACTCTTTTTGTATAATCTGCAATTGGACATTTGGAGAGCTCTGAGGCCTGCTGTGGAAAACGAAATGTCTTCACATAAAACCTAGAAAGAAGCATTCTCAGAAACCACTTTGTGATATGTGCCTTCAACTCTCAGGGTTGAACATTCCTTTTGTTACAGCAGTTTTGAAACACACTTTTTCTAGAATCTCCATGTGGATATTTGGACCACTTATAGCAATTTGATGGAAACGAGACATCCTCATACACAAAGGAGACAGAAGCATTCCCACAAACTCCTTTCTGATGTGTGATCTCAACTCACAGATGTGAACCTTACTTTTGGTAGAGCAGTTTTGAAACCACCTTTTTCTAGAACATGCAAGTGGACATTTGGAGCGATTGGAGGCCTGTTTTCGAAAGGAAATATCTTCACATAACAAGTAGACAGAAGCATTCTCTGAAACTTCTTTGTGGTGTGTGCATTCACCTCACAGATTTGAACATTCCTTTTGACAGGGAAGTTTTGAAAGACTCTTTTTATGGCATCTGCAAGTGGATATTCGGACCGCTTCTTGGAATTCGTTGGAAACGGGACACCGTCGCAGAAAATCTAGACAGAAGCATTCTCACAAACTTCTGTGTGATGTGAGCATGCAGCTCACAGAGCTCAACCTTTCCTTTGATGGTGCAGTTTTGAAACACTCCTTTTCTACAATCTGTGAGTGGACATTTGGAGCGCCTTGAGGCCTGTGGTGGAAAGGAAATATCTTCACATAAAAACTAGGCAGAAGCATTCTCTGAAACTTCTTTCTCGTGCGTGCATTAAATTCACAGATTTGAGCATTCCTTTTGACAGAGAAGTTTCGAAACACTTTTTTTGTAGAATGTGCTCGTGGAAATTTGGACCGCTTACAGTAATTCGTTGGAAACGGGACATCTTCACACAAAAACAAGACAGAAGCATTCTGACAGACTTCTGTGGGATATATGCATTCAACTCACAGAGTTTAACCTTTTTTTCAATGTAGCAGTTTTGAAACACTCTTTTACTAGTATCTGCAAGTGGATATTTGGACCTGTCATAGGAATGCATTGGAAACGGGACACCCTCACCCAAAAACTAGACAGAAGCATTCTCAGAAACTTCTCTGTGATGTGAGCATTCAGCTCACAGAGTTGAACCTTTCTTTGGATAGAGCAGTTTTGCAACACTCTTTTTCTAGAATCTGCAAGTGGACATTTGGCGTGCCTTGAGGCCTGTGGTGGAAAAGAAATATCTTCACATAAAAACTAGACAGAAGCATTCTCTGAAACTTCTTTGTGGTGCGTGCATTAAATTCACAGAGTTGAACATTCCTTTTGACAGAGAAGTTTTGAAACACTTGTTTTGTAGAATCTGCAAGTGGAAATTTGGAAGGCTTATAGGAATTCGTTGGAAACCGGACACCTTCACACAAACAATAGACAAGCACTCTGACAAACTTTTGTGTGATCTGTGCATTCAACTCACAGAGTTGAACCTTCGTTTGCATGTAGCCGTTTTGAAACACTCTTTTTTGTAGAATCTGCAAGTGGATATTTGGACCGCTTAGAGGAATTCATTGGAAACGGGACACCCTCACACAAAAACTAGTCAGAAGCATTTTCACAAACTTCTGTGTTACGGGTGCGTTCAACTCAAAGAGCTGAGCTCTTCTTTTGCTAGAGCAGTTTTGAAACACTGATTTTCTAGAATCTGCAAGTGGACATTTGGAGCGCTTTGAGGCCTGTGGTGCAAAGGAAATATCTTCACATAACAAGTAGACAGAAGCATTCTCTGAAACTTCTTTGTGGTGTGTGCATTCAGCTCACAGAGTTGAACATTCCTTTTGACAGAGAAGTTTTGAAACACTCTTTTCATAGAATCTGCAAGTGGATATTTGGACCGCTTATAGGAATTCGTTGGAAACGGGACAGCCTCACACAAAAACTAGACAGAAGCATTCTCACAAATGCTTCTGTGACGTGAGCATTCAGCTCACAGAGCTGAACCTTTCTTTTGATAAGGCAGTTTTGAAACACTCTTTTTCTAGAATCTGCAAGTGGACATTTGGAGCGCTTTTAGGCCTGTGGTGGAAAGGAAATATCTTCACTAAAAAACTAGACAGATGCATTTTCTGAAACTTCCTCGTGGTGCATGCAGTCACCCTCAGAGTTGAACATTCCTTTTGACTGAGAAGTTGTGAAACACTCTTTTTGTAGAAACTGCAAGTGGCAACTTGGACCGTTTATAGGAATTCATTGGAAACGGGACAACTTCTCACAAAAACTAGAGAAAAGCTTTCTCACAAACTTATCTGCGATGTGTGCATTCAACTCACAGAGTTTAACTGTCTTTTACTGGATTAGTTTGGAAACACTCCTTTTGCAGTAGATGCAAGTGGTCATTCGGAAAGCTATGAGGCCTGTGGTCGAAAAGGTAACATCTTCACATATAACCTAGAAAGAAGCGTTCTCAGCAACGACTCTGTGTTGTTTGCATTCAATTCACATAGCGGAACATTCCTTTGGTTACAGCAGCCACGAAACACTCTTTTTGTATAATCTGCAATTGGACATTTGGAGAGCTCTGAGGCCTGCTGTGGAAAACGAAATGTCTTCACATAAAACCTAGAAAGAAGCATTCTCAGAAACCACTTTGTGATGTGTGCCTTCAACTCTCAGGGTTGAACATTCCTTTTGTTACAGCAGTTTTGAAACACACTTTTTCTAGAATCTCCATGTGGATATTTGGACCACTTATAGCAATTTGATGGAAACGAGACATCCTCATACACAAAGGAGACAGAAGCATTCCCACAAACTCCTTTCTGATGTGTGATCTCAACTCACAGATGTGAACCATACTTTTGGTAGAGCAGTTTTGAAACCACCTTTTTCTAGAACATGCAAGTGGACATTTGGAGCGATTGGAGGCCTGTTTTCGAAAGGAAATATCTTCACATAACAAGTAGACAGAAGCATTCTCTGAAACTTCTTTGTGGTGTGTGCATTCACCTCACAGATTTGAACATTCCTTTTGACAGGGAAGTTTTGAAAGACTCTTTTTATGGCATCTGCAAGTGGATATTCGGACCGCTTCTTGGAATTCGTTGGAAACGGGACACCGTCGCAGAAAATCTAGACAGAAGCATTCTCACAAACTTCTGTGTGATGTGAGCATGCAGCTCACAGAGCTCAACCTTTCCTTTGATGGTGCAGTTTTGAAACACTCCTTTTCTACAATCTGCGAGTGGACAGTTGGAGCGCCTTGAGGCCTGTGGTGGAAAGGAAATATCTTCACATAAAAACTAGGCAGAAGCATTCTCTGAAACTTCTTTCTCGTGCGTGCATTAAATTCACAGATTTGAGCATTCCTTTTGACAGAGAAGTTTCAAAACACTTTTTTTGTAGAATGTGCTCGTGGAAATTTGGACCGCTTACAGTAATTCGTTGGAAACGGGACATCTTCACACAAAAACAAGACAGAAGCATTCTGACAGACTTCTGTGGGATATGTGCATTCAACTCACAGAGTTTAACCTTTTTTTCAATGGAGCAGTTTTGAAACACTCTTTTACTAGTATCTGCAAGTGGATATTTGGACCTGTCATAGGAATGCATTGGAAACGGGACACCCTCACCCAAAAACTAGACAGAAGCATTCTCAGAAACTTCTCTGTGATGTGAGCATTCAGCTCACAGAGTTGAACCTTTCTTTGGATAGAGCAGTTTTGCAACACTCTTTTTCTAGAATCTGCAAGTGGACATTTGGCGTGCCTTGAGGCCTGTGGTGGAAAAGAAATATCTTCACATAAAAACTAGACAGAAGCATTCTCTGAAACTTCTCTGTGGTGCGTGCATTAAATTCACAGAGTTGAACATTCCTTTTGACAGAGAAGTTTTGAAACACTTGTTTTGTAGAATCTGCAAGTGGAAATTTGGAAGGCTTATAGGAATTCGTTGGAAACCGGACACCTTCACACAAACAATAGACAAGCACTCTGACAAACTTTTGTGTGATCTGTGCATTCAACTCACAGAGTTGAACCTTCGTTTGCATGTAGCCGTTTTGAAACACTCTTTTTTGTAGAATCTGCAAGTGGATATTTGGACCGCTTAGAGGAATTCATTGGAAACGGGACACCCTCACACAAAAACTAGTCAGAAGCATTTTCACAAAATTCTGTGTTACGGGTGCATTCAACTCAAAGAGCTGAGCTCTTCTTTTGCTAGAGCAGTTTTGAAACACTGATTTTCTAGAATCTGCAAGTGGACATTTGGAGCGCTTTGAGGCCTGTGGTGCAAAGGAAATATCTTCACATAACAAGTAGACAGAAGCATTCTCTGAAACTTCTTTGTGGTGTGTGCATTCAGCTCACAGAGTTGAACATTCCTTTTGACAGAGAAGTTTTGAAACACTCTTTTCATAGAATCTGCAAGTGGATATTTGGACCGCTTATAGGAATTCGTTGGAAACGGGACAGCCTCACACAAAAACTAGACAGAAGCATTCTCACAAATGCTTCTGTGACGTGAGCATTCAGCTCACAGAGCTGAACCTTTCTTTTGATAAGGCAGTTTTGAAACACTCTTTTTCTAGAATCTGCAAGTGGACATTTGGAGCGCTTTTAGGCCTGTGGTGGAAAGGAAATATCTTCACTAAAAAACTAGGCAGATGCATTTTCTGAAACATCCTCGTGGTGCATGCAGTCACCCTCAGAGTTGAACATTCCTTTTGACTGAGAAGTTGTGAAACACTCTTTTTGTAGAAACTGCAAGTGGCAACTTGGACCGTTTATAGGAATTCATTGGAAACGGGACAACTTCTCACAAAAACTAGAGAAAAGCTTTCTCACAAACTTATCTGCGATGTGTGCATTCAACTCACAGAGTTTAACTGTCTTTTACTGGATTAGTTTGGAAACACTCCTTTAGCAGTAGATGCAAGTGGTCATTCGGAAAGCTATCAGGCCTGTGGTCGAAAAGGTAACATCTTCACATATAACCTAGAAAGAAGCGTTCTCAGCAACGACTCTGTGTTGTTTGCATTCAATTCACATAGCGGAACATTCCTTTGGTTACAGCAGCCACGAAACACTCTTTTTGTATAATCTGCAATTGGACATTTGGAGAGCTCTGAGGCCTGCTGTGGAAAACGAAATGTCTTCACATAAAACCTAGAAAGAAGCATTCTCAGAAACCACTTTGTGATGTGTGCCTTCAACTCTCAGGGTTGAACATTCCTTTTGTTACAGCAGTTTTGAAACACACTTTTTCTAGAATCTCCATGTGGATATTTGGACCACTTATAGCAATTTGATGGAAACGAGACATCCTCATACACAAAGGAGACAGAAGCATTCCCACAAACTCCTTTCTGATGTGTGATCTCAACTCACAGATGTGAAACTTACTTTTGGTAGAGCAGTTTTGAAACCACCTTTTTCTAGAACATGCAAGTGGACATTTGGAGCGATTGGAGGCCTGTTTTCGAAAGGAAATATCTTCACATAACAAGTAGACAGAAGCATTCTCTGAAACTTCTTTGTGGTGTGTGCATTCACCTCACAGATTTGAACATTCCTTTTGACAGGGAAGTTTTGAAAGACTCTTTTTATGGCATCTGCAAGTGGATATTCGGACCGCTTCTTGGAATTCGTTGGAAACGGGACACCGTCGCAGAAAATCTAGACAGAAGCATTCTCACAAACTTCTGTGTGATGTGAGCATGCAGCTCACAGAGCTCAACCTGTCCTTTGATGGTGCAGTTTTGAAACACTCCTTTTCTACAATCTGCGAGTGGACATTTGGAGCGCCTTGAGGCCTGTGGTGGAAAGGAAATATCTTCACATAAAAACTAGGCAGAAGCATTCTCTGAAACTTCTTTCTCGTGCGTGCATTAAATTCACAGATTTGAGCATTCCTTTTGACAGAGAAGTTTCGAAACACTTTTTTTGTAGAATGTGCTCGTGGAAATTTGGACCGCTTACAGTAATTCGTTGGAAACGGGACATCCTCACACAAAAACAAGACAGAAGCATTCTGACAGACTTCTGTGGGATATGTGCATTCAACTCACAGAGTTTAACCTTTTTTTCAATGTAGCAGTTTTGAAACACTCTTTTACTAGTATCTGCAAGTGGATATTTGGACCTGTCATAGGAATGCATTGGAAACGGGACACCCTCACCCAAAAACTAGACAGAAGCATTCTCAGAAACTTCTCTGTGATGTGAGCATTCAGCTCACAGAGTTGAACCTTTCTTTGGATAGAGCAGTTTTGCAACACTCTTTTTCTAGAATCTGCAAGTGGACATTTGGCGTGCCTTGAGGCCTGTGGTGGAAAAGAAATATCTTCACATAAAAACTAGACAGAAGCATTCTCTGAAACTTCTCTGTGGTGCGTGCATTAAATTCACAGAGTTGAACATTCCTTTTGACAGAGAAGTTTTGAAACACTTGTTTTGTAGAATCTGCAAGTGGAAATTTGGAAGGCTTATAGGAATTCGTTGGAAACCGGACACCTTCACACAAACAATAGACAAGCACTCTGACAAACTTTTGTGTGATCTGTGCATTCAACTCACAGAGTTGAACCTTCGTTTGCATGTAGCCGTTTTGAAACACTCTTTTTTGTAGAATCTGCAAGTGGATATTTGGACCGCTTAGAGGAATTCATTGGAAACGGGACACCCTCACACAAAAACTAGTCAGAAGCATTTTCACAAACTTCTGTGTTACGGGTGCGTTCAACTCAAAGAGCTGAGCTCTTCTTTTGCTAGAGCAGTTTTGAAACACTGATTTTCTAGAATCTGCAAGTGGACATTTGGAGCGCTTTGAGGCCTGTGGTGCAAAGGAAATATCTTCACATAACAAGTAGACAGAAGCATTCTCTGAAACTTCTTTGTGGTGTGTGCATTCAGCCCACAGAGTTGAACATTCCTTTTGACAGAGAAGTTTTGAAACACTCTTTTCATAGAATCTGCAAGTGGATATTTGGACCGCTTATAGGAATTCGTTGGAAACGGGACAGCCTCACACAAAAACTAGACAGAAGCATTCTCACAAATGCTTCTGTGACGTGAGCATTCAGCTCACAGAGCTGAACCTTTCTTTTGATAAGGCAGTTTTGAAACACTCTTTTTCTAGAATCTGCAAGTGGACATTTGGAGCGCTTTTAGGCCTGTGGTGGAAAGGAAATATCTTCACTAAAAAACTAGACAGATGCATTTTCTGAAACTTCCTCGTGGTGCATGCAGTCACCCTCAGAGTTGAACATTCCTTTTGACTGAGAAGTTGTGAAACACTCTTTTTGTAGAAACTGCAAGTGGCAACTTGGACCGTTTATAGGAATTCATTGGAAACGGGACAACTTCTCACAAAAACTAGAGAAAAGCTTTCTCACAAACTTATCTGCGATGTGTGCATTCAACTCACAGAGTTTAACTGTCTTTTACTGGATTAGTTTGGAAACACTCCTTTTGCAGTAGATGCAAGTGGTCATTCGGAAAGCTATGAGGCCTGTGGTCGAAAAGGTAACATCTTCACATATAACCTAGAAAGAAGCGTTCTCAGCAACGACTCTGTGTTGTTTGCATTCAATTCACATAGCGGAACATTCCTTTGGTTACAGCAGCCACGAAACACTCTTTTTGTATAATCTGCAATTGGACATTTGGAGAGCTCTGAGGCCTGCTGTGGAAAACGAAATGTCTTCACATAAAACCTAGAAAGAAGCATTCTCAGAAACCACTTTGTGATGTGTGCCTTCAACTCTCAGGGTTGAACATTCCTTTTGTTACAGCAGTTTTGAAACACACTTTTTCTAGAATCTCCATGTGGATATTTGGACCACTTATAGCAATTTGATGGAAACGAGACATCCTCATACACAAAGGAGACAGAAGCATTCCCACAAACTCCTTTCTGATGTGTGATCTCAACTCACAGATGTGAACCATACTTTTGGTAGAGCAGTTTTGAAACCACCTTTTTCTAGAACATGCAAGTGGACATTTGGAGCGATTGGAGGCCTGTTTTCGAAAGGAAATATCTTCACATAACAAGTAGACAGAAGCATTCTCTGAAACTTCTTTGTGGTGTGTGCATTCACCTCACAGATTTGAACATTCCTTTTGACAGGGAAGTTTTGAAAGACTCTTTTTATGGCATCTGCAAGTGGATATTCGGACCGCTTCTTGGAATTCGTTGGAAACGGGACACCGTCGCAGAAAATCTAGACAGAAGCATTCTCACAAACTTCTGTGTGATGTGAGCATGCAGCTCACAGAGCTCAACCTTTCCTTTGATGGTGCAGTTTTGAAACACTCCTTTTCTACAATCTGCGAGTGGACATTTGGAGCGCCTTGAGGCCTGTGGTGGAAAGGAAATATCTTCACATAAAAACTAGGCAGAAGCATTCTCTGAAACTTCTTTCTCGTGCGTGCATTAAATTCACAGATTTGAGCATTCCTTTTGACAGAGAAGTTTCGAAACACTTTTTTTGTAGAATGTGCTCGTGGAAATTTGGACCGCTTACAGTAATTCGTTGGAAACGGGACATCTTCACACAAAAACAAGACAGAAGCATTCTGACAGACTTCTGTGGGATATGTGCATTCAACTCACAGAGTTTAACCTTTTTTTCAATGTAGCAGTTTTGAAACACTCTTTTACTAGTATCTGCAAGTGGATATTTGGACCTGTCATAGGAATGCATTGGAAACGGGACACCCTCACCCAAAAACTAGACAGAAGCATTCTCAGAAACTTCTCTGTGATGTGAGCATTCAGCTCACAGAGTTGAACCTTTCTTTGGATAGAGCAGTTTTGCAACACTCTTTTTCTAGAATCTGCAAGTGGACATTTGGCGTGCCTTGAGGCCTGTGGTGGAAAAGAAATATCTTCACATAAAAACTAGACAGAAGCATTCTCTGAAACTTCTCTCTGGTGCGTGCATTAAATTCACAGAGTTGAACATTCCTTTTGACAGAGAAGTTTTGAAACACTTGTTTTGTAGAATCTGCAAGTGGAAATTTGGAAGGCTTATAGGAATTCGTTGGAAACCGGACACCTTCACACAAACAATAGACAAGCACTCTGACAAACTTTTGTGTGATCTGTGCATTCAACTCACAGAGTTGAACCTTCGTTTGCATGTAGCCGTTTTGAAACACTCTTTTTTGTAGAATCTGCAAGTGGATATTTGGACCGCTTAGAGGAATTCATTGGAAACGGGACACCCTCACACAAAAACTAGTCAGAAGCATTTTCACAAACTTCTGTGTTACGGGTGCATTCAACTCAAAGAGCTGAGCTCTTCTTTTGCTAGAGCAGTTTTGAAACACTGATTTTCTAGAATCTGCAAGTGGACATTTGGAGCGCTTTGAGGCCTGTGGTGCAAAGGAAATATCTTCACATAACAAGTAGACAGAAGCATTCTCTGAAACTTCTTTGTGGTGTGTGCATTCAGCTCACAGAGTTGAACATTCCTTTTGACAGAGAAGTTTTGAAACACTCTTTTCATAGAATCTGCAAGTGGATATTTGGACCGCTTATAGGAATTCGTTGGAAACGGGACAGCCTCACACAAAAACTAGACAGAAGCATTCTCACAAATGCTTCTGTGACGTGAGCATTCAGCTCACAGAGCTGAACCTTTCTTTTGATAAGGCAGTTTTGAAACACTCTTTTTCTAGAATCTGCAAGTGGACATTTGGAGCGCTTTTAGGCCTGTGGTGGAAAGGAAATATCTTCACTAAAAAACTAGGCAGATGCATTTTCTGAAACTTCCTCGTGGTGCATGCAGTCACCCTCAGAGTTGAACATTCCTTTTGACTGAGAAGTTGTGAAACACTCTTTTTGTAGAAACTGCAAGTGGCAACTTGGACCGTTTATAGGAATTCATTGGAAACGGGACAACTTCTCACAAAAACTAGAGAAAAGCTTTCTCACAAACTTATCTGCGATGTGTGCATTCAACTCACAGAGTTTAACTGTCTTTTACTGGATTAGTTTGGAAACACTCCTTTTGCAGTAGATGCAAGTGGTCATTCGGAAAGCTATCAGGCCTGTGGTCGAAAAGGTAACATCTTCACATATAACCTAGGAAGAAGCGTTCTCAGCAACGACTCTGTGTTGTTTGCCTTCAATTCACATAGCGGAACATTCCTTTGGTTACAGCAGCCACGAAACACTCTTTTTGTATAATCTGCAATTGGACATTTGGAGAGCTCTGAGGCCTGCTGTGGAAAACGAAATGTCTTCACATAAAACCTAGAAAGAAGCATTCTCAGAAACCACTTTGTGATGTGTGCCTTCAACTCTCAGGGTTGAACATTCCTTTTGTTACAGCAGTTTTGAAACACACTTTTTCTAGAATCTCCATGTGGATATTTGGACCACTTATAGCAATTTGATGGAAACGAGACATCCTCATACACAAAGGAGACAGAAGCATTCCCACAAACTCCTTTCTGATGTGTGATCTCAACTCACAGATGTGAACCATACTTTTGGTAGAGCAGTTTTGAAACCACCTTTTTCTAGAACATGCAAGTGGACATTTGGAGCGATTGGAGGCCTGTTTTCGAAAGGAAATATCTTCACATAACAAGTAGACAGAAGCATTCTCTGAAACTTCTTTGTGGTGTGTGCATTCACCTCACAGATTTGAACATTCCTTTTGACAGGGAAGTTTTGAAAGACTCTTTTTATGGCATCTGCAAGTGGATATTCGGACCGCTTCTTGGAATTCGTTGGAAACGGGACACCGTCGCAGAAAATCTAGACAGAAGCATTCTCACAAACTTCTGTGTGATGTGAGCATGCAGCTCACAGAGCTCAACCTTTCCTTTGATGGTGCAGTTTTGAAACACTCCTTTTCTACAATCTGCGAGTGGACAGTTGGAGCGCCTTGAGGCCTGTGGTGGAAAGGAAATATCTTCACATAAAAACTAGGCAGAAGCATTCTCTGAAACTTCTTTCTCGTGCGTGCATTAAATTCACAGATTTGAGCATTCCTTTTGACAGAGAAGTTTCGAAACACTTTTTTTGTAGAATGTGCTCGTGGAAATTTGGACCGCTTACAGTAATTCGTTGGAAACGGGACATCCTCACACAAAAACAAGACAGAAGCATTCTGACAGACTTCTGTGGGATATGTGCATTCAACTCACAGAGTTTAACCTTTTTTTCAATGTAGCAGTTTTGAAACACTCTTTTACTAGTATCTGCAAGTGGATATTTGGACCTGTCATAGGAATGCATTGGAAACGGGACACCCTCACCCAAAAACTAGACAGAAGCATTCTCAGAAACTTCTCTGTGATGTGAGCATTCAGCTCACAGAGTTGAACCTTTCTTTGGATAGAGCAGTTTTGCAACACTCTTTTTCTAGAATCTGCAAGTGGACATTTGGCGTGCCTTGAGGCCTGTGGTGGAAAAGAAATATCTTCACATAAAAACTAGACAGAAGCATTCTCTGAAACTTCTCTGTGGTGCATGCATTAAATTCACAGAGTTGAACATTCCTTTTGACAGAGAAGTTTTGAAACACTTGTTTTGTAGAAT
Organism: Pongo abelii; assembly: GCF_028885655.2. Taxonomy (NCBI): domain Eukaryota; kingdom Metazoa; phylum Chordata; class Mammalia; order Primates; family Hominidae; genus Pongo; species Pongo abelii. Next base: position 37,655,909 of record NC_072003.2, read on the forward strand.
CTGCAAGTGGAAATTTGGAAGGCTTATAGGAATTCGTTGGAAACCGGACACCTTCACACAAACAATAGACAAGCACTCTGACAAACTTTTGTGTGATCTGTGCATTCAACTCACAGAGTTGAACCTTCGTTTGCATGTAGCCGTTTTGAAACACTCTTTTTTGTAGAATCTGCAAGTGGATATTTGGACCGCTTAGAGGAATTCATTGGAAACGGGACACCCTCACACAAAAACTAGTCAGAAGCATTTTCACAAACTTCTGTGTTACGGGTGCGTTCAACTCAAAGAGCTGAGCTCTTCTTTTGCTAGAGCAGTTTTGAAACACTGATTTTCTAGAATCTGCAAGTGGACATTTGGAGCGCTTTGAGGCCTGTGGTGCAAAGGAAATATCTTCACATAACAAGTAGACAGAAGCATTCTCTGAAACTTCTTTGTGGTGTGTGCATTCAGCTCACAGAGTTGAACATTCCTTTTGACAGAGAAGTTTTGAAACACTCTTTTCATAGAATCTGCAAGTGGATATTTGGACCGCTTATAGGAATTCGTTGGAAACGGGACAGCCTCACACAAAAACTAGACAGAAGCATTCTCACAAATGCTTCTGTGACGTGAGCATTCAGCTCACAGAGCTGAACCTTTCTTTTGATAAGGCAGTTTTGAAACACTCTTTTTCTAGAATCTGCAAGTGGACATTTGGAGCGCTTTTAGGCCTGTGGTGGAAAGGAAATATCTTCACTAAAAAACTAGACAGATGCATTTTCTGAAACTTCCTCGTGGTGCATGCAGTCACCCTCAGAGTTGAACATTCCTTTTGACTGAGAAGTTGTGAAACACTCTTTTTGTAGAAACTGCAAGTGGCAACTTGGACCGTTTATAGGAATTCATTGGAAACGGGACAACTTCTCACAAAAACTAGAGAAAAGCTTTCTCACAAACTTATCTGCGATGTGTGCATTCAACTCACAGAGTTTAACTGTCTTTTACTGGATTAGTTTGGAAACACTCCTTTTGCAGTAGATGCAAGTGGTCATTCGGAAAGCTATGAGGCCTGTGGTCGAAAAGGTAACATCTTCACATATAACCTAGAAAGAAGCGTTCTCAGCAACGACTCTGTGTTGTTTGCATTCAATTCACATAGCGGAACATTCCTTTGGTTACAGCAGCCACGAAACACTCTTTTTGTATAATCTGCAATTGGACATTTGGAGAGCTCTGAGGCCTGCTGTGGAAAACGAAATGTCTTCACATAAAACCTAGAAAGAAGCATTCTCAGAAACCACTTTGTGATGTGTGCCTTCAACTCTCAGGGTTGAACATTCCTTTTGTTACAGCAGTTTTGAAACACACTTTTTCTAGAATCTCCATGTGGATATTTGGACCACTTATAGCAATTTGATGGAAACGAGACATCCTCATACACAAAGGAGACAGAAGCATTCCCACAAACTCCTTTCTGATGTGTGATCTCAACTCACAGATGTGAACCATACTTTTGGTAGAGCAGTTTTGAAACCACCTTTTTCTAGAACATGCAAGTGGACATTTGGAGCGATTGGAGGCCTGTTTTCGAAAGGAAATATCTTCACATAACAAGTAGACAGAAGCATTCTCTGAAACTTCTTTGTGGTGTGTGCATTCACCTCACAGATTTGAACATTCCTTTTGACAGGGAAGTTTTGAAAGACTCTTTTTATGGCATCTGCAAGTGGATATTCGGACCGCTTCTTGGAATTCGTTGGAAACGGGACACCGTCGCAGAAAATCTAGACAGAAGCATTCTCACAAACTTCTGTGTGATGTGAGCATGCAGCTCACAGAGCTCAACCTTTCCTTTGATGGTGCAGTTTTGAAACACTCCTTTTCTACAATCTGCGAGTGGACATTTGGAGCGCCTTGAGGCCTGTGGTGGAAAGGAAATATCTTCACATAAAAACTAGGCAGAAGCATTCTCTGAAACTTCTTTCTCGTGCGTGCATTAAATTCACAGATTTGAGCATTCCTTTTGACAGAGAAGTTTCGAAACACTTTTTTTGTAGAATGTGCTCGTGGAAATTTGGACCGCTTACAGTAATTCGTTGGAAACGGGACATCTTCACACAAAAACAAGACAGAAGCATTCTGACAGACTTCTGTGGGATATGTGCATTCAACTCACAGAGTTTAACCTTTTTTTCAATGTAGCAGTTTTGAAACACTCTTTTACTAGTATCTGCAAGTGGATATTTGGACCTGTCATAGGAATGCATTGGAAACGGGACACCCTCACCCAAAAACTAGACAGAAGCATTCTCAGAAACTTCTCTGTGATGTGAGCATTCAGCTCACAGAGTTGAACCTTTCTTTGGATAGAGCAGTTTTGCAACACTCTTTTTCTAGAATCTGCAAGTGGACATTTGGCGTGCCTTGAGGCCTGTGGTGGAAAAGAAATATCTTCACATAAAAACTAGACAGAAGCATTCTCTGAAACTTCTCTCTGGTGCGTGCATTAAATTCACAGAGTTGAACATTCCTTTTGACAGAGAAGTTTTGAAACACTTGTTTTGTAGAATCTGCAAGTGGAAATTTGGAAGGCTTATAGGAATTCGTTGGAAACCGGACACCTTCACACAAACAATAGACAAGCACTCTGACAAACTTTTGTGTGATCTGTGCATTCAACTCACAGAGTTGAACCTTCGTTTGCATGTAGCCGTTTTGAAACACTCTTTTTTGTAGAATCTGCAAGTGGATATTTGGACCGCTTAGAGGAATTCATTGGAAACGGGACACCCTCACACAAAAACTAGTCAGAAGCATTTTCACAAACTTCTGTGTTACGGGTGCATTCAACTCAAAGAGCTGAGCTCTTCTTTTGCTAGAGCAGTTTTGAAACACTGATTTTCTAGAATCTGCAAGTGGACATTTGGAGCGCTTTGAGGCCTGTGGTGCAAAGGAAATATCTTCACATAACAAGTAGACAGAAGCATTCTCTGAAACTTCTTTGTGGTGTGTGCATTCAGCTCACAGAGTTGAACATTCCTTTTGACAGAGAAGTTTTGAAACACTCTTTTCATAGAATCTGCAAGTGGATATTTGGACCGCTTATAGGAATTCGTTGGAAACGGGACAGCCTCACACAAAAACTAGACAGAAGCATTCTCACAAATGCTTCTGTGACGTGAGCATTCAGCTCACAGAGCTGAACCTTTCTTTTGATAAGGCAGTTTTGAAACACTCTTTTTCTAGAATCTGCAAGTGGACATTTGGAGCGCTTTTAGGCCTGTGGTGGAAAGGAAATATCTTCACTAAAAAACTAGGCAGATGCATTTTCTGAAACTTCCTCGTGGTGCATGCAGTCACCCTCAGAGTTGAACATTCCTTTTGACTGAGAAGTTGTGAAACACTCTTTTTGTAGAAACTGCAAGTGGCAACTTGGACCGTTTATAGGAATTCATTGGAAACGGGACAACTTCTCACAAAAACTAGAGAAAAGCTTTCTCACAAACTTATCTGCGATGTGTGCATTCAACTCACAGAGTTTAACTGTCTTTTACTGGATTAGTTTGGAAACACTCCTTTTGCAGTAGATGCAAGTGGTCATTCGGAAAGCTATCAGGCCTGTGGTCGAAAAGGTAACATCTTCACATATAACCTAGGAAGAAGCGTTCTCAGCAACGACTCTGTGTTGTTTGCATTCAATTCACATAGCGGAACATTCCTTTGGTTACAGCAGCCACGAAACACTCTTTTTGTATAATCTGCAATTGGACATTTGGAGAGCTCTGAGGCCTGCTGTGGAAAACGAAATGTCTTCACATAAAACCTAGAAAGAAGCATTCTCAGAAACCACTTTGTGATGTGTGCCTTCAACTCTCAGGGTTGAACATTCCTTTTGTTACAGCAGTTTTGAAACACACTTTTTCTAGAATCTCCATGTGGATATTTGGACCACTTATAGCAATTTGATGGAAACGAGACATCCTCATACACAAAGGAGACAGAAGCATTCCCACAAACTCCTTTCTGATGTGTGATCTCAACTCACAGATGTGAACCATACTTTTGGTAGAGCAGTTTTGAAACCACCTTTTTCTAGAACATGCAAGTGGACATTTGGAGCGATTGGAGGCCTGTTTTCGAAAGGAAATATCTTCACATAACAAGTAGACAGAAGCATTCTCTGAAACTTCTTTGTGGTGTGTGCATTCACCTCACAGATTTGAACATTCCTTTTGACAGGGAAGTTTTGAAAGACTCTTTTTATGGCATCTGCAAGTGGATATTCGGACCGCTTCTTGGAATTCGTTGGAAACGGGACACCGTCGCAGAAAATCTAGACAGAAGCATTCTCACAAACTTCTGTGTGATGTGAGCATGCAGCTCACAGAGCTCAACCTTTCCTTTGATGGTGCAGTTTTGAAACACTCCTTTTCTACAATCTGCGAGTGGACATTTGGAGCGCCTTGAGGCCTGTGGTGGAAAGGAAATATCTTCACATAAAAACTAGGCAGAAGCATTCTCTGAAACTTCTTTCTCGTGCGTGCATTAAATTCACAGATTTGAGCATTCCTTTTGACAGAGAAGTTTCGAAACACTTTTTTTGTAGAATGTGCTCGTGGAAATTTGGACCGCTTACAGTAATTCGTTGGAAACGGGACATCTTCACACAAAAACAAGACAGAAGCATTCTGACAGACTTCTGTGGGATATGTGCATTCAACTCACAGAGTTTAACCTTTTTTTCAATGTAGCAGTTTTGAAACACTCTTTTACTAGTATCTGCAAGTGGATATTTGGACCTGTCATAGGAATGCATTGGAAACGGGACACCCTCACCCAAAAACTAGACAGAAGCATTCTCAGAAACTTCTCTGTGATGTGAGCATTCAGCTCACAGAGTTGAACCTTTCTTTGGATAGAGCAGTTTTGCAACACTCTTTTTCTAGAATCTGCAAGTGGACATTTGGCGTGCCTTGAGGCCTGTGGTGGAAAAGAAATATCTTCACATAAAAACTAGACAGAAGCATTCTCTGAAACTTCTCTCTGGTGCGTGCATTAAATTCACAGAGTTGAACATTCCTTTTGACAGAGAAGTTTTGAAACACTTGTTTTGTAGAATCTGCAAGTGGAAATTTGGAAGGCTTATAGGAATTCGTTGGAAACCGGACACCTTCACACAAACAATAGACAAGCACTCTGACAAACTTTTGTGTGATCTGTGCATTCAACTCACAGAGTTGAACCTTCGTTTGCATGTAGCCGTTTTGAAACACTCTTTTTTGTAGAATCTGCAAGTGGATATTTGGACCGCTTAGAGGAATTCATTGGAAACGGGACACCCTCACACAAAAACTAGTCAGAAGCATTTTCACAAACTTCTGTGTTACGGGTGCATTCAACTCAAAGAGCTGAGCTCTTCTTTTGCTAGAGCAGTTTTGAAACACTGATTTTCTAGAATCTGCAAGTGGACATTTGGAGCGCTTTGAGGCCTGTGGTGCAAAGGAAATATCTTCACATAACAAGTAGACAGAAGCATTCTCTGAAACTTCTTTGTGGTGTGTGCATTCAGCTCACAGAGTTGAACATTCCTTTTGACAGAGAAGTTTTGAAACACTCTTTTCATAGAATCTGCAAGTGGATATTTGGACCGCTTATAGGAATTCGTTGGAAACGGGACAGCCTCACACAAAAACTAGACAGAAGCATTCTCACAAATGCTTCTGTGACGTGAGCATTCAGCTCACAGAGCTGAACCTTTCTTTTGATAAGGCAGTTTTGAAACACTCTTTTTCTAGAATCTGCAAGTGGACATTTGGAGCGCTTTTAGGCCTGTGGTGGAAAGGAAATATCTTCACTAAAAAACTAGGCAGATGCATTTTCTGAAACTTCCTCGTGGTGCATGCAGTCACCCTCAGAGTTGAACATTCCTTTTGACTGAGAAGTTGTGAAACACTCTTTTTGTAGAAACTGCAAGTGGCAACTTGGACCGTTTATAGGAATTCATTGGAAACGGGACAACTTCTCACAAAAACTAGAGAAAAGCTTTCTCACAAACTTATCTGCGATGTGTGCATTCAACTCACAGAGTTTAACTGTCTTTTACTGGATTAGTTTGGAAACACTCCTTTTGCAGTAGATGCAAGTGGTCATTCGGAAAGCTATCAGGCCTGTGGTCGAAAAGGTAACATCTTCACATATAACCTAGGAAGAAGCGTTCTCAGCAACGACTCTGTGTTGTTTGCATTCAATTCACATAGCGGAACATTCCTTTGGTTACAGCAGCCACGAAACACTCTTTTTGTATAATCTGCAATTGGACATTTGGAGAGCTCTGAGGCCTGCTGTGGAAAACGAAATGTCTTCACATAAAACCTAGAAAGAAGCATTCTCAGAAACCACTTTGTGATGTGTGCCTTCAACTCTCAGGGTTGAACATTCCTTTTGTTACAGCAGTTTTGAAACACACTTTTTCTAGAATCTCCATGTGGATATTTGGACCACTTATAGCAATTTGATGGAAACGAGACATCCTCATACACAAAGGAGACAGAAGCATTCCCACAAACTCCTTTCTGATGTGTGATCTCAACTCACAGATGTGAACCTTACTTTTGGTAGAGCAGTTTTGAAACCACCTTTTTCTAGAACATGCGAGTGGACATTTGGAGCGATTGCAGGCCTGTTTTCAAAAGGAAATATCTTCACATAACAAGTAGACAGAAGCATTCTCTGAAACTTCTTTGTGGTGTGTGCATTCACCTCACAGATTTGAACATTCCTTTTGACAGGGAAGTTTTGAAAGACTCTTTTTATGGCATCTGCAAGTGGATATTCGGACCGCTTCTTGGAATTCGTTGGAAACGGGACACCGTCGCAGAAAATCTAGACAGAAGCATTCTCACAAACTTCTGTGTGATGTGAGCATGCAGCTCACAGAGCTCAACCTTTCCTTTGATGGTGCAGTTTTGAAACACTCCTTTTCTACAATCTGTGAGTGGACAGTTGGAGCGCCTTGAGGCCTGTGGTGGAAAGGAAATATCTTCACATAAAAACTAGGCAGAAGCATTCTCTGAAACTTCTTTCTCGTGCGTGCATTAAATTCACAGATTTGAGCATTCCTTTTGACAGAGAAGTTTCGAAACACTTTTTTTGTAGAATGTGCTCGTGGAAATTTGGACCGCTTACAGTAATTCGTTGGAAACGGGACATCCTCACACAAAAACAAGACAGAAGCATTCTGACAGACTTCTGTGGGATATGTGCATTCAACTCACAGAGTTTAACCTTTTTTTCAATGTAGCAGTTTTGAAACACTCTTTTACTAGTATCTGCAAGTGGATATTTGGACCTGTCATAGGAATGCATTGGAAACGGGACACCCTCACCCAAAAACTAGACAGAAGCATTCTCAGAAACTTCTCTGTGATGTGAGCATTCAGCTCACAGAGTTGAACCTTTCTTTGGATAGAGCAGTTTTGCAACACTCTTTTTCTAGAATCTGCAAGTGGACATTTGGCGTGCCTTGAGGCCTGTGGTGGAAAAGAAATATCTTCACATAAAAACTAGACAGAAGCATTCTCTGAAACTTCTCTGTGGTGCGTGCATTAAATTCACAGAGTTGAACATTCCTTTTGACAGAGAAGTTTTGAAACACTTGTTTTGTAGAATCTGCAAGTGGAAATTTGGAAGGCTTATAGGAATTCGTTGGAAACCGGACACCTTCACACAAACAATAGACAAGCACTCTGACAAACTTTTGTGTGATCTGTGCATTCAACTCACAGAGTTGAACCTTCGTTTGCATGTAGCCGTTTTGAAACACTCTTTTTTGTAGAATCTGCAAGTGGATATTTGGACCGCTTAGAGGAATTCATTGGAAACGGGACACCCTCACACAAAAACTAGTCAGAAGCATTTTCACAAACTTCTGTGTTACGGGTGCGTTCAACTCAAAGAGCTGAGCTCTTCTTTTGCTAGAGCAGTTTTGAAACACTGATTTTCTAGAATCTGCAAGTGGACATTTGGAGCGCTTTGAGGCCTGTGGTGCAAAGGAAATATCTTCACATAACAAGTAGACAGAAGCATTCTCTGAAACTTCTTTGTGGTGTGTGCATTCAGCTCACAGAGTTGAACATTCCTTTTGACAGAGAAGTTTTGAAACACTCTTTTCATAGAATCTGCAAGTGGATATTTGGACCGCTTATAGGAATTCGTTGGAAACGGGACAGCCTCACACAAAAACTAGACAGAAGCATTCTCACAAATGCTTCTGTGACGTGAGCATTCAGCTCACAGAGCTGAACCTTTCTTTTGATAAGGCAGTTTTGAAACACTCTTTTTCTAGAATCTGCAAGTGGACATTTGGAGCGCTTTTAGGCCTGTGGTGGAAAGGAAATATCTTCACTAAAAAACTAGACAGATGCATTTTCTGAAACTTCCTCGTGGTGCATGCAGTCACCCTCAGAGTTGAACATTCCTTTTGACTGAGAAGTTGTGAAACACTCTTTTTGTAGAAACTGCAAGTGGCAACTTGGACCGTTTATAGGAATTCATTGGAAATGGGACAACTTCTCACAAAAACTAGAGGAAAGCTTTCTCACAAACTTATCTGCGATGTGTGCATTCAACTCACAGAGTTTAACTGTCTTTTACTGGATTAGTTTGGAAACACTCCTTTTGCAGTAGATGCAAGTGGTCATTCGGAAAGCTATGAGGCCTGTGGTCGAAAAGGTAACATCTTCACATATAACCTAGAAAGAAGCGTTCTCAGCAACGACTCTGTGTTGTTTGCATTCAATTCACATAGCGGAACATTCCTTTGGTTACAGCAGCCACGAAACACTCTTTTTGTATAATCTGCAATTGGACATTTGGAGAGCTCTGAGGCCTGCTGTGGAAAACGAAATGTCTTCACATAAAACCTAGAAAGAAGCATTCTCAGAAACCACTTTGTGATGTGTGCCTTCAACTCTCAGGGTTGAACATTCCTTTTGTTACAGCAGTTTTGAAACACACTTTTTCTAGAATCTCCATGTGGATATTTGGACCACTTATAGCAATTTGATGGAAACGAGACATCCTCATACACAAAGGAGACAGAAGCATTCCCACAAACTCCTTTCTGATGTGTGATCTCAACTCACAGATGTGAACCATACTTTTGGTAGAGCAGTTTTGAAACCACCTTTTTCTAGAACATGCAAGTGGACATTTGGAGCGATTGGAGGCCTGTTTTCGAAAGGAAATATCTTCACATAACAAGTAGACAGAAGCATTCTCTGAAACTTCTTTGTGGTGTGTGCATTCACCTCACAGATTTGAACATTCCTTTTGACAGGGAAGTTTTGAAAGACTCTTTTTATGGCATCTGCAAGTGGATATTCGGACCGCTTCTTGGAATTCGTTGGAAACGGGACACCGTCGCAGAAAATCTAGACAGAAGCATTCTCACAAACTTCTGTGTGATGTGAGCATGCAGCTCACAGAGCTCAACCTTTCCTTTGATGGTGCAGTTTTGAAACACTCCTTTTCTACAATCTGCGAGTGGACAGTTGGAGCGCCTTGAGGCCTGTGGTGGAAAGGAAATATCTTCACATAAAAACTAGGCAGAAGCATTCTCTGAAACTTCTTTCTCGTGCGTGCATTAAATTCACAGATTTGAGCATTCCTTTTGACAGAGAAGTTTCGAAACACTTTTTTTGTAGAATGTGCTCGTGGAAATTTGGACCGCTTACAGTAATTCGTTGGAAACGGGACATCTTCACACAAAAACAAGACAGAAGCATTCTGACAGACTTCTGTGGGATATGTGCATTCAACTCACAGAGTTTAACCTTTTTTTCAATGTAGCAGTTTTGAAACACTCTTTTACTAGTATCTGCAAGTGGATATTTGGACCTGTCATAGGAATGCATTGGAAACGGGACACCCTCACCCAAAAACTAGACAGAAGCATTCTCAGAAACTTCTCTGTGATGTGAGCATTCAGCTCACAGAGTTGAACCTTTCTTTGGATAGAGCAGTTTTGCAACACTCTTTTTCTAGAATCTGCAAGTGGACATTTGGCGTGCCTTGAGGCCTGTGGTGGAAAAGAAATATCTTCACATAAAAACTAGACAGAAGCATTCTCTGAAACTTCTCTGTGGTGCGTGCATTAAATTCACAGAGTTGAACATTCCTTTTGACAGAGAAGTTTTGAAACACTTGTTTTGTAGAATCTGCAAGTGGAAATTTGGAAGGCTTATAGGAATTCGTTGGAAACCGGACACCTTCACACAAACAATAGACAAGCACTCTGACAAACTTTTGTGTGATCTGTGCATTCAACTCACAGAGTTGAACCTTCGTTTGCATGTAGCCGTTTTGAAACACTCTTTTTTGTAGAATCTGCAAGTGGATATTTGGACCGCTTAGAGGAATTCATTGGAAACGGGACACCCTCACACAAAAACTAGTCAGAAGCATTTTCACAAACTTCTGTGTTACGGGTGCATTCAACTCAAAGAGCTGAGCTCTTCTTTTGCTAGAGCAGTTTTGAAACACTGATTTTCTAGAATCTGCAAGTGGACATTTGGAGCGCTTTGAGGCCTGTGGTGCAAAGGAAATATCTTCACATAACAAGTAGACAGAAGCATTCTCTGAAACTTCTTTGTGGTGTGTGCATTCAGCTCACAGAGTTGAACATTCCTTTTGACAGAGAAGTTTTGAAACACTCTTTTCATAGAATCTGCAAGTGGATATTTGGACCGCTTATAGGAATTCGTTGGAAACGGGACAGCCTCACACAAAAACTAGACAGAAGCATTCTCACAAATGCTTCTGTGACGTGAGCATTCAGCTCACAGAGCTGAACCTTTCTTTTGATAAGGCAGTTTTGAAACACTCTTTTTCTAGAATCTGCAAGTGGACATTTGGAGCGCTTTTAGGCCTGTGGTGGAAAGGAAATATCTTCACTAAAAAACTAGGCAGATGCATTTTCTGAAACTTCCTCGTGGTGCATGCAGTCACCCTCAGAGTTGAACATTCCTTTTGACTGAGAAGTTGTGAAACACTCTTTTTGTAGAAACTGCAAGTGGCAACTTGGACCGTTTATAGGAATTCATTGGAAACGGGACAACTTCTCACAAAAACTAGAGAAAAGCTTTCTCACAAACTTATCTGTGATGTGTGCATTCAACTCACAGAGTTTAACTGTCTTTTACTGGATTAGTTTGGAAACACTCCTTTTGCAGTAGATGCAAGTGGTCATTCGGAAAGCTATGAGGCCTGTGGTCGAAAAGGTAACATCTTCACATATAACCTAGGAAGAAGCGTTCTCAGCAACGACTCTGTGTTGTTTGCATTCAATTCACATAGCGGAACATTCCTTTGGTTACAGCAGCCACGAAACACTCTTTTTGTATAATCTGCAATTGGACATTTGGAGAGCTCTGAGGCCTGCTGTGGAAAACGAAATGTCTTCACATAAAACCTAGAAAGAAGCATTCTCAGAAACCACTTTGTGATGTGTGCCTTCAACTCTCAGGGTTGAACATTCCTTTTGTTACAGCAGTTTTGAAACACACTTTTTCTAGAATCTCCATGTGGATATTTGGACCACTTATAGCAATTTGATGGAAACGAGACATCCTCATACACAAAGGAGACAGAAGCATTCCCACAAACTACTTTCTGATGTGTGATCTCAACTCACAGATGTGAACCTTACTTTTGGTAGAGCAGTTTTGAAACCACCTTTTTCTGGAACATGCAAGTGGACATTTGGAGCGATTGGAGGCCTGTTTTCGAAAGGAAATATCTTCACATAACAAGTAGACAGAAGCATTCTCTGAAACTTCTTTGTGGTGTGTGCATTCACCTCACAGATTTGAACATTCCTTTTGACAGGGAAGTTTTGAAAGACTCTTTTTATGGCATCTGCAAGTGGATATTCGGACCGCTTCTTGGAATTCATTGGAAACGGGACACCGTCGCAGAAAATCTAGACAGAAGCATTCTCACAAACTTCTGTGTGATGTGAGCATGCAGCTCACAGAGCTCAACCTTTCCTTTGATGGTGCAGTTTTGAAACACTCCTTTTCTACAATCTGCGAGTGGACATTTGGAGCGCCTTGAGGCCTGTGGTGGAAAGGAAATATCTTCACATAAAAACTAGGCAGAAGCATTCTCTGAAACTTCTTTCTCGTGCGTGCATTAAATTCACAGATTTGAGCATTCCTTTTGACAGAGAAGTTTCGAAACACTTTTTTTGTAGAATGTGCTCGTGGAAATTTGGACCGCTTACAGTAATTCGTTGGAAACGGGACATCCTCACACAAAAACAAGACAGAAGCATTCTGACAGACTTCTGTGGGATATGTGCATTCAACTCACAGAGTTTAACCTTTTTTTCAATGTAGCAGTTTTGAAACACTCTTTTACTAGTATCTGCAAGTGGATATTTGGACCTGTCATAGGAATGCATTGGAAACGGGACACCCTCACCCAAAAACTAGACAGAAGCATTCTCAGAAACTTCTCTGTGATGTGAGCATTCAGCTCACAGAGTTGAACCTTTCTTTGGATAGAGCAGTTTTGCAACACTCTTTTTCTAGAATCTGCAAGTGGACATTTGGCGTGCCTTGAGGCCTGTGGTGGAAAAGAAATATCTTCACATAAAAACTAGACAGAAGCATTCTCTGAAACTTCTCTGTGGTGCGTGCATTAAATTCACAGAGTTGAACATTCCTTTTGACAGAGAAGTTTTGAAACACTTGTTTTGTAGAATCTGCAAGTGGAAATTTGGAAGGCTTATAGGAATTCGTTGGAAACCGGACACCTTCACACAAACAATAGACAAGCACTCTGACAAACTTTTGTGTGATCTGTGCATTCAACTCACAGAGTTGAACCTTCGTTTGCATGTAGCCGTTTTGAAACACTCTTTTTTGTAGAATCTGCAAGTGGATATTTGGACCGCTTAGAGGAATTCATTGGAAACGGGACACCCTCACACAAAAACTAGTCAGAAGCATTTTCACAAACTTCTGTGTTACGGGTGCCTTCAACTCAAAGAGCTGAGCTCTTCTTTTGCTAGAGCAGTTTTGAAACACTGATTTTCTAGAATCTGCAAGTGGACATTTGGAGCGCTTTGAGGCCTGTGGTGCAAAGGAAATATCTTCACATAACAAGTAGACAGAAGCATTCTCTGAAACTTCTTTGTGGTGTGTGCATTCAGCCCACAGAGTTGAACATTCCTTTTGACAGAGAAGTTTTGAAACACTCTTTTCATAGAATCTGCAAGTGGATATTTGGACCGCTTATAGGAATTCGTTGGAAACGGGACAGCCTCACACAAAAACTAGACAGAAGCATTCTCACAAATGCTTCTGTGACGTGAGCATTCAGCTCACAGAGCTGAACCTTTCTTTTGATAAGGCAGTTTTGAAACACTCTTTTTCTAGAATCTGCAAGTGGACATTTGGAGCGCTTTTAGGCCTGTGGTGGAAAGGAAATATCTTCACTAAAAAACTAGACAGATGCATTTTCTGAAACTTCCTCGTGGTGCATGCAGTCACCCTCAGAGTTGAACATTCCTTTTGACTGAGAAGTTGTGAAACACTCTTTTTGTAGAAACTGCAAGTGGCAACTTGGACCGTTTATAGGAATTCATTGGAAACGGGACAACTTCTCACAAAAACTAGAGAAAAGCTTTCTCACAAACTTATCTGCGATGTGTGCATTCAACTCACAGAGTTTAACTGTCTTTTACTGGATTAGTTTGGAAACACTCCTTTTGCAGTAGATGCAAGTGGTCATTCGGAAAGCTATGAGGCCTGTGGTCGAAAAGGTAACATCTTCACATATAACCTAGAAAGAAGCGTTCTCAGCAACGACTCTGTGTTGTTTGCATTCAATTCACATAGCGGAACATTCCTTTGGTTACAGCAGCCACGAAACACTCTTTTTGTATAATCTGCAATTGGACATTTGGAGAGCTCTGAGGCCTGCTGTGGAAAACGAAATGTCTTCACATAAAACCTAGAAAGAAGCATTCTCAGAAACCACTTTGTGATGTGTGCCTTCAACTCTCAGGGTTGAACATTCCTTTTGTTACAGCAGTTTTGAAACACACTTTTTCTAGAATCTCCATGTGGATATTTGGACCACTTATAGCAATTTGATGGAAACGAGACATCCTCATACACAAAGGAGACAGAAGCATTCCCACAAACTCCTTTCTGATGTGTGATCTCAACTCACAGATGTGAACCATACTTTTGGTAGAGCAGTTTTGAAACCACCTTTTTCTAGAACATGCAAGTGGACATTTGGAGCGATTGGAGGCCTGTTTTCGAAAGGAAATATCTTCACATAACAAGTAGACAGAAGCATTCTCTGAAACTTCTTTGTGGTGTGTGCATTCACCTCACAGATTTGAACATTCCTTTTGACAGGGAAGTTTTGAAAGACTCTTTTTATGGCATCTGCAAGTGGATATTCGGACCGCTTCTTGGAATTCGTTGGAAACGGGACACCGTCGCAGAAAATCTAGACAGAAGCATTCTCACAAACTTCTGTGTGATGTGAGCATGCAGCTCACAGAGCTCAACCTTTCCTTTGATGGTGCAGTTTTGAAACACTCCTTTTCTACAATCTGCGAGTGGACAGTTGGAGCGCCTTGAGGCCTGTGGTGGAAAGGAAATATCTTCACATAAAAACTAGGCAGAAGCATTCTCTGAAACTTCTTTCTCGTGCGTGCATTAAATTCACAGATTTGAGCATTCCTTTTGACAGAGAAGTTTTGAAACACTTTTTTTGTAGAATGTGCTCGTGGAAATTTGGACCGCTTACAGTAATTCGTTGGAAACGGGACATCTTCACACAAAAACAAGACAGAAGCATTCTGACAGACTTCTGTGGGATATGTGCATTCAACTCACAGAGTTTAACCTTTTTTTCAATGTAGCAGTTTTGAAACACTCTTTTACTAGTATCTGCAAGTGGATATTTGGACCTGTCATAGGAATGCATTGGAAACGGGACACCCTCACCCAAAAACTAGACAGAAGCATTCTCAGAAACTTCTCTGTGATGTGAGCATTCAGCTCACAGAGTTGAACCTTTCTTTGGATAGAGCAGTTTTGCAACACTCTTTTTCTAGAATCTGCAAGTGGACATTTGGCGTGCCTTGAGGCCTGTGGTGGAAAAGAAATATCTTCACATAAAAACTAGACAGAAGCATTCTCTGAAACTTCTCTGTGGTGCGTGCATTAAATTCACAGAGTTGAACATTCCTTTTGACAGAGAAGTTTTGAAACACTTGTTTTGTAGAATCTGCAAGTGGAAATTTGGAAGGCTTATAGGAATTCGTTGGAAACCGGACACCTTCACACAAACAATAGACAAGCACTCTGACAAACTTTTGTGTGATCTGTGCATTCAACTCACAGAGTTGAACCTTCGTTTGCATGTAGCCGTTTTGAAACACTCTTTTTTGTAGAATCTGCAAGTGGATATTTGGACCGCTTAGAGGAATTCATTGGAAACGGGACACCCTCACACAAAAACTAGTCAGAAGCATTTTCACAAACTTCTGTGTTACGGGTGCATTCAACTCAAAGAGCTGAGCTCTTCTTTTGCTAGAGCAGTTTTGAAACACTGATTTTCTAGAATCTGCAAGTGGACATTTGGAGCGCTTTGAGGCCTGTGGTGCAAAGGAAATATCTTCACATAACAAGTAGACAGAAGCATTCTCTGAAACTTCTTTGTGGTGTGTGCATTCAGCTCACAGAGTTGAACATTCCTTTTGACAGAGAAGTTTTGAAACACTCTTTTCATAGAATCTGCAAGTGGATATTTGGACCGCTTATAGGAATTCGTTGGAAACGGGACAGCCTCACACAAAAACTAGACAGAAGCATTCTCACAAATGCTTCTGTGACGTGAGCATTCAGCTCACAGAGCTGAACCTTTCTTTTGATAAGGCAGTTTTGAAACACTCTTTTTCTAGAATCTGCAAGTGGACATTTGGAGCGCTTTTAGGCCTGTGGTGGAAAGGAAATATCTTCACTAAAATCTAGGCAGATGCATTTTCTGAAACTTCCTCGTGGTGCATGCAGTCACCCTCAGAGTTGAACATTCCTTTTGACTGAGAAGTTGTGAAACACTCTTTTTGTAGAAACTGCAAGTGGCAACTTGGACCGTTTATAGGAATTCATTGGAAACGGGACAACTTCTCACAAAAACTAGAGAAAAGCTTTCTCACAAACTTATCTGCGATGTGTGCATTCAACTCACAGAGTTTAACTGTCTTTTACTGGATTAGTTTGGAAACACTCCTTTTGCAGTAGATGCAAGTGGTCATTCGGAAAGCTATCAGGCCTGTGGTCGAAAAGGTAACATCTTCACATATAACCTAGGAAGAAGCGTTCTCAGCAACGACTCTGTGTTGTTTGCATTCAATTCACATAGCGGAACATTCCTTTGGTTACAGCAGCCACGAAACACTCTTTTTGTATAATCTGCAATTGGACATTTGGAGAGCTCTGAGGCCTGCTGTGGAAAACGAAATGTCTTCACATAAAACCTAGAAAGAAGCATTCTCAGAAACCACTTTGTGATGTGTGCCTTCAACTCTCAGGGTTGAACATTCCTTTTGTTACAGCAGTTTTGAAACACACTTTTTCTAGAATCTCCATGTGGATATTTGGACCACTTATAGCAATTTGATGGAAACGAGACATCCTCATACACAAAGGAGACAGAAGCATTCCCACAAACTCCTTTCTGATGTGTGATCTCAACTCACAGATGTGAACCATACTTTTGGTAGAGCAGTTTTGAAACCACCTTTTTCTAGAACATGCAAGTGGACATTTGGAGCGATTGGAGGCCTGTTTTCGAAAGGAAATATCTTCACATAACAAGTAGACAGAAGCATTCTCTGAAACTTCTTTGTGGTGTGTGCATTCACCTCACAGATTTGAACATTCCTTTTGACAGGGAAGTTTTGAAAGACTCTTTTTATGGCATCTGCAAGTGGATATTCGGACCGCTTCTTGGAATTCGTTGGAAACGGGACACCGTCGCAGAAAATCTAGACAGAAGCATTCTCACAAACTTCTGTGTGATGTGAGCATGCAGCTCACAGAGCTCAACCTTTCCTTTGATGGTGCAGTTTTGAAACACTCCTTTTCTACAATCTGTGAGTGGACAGTTGGAGCGCCTTGAGGCCTGTGGTGGAAAGGAAATATCTTCACATAAAAACTAGGCAGAAGCATTCTCTGAAACTTCTTTCTCGTGCGTGCATTAAATTCACAGATTTGAGCATTCCTTTTGACAGAGAAGTTTCGAAACACTTTTTTTGTAGAATGTGCTCGTGGAAATTTGGACCGCTTACAGTAATTCGTTGGAAACGGGACATCCTCACACAAAAACAAGACAGAAGCATTCTGACAGACTTCTGTGGGATATGTGCATTCAACTCACAGAGTTTAACCTTTTTTTCAATGTAGCAGTTTTGAAACACTCTTTTACTAGTATCTGCAAGTGGATATTTGGACCTGTCATAGGAATGCATTGGAAACGGGACACCCTCACCCAAAAACTAGACAGAAGCATTCTCAGAAACTTCTCTGTGATGTGAGCATTCAGCTCACAGAGTTGAACCTTTCTTTGGATAGAGCAGTTTTGCAACACTCTTTTTCTAGAATCTGCAAGTGGACATTTGGCGTGCCTTGAGGCCTGTGGTGGAAAAGAAATATCTTCACATAAAAACTAGACAGAAGCATTCTCTGAAACTTCTCTGTGGTGCGTGCATTAAATTCACAGAGTTGAACATTCCTTTTGACAGAGAAGTTTTGAAACACTTGTTTTGTAGAATCTGCAAGTGGAAATTTGGAAGGCTTATAGGAATTCGTTGGAAACCGGACACCTTCACACAAACAATAGACAAGCACTCTGACAAACTTTTGTGTGATCTGTGCATTCAACTCACAGAGTTGAACCTTCGTTTGCATGTAGCCGTTTTGAAACACTCTTTTTTGTAGAATCTGCAAGTGGATATTTGGACCGCTTAGAGGAATTCATTGGAAACGGGACACCCTCACACAAAAACTAGTCAGAAGCATTTTCACAAACTTCTGTGTTACGGGTGCGTTCAACTCAAAGAGCTGAGCTCTTCTTTTGCTAGAGCAGTTTTGAAACACTGATTTTCTAGAATCTGCAAGTGGACATTTGGAGCGCTTTGAGGCCTGTGGTGCAAAGGAAATATCTTCACATAACAAGTAGACAGAAGCATTCTCTGAAACTTCTTTGTGGTGTGTGCATTCAGCTCACAGAGTTGAACATTCCTTTTGACAGAGAAGTTTTGAAACACTCTTTTCATAGAATCTGCAAGTGGATATTTGGACCGCTTATAGGAATTCGTTGGAAACGGGACAGCCTCACACAAAAACTAGACAGAAGCATTCTCACAAATGCTTCTGTGACGTGAGCATTCAGCTCACAGAGCTGAACCTTTCTTTTGATAAGGCAGTTTTGAAACACTCTTTTTCTAGAATCTGCAAGTGGACATTTGGAGCGCTTTTAGGCCTGTGGTGGAAAGGAAATATCTTCACTAAAAAACTAGACAGATGCATTTTCTGAAACTTCCTCGTGGTGCATGCAGTCACCCTCAGAGTTGAACATTCCTTTTGACTGAGAAGTTGTGAAACACTCTTTTTGTAGAAACTGCAAGTGGCAACTTGGACCGTTTATAGGAATTCATTGGAAATGGGACAACTTCTCACAAAAACTAGAGGAAAGCTTTCTCACAAACTTATCTGCGATGTGTGCATTCAACTCACAGAGTTTAACTGTCTTTTACTGGATTAGTTTGGAAACACTCCTTTTGCAGTAGATGCAAGTGGTCATTCGGAAAGCTATGAGGCCTGTGGTCGAAAAGGTAACATCTTCACATATAACCTAGAAAGAAGCGTTCTCAGCAACGACTCTGTGTTGTTTGCATTCAATTCACATAGCGGAACATTCCTTTGGTTACAGCAGCCACGAAACACTCTTTTTGTATAATCTGCAATTGGACATTTGGAGAGCTCTGAGGCCTGCTGTGGAAAACGAAATGTCTTCACATAAAACCTAGAAAGAAGCATTCTCAGAAACCACTTTGTGATGTGTGCCTTCAACTCTCAGGGTTGAACATTCCTTTTGTTACAGCAGTTTTGAAACACACTTTTTCTAGAATCTCCATGTGGATATTTGGACCACTTATAGCAATTTGATGGAAACGAGACATCCTCATACACAAAGGAGACAGAAGCATTCCCACAAACTCCTTTCTGATGTGTGATCTCAACTCACAGATGTGAACCATACTTTTGGTAGAGCAGTTTTGAAACCACCTTTTTCTAGAACATGCAAGTGGACATTTGGAGCGATTGGAGGCCTGTTTTCGAAAGGAAATATCTTCACATAACAAGTAGACAGAAGCATTCTCTGAAACTTCTTTGTGGTGTGTGCATTCACCTCACAGATTTGAACATTCCTTTTGACAGGGAAGTTTTGAAAGACTCTTTTTATGGCATCTGCAAGTGGATATTCGGACCGCTTCTTGGAATTCGTTGGAAACGGGACACCGTCGCAGAAAATCTAGACAGAAGCATTCTCACAAACTTCTGTGTGATGTGAGCATGCAGCTCACAGAGCTCAACCTTTCCTTTGATGGTGCAGTTTTGAAACACTCCTTTTCTACAATCTGCGAGTGGACAGTTGGAGCGCCTTGAGGCCTGTGGTGGAAAGGAAATATCTTCACATAAAAACTAGGCAGAAGCATTCTCTGAAACTTCTTTCTCGTGCGTGCATTAAATTCACAGATTTGAGCATTCCTTTTGACAGAGAAGTTTCGAAACACTTTTTTTGTAGAATGTGCTCGTGGAAATTTGGACCGCTTACAGTAATTCGTTGGAAACGGGACATCTTCACACAAAAACAAGACAGAAGCATTCTGACAGACTTCTGTGGGATATGTGCATTCAAATCACAGAGTTTAACCTTTTTTTCAATGTAGCAGTTTTGAAACACTCTTTTACTAGTATCTGCAAGTGGATATTTGGACCTGTCATAGGAATGCATTGGAAACGGGACACCCTCACCCAAAAACTAGACAGAAGCATTCTCAGAAACTTCTCTGTGATGTGAGCATTCAGCTCACAGAGTTGAACCTTTCTTTGGATAGAGCAGTTTTGCAACACTCTTTTTCTAGAATCTGCAAGTGGACATTTGGCGTGCCTTGAGGCCTGTGGTGGAAAAGAAATATCTTCACATAAAAACTAGACAGAAGCATTCTCTGAAACTTCTCTGTGGTGCGTGCATTAAATTCACAGAGTTGAACATTCCTTTTGACAGAGAAGTTTTGAAACACTTGTTTTGTAGAATCTGCAAGTGGAAATTTGGAAGGCTTATAGGAATTCGTTGGAAACCGGACACCTTCACACAAACAATAGACAAGCACTCTGACAAACTTTTGTGTGATCTGTGCATTCAACTCACAGAGTTGAACCTTCGTTTGCATGTAGCCGTTTTGAAACACTCTTTTTTGTAGAATCTGCAAGTGGATATTTGGACCGCTTAGAGGAATTCATTGGAAACGGGACACCCTCACACAAAAACTAGTCAGAAGCATTTTCACAAACTTCTGTGTTACGGGTGCATTCAACTCAAAGAGCTGAGCTCTTCTTTTGCTAGAGCAGTTTTGAAACACTGATTTTCTAGAATCTGCAAGTGGACATTTGGAGCGCTTTGAGGCCTGTGGTGCAAAGGAAATATCTTCACATAACAAGTAGACAGAAGCATTCTCTGAAACTTCTTTGTGGTGTGTGCATTCAGCTCACAGAGTTGAACATTCCTTTTGACAGAGAAGTTTTGAAACACTCTTTTCATAGAATCTGCAAGTGGATATTTGGACCGCTTATAGGAATTCGTTGGAAACGGGACAGCCTCACACAAAAACTAGACAGAAGCATTCTCACAAATGCTTCTGTGACGTGAGCATTCAGCTCACAGAGCTGAACCTTTCTTTTGATAAGGCAGTTTTGAAACACTCTTTTTCTAGAATCTGCAAGTGGACATTTGGAGCGCTTTTAGGCCTGTGGTGGAAAGGAAATATCTTCACTAAAAAACTAGGCAGATGCATTTTCTGAAACTTCCTCGTGGTGCATGCAGTCACCCTCAGAGTTGAACATTCCTTTTGACTGAGAAGTTGTGAAACACTCTTTTTGTAGAAACTGCAAGTGGCAACTTGGACCGTTTATAGGAATTCATTGGAAACGGGACAACTTCTCACAAAAACTAGAGAAAAGCTTTCTCACAAACTTATCTGTGATGTGTGCATTCAACTCACAGAGTTTAACTGTCTTTTACTGGATTAGTTTGGAAACACTCCTTTTGCAGTAGATGCAAGTGGTCATTCGGAAAGCTATCAGGCCTGTGGTCGAAAAGGTAACATCTTCACATATAACCTAGGAAGAAGCGTTCTCAGCAACGACTCTGTGTTGTTTGCATTCAATTCACATAGCGGAACATTCCTTTGGTTACAGCAGCCACGAAACACTCTTTTTGTATAATCTGCAATTGGACATTTGGAGAGCTCTGAGGCCTGCTGTGGAAAACGAAATGTCTTCACATAAAACCTAGAAAGAAGCATTCTCAGAAACCACTTTGTGATGTGTGCCTTCAACTCTCAGGGTTGAACATTCCTTTTGTTACAGCAGTTTTGAAACACACTTTTTCTAGAATCTCCATGTGGATATTTGGACCACTTATAGCAATTTGATGGAAACGAGACATCCTCATACACAAAGGAGACAGAAGCATTCCCACAAACTCCTTTCTGATGTGTGATCTCAACTCACAGATGTGAACCTTACTTTTGGTAGAGCAGTTTTGAAACCACCTTTTTCTGGAACATGCAAGTGGACATTTGGAGCGATTGGAGGCCTGTTTTCGAAAGGAAATATCTTCACATAACAAGTAGACAGAAGCATTCTCTGAAACTTCTTTGTGGTGTGTGCATTCACCTCACAGATTTGAACATTCCTTTTGACAGGGAAGTTTTGAAAGACTCTTTTTATGGCATCTGCAAGTGGATATTCGGACCGCTTCTTGGAATTCGTTGGAAACGGGACACCGTCGCAGAAAATCTAGACAGAAGCATTCTCACAAACTTCTGTGTGATGTGAGCATGCAGCTCACAGAGCTCAACCTTTCCTTTGATGGTGCAGTTTTGAAACACTCCTTTTCTACAATCTGCGAGTGGACATTTGGAGCGCCTTGAGGCCTGTGGTGGAAAGGAAATATCTTCACATAAAAACTAGGCAGAAGCATTCTCTGAAACTTCTTTCTCGTGCGTGCATTAAATTCACAGATTTGAGCATTCCTTTTGACAGAGAAGTTTCGAAACACTTTTTTTGTAGAATGTGCTCGTGGAAATTTGGACCGCTTACAGTAATTCGTTGGAAACGGGACATCCTCACACAAAAACAAGACAGAAGCATTCTGACAGACTTCTGTGGGATATGTGCATTCAACTCACAGAGTTTAACCTTTTTTTCAATGTAGCAGTTTTGAAACACTCTTTTACTAGTATCTGCAAGTGGATATTTGGACCTGTCATAGGAATGCATTGGAAACGGGACACCCTCACCCAAAAACTAGACAGAAGCATTCTCAGAAACTTCTCTGTGATGTGAGCATTCAGCTCACAGAGTTGAACCTTTCTTTGGATAGAGCAGTTTTGCAACACTCTTTTTCTAGAATCTGCAAGTGGACATTTGGCGTGCCTTGAGGCCTGTGGTGGAAAAGAAATATCTTCACATAAAAACTAGACAGAAGCATTCTCTGAAACTTCTCTGTGGTGCGTGCATTAAATTCACAGAGTTGAACATTCCTTTTGACAGAGAAGTTTTGAAACACTTGTTTTGTAGAATCTGCAAGTGGAAATTTGGAAGGCTTATAGGAATTCGTTGGAAACCGGACACCTTCACACAAACAATAGACAAGCACTCTGACAAACTTTTGTGTGATCTGTGCATTCAACTCACAGAGTTGAACCTTCGTTTGCATGTAGCCGTTTTGAAACACTCTTTTTTGTAGAATCTGCAAGTGGATATTTGGACCGCTTAGAGGAATTCATTGGAAACGGGACACCCTCACACAAAAACTAGTCAGAAGCATTTTCACAAACTTCTGTGTTACGGGTGCCTTCAACTCAAAGAGCTGAGCTCTTCTTTTGCTAGAGCAGTTTTGAAACACTGATTTTCTAGAATCTGCAAGTGGACATTTGGAGCGCTTTGAGGCCTGTGGTGCAAAGGAAATATCTTCACATAACAAGTAGACAGAAGCATTCTCTGAAACTTCTTTGTGGTGTGTGCATTCAGCCCACAGAGTTGAACATTCCTTTTGACAGAGAAGTTTTGAAACACTCTTTTCATAGAATCTGCAAGTGGATATTTGGACCGCTTATAGGAATTCGTTGGAAACGGGACAGCCTCACACAAAAACTAGACAGAAGCATTCTCACAAATGCTTCTGTGACGTGAGCATTCAGCTCACAGAGCTGAACCTTTCTTTTGATAAGGCAGTTTTGAAACACTCTTTTTCTAGAATCTGCAAGTGGACATTTGGAGCGCTTTTAGGCCTGTGGTGGAAAGGAAATATCTTCACTAAAAAACTAGACAGATGCATTTTCTGAAACTTCCTCGTGGTGCATGCAGTCACCCTCAGAGTTGAACATTCCTTTTGACTGAGAAGTTGTGAAACACTCTTTTTGTAGAAACTGCAAGTGGCAACTTGGACCGTTTATAGGAATTCATTGGAAACGGGACAACTTCTCACAAAAACTAGAGAAAAGCTTTCTCACAAACTTATCTGCGATGTGTGCATTCAACTCACAGAGTTTAACTGTCTTTTACTGGATTAGTTTGGAAACACTCCTTTTGCAGTAGATGCAAGTGGTCATTCGGAAAGCTATGAGGCCTGTGGTCGAAAAGGTAACATCTTCACATATAACCTAGAAAGAAGCGTTCTCAGCAACGACTCTGTGTTGTTTGCATTCAATTCACATAGCGGAACATTCCTTTGGTTACAGCAGCCACGAAACACTCTTTTTGTATAATCTGCAATTGGACATTTGGAGAGCTCTGAGGCCTGCTGTGGAAAACGAAATGTCTTCACATAAAACCTAGAAAGAAGCATTCTCAGAAACCACTTTGTGATGTGTGCCTTCAACTCTCAGGGTTGAACATTCCTTTTGTTACAGCAGTTTTGAAACACACTTTTTCTAGAATCTCCATGAGGATATTTGGACCACTTATAGCAATTTGATGGAAACGAGACATCCTCATACACAAAGGAGACAGAAGCATTCCCACAAACTCCTTTCTGATGTGTGATCTCAACTCACAGATGTGAACCATACTTTTGGTAGAGCAGTTTTGAAACCACCTTTTTCTAGAACATGCAAGTGGACATTTGGAGCGATTGGAGGCCTGTTTTCGAAAGGAAATATCTTCACATAACAAGTAGACAGAAGCATTCTCTGAAACTTCTTTGTGGTGTGTGCATTCACCTCACAGATTTGAACATTCCTTTTGACAGGGAAGTTTTGAAAGACTCTTTTTATGGCATCTGCAAGTGGATATTCGGACCGCTTCTTGGAATTCGTTGGAAACGGGACACCGTCGCAGAAAATCTAGACAGAAGCATTCTCACAAACTTCTGTGTGATGTGAGCATGCAGCTCACAGAGCTCAACCTTTCCTTTGATGGTGCAGTTTTGAAACACTCCTTTTCTACAATCTGCGAGTGGACAGTTGGAGCGCCTTGAGGCCTGTGGTGGAAAGGAAATATCTTCACATAAAAACTAGGCAGAAGCATTCTCTGAAACTTCTTTCTCGTGCGTGCATTAAATTCACAGATTTGAGCATTCCTTTTGACAGAGAAGTTTTGAAACACTTTTTTTGTAGAATGTGCTCGTGGAAATTTGGACCGCTTACAGTAATTCGTTGGAAACGGGACATCTTCACACAAAAACAAGACAGAAGCATTCTGACAGACTTCTGTGGGATATGTGCATTCAACTCACAGAGTTTAACCTTTTTTTCAATGTAGCAGTTTTGAAACACTCTTTTACTAGTATCTGCAAGTGGATATTTGGACCTGTCATAGGAATGCATTGGAAACGGGACACCCTCACCCAAAAACTAGACAGAAGCATTCTCAGAAACTTCTCTGTGATGTGAGCATTCAGCTCACAGAGTTGAACCTTTCTTTGGATAGAGCAGTTTTGCAACACTCTTTTTCTAGAATCTGCAAGTGGACATTTGGCGTGCCTTGAGGCCTGTGGTGGAAAAGAAATATCTTCACATAAAAACTAGACAGAAGCATTCTCTGAAACTTCTCTGTGGTGCGTGCATTAAATTCACAGAGTTGAACATTCCTTTTGACAGAGAAGTTTTGAAACACTTGTTTTGTAGAATCTGCAAGTGGAAATTTGGAAGGCTTATAGGAATTCGTTGGAAACCGGACACCTTCACACAAACAATAGACAAGCACTCTGACAAACTTTTGTGTGATCTGTGCATTCAACTCACAGAGTTGAACCTTCGTTTGCATGTAGCCGTTTTGAAACACTCTTTTTTGTAGAATCTGCAAGTGGATATTTGGACCGCTTAGAGGAATTCATTGGAAACGGGACACCCTCACACAAAAACTAGTCAGAAGCATTTTCACAAACTTCTGTGTTACGGGTGCATTCAACTCAAAGAGCTGAGCTCTTCTTTTGCTAGAGCAGTTTTGAAACACTGATTTTCTAGAATCTGCAAGTGGACATTTGGAGCGCTTTGAGGCCTGTGGTGCAAAGGAAATATCTTCACATAACAAGTAGACAGAAGCATTCTCTGAAACTTCTTTGTGGTGTGTGCATTCAGCTCACAGAGTTGAACATTCCTTTTGACAGAGAAGTTTTGAAACACTCTTTTCATAGAATCTGCAAGTGGATATTTGGACCGCTTATAGGAATTCGTTGGAAACGGGACAGCCTCACACAAAAACTAGACAGAAGCATTCTCACAAATGCTTCTGTGACGTGAGCATTCAGCTCACAGAGCTGAACCTTTCTTTTGATAAGGCAGTTTTGAAACACTCTTTTTCTAGAATCTGCAAGTGGACATTTGGAGCGCTTTTAGGCCTGTGGTGGAAAGGAAATATCTTCACTAAAATCTAGGCAGATGCATTTTCTGAAACTTCCTCGTGGTGCATGCAGTCACCCTCAGAGTTGAACATTCCTTTTGACTGAGAAGTTGTGAAACACTCTTTTTGTAGAAACTGCAAGTGGCAACTTGGACCGTTTATAGGAATTCATTGGAAACGGGACAACTTCTCACAAAAACTAGAGAAAAGCTTTCTCACAAACTTATCTGCGATGTGTGCATTCAACTCACAGAGTTTAACTGTCTTTTACTGGATTAGTTTGGAAACACTCCTTTTGCAGTAGATGCAAGTGGTCATTCGGAAAGCTATCAGGCCTGTGGTCGAAAAGGTAACATCTTCACATATAACCTAGGAAGAAGCGTTCTCAGCAACGACTCTGTGTTGTTTGCATTCAATTCACATAGCGGAACATTCCTTTGGTTACAGCAGCCACGAAACACTCTTTTTGTATAATCTGCAATTGGACATTTGGAGAGCTCTGAGGCCTGCTGTGGAAAACGAAATGTCTTCACATAAAACCTAGAAAGAAGCATTCTCAGAAACCACTTTGTGATGTGTGCCTTCAACTCTCAGGGTTGAACATTCCTTTTGTTACAGCAGTTTTGAAACACACTTTTTCTAGAATCTCCATGTGGATATTTGGACCACTTATAGCAATTTGATGGAAACGAGACATCCTCATACACAAAGGAGACAGAAGCATTCCCACAAACTCCTTTCTGATGTGTGATCTCAACTCACAGATGTGAACCTTACTTTTGGTAGAGCAGTTTTGAAACCACCTTTTTCTAGAACATGCAAGTGGACATTTGGAGCGATTGGAGGCCTGTTTTCGAAAGGAAATATCTTCACATAACAAGTAGACAGAAGCATTCTCTGAAACTTCTTTGTGGTGTGTGCATTCACCTCACAGATTTGAACATTCCTTTTGACAGGGAAGTTTTGAAAGACTCTTTTTATGGCATCTGCAAGTGGATATTCGGACCGCTTCTTGGAATTCGTTGGAAACGGGACACCGTCGCAGAAAATCTAGACAGAAGCATTCTCACAAACTTCTGTGTGATGTGAGCATGCAGCTCACAGAGCTCAACCTTTCCTTTGATGGTGCAGTTTTGAAACACTCCTTTTCTACAATCTGCGAGTGGACATTTGGAGCGCCTTGAGGCCTGTGGTGGAAAGGAAATATCTTCACATAAAAACTAGGCAGAAGCATTCTCTGAAACTTCTTTCTCGTGCGTGCATTAAATTCACAGATTTGAGCATTCCTTTTGACAGAGAAGTTTCGAAACACTTTTTTTGTAGAATGTGCTCGTGGAAATTTGGACCGCTTACAGTAATTCGTTGGAAACGGGACATCTTCACACAAAAACAAGACAGAAGCATTCTGACAGACTTCTGTGGGATATGTGCATTCAACTCACAGAGTTTAACCTTTTTTTCAATGTAGCAGTTTTGAAACACTCTTTTACTAGTATCTGCAAGTGGATATTTGGACCTGTCATAGGAATGCATTGGAAACGGGACACCCTCACCCAAAAACTAGACAGAAGCATTCTCAGAAACTTCTCTGTGATGTGAGCATTCAGCTCACAGAGTTGAACCTTTCTTTTGATAGAGCAGTTTTGCAACACTCTTTTTCTAGAATCTGCAAGTGGACATTTGGCGTGCCTTGAGGCCTGTGCTGGAAAAGAAATATCTTCACATAAAAACTAGACAGAAGCATTCTCTGAAACTTCTTTGTGGTGCGTGCATTAAATTCACAGAGTTGAACATTCCTTTTGACAGAGAAGTTTTGAAACACTTGTTTTGTAGAATCTGCAAGTGGAAATTTGGAAGGCTTATAGGAATTCGTTGGAAACCGGACACCTTCACACAAACAATAGACAAGCACTCTGACAAACTTTTGTGTGATCTGTGCATTCAACTCACAGAGTTGAACCTTCGTTTGCATGTAGCCGTTTTGAAACACTCTTTTTTGTAGAATCTGCAAGTGGATATTTGGACCGCTTAGAGGAATTCCTTGGAAACGGGACAACCTCACACAAAAACTAGTCAGAAGCATTTTCAAAAACTTCTGTGTTACGGGTGCATTCAACTCAAAGAGCTGAGCTCTTCTTTTGCTAGAGCAGTTTTGAAACACTGATTTTCTAGAATCTGCAAGTGGACATTTGGAGCGCTTTGAGGCCTGTGGTGCAAAGGAAATATCTTCACATAACAAGTAGACAGAAGCATTCTCTGAAACTTCTTTGTGGTGTGTGCATTCAGCTCACAGAGTTGAACATTCCTTTTGACAGAGAAGTTTTGAAACACTCTTTTCATAGAATCTGCAAGTGGATATTTGGACCGCTTATAGGAATTCGTTGGAAACGGGACAGCCTCACACAAAAACTAGACAGAAGCATTCTCACAAATGCTTCTGTGACGTGAGCATTCAGCTCACAGAGCTGAACCTTTCGTTTGATAAGGCAGTTTTGAAACACTCTTTTTCTAGAATCTGCAAGTGGACATTTGGAGCGCTTTTAGGCCTGTGGTGGAAAGGAAATATCTTCACTAAAAAACTAGACAGATGCATTTTCTGAAACTTCCTCGTGGTGCATGCAGTCACCCTCAGAGTTGAACATTCCTTTTGACTGAGAAGTTGTGAAACACTCTTTTTGTAGAAACTGCAAGTGGCAACTTGGACCGTTTATAGGAATTCATTGGAAACGGGACAACTTCTCACAAAAACTAGAGGAAAGCTTTCTCACAAACTTATCTGCGATGTGTGCATTCAACTCACAGAGTTTAACTGTCTTTTACTGGATTAGTTTGGAAACACTCCTTTTGCAGTAGATGCAAGTGGTCATTCGGAAAGCTATGAGGCCTGTGCTCGAAAAGGTAACATCTTCACATATAACCTAGAAAGAAGCGTTCTCAGCAACGACTCTGTGTTGTTTGCATTCAATTCACATAGCGGAACATTCCTTTGGTTACAGCAGCCACGAAACACTCTTTTTGTATAATCTGCAATTGGACATTTGGAGAGCTCTGAGGCCTGCTGTGGAAAACGAAATGTCTTCACATAAAACCTAGAAAGAAGCATTCTCAGAAACCACTTTGTGATGTGTGCCTTCAACTCTCAGGGTTGAACATTCCTTTTGTTACAGCAGTTTTGAAACACACTTTTTCTAGAATCTCCATGTGGATATTTGGACCACTTATAGCAATTTGATGGAAACGAGACATCCTCATACACAAAGGAGACAGAAGCATTCCCACAAACTCCTTTCTGATGTGTGATCTCAACTCACAGATGTGAACCTTACTTTTGGTAGAGCAGTTTTGAAACCACCTATTTCTAGAATATGCAAGTGGACATTTGGAGCGATTGGAGGCCTGTTTTCGAAAGGAAATATCTTCACATAGCAAGTAGACAGAAGCATTCTCTGAAACTTCTTTGTGGTGTGTGCATTCACCTCACAGATTTGAACATTCCTTTTGACAGGGAAGTTTTGAAAGACTCTCTTTATGGCATCTGCAAGTGGGTATTCGGACCGCTTCTTGGAATTCGTTGGAAACGGGACACCGTCGCAGAAAATCTAGAAAGAAGCATTCTCACAAACTTCTGTGTGATGTGAGCATGCAGCTCACAGAGCTCAACCTTTCCTTTGATGGTGCAGTTTTGAAACACTCCTTTTCTACAATCTGCGAGTGGACAGTTGGAGCGCCTTGAGGCCTGTGGTGGAAAGGAAATATCTTCACATAAAAACTAGGCAGAAGCATTCTCTGAAACTTCTTTCTCGTGCGTGCATTAAATTCACAGATTTGAGCATTCCTTTTGACAGAGAAGTTTCGAAACACTTTTTTTGTAGAATGTGCTCGTGGAAATTTGGACCGCTTACAGTAATTCGTTGGAAACGGGACATCTTCACACAAAAACAAGACAGAAGCATTCTGACAGACTTCTGTGGGATATGTGCATTCAACTCACAGAGTTTAACCTTTTTTTCAATGTAGCAGTTTTGAAACACTCTTTTACTAGTATCTGCAGGTGGATATTTGGACCTGTCATAGGAATGCATTGGAAACGGGACACCCTCACCCAAAAACTAGACAGAAGCATTCTCAGAAACTTCTCTGTGATGTGAGCATTCAGCTCACAGAGTTGAACCTTTCTTTTGATAGAGCAGTTTTGCAACACTCTTTTTCTAGAATCTGCAAGTGGACATTTGGCGTGCCTTGAGGCCTGTGCTGGAAAAGAAATATCTTCACATAAAAACTAGACAGAAGCATTCTCTGAAACTTCTCTGTGGTGCGTGCATTAAATTCACAGAGTTGAACATTCCTTTTGACAGAGAAGTTTTGAAACACTTGTTTTGTAGAATCTGCAAGTGGAAATTTGGAAGGCTTATAGGAATTCGTTGGAAACCGGACACCTTCACACAAACAATAGACAAGCACTCTGACAAACTTTTGTGTGATCTGTGCATTCAACTCACAGAGTTGAACCTTCGTTTGCATGTAGCCGTTTTGAAACACTCTTTTTTGTAGAATCTGCAAGTGGATATTTGGACCGCTTAGAGGAATTCATTGGAAACGGGACACCCTCACACAAAAACTAGTCAGAAGCATTTTCACAAACTTCTGTGTTACGGGTGCCTTCAACTCAAAGAGCTGAGCTCTTCTTTTGCTAGAGCAGTTTTGAAACACTGATTTTCTAGAATCTGCAAGTGGACATTTGGAGCGCTTTGAGGCCTGTGGTGCAAAGGAAATATCTTCACATAACAAGTAGACAGAAGCATTCTCTGAAACTTCTTTGTGGTGTGTGCATTCAGCTCACAGAGTTGAACATTCCTTTTGACAGAGAAGTTTTGAAACACTCTTTTCATAGAATCTGCAAGTGGATATTTGGACCGCTTATAGGAATTCGTTGGAAACGGGACAGCCTCACACAAAAACTAGACAGAAGCATTCTCACAAATGCTTCTGTGACGTGAGCATTCAGCTCACAGAGCTGAACCTTTCTTTTGATAAGGCAGTTTTGAAACACTCTTTTTCTAGAATCTGCAAGTGGACATTTGGAGCGCTTTTAGGCCTGTGGTGGAAAGGAAATATCTTCACTAAAAAACTAGGCAGATGCATTTTCTGAAACTTCCTCGTGGTGCATGCAGTCACCCTCAGAGTTGAACATTCCTTTTGACTGAGAAGTTGTGAAACACTCTTTTTGTAGAAACTGCAAGTGGCAACTTGGACCGTTTATAGGAATTCATTGGAAACGGGACAACTTCTCACAAAAACTAGAGAAAAGCTTTCTCACAAACTTATCTGCGATGTGTGCATTCAACTCACAGAGTTTAACTGTCTTTTACTGGATTAGTTTGGAAACACTCCTTTTGCAGTAGATGCAAGTGGTCATTCGGAAAGCTATGAGGCCTGTGGTCGAAAAGGTAACATCTTCACATATAACCTAGGAAGAAGCGTTCTCAGCAACGACTCTGTGTTGTTTGCATTCAATTCACATAGCGGAACATTCCTTTGGTTACAGCAGCCACGAAACACTCTTTTTGTATAATCTGCAATTGGACATTTGGAGAGCTCTGAGGCCTGCTGTGGAAAACGAAATGTCTTCACATAAAACCTAGAAAGAAGCATTCTCAGAAACCACTTTGTGATGTGTGCCTTCAACTCTCAGGGTTGAACATTCCTTTTGTTACAGCAGTTTTGAAACACACTTTTTCTAGAATCTCCATGTGGATATTTGGACCACTTATAGCAATTTGATGGAAACGAGACATCCTCATACACAAAGGAGACAGAAGCATTCCCACAAACTCCTTTCTGATGTGTGATCTCAACTCACAGATGTGAACCTTACTTTTGGTAGAGCAGTTTTGAAACCACCTATTTCTAGAATATGCAAGTGGACATTTGGAGCGATTGGAGGCCTGTTTTCGAAAGGAAATATCTTCACATAGCAAGTAGACAGAAGCATTCTCTGAAACTTCTTTGTGGTGTGTGCATTCACCTCACAGATTTGAACATTCCTTTTGACAGGGAAGTTTTGAAAGACTCTCTTTATGGCATCTGCAAGTGGATATTCGGACCGCTTCTTGGAATTCGTTGGAAACGGGACACCGTCGCAGAAAATCTAGACAGAAGCATTCTCACAAACTTCTGTGTGATGTGAGCATGCAGCTCACAGAGCTCAACCTTTCCTTTGATGGTGCAGTTTTGAAACACTCCTTTTCTACAATCTGCGAGTGGACAGTTGGAGCGCCTTGAGGCCTGTGGTGGAAAGGAAATATCTTCACATAAAAACTAGGCAGAAGCATTCTCTGAAACTTCTTTCTCGTGCGTGCATTAAATTCACAGATTTGAGCATTCCTTTTGACAGAGAAGTTTCGAAACACTTTTTTTGTAGAATGTGCTCGTGGAAATTTGGACCGCTTACAGTAATTCGTTGGAAACGGGACATCTTCACACAAAAACAAGACAGAAGCATTCTGACAGACTTCTGTGGGATATGTGCATTCAACTCACAGAGTTTAACCTTTTTTTCAATGTAGCAGTTTTGAAACACTCTTTTACTAGTATCTGCAAGTGGATATTTGGACCTGTCATAGGAATGCATTGGAAACGGGACACCCTCACCCAAAAACTAGACAGAAGCATTCTCAGAAACTTCTCTGTGATGTGAGCATTCAGCTCACAGAGTTGAACCTTTCTTTTGATAGAGCAGTTTTGCAACACTCTTTTTCTAGAATCTGCAAGTGGACATTTGGCGTGCCTTGAGGCCTGTGGTGGAAAAGAAATATCTTCACATAAAAACTAGACAGAAGCATTCTCTGAAACTTCTCTGTGGTGCGTGCATTAAATTCACAGAGTTGAACATTCCTTTTGACAGAGAAGTTTTGAAACACTTGTTTTGTAGAATCTGCAAGTGGAAATTTGGAAGGCTTATAGGAATTCGTTGGAAACCGGACACCTTCACACAAACAATAGACAAGCACTCTGACAAACTTTTGTGTGATCTGTGCATTCAACTCACAGAGTTGAACCTTCGTTTGCATGTAGCCGTTTTGAAACACTCTTTTTTGTAGAATCTGCAAGTGGATATTTGGACCGCTTAGAGGAATTCATTGGAAACGGGACACCCTCACACAAAAACTAGTCAGAAGCATTTTCACAAACTTCTGTGTTACGGGTGCATTCAACTCAAAGAGCTGAGCTCTTCTTTTGCTAGAGCAGTTTTGAAACACTGATTTTCTAGAATCTGCAAGTGGACATTTGGAGCGCTTTGAGGCCTGTGGTGCAAAGGAAATATCTTCACATAACAAGTAGACAGAAGCATTCTCTGAAACTTCTTTGTGGTGTGTGCATTCAGCTCACAGAGTTGAACATTCCTTTTGACAGAGAAGTTTTGAAACACTCTTTTCATAGAATCTGCAAGTGGATATTTGGACCGCTTATAGGAATTCGTTGGAAACGGGACAGCCTCACACAAAAACTAGACAGAAGCATTCTCACAAATGCTTCTGTGACGTGAGCATTCAGCTCACAGAGCTGAACCTTTCTTTTGATAAGGCAGTTTTGAAACACTCTTTTTCTAGAATCTGCAAGTGGACATTTGGAGCGCTTTTAGGCCTGTGGTGGAAAGGAAATATCTTCACTAAAAAACTAGGCAGATGCATTTTCTGAAACTTCCTCGTGGTGCATGCAGTCACCCTCAGAGTTGAACATTCCTTTTGACTGAGAAGTTGTGAAACACTCTTTTTGTAGAAACTGCAAGTGGCAACTTGGACCGTTTATAGGAATTCATTGGAAACGGGACAACTTCTCACAAAAACTAGAGAAAAGCTTTCTCACAAACTTATCTGCGATGTGTGCATTCAACTCACAGAGTTTAACTGTCTTTTATTGGATTAGTTTGGAAACACTCCTTTTGCAGTAGATGCAAGTGGTCATTCGGAAAGCTATGAGGCCTGTGGTCGAAAAGGTAACATCTTCACATATAACCTAGGAAGAAGCGTTCTCAGCAACGACTCTGTGTTGTTTGCATTCAATTCACATAGCGGAACATTCCTTTGGTTACAGCAGCCACGAAACACTCTTTTTGTATAATCTGCAATTGGACATTTGGAGAGCTCTGAGGCCTGCTGTGGAAAACGAAATGTCTTCACATAAAACCTAGAAAGAAGCATTCTCAGAAACCACTTTGTGATGTGTGCCTTCAACTCTCAGGGTTGAACATTCCTTTTGTTACAGCAGTTTTGAAACACACTTTTTCTAGAATCTCCATGTGGATATTTGGACCACTTATAGCAATTTGATGGAAACGAGACATCCTCATACACAAAGGAGACAGAAGCATTCCCACAAACTCCTTTCTGATGTGTGATCTCAACTCACAGATGTGAACCTTACTTTTGGTAGAGCAGTTTTGAAACCACCTTTTTCTAGAACATGCGAGTGGACATTTGGAGCGATTGCAGGCCTGTTTTCAAAAGGAAATATCTTCACATAACAAGTAGACAGAAGCATTCTCTGAAACTTCTTTGTGGTGTGTGCATTCACCTCACAGATTTGAACATTCCTTTTGACAGGGAAGTTTTGAAAGACTCTTTTTATGGCATCTGCAAGTGGATATTCGGACCGCTTCTTGGAATTCGTTGGAAACGGGACACCGTCGCAGAAAATCTAGACAGAAGCATTCTCACAAACTTCTGTGTGATGTGAGCATGCAGCTCACAGAGCTCAACCTTTCCTTTGATGGTGCAGTTTTGAAACACTCCTTTTCTACAATCTGTGAGTGGACAGTTGGAGCGCCTTGAGGCCTGTGGTGGAAAGGAAATATCTTCACATAAAAACTAGGCAGAAGCATTCTCTGAAACTTCTTTCTCGTGCGTGCATTAAATTCACAGATTTGAGCATTCCTTTTGACAGAGAAGTTTCGAAACACTTTTTTTGTAGAATGTGCTCGTGGAAATTTGGACCGCTTACAGTAATTCGTTGGAAACGGGACATCCTCACACAAAAACAAGACAGAAGCATTCTGACAGACTTCTGTGGGATATGTGCATTCAACTCACAGAGTTTAACCTTTTTTTCAATGTAGCAGTTTTGAAACACTCTTTTACTAGTATCTGCAAGTGGATATTTGGACCTGTCATAGGAATGCATTGGAAACGGGACACCCTCACCCAAAAACTAGACAGAAGCATTCTCAGAAACTTCTCTGTGATGTGAGCATTCAGCTCACAGAGTTGAACCTTTCTTTGGATAGAGCAGTTTTGCAACACTCTTTTTCTAGAATCTGCAAGTGGACATTTGGCGTGCCTTGAGGCCTGTGGTGGAAAAGAAATATCTTCACATAAAAACTAGACAGAAGCATTCTCTGAAACTTCTCTGTGGTGCGTGCATTAAATTCACAGAGTTGAACATTCCTTTTGACAGAGAAGTTTTGAAACACTTGTTTTGTAGAATCTGCAAGTGGAAATTTGGAAGGCTTATAGGAATTCGTTGGAAACCGGACACCTTCACACAAACAATAGACAAGCACTCTGACAAACTTTTGTGTGATCTGTGCATTCAACTCACAGAGTTGAACCTTCGTTTGCATGTAGCCGTTTTGAAACACTCTTTTTTGTAGAATCTGCAAGTGGATATTTGGACCGCTTAGAGGAATTCATTGGAAACGGGACACCCTCACACAAAAACTAGTCAGAAGCATTTTCACAAACTTCTGTGTTACGGGTGCGTTCAACTCAAAGAGCTGAGCTCTTCTTTTGCTAGAGCAGTTTTGAAACACTGATTTTCTAGAATCTGCAAGTGGACATTTGGAGCGCTTTGAGGCCTGTGGTGCAAAGGAAATATCTTCACATAACAAGTAGACAGAAGCATTCTCTGAAACTTCTTTGTGGTGTGTGCATTCAGCCCACAGAGTTGAACATTCCTTTTGACAGAGAAGTTTTGAAACACTCTTTTCATAGAATCTGCAAGTGGATATTTGGACCGCTTATAGGAATTCGTTGGAAACGGGACAGCCTCACACAAAAACTAGACAGAAGCATTCTCACAAATGCTTCTGTGACGTGAGCATTCAGCTCACAGAGCTGAACCTTTCTTTTGATAAGGCAGTTTTGAAACACTCTTTTTCTAGAATCTGCAAGTGGACATTTGGAGCGCTTTTAGGCCTGTGGTGGAAAGGAAATATCTTCACTAAAAAACTAGACAGATGCATTTTCTGAAACTTCCTCGTGGTGCATGCAGTCACCCTCAGAGTTGAACATTCCTTTTGACTGAGAAGTTGTGAAACACTCTTTTTGTAGAAACTGCAAGTGGCAACTTGGACCGTTTATAGGAATTCATTGGAAACGGGACAACTTCTCACAAAAACTAGAGAAAAGCTTTCTCACAAACTTATCTGCGATGTGTGCATTCAACTCACAGAGTTTAACTGTCTTTTACTGGATTAGTTTGGAAACACTCCTTTTGCAGTAGATGCAAGTGGTCATTCGGAAAGCTATCAGGCCTGTGGTCGAAAAGGTAACATCTTCACATATAACCTAGGAAGAAGCGTTCTCAGCAACGACTCTGTGTTGTTTGCATTCAATTCACATAGCGGAACATTCCTTTGGTTACAGCAGCCACGAAACACTCTTTTTGTATAATCTGCAATTGGACATTTGGAGAGCTCTGAGGCCTGCTGTGGAAAACGAAATGTCTTCACATAAAACCTAGAAAGAAGCATTCTCAGAAACCACTTTGTGATGTGTGCCTTCAACTCTCAGGGTTGAACATTCCTTTTGTTACAGCAGTTTTGAAACACACTTTTTCTAGAATCTCCATGTGGATATTTGGACCACTTATAGCAATTTGATGGAAACGAGACATCCTCATACACAAAGGAGACAGAAGCATTCCCACAAACTCCTTTCTGATGTGTGATCTCAACTCACAGATGTGAACCTTACTTTTGGTAGAGCAGTTTTGAAACCACCTATTTCTAGAATATGCAAGTGGACATTTGGAGCGATTGGAGGCCTGTTTTCGAAAGGAAATATCTTCACATAGCAAGTAGACAGAAGCATTCTCTGAAACTTCTTTGTGGTGTGTGCATTCACCTCACAGATTTGAACATTCCTTTTGACAGGGAAGTTTTGAAAGACTCTCTTTATGGCATCTGCAAGTGGATATTCGGACCGCTTCTTGGAATTCGTTGGAAACGGGACACCGTCGCAGAAAATCTAGACAGAAGCATTCTCACAAACTTCTGTGTGATGTGAGCATGCAGCTCACAGAGCTCAACCTTTCCTTTGATGGTGCAGTTTTGAAACACTCCTTTTCTACAATCTGCGAGTGGACAGTTGGAGCGCCTTGAGGCCTGTGGTGGAAAGGAAATATCTTCACATAAAAACTAGGCAGAAGCATTCTCTGAAACTTCTTTCTCGTGCGTGCATTAAATTCACAGATTTGAGCATTCCTTTTGACAGAGAAGTTTCGAAACACTTTTTTTGTAGAATGTGCTCGTGGAAATTTGGACCGCTTACAGTAATTCGTTGGAAACGGGACATCTTCACACAAAAACAAGACAGAAGCATTCTGACAGACTTCTGTGGGATATGTGCATTCAACTCACAGAGTTTAACCTTTTTTTCAATGTAGCAGTTTTGAAACACTCTTTTACTAGTATCTGCAAGTGGATATTTGGACCTGTCATAGGAATGCTTTGGAAACGGGACACCCTCACCCAAAAACTAGACAGAAGCATTCTCAGAAACTTCTCTGTGATGTGAGCATTCAGCTCACAGAGTTGAACCTTTCTTTTGATAGAGCAGTTTTGCAACACTCTTTTTCTAGTATCTGCAAGTGGACATTTGGCGTGCCTTGAGGCCTGTGGTGGAAAAGAAATATCTTCACATAAAAACTAGACAGAAGCATTCTCTGAAACTTCTCTGTGGTGCGTGCATTAAATTCACAGAGTTGAACATTCCTTTTGACAGAGAAGTTTTGAAACACTTGTTTTGTAGAATCTGCAAGTGGAAATTTGGAAGGCTTATAGGAATTCGTTGGAAACCGGACACCTTCACACAAACAATAGACAAGCACTCTGACAAACTTTTGTGTGATCTGTGCATTCAACTCACAGAGTTTAACCTTCGTTTGCATGTAGCCGTTTTGAAACACTCTTTTTTGTAGAATCTGCAAGTGGATATTTGGACCGCTTAGAGGAATTCATTGGAAACGGGACACCCTCACACAAAAACTAGTCAGAAGCATTTTCACAAACTTCTGTGTTACGGGTGCCTTCAACTCAAAGAGCTGAGCTCTTCTTTTGCTAGAGCAGTTTTGAAACACTGATTTTCTAGAATCTGCAAGTGGACATTTGGAGCGCTTTGAGGCCTGTGGTGCAAAGGAAATATCTTCACATAACAAGTAGACAGAAGCATTCTCTGAAACTTCTTTGTGGTGTGTGCATTCAGCTCACAGAGTTGAACATTCCTTTTGACAGAGAAGTTTTGAAACACTCTTTTCATAGAATCTGCAAGTGGATATTTGGACCGCTTATAGGAATTCGTTGGAAACGGGACAGCCTCACACAAAAACTAGACAGAAGCATTCTCACAAATGCTTCTGTGACGTGAGCATTCAGCTCACAGAGCTGAACCTTTCTTTTGATAAGGCAGTTTTGAAACACTCTTTTTCTAGAATCTGCAAGTGGACATTTGGAGCGCTTTTAGGCCTGTGGTGGAAAGGAAATATCTTCACTAAAAAACTAGGCAGATGCATTTTCTGAAACTTCCTCGTGGTGCATGCAGTCACCCTCAGAGTTGAACATTCCTTTTGACTGAGAAGTTGTGAAACACTCTTTTTGTAGAAACTGCAAGTGGCAACTTGGACCGTTTATAGGAATTCATTGGAAACGGGACAACTTCTCACAAAAACTAGAGAAAAGCTTTCTCACAAACTTATCTGCGATGTGTGCATTCAACTCACAGAGTTTAACTGTCTTTTACTGGATTAGTTTGGAAACACTCCTTTTGCAGTAGATGCAAGTGGTCATTCGGAAAGCTATGAGGCCTGTGGTCGAAAAGGTAACATCTTCACATATAACCTAGGAAGAAGCGTTCTCAGCAACGACTCTGTGTTGTTTGCATTCAATTCACATAGCGGAACATTCCTTTGGTTACAGCAGCCACGAAACACTCTTTTTGTATAATCTGCAATTGGACATTTGGAGAGCTCTGAGGCCTGCTGTGGAAAACGAAATGTCTTCACATAAAACCTAGAAAGAAGCATTCTCAGAAACCACTTTGTGATGTGTGCCTTCAACTCTCAGGGTTGAACATTCCTTTTGTTACAGCAGTTTTGAAACACACTTTTTCTAGAATCTCCATGTGGATATTTGGACCACTTATAGCAATTTGATGGAAACGAGACATCCTCATACACAAAGGAGACAGAAGCATTCCCACAAACTCCTTTCTGATGTGTGATCTCAACTCACAGATGTGAACCTTACTTTTGGTAGAGCAGTTTTGAAACCACCTTTTTCTAGAACATGCGAGTGGACATTTGGAGCGATTGCAGGCCTGTTTTCAAAAGGAAATATCTTCACATAACAAGTAGACAGAAGCATTCTCTGAAACTTCTTTGTGGTGTGTGCATTCACCTCACAGATTTGAACATTCCTTTTGACAGGGAAGTTTTGAAAGACTCTTTTTATGGCATCTGCAAGTGGATATTCGGACCGCTTCTTGGAATTCGTTGGAAACGGGACACCGTCGCAGAAAATCTAGACAGAAGCATTCTCACAAACTTCTGTGTGATGTGAGCATGCAGCTCACAGAGCTCAACCTTTCCTTTGATGGTGCAGTTTTGAAACACTCCTTTTCTACAATCTGTGAGTGGACAGTTGGAGCGCCTTGAGGCCTGTGGTGGAAAGGAAATATCTTCACATAAAAACTAGGCAGAAGCATTCTCTGAAACTTCTTTCTCGTGCGTGCATTAAATTCACAGATTTGAGCATTCCTTTTGACAGAGAAGTTTCGAAACACTTTTTTTGTAGAATGTGCTCGTGGAAATTTGGACCGCTTACAGTAATTCGTTGGAAACGGGACATCCTCACACAAAAACAAGACAGAAGCATTCTGACAGACTTCTGTGGGATATGTGCATTCAACTCACAGAGTTTAACCTTTTTTTCAATGTAGCAGTTTTGAAACACTCTTTTACTAGTATCTGCAAGTGGATATTTGGACCTGTCATAGGAATGCATTGGAAACGGGACACCCTCACCCAAAAACTAGACAGAAGCATTCTCAGAAACTTCTCTGTGATGTGAGCATTCAGCTCACAGAGTTGAACCTTTCTTTGGATAGAGCAGTTTTGCAACACTCTTTTTCTAGAATCTGCAAGTGGACATTTGGCGTGCCTTGAGGCCTGTGGTGGAAAAGAAATATCTTCACATAAAAACTAGACAGAAGCATTCTCTGAAACTTCTCTGTGGTGCGTGCATTAAATTCACAGAGTTGAACATTCCTTTTGACAGAGAAGTTTTGAAACACTTGTTTTGTAGAATCTGCAAGTGGAAATTTGGAAGGCTTATAGGAATTCGTTGGAAACCGGACACCTTCACACAAACAATAGACAAGCACTCTGACAAACTTTTGTGTGATCTGTGCATTCAACTCACAGAGTTGAACCTTCGTTTGCATGTAGCCGTTTTGAAACACTCTTTTTTGTAGAATCTGCAAGTGGATATTTGGACCGCTTAGAGGAATTCATTGGAAACGGGACACCCTCACACAAAAACTAGTCAGAAGCATTTTCACAAACTTCTGTGTTACGGGTGCGTTCAACTCAAAGAGCTGAGCTCTTCTTTTGCTAGAGCAGTTTTGAAACACTGATTTTCTAGAATCTGCAAGTGGACATTTGGAGCGCTTTGAGGCCTGTGGTGCAAAGGAAATATCTTCACATAACAAGTAGACAGAAGCATTCTCTGAAACTTCTTTGTGGTGTGTGCATTCAGCCCACAGAGTTGAACATTCCTTTTGACAGAGAAGTTTTGAAACACTCTTTTCATAGAATCTGCAAGTGGATATTTGGACCGCTTATAGGAATTCGTTGGAAACGGGACAGCCTCACACAAAAACTAGACAGAAGCATTCTCACAAATGCTTCTGTGACGTGAGCATTCAGCTCACAGAGCTGAACCTTTCTTTTGATAAGGCAGTTTTGAAACACTCTTTTTCTAGAATCTGCAAGTGGACATTTGGAGCGCTTTTAGGCCTGTGGTGGAAAGGAAATATCTTCACTAAAAAACTAGACAGATGCATTTTCTGAAACTTCCTCGTGGTGCATGCAGTCACCCTCAGAGTTGAACATTCCTTTTGACTGAGAAGTTGTGAAACACTCTTTTTGTAGAAACTGCAAGTGGCAACTTGGACCGTTTATAGGAATTCATTGGAAACGGGACAACTTCTCACAAAAGCTAGAGAAAAGCTTTCTCACAAACTTATCTGCGATGTGTGCATTCAACTCACAGAGTTTAACTGTCTTTTACTGGATTAGTTTGGAAACACTCCTTTTGCAGTAGATGCAAGTGGTCATTCGGAAAGCTATCAGGCCTGTGGTCGAAAAGGTAACATCTTCACATATAACCTAGGAAGAAGCGTTCTCAGCAACGACTCTGTGTTGTTTGCATTCAATTCACATAGCGGAACATTCCTTTGGTTACAGCAGCCACGAAACACTCTTTTTGTATAATCTGCAATTGGACATTTGGAGAGCTCTGAGGCCTGCTGTGGAAAACGAAATGTCTTCACATAAAACCTAGAAAGAAGCATTCTCAGAAACCACTTTGTGATGTGTGCCTTCAACTCTCAGGGTTGAACATTCCTTTTGTTACAGCAGTTTTGAAACACACTTTTTCTAGAATCTCCATGTGGATATTTGGACCACTTATAGCAATTTGATGGAAACGAGACATCCTCATACACAAAGGAGACAGAAGCATTCCCACAAACTCCTTTCTGATGTGTGATCTCAACTCACAGATGTGAACCTTACTTTTGGTAGAGCAGTTTTGAAACCACCTTTTTCTGGAACATGCAAGTGGACATTTGGAGCGATTGGAGGCCTGTTTTCGAAAGGAAATATCTTCACATAACAAGTAGACAGAAGCATTCTCTGAAACTTCTTTGTGGTGTGTGCATTCACCTCACAGATTTGAACATTCCTTTTGACAGGGAAGTTTTGAAAGACTCTTTTTATGGCATCTGCAAGTGGATATTCGGACCGCTTCTTGGAATTCGTTGGAAACGGGACACCGTCGCAGAAAATCTAGACAGAAGCATTCTCACAAACTTCTGTGTGATGTGAGCATGCAGCTCACAGAGCTCAACCTTTCCTTTGATGGTGCAGTTTTGAAACACTCCTTTTCTACAATCTGCGAGTGGACATTTGGAGCGCCTTGAGGCCTGTGGTGGAAAGGAAATATCTTCACATAAAAACTAGGCAGAAGCATTCTCTGAAACTTCTTTCTCGTGCGTGCATTAAATTCACAGATTTGAGCATTCCTTTTGACAGAGAAGTTTCGAAACACTTTTTTTGTAGAATGTGCTCGTGGAAATTTGGACCGCTTACAGTAATTCGTTGGAAACGGGACATCTTCA
This sequence comes from Pongo abelii, assembly GCF_028885655.2. NCBI lineage: Eukaryota > Metazoa > Chordata > Mammalia > Primates > Hominidae > Pongo > Pongo abelii. The sequence continues at coordinate 37,698,786 of NC_072003.2, forward strand.
CACAAAAACAAGACAGAAGCATTCTGACAGACTTCTGTGGGATATGTGCATTCAACTCACAGAGTTTAACCTTTTTTTCAATGTAGCAGTTTTGAAACACTCTTTTACTAGTATCTGCAAGTGGATATTTGGACCTGTCATAGGAATGCATTGGAAACGGGACACCCTCACCCAAAAACTAGACAGAAGCATTCTCAGAAACTTCTCTGTGATGTGAGCATTCAGCTCACAGAGTTGAACCTTTCTTTGGATAGAGCAGTTTTGCAACACTCTTTTTCTAGAATCTGCAAGTGGACATTTGGCGTGCCTTGAGGCCTGTGGTGGAAAAGAAATATCTTCACATAAAAACTAGACAGAAGCATTCTCTGAAACTTCTCTGTGGTGCGTGCATTAAATTCACAGAGTTGAACATTCCTTTTGACAGAGAAGTTTTGAAACACTTGTTTTGTAGAATCTGCAAGTGGAAATTTGGAAGGCTTATAGGAATTCGTTGGAAACCGGACACCTTCACACAAACAATAGACAAGCACTCTGACAAACTTTTGTGTGATCTGTGCATTCAACTCACAGAGTTGAACCTTCGTTTGCATGTAGCCGTTTTGAAACACTCTTTTTTGTAGAATCTGCAAGTGGATATTTGGACCGCTTAGAGGAATTCATTGGAAACGGGACACCCTCACACAAAAACTAGTCAGAAGCATTTTCACAAACTTCTGTGTTACGGGTGCATTCAACTCAAAGAGCTGAGCTCTTCTTTTGCTAGAGCAGTTTTGAAACACTGATTTTCTAGAATCTGCAAGTGGACATTTGGAGCGCTTTGAGGCCTGTGGTGCAAAGGAAATATCTTCACATAACAAGTAGACAGAAGCATTCTCTGAAACTTCTTTGTGGTGTGTGCATTCAGCTCACAGAGTTGAACATTCCTTTTGACAGAGAAGTTTTGAAACACTCTTTTCATAGAATCTGCAAGTGGATATTTGGACCGCTTATAGGAATTCGTTGGAAACGGGACAGCCTCACACAAAAACTAGACAGAAGCATTCTCACAAATGCTTCTGTGACGTGAGCATTCAGCTCACAGAGCTGAACCTTTCTTTTGATAAGGCAGTTTTGAAACACTCTTTTTCTAGAATCTGCAAGTGGACATTTGGAGCGCTTTTAGGCCTGTGGTGGAAAGGAAATATCTTCACTAAAAAACTAGGCAGATGCATTTTCTGAAACTTCCTCGTGGTGCATGCAGTCACCCTCAGAGTTGAACATTCCTTTTGACTGAGAAGTTGTGAAACACTCTTTTTGTAGAAACTGCAAGTGGCAACTTGGACCGTTTATAGGAATTCATTGGAAACGGGACAACTTCTCACAAAAACTAGAGAAAAGCTTTCTCACAAACTTATCTGCGATGTGTGCATTCAACTCACAGAGTTTAACTGTCTTTTACTGGATTAGTTTGGAAACACTCCTTTTGCAGTAGATGCAAGTGGTCATTCGGAAAGCTATGAGGCCTGTGCTCGAAAAGGTGACATCTTCACATATAACCTAGAAAGAAGCGTTCTCAGCAACGACTCTGTGTTGTTTGCATTCAATTCACATAGCGGAACATTCCTTTGGTTACAGCAGCCACGAAACACTCTTTTTGTATAATCTGCAATTGGACATTTGGAGAGCTCTGAGGCCTGCTGTGGAAAACGAAATGTCTTCACATAAAACCTAGAAAGAAGCATTCTCAGAAACCACTTTGTGATGTGTGCCTTCAACTCTCAGGGTTGAACATTCCTTTTGTTACAGCAGTTTTGAAACACACTTTTTCTAGAATCTCCATGTGGATATTTGGACCACTTATAGCAATTTGATGGAAACGAGACATCCTCATACACAAAGGAGACAGAAGCATTCCCACAAACTCCTTTCTGATGTGTGATCTCAACTCACAGATGTGAACCTTACTTTTGGTAGAGCAGTTTTGAAACCACCTATTTCTAGAATATGCAAGTGGACATTTGGAGCGATTAGAGGCCTGTTTTCGAAAGGAAATATCTTCACATAGCAAGTAGACAGAAGCATTCTCTGAAACTTCTTTGTGGTGTGTGCATTCACCTCACAGATTTGAACATTCCTTTTGACAGGGAAGTTTTGAAAGACTCTCTTTATGGCATCTGCAAGTGGATATTCGGACCGCTTCTTGGAATTCGTTGGAAACGGGACACCGTCGCAGAAAATCTAGACAGAAGCATTCTCACAAACTTCTGTGTGATGTGAGCATGCAGCTCACAGAGCTCAACCTTTCCTTTGATGGTGCAGTTTTGAAACACTCCTTTTCTACAATCTGCGAGTGGACAGTTGGAGCGCCTTGAGGCCTGTGGTGGAAAGGAAATATCTTCACATAAAAACTAGGCAGAAGCATTCTCTGAAACTTCTTTCTCGTGCGTGCATTAAATTCACAGATTTGAGCATTCCTTTTGACAGAGAAGTTTCGAAACACTTTTTTTGTAGAATGTGCTCGTGGAAATTTGGACCGCTTACAGTAATTCGTTGGAAACGGGACATCTTCACACAAAAACAAGACAGAAGCATTCTGACAGACTTCTGTGGGATATGTGCATTCAACTCACAGAGTTTAACCTTTTTTTCAATGTAGCAGTTTTGAAACACTCTTTTACTAGTATCTGCAAGTGGATATTTGGACCTGTCATAGGAATGCATTGGAAACGGGACACCCTCACCCAAAAACTAGACAGAAGCATTCTCAGAAACTTCTCTGTGATGTGAGCATTCAGCTCACAGAGTTGAACCTTTCTTTTGATAGAGCAGTTTTGCAACACTCTTTTTCTAGAATCTGCAAGTGGACATTTGGCGTGCCTTGAGGCCTGTGCTGGAAAAGAAATATCTTCACATAAAAACTAGACAGAAGCATTCTCTGAAACTTCTCTGTGGTGCGTGCATTAAATTCACAGAGTTGAACATTCCTTTTGACAGAGAAGTTTTGAAACACTTGTTTTGTAGAATCTGCAAGTGGAAATTTGGAAGGCTTATAGGAATTCGTTGGAAACCGGACACCTTCACACAAACAATAGACAAGCACTCTGACAAACTTTTGTGTGATCTGTGCATTCAACTCACAGAGTTGAACCTTCGTTTGCATGTAGCCGTTTTGAAACACTCTTTTTTGTAGAATCTGCAAGTGGATATTTGGACCGCTTAGAGGAATTCATTGGAAACGGGACACCCTCACACAAAAACTAGTCAGAAGCATTTTCACAAACTTCTGTGTTACGGGTGCGTTCAACTCAAAGAGCTGAGCTCTTCTTTTGCTAGAGCAGTTTTGAAACACTGATTTTCTAGAATCTGCAAGTGGACATTTGGAGCGCTTTGAGGCCTGTGGTGCAAAGGAAATATCTTCACATAACAAGTAGACAGAAGCATTCTCTGAAACTTCTTTGTGGTGTGTGCATTCAGCTCACAGAGTTGAACATTCCTTTTGACAGAGAAGTTTTGAAACACTCTTTTCATAGAATCTGCAAGTGGATATTTGGACCGCTTATAGGAATTCGTTGGAAACGGGACAGCCTCACACAAAAACTAGACAGAAGCATTCTCACAAATGCTTCTGTGACGTGAGCATTCAGCTCACAGAGCTGAACCTTTCTTTTGATAAGGCAGTTTTGAAACACTCTTTTTCTAGAATCTGCAAGTGGACATTTGGAGCGCTTTTAGGCCTGTGGTGGAAAGGAAATATCTTCACTAAAAAACTAGACAGATGCATTTTCTGAAACTTCCTCGTGGTGCATGCAGTCACCCTCAGAGTTGAACATTCCTTTTGACTGAGAAGTTGTGAAACACTCTTTTTGTAGAAACTGCAAGTGGCAACTTGGACCGTTTATAGGAATTCATTGGAAACGGGACAACTTCTCACAAAAACTAGAGAAAAGCTTTCTCACAAACTTATCTGCGATGTGTGCATTCAACTCACAGAGTTTAACTGTCTTTTACTGGATTAGTTTGGAAACACTCCTTTTGCAGTAGATGCAAGTGGTCATTCGGAAAGCTATGAGGCCTGTGGTCGAAAAGGTAACATCTTCACATATAACCTAGGAAGAAGCGTTCTCAGCAACGACTCTGTGTTGTTTGCATTCAATTCACATAGCGGAACATTCCTTTGGTTACAGCAGCCACGAAACACTCTTTTTGTATAATCTGCAATTGGACATTTGGAGAGCTCTGAGGCCTGCTGTGGAAAACGAAATGTCTTCACATAAAACCTAGAAAGAAGCATTCTCAGAAACCACTTTGTGATGTGTGCCTTCAACTCTCAGGGTTGAACATTCCTTTTGTTACAGCAGTTTTGAAACACACTTTTTCTAGAATCTCCATGTGGATATTTGGACCACTTATAGCAATTTGATGGAAACGAGACATCCTCATACACAAAGGAGACAGAAGCATTCCCACAAACTCCTTTCTGATGTGTGATCTCAACTCACAGATGTGAACCTTACTTTTGGTAGAGCAGTTTTGAAACCACCTTTTTCTAGAACATGCGAGTGGACATTTGGAGCGATTGCAGGCCTGTTTTCAAAAGGAAATATCTTCACATAACAAGTAGACAGAAGCATTCTCTGAAACTTCTTTGTGGTGTGTGCATTCACCTCACAGATTTGAACATTCCTTTTGACAGGGAAGTTTTGAAAGACTCTTTTTATGGCATCTGCAAGTGGATATTCGGACCGCTTCTTGGAATTCGTTGGAAACGGGACACCGTCGCAGAAAATCTAGACAGAAGCATTCTCACAAACTTCTGTGTGATGTGAGCATGCAGCTCACAGAGCTCAACCTTTCCTTTGATGGTGCAGTTTTGAAACACTCCTTTTCTACAATCTGTGAGTGGACAGTTGGAGCGCCTTGAGGCCTGTGGTGGAAAGGAAATATCTTCACATAAAAACTAGGCAGAAGCATTCTCTGAAACTTCTTTCTCGTGCGTGCATTAAATTCACAGATTTGAGCATTCCTTTTGACAGAGAAGTTTCGAAACACTTTTTTTGTAGAATGTGCTCGTGGAAATTTGGACCGCTTACAGTAATTCGTTGGAAACGGGACATCCTCACACAAAAACAAGACAGAAGCATTCTGACAGACTTCTGTGGGATATGTGCATTCAACTCACAGAGTTTAACCTTTTTTTCAATGTAGCAGTTTTGAAACACTCTTTTACTAGTATCTGCAAGTGGATATTTGGACCTGTCATAGGAATGCATTGGAAACGGGACACCCTCACCCAAAAACTAGACAGAAGCATTCTCAGAAACTTCTCTGTGATGTGAGCATTCAGCTCACAGAGTTGAACCTTTCTTTGGATAGAGCAGTTTTGCAACACTCTTTTTCTAGAATCTGCAAGTGGACATTTGGCGTGCCTTGAGGCCTGTGGTGGAAAAGAAATATCTTCACATAAAAACTAGACAGAAGCATTCTCTGAAACTTCTCTGTGGTGCGTGCATTAAATTCACAGAGTTGAACATTCCTTTTGACAGAGAAGTTTTGAAACACTTGTTTTGTAGAATCTGCAAGTGGAAATTTGGAAGGCTTATAGGAATTCGTTGGAAACCGGACACCTTCACACAAACAATAGACAAGCACTCTGACAAACTTTTGTGTGATCTGTGCATTCAACTCACAGAGTTGAACCTTCGTTTGCATGTAGCCGTTTTGAAACACTCTTTTTTGTAGAATCTGCAAGTGGATATTTGGACCGCTTAGAGGAATTCATTGGAAACGGGACACCCTCACACAAAAACTAGTCAGAAGCATTTTCACAAACTTCTGTGTTACGGGTGCATTCAACTCAAAGAGCTGAGCTCTTCTTTTGCTAGAGCAGTTTTGAAACACTGATTTTCTAGAATCTGCAAGTGGACATTTGGAGCGCTTTGAGGCCTGTGGTGCAAAGGAAATATCTTCACATAACAAGTAGACAGAAGCATTCTCTGAAACTTCTTTGTGGTGTGTGCATTCAGCTCACAGAGTTGAACATTCCTTTTGACAGAGAAGTTTTGAAACACTCTTTTCATAGAATCTGCAAGTGGATATTTGGACCGCTTATAGGAATTCGTTGGAAACGGGACAGCCTCACACAAAAACTAGACAGAAGCATTCTCACAAATGCTTCTGTGACGTGAGCATTCAGCTCACAGAGCTGAACCTTTCTTTTGATAAGGCAGTTTTGAAACACTCTTTTTCTAGAATCTGCAAGTGGACATTTGGAGCGCTTTTAGGCCTGTGGTGGAAAGGAAATATCTTCACTAAAAAACTAGGCAGATGCATTTTCTGAAACTTCCTCGTGGTGCATGCAGTCACCCTCAGAGTTGAACATTCCTTTTGACTGAGAAGTTGTGAAACACTCTTTTTGTAGAAACTGCAAGTGGCAACTTGGACCGTTTATAGGAATTCATTGGAAACGGGACAACTTCTCACAAAAACTAGAGAAAAGCTTTCTCACAAACTTATCTGCGATGTGTGCATTCAACTCACAGAGTTTAACTGTCTTTTACTGGATTAGTTTGGAAACACTCCTTTTGCAGTAGATGCAAGTGGTCATTCGGAAAGCTATGAGGCCTGTGCTCGAAAAGGTGACATCTTCACATATAACCTAGAAAGAAGCGTTCTCAGCAACGACTCTGTGTTGTTTGCATTCAATTCACATAGCGGAACATTCCTTTGGTTACAGCAGCCACGAAACACTCTTTTTGTATAATCTGCAATTGGACATTTGGAGAGCTCTGAGGCCTGCTGTGGAAAACGAAATGTCTTCACATAAAACCTAGAAAGAAGCATTCTCAGAAACCACTTTGTGATGTGTGCCTTCAACTCTCAGGGTTGAACATTCCTTTTGTTACAGCAGTTTTGAAACACACTTTTTCTAGAATCTCCATGTGGATATTTGGACCACTTATAGCAATTTGATGGAAACGAGACATCCTCATACACAAAGGAGACAGAAGCATTCCCACAAACTCCTTTCTGATGTGTGATCTCAACTCACAGATGTGAACCTTACTTTTGGTAGAGCAGTTTTGAAACCACCTATTTCTAGAATATGCAAGTGGACATTTGGAGCGATTAGAGGCCTGTTTTCGAAAGGAAATATCTTCACATAGCAAGTAGACAGAAGCATTCTCTGAAACTTCTTTGTGGTGTGTGCATTCACCTCACAGATTTGAACATTCCTTTTGACAGGGAAGTTTTGAAAGACTCTCTTTATGGCATCTGCAAGTGGATATTCGGACCGCTTCTTGGAATTCGTTGGAAACGGGACACCGTCGCAGAAAATCTAGACAGAAGCATTCTCACAAACTTCTGTGTGATGTGAGCATGCAGCTCACAGAGCTCAACCTTTCCTTTGATGGTGCAGTTTTGAAACACTCCTTTTCTACAATCTGCGAGTGGACAGTTGGAGCGCCTTGAGGCCTGTGGTGGAAAGGAAATATCTTCACATAAAAACTAGGCAGAAGCATTCTCTGAAACTTCTTTCTCGTGCGTGCATTAAATTCACAGATTTGAGCATTCCTTTTGACAGAGAAGTTTCGAAACACTTTTTTTGTAGAATGTGCTCGTGGAAATTTGGACCGCTTACAGTAATTCGTTGGAAACGGGACATCTTCACACAAAAACAAGACAGAAGCATTCTGACAGACTTCTGTGGGATATGTGCATTCAACTCACAGAGTTTAACCTTTTTTTCAATGTAGCAGTTTTGAAACACTCTTTTACTAGTATCTGCAAGTGGATATTTGGACCTGTCATAGGAATGCATTGGAAACGGGACACCCTCACCCAAAAACTAGACAGAAGCATTCTCAGAAACTTCTCTGTGATGTGAGCATTCAGCTCACAGAGTTGAACCTTTCTTTTGATAGAGCAGTTTTGCAACACTCTTTTTCTAGAATCTGCAAGTGGACATTTGGCGTGCCTTGAGGCCTGTGCTGGAAAAGAAATATCTTCACATAAAAACTAGACAGAAGCATTCTCTGAAACTTCTCTGTGGTGCGTGCATTAAATTCACAGAGTTGAACATTCCTTTTGACAGAGAAGTTTTGAAACACTTGTTTTGTAGAATCTGCAAGTGGAAATTTGGAAGGCTTATAGGAATTCGTTGGAAACCGGACACCTTCACACAAACAATAGACAAGCACTCTGACAAACTTTTGTGTGATCTGTGCATTCAACTCACAGAGTTGAACCTTCGTTTGCATGTAGCCGTTTTGAAACACTCTTTTTTGTAGAATCTGCAAGTGGATATTTGGACCGCTTAGAGGAATTCATTGGAAACGGGACACCCTCACACAAAAACTAGTCAGAAGCATTTTCACAAACTTCTGTGTTACGGGTGCGTTCAACTCAAAGAGCTGAGCTCTTCTTTTGCTAGAGCAGTTTTGAAACACTGATTTTCTAGAATCTGCAAGTGGACATTTGGAGCGCTTTGAGGCCTGTGGTGCAAAGGAAATATCTTCACATAACAAGTAGACAGAAGCATTCTCTGAAACTTCTTTGTGGTGTGTGCATTCAGCTCACAGAGTTGAACATTCCTTTTGACAGAGAAGTTTTGAAACACTCTTTTCATAGAATCTGCAAGTGGATATTTGGACCGCTTATAGGAATTCGTTGGAAACGGGACAGCCTCACACAAAAACTAGACAGAAGCATTCTCACAAATGCTTCTGTGACGTGAGCATTCAGCTCACAGAGCTGAACCTTTCTTTTGATAAGGCAGTTTTGAAACACTCTTTTTCTAGAATCTGCAAGTGGACATTTGGAGCGCTTTTAGGCCTGTGGTGGAAAGGAAATATCTTCACTAAAAAACTAGACAGATGCATTTTCTGAAACTTCCTCGTGGTGCATGCAGTCACCCTCAGAGTTGAACATTCCTTTTGACTGAGAAGTTGTGAAACACTCTTTTTGTAGAAACTGCAAGTGGCAACTTGGACCGTTTATAGGAATTCATTGGAAACGGGACAACTTCTCACAAAAACTAGAGAAAAGCTTTCTCACAAACTTATCTGCGATGTGTGCATTCAACTCACAGAGTTTAACTGTCTTTTACTGGATTAGTTTGGAAACACTCCTTTTGCAGTAGATGCAAGTGGTCATTCGGAAAGCTATCAGGCCTGTGATCGAAAAGGTAACATCTTCACATATAACCTAGGAAGAAGCGTTCTCAGCAACGACTCTGTGTTGTTTGCATTCAATTCACATAGCGGAACATTCCTTTGGTTACAGCAGCCACGAAACACTCTTTTTGTATAATCTGCAATTGGACATTTGGAGAGCTCTGAGGCCTGCTGTGGAAAACGAAATGTCTTCACATAAAACCTAGAAAGAAGCATTCTCAGAAACCACTTTGTGATGTGTGCCTTCAACTCTCAGGGTTGAACATTCCTTTTGTTACAGCAGTTTTGAAACACACTTTTTCTAGAATCTCCATGTGGATATTTGGACCACTTATAGCAATTTGATGGAAACGAGACATCCTCATACACAAAGGAGACAGAAGCATTCCCACAAACTCCTTTCTGATGTGTGATCTCAACTCACAGATGTGAACCTTACTTTTGGTAGAGCAGTTTTGAAACCACCTTTTTCTGGAACATGCAAGTGGACATTTGGAGCGATTGGAGGCCTGTTTTCGAAAGGAAATATCTTCACATAACAAGTAGACAGAAGCATTCTCTGAAACTTCTTTGTGGTGTGTGCATTCACCTCACAGATTTGAACATTCCTTTTGACAGGGAAGTTTTGAAAGACTCTTTTTATGGCATCTGCAAGTGGATATTCGGACCGCTTCTTGGAATTCGTTGGAAACGGGACACCGTCGCAGAAAATCTAGACAGAAGCATTCTCACAAACTTCTGTGTGATGTGAGCATGCAGCTCACAGAGCTCAACCTTTCCTTTGATGGTGCAGTTTTGAAACACTCCTTTTCTACAATCTGCGAGTGGACATTTGGAGCGCCTTGAGGCCTGTGGTGGAAAGGAAATATCTTCACATAAAAACTAGGCAGAAGCATTCTCTGAAACTTCTTTCTCGTGCGTGCATTAAATTCACAGATTTGAGCATTCCTTTTGACAGAGAAGTTTCGAAACACTTTTTTTGTAGAATGTGCTCGTGGAAATTTGGACCGCTTACAGTAATTCGTTGGAAACGGGACATCTTCACACAAAAACAAGACAGAAGCATTCTGACAGACTTCTGTGGGATATGTGCATTCAACTCACAGAGTTTAACCTTTTTTTCAATGTAGCAGTTTTGAAACACTCTTTTACTAGTATCTGCAAGTGGATATTTGGACCTGTCATAGGAATGCATTGGAAACGGGACACCCTCACCCAAAAACTAGACAGAAGCATTCTCAGAAACTTCTCTGTGATGTGAGCATTCAGCTCACAGAGTTGAACCTTTCTTTTGATAGAGCAGTTTTGCAACACTCTTTTTCTAGAATCTGCAAGTGGACATTTGGCGTGCCTTGAGGCCTGTGGTGGAAAAGAAATATCTTCACATAAAAACTAGACAGAAGCATTCTCTGAAACTTCTTTGTGGTGCGTGCATTAAATTCACAGAGTTGAACATTCCTTTTGACAGAGAAGTTTTGAAACACTTGTTTTGTAGAATCTGCAAGTGGAAATTTGGAAGGCTTATAGGAATTCGTTGGAAACCGGACACCTTCACACAAACAATAGACAAGCACTCTGACAAACTTTTGTGTGATCTGTGCATTCAACTCACAGAGTTGAACCTTCGTTTGCATGTAGCCGTTTTGAAACACTCTTTTTTGTAGAATCTGCAAGTGGATATTTGGACCGCTTAGAGGAATTCATTGGAAACGGGACACCCTCACACAAAAACTAGTCAGAAGCATTTTCACAAACTTCTGTGTTACGGGTGCCTTCAACTCAAAGAGCTGAGCTCTTCTTTTGCTAGAGCAGTTTTGAAACACTGATTTTCTAGAATCTGCAAGTGGACATTTGGAGCGCTTTGAGGCCTGTGGTGCAAAGGAAATATCTTCACATAACAAGTAGACAGAAGCATTCTCTGAAACTTCTTTGTGGTGTGTGCATTCAGCTCACAGAGTTGAACATTCCTTTTGACAGAGAAGTTTTGAAACACTCTTTTCATAGAATCTGCAAGTGGATATTTGGACCGCTTATAGGAATTCGTTGGAAACGGGACAGCCTCACACAAAAACTAGACAGAAGCATTCTCACAAATGCTTCTGTGACGTGAGCATTCAGCTCACAGAGCTGAACCTTTCTTTTGATAAGGCAGTTTTGAAACACTCTTTTTCTAGAATCTGCAAGTGGACATTTGGAGCGCTTTTAGGCCTGTGGTGGAAAGGAAATATCTTCACTAAAAAACTAGACAGATGCATTTTCTGAAACTTCCTCGTGGTGCATGCAGTCACCCTCAGAGTTGAACATTCCTTTTGACTGAGAAGTTGTGAAACACTCTTTTTGTAGAAACTGCAAGTGGCAACTTGGACCGTTTATAGGAATTCATTGGAAACGGGACAACTTCTCACAAAAACTAGAGAAAAGCTTTCTCACAAACTTATCTGCGATGTGTGCATTCAACTCACAGAGTTTAACTGTCTTTTACTGGATTAGTTTGGAAACACTCCTTTTGCAGTAGATGCAAGTGGTCATTCGGAAAACTATCAGGCCTGTGCTCGAAAAGGTAACATCTTCACATATAACCTAGAAAGAAGCGTTCTCAGCAACGACTCTGTGTTGTTTGCATTCAATTCACATAGCGGAACATTCCTTTGGTTACAGCAGCCACGAAACACTCTTTTTGTATAATCTGCAATTGGACATTTGGAGAGCTCTGAGGCCTGCTGTGGAAAACGAAATGTCTTCACATAAAACCTAGAAAGAAGCATTCTCAGAAACCACTTTGTGATGTGTGCCTTCAACTCTCAGGGTTGAACATTCCTTTTGTTACAGCAGTTTTGAAACACACTTTTTCTAGAATCTCCATGTGGATATTTGGACCACTTATAGCAATTTGATGGAAACGAGACATCCTCATACACAAAGGAGACAGAAGCATTCCCACAAACTCCTTTCTGATGTGTGATCTCAACTCACAGATGTGAACCTTACTTTTGGTAGAGCAGTTTTGAAACCACCTATTTCTAGAATATGCAAGTGGACATTTGGAGCGATTGGAGGCCTGTTTTCGAAAGGAAATATCTTCACATAGCAAGTAGACAGAAGCATTCTCTGAAACTTCTTTGTGGTGTGTGCATTCACCTCACAGATTTGAACATTCCTTTTCACAGGGAAGTTTTGAAAGACTCTCTTTATGGAATCTGCAAGTGGATATTCGGACCGCTTCTTGGAATTCGTTGGAAACGGGACACCGTCGCAGAAAATCTAGACAGAAGCATTCTCACAAACTTCTGTGTGATGTGAGCATGCAGCTCACAGAGCTCAACCTTTCCTTTGATGGTGCAGTTTTGAAACACTCCTTTTCTACAATCTGCGAGTGGACAGTTGGAGCGCCTTGAGGCCTGTGGTGGAAAGGAAATATCTTCACATAAAAACTAGGCAGAAGCATTCTCTGAAACTTCTTTCTCGTGCGTGCATTAAATTCACAGATTTGAGCATTCCTTTTGACAGAGAAGTTTCGAAACACTTTTTTTGTAGAATGTGCTCGTGGAAATTTGGACCGCTTACAGTAATTCGTTGGAAACGGGACATCTTCACACAAAAACAAGACAGAAGCATTCTGACAGACTTCTGTGGGATATGTGCATTCAACTCACAGAGTTTAACCTTTTTTTCAATGTAGCAGTTTTGAAACACTCTTTTACTAGTATCTGCAAGTGGATATTTGGACCTGTCATAGGAATGCTTTGGAAACGGGACACCCTCACCCAAAAACTAGACAGAAGCATTCTCAGAAACTTCTCTGTGATGTGAGCATTCAGCTCACAGAGTTGAACCTTTCTTTGGATAGAGCAGTTTTGCAACACTCTTTTTCTAGAATCTGCAAGTGGACATTTGGCGTGCCTTGAGGCCTGTGCTGGAAAAGAAATATCTTCACATAAAAACTAGACAGAAGCATTCTCTGAAACTTCTCTGTGGTGCGTGCATTAAATTCACAGAGTTGAACATTCCTTTTGACAGAGAAGTTTTGAAACACTTGTTTTGTAGAATCTGCAAGTGGAAATTTGGAAGGCTTATAGGAATTCGTTGGAAACCGGACACCTTCACACAAACAATAGACAAGCACTCTGACAAACTTTTGTGTGATCTGTGCATTCAACTCACAGAGTTGAACCTTCGTTTGCATGTAGCCGTTTTGAAACACTCTTTTTTGTAGAATCTGCAAGTGGATATTTGGACCGCTTAGAGGAATTCATTGGAAACGGGACACCCTCACACAAAAACTAGTCAGAAGCATTTTCACAAACTTCTGTGTTACGGGTGCCTTCAACTCAAAGAGCTGAGCTCTTCTTTTGCTAGAGCAGTTTTGAAACACTGATTTTCTAGAATCTGCAAGTGGACATTTGGAGCGCTTTGAGGCCTGTGGTGCAAAGGAAATATCTTCACATAACAAGTAGACAGAAGCATTCTCTGAAACTTCTTTGTGGTGTGTGCATTCAGCTCACAGAGTTGAACATTCCTTTTGACAGAGAAGTTTTGAAACACTCTTTTCATAGAATCTGCAAGTGGATATTTGGACCGCTTATAGGAATTCGTTGGAAACGGGACAGCCTCACACAAAAACTAGACAGAAGCATTCTCACAAATGCTTCTGTGACGTGAGCATTCAGCTCACAGAGCTGAACCTTTCTTTTGATAAGGCAGTTTTGAAACACTCTTTTTCTAGAATCTGCAAGTGGACATTTGGAGCGCTTTTAGGCCTGTGGTGGAAAGGAAATATCTTCACTAAAAAACTAGACAGATGCATTTTCTGAAACTTCCTCGTGGTGCATGCAGTCACCCTCAGAGTTGAACATTCCTTTTGACTGAGAAGTTGTGAAACACTCTTTTTGTAGAAACTGCAAGTGGCAACTTGGACCGTTTATAGGAATTCATTGGAAACGGGACAACTTCTCACAAAAACTAGAGAAAAGCTTTCTCACAAACTTATCTGCGATGTGTGCATTCAACTCACAGAGTTTAACTGTCTTTTACTGGATTAGTTTGGAAACACTCCTTTTGCAGTAGATGCAAGTGGTCATTCGGAAAGCTATGAGGCCTGTGGTCGAAAAGGTAACATCTTCACATATAACCTAGGAAGAAGCGTTCTCAGCAACGACTCTGTGTTGTTTGCATTCAATTCACATAGCGGAACATTCCTTTGGTTACAGCAGCCACGAAACACTCTTTTTGTATAATCTGCAATTGGACATTTGGAGAGCTCTGAGGCCTGCTGTGGAAAACGAAATGTCTTCACATAAAACCTAGAAAGAAGCATTCTCAGAAACCACTTTGTGATGTGTGCCTTCAACTCTCAGGGTTGAACATTCCTTTTGTTACAGCAGTTTTGAAACACACTTTTTCTAGAATCTCCATGTGGATATTTGGACCACTTATAGCAATTTGATGGAAACGAGACATCCTCATACACAAAGGAGACAGAAGCATTCCCACAAACTCCTTTCTGATGTGTGATCTCAACTCACAGATGTGAACCTTACTTTTGGTAGAGCAGTTTTGAAACCACCTTTTTCTAGAACATGCAAGTGGACATTTGGAGCGATTGGAGGCCTGTTTTCGAAAGGAAATATCTTCACATAACAAGTAGACAGAAGCATTCTCTGAAACTTCTTTGTGGTGTGTGCATTCACCTCACAGATTTGAACATTCCTTTTGACAGGGAAGTTTTGAAAGACTCTTTTTATGGCATCTGCAAGTGGATATTCGGACCGCTTCTTGGAATTCGTTGGAAACGGGACACCGTCGCAGAAAATCTAGACAGAAGCATTCTCACAAACTTCTGTGTGATGTGAGCATGCAGCTCACAGAGCTCAACCTTTCCTTTGATGGTGCAGTTTTGAAACACTCCTTTTCTACAATCTGCGAGTGGACAGTTGGAGCGCCTTGAGGCCTGTGGTGGAAAGGAAATATCTTCACATAAAAACTAGGCAGAAGCATTCTCTGAAACTTCTTTCTCGTGCGTGCATTAAATTCACAGATTTGAGCATTCCTTTTGACAGAGAAGTTTCGAAACACTTTTTTTGTAGAATGTGCTCGTGGAAATTTGGACCGCTTACAGTAATTCGTTGGAAACGGGACATCTTCACACAAAAACAAGACAGAAGCATTCTGACAGACTTCTGTGGGATATGTGCATTCAACTCACAGAGTTTAACCTTTTTTTCAATGTAGCAGTTTTGAAACACTCTTTTACTAGTATCTGCAAGTGGATATTTGGACCTGTCATAGGAATGCATTGGAAACGGGACACCCTCACCCAAAAACTAGACAGAAGCATTCTCAGAAACTTCTCTGTGATGTGAGCATTCAGCTCACAGAGTTGAACCTTTCTTTTGATAGAGCAGTTTTGCAACACTCTTTTTCTAGAATCTGCAAGTGGACATTTGGCGTGCCTTGAGGCCTGTGGTGGAAAAGAAATATCTTCACATAAAAACTAGACAGAAGCATTCTCTGAAACTTCTCTGTGGTGCGTGCATTAAATTCACAGAGTTGAACATTCCTTTTGACAGAGAAGTTTTGAAACACTTGTTTTGTAGAATCTGCAAGTGGAAATTTGGAAGGCTTATAGGAATTCGTTGGAAACCGGACACCTTCACACAAACAATAGACAAGCACTCTGACAAACTTTTGTGTGATCTGTGCATTCAACTCACAGAGTTGAACCTTCGTTTGCATGTAGCCGTTTTGAAACACTCTTTTTTGTAGAATCTGCAAGTGGATATTTGGACCGCTTAGAGGAATTCATTGGAAACGGGACACCCTCACACAAAAACTAGTCAGAAGCATTTTCACAAACTTCTCTGTTACGGGTGCGTTCAACTCAAAGAGCTGAGCTCTTCTTTTGCTAGAGCAGTTTTGAAACACTGATTTTCTAGAATCTGCAAGTGGACATTTGGAGCGCTTTGAGGCCTGTGGTGCAAAGGAAATATCTTCACATAACAAGTAGACAGAAGCATTCTCTGAAACTTCTTTGTGGTGTGTGCATTCAGCTCACAGAGTTGAACATTCCTTTTGACAGAGAAGTTTTGAAACACTCTTTTCATAGAATCTGCAAGTGGATATTTGGACCGCTTATAGGAATTCGTTGGAAACGGGACAGCCTCACACAAAAACTAGACAGAAGCATTCTCACAAATGCTTCTGTGACGTGAGCATTCAGCTCACAGAGCTGAACCTTTCTTTTGATAAGGCAGTTTTGAAACACTCTTTTTCTAGAATCTGCAAGTGGACATTTGGAGCGCTTTTAGGCCTGTGGTGGAAAGGAAATATCTTCACTAAAAAACTAGGCAGATGCATTTTCTGAAACTTCCTCGTGGTGCATGCAGTCACCCTCAGAGTTGAACATTCCTTTTGACTGAGAAGTTGTGAAACACTCTTTTTGTAGAAACTGCAAGTGGCAACTTGGACCGTTTATAGGAATTCATTGGAAACGGGACAACTTCTCACAAAAACTAGAGAAAAGCTTTCTCACAAACTTATCTGCGATGTGTGCATTCAACTCACAGAGTTTAACTGTCTTTTACTGGATTAGTTTGGAAACACTCCTTTTGCAGTAGATGCAAGTGGTCATTCGGAAAGCTATCAGGCCTGTGGTCGAAAAGGTAACATCTTCACATATAACCTAGGAAGAAGCGTTCTCAGCAACGACTCTGTGTTGTTTGCATTCAATTCACATAGCGGAACATTCCTTTGGTTACAGCAGCCACGAAACACTCTTTTTGTATAATCTGCAATTGGACATTTGGAGAGCTCTGAGGCCTGCTGTGGAAAACGAAATGTCTTCACATAAAACCTAGAAAGAAGCATTCTCAGAAACCACTTTGTGATGTGTGCCTTCAACTCTCAGGGTTGAACATTCCTTTTGTTACAGCAGTTTTGAAACACACTTTTTCTAGAATCTCCATGTGGATATTTGGACCACTTATAGCAATTTGATGGAAACGAGACATCCTCATACACAAAGGAGACAGAAGCATTCCCACAAACTCCTTTCTGATGTGTGATCTCAACTCACAGATGTGAACCTTACTTTTGGTAGAGCAGTTTTGAAACCACCTTTTTCTGGAACATGCAAGTGGACATTTGGAGCGATTGGAGGCCTGTTTTCGAAAGGAAATATCTTCACATAACAAGTAGACAGAAGCATTCTCTGAAACTTCTTTGTGGTGTGTGCATTCACCTCACAGATTTGAACATTCCTTTTGACAGGGAAGTTTTGAAAGACTCTTTTTATGGCATCTGCAAGTGGATATTCGGACCGCTTCTTGGAATTCGTTGGAAACGGGACACCGTCGCAGAAAATCTAGACAGAAGCATTCTCACAAACTTCTGTGTGATGTGAGCATGCAGCTCACAGAGCTCAACCTTTCCTTTGATGGTGCAGTTTTGAAACACTCCTTTTCTACAATCTGCGAGTGGACATTTGGAGCGCCTTGAGGCCTGTGGTGGAAAGGAAATATCTTCACATAAAAACTAGGCAGAAGCATTCTCTGAAACTTCTTTCTCGTGCGTGCATTAAATTCACAGATTTGAGCATTCCTTTTGACAGAGAAGTTTCGAAACACTTTTTTTGTAGAATGTGCTCGTGGAAATTTGGACCGCTTACAGTAATTCGTTGGAAACGGGACATCTTCACACAAAAACAAGACAGAAGCATTCTGACAGACTTCTGTGGGATATGTGCATTCAACTCACAGAGTTTAACCTTTTTTTCAATGTAGCAGTTTTGAAACACTCTTTTACTAGTATCTGCAAGTGGATATTTGGACCTGTCATAGGAATGCATTGGAAACGGGACACCCTCACCCAAAAACTAGACAGAAGCATTCTCAGAAACTTCTCTGTGATGTGAGCATTCAGCTCACAGAGTTGAACCTTTCTTTTGATAGAGCAGTTTTGCAACACTCTTTTTCTAGAATCTGCAAGTGGACATTTGGCGTGCCTTGAGGCCTGTGGTGGAAAAGAAATATCTTCACATAAAAACTAGACAGAAGCATTCTCTGAAACTTCTCTGTGGTGCGTGCATTAAATTCACAGAGTTGAACATTCCTTTTGACAGAGAAGTTTTGAAACACTTGTTTTGTAGAATCTGCAAGTGGAAATTTGGAAGGCTTATAGGAATTCGTTGGAAACCGGACACCTTCACACAAACAATAGACAAGCACTCTGACAAACTTTTGTGTGATCTGTGCATTCAACTCACAGAGTTGAACCTTCGTTTGCATGTAGCCGTTTTGAAACACTCTTTTTTGTAGAATCTGCAAGTGGATATTTGGACCGCTTAGAGGAATTCATTGGAAACGGGACAATCTCACACAAAAACTAGTCAGAAGCATTTTCACAAACTTCTGTGTTACGGGTGCATTCAACTCAAAGAGCTGAGCTCTTCTTTTGCTAGAGCAGTTTTGAAAAACTGATTTTCTAGAATCTGCAAGTGGACATTTGGAGCGCTTTGAGGCCTGTGGTGCAAAGGAAATATCTTCACATAACAAGTAGACAGAAGCATTCTCTGAAACTTCTTTGTGGTGTGTGCATTCAGCTCACAGAGTTGAACATTCCTTTTGACAGAGAAGTTTTGAAACACTCTTTTCATAGAATCTGCAAGTGTATATTTGGACCGCTTATAGGAATTCGTTGGAAACGGGACAGCCTCACACAAAAACTAGACAGAAGCATTCTCACAAATGCTTCTGTGACGTGAGCATTCAGCTCACAGAGCTGAACCTTTCTTTTGATAAGGCAGTTTTGAAACACTCTTTTTCTAGAATCTGCAAGTGGACATTTGGAGCGCTTTTAGGCCTGTGGTGGAAAGGAAATATCTTCACTAAAAAACTAGACAGATGCATTTTCTGAAACTTCCTCGTGGTGCATGCAGTCACCCTCAGAGTTGAACATTCCTTTTGACTGAGAAGTTGTGAAACACTCTTTTTGTAGAAACTGCAAGTGGCAACTTGGACCGTTTATAGGAATTCATTGGAAACGGGACAACTTCTCACAAAAACTAGAGGAAAGCTTTCTCACAAACTTATCTGCGATGTGTGCATTCAACTCACAGAGTTTAACTGTCTTTTACTGGATTAGTTTGGAAACACTCCTTTTGCAGTAGATGCAAGTGGTCATTCGGAAAGCTATGAGGCCTGTGCTCGAAAAGGTAACATCTTCACATATAACCTAGAAAGAAGCGTTCTCAGCAACGACTCTGTGTTGTTTGCATTCAATTCACATAGCGGAACATTCCTTTGGTTACAGCAGCCACGAAACACTCTTTTTGTATAATCTGCAATTGGACATTTGGAGAGCTCTGAGGCCTGCTGTGGAAAACGAAATGTCTTCACATAAAACCTAGAAAGAAGCATTCTCAGAAACCACTTTGTGATGTGTGCCTTCAACTCTCAGGGTTGAACATTCCTTTTGTTACAGCAGTTTTGAAACACACTTTTTCTAGAATCTCCATGTGGATATTTGGACCACTTATAGCAATTTGATGGAAACGAGACATCCTCATACACAAAGGAGACAGAAGCATTCCCACAAACTCCTTTCTGATGTGTGATCTCAACTCACAGATGTGAACCTTACTTTTGGTAGAGCAGTTTTGAAACCACCTATTTCTAGAATATGCAAGTGGACATTTGGAGCGATTAGAGGCCTGTTTTCGAAAGGAAATATCTTCACATAGCAAGTAGACAGAAGCATTCTCTGAAACTTCTTTGTGGTGTGTGCATTCACCTCACAGATTTGAACATTCCTTTTGACAGGGAAGTTTTGAAAGACTCTCTTTATGGCATCTGCAAGTGGATATTCGGACCGCTTCTTGGAATTCGTTGGAAACGGGACACCGTCGCAGAAAATCTAGACAGAAGCATTCTCACAAACTTCTGTGTGATGTGAGCATGCAGCTCACAGAGCTCAACCTTTCCTTTGATGGTGCAGTTTTGAAACACTCCTTTTCTACAATCTGCGAGTGGACAGTTGGAGCGCCTTGAGGCCTGTGGTGGAAAGGAAATATCTTCACATAAAAACTAGGCAGAAGCATTCTCTGAAACTTCTTTCTCGTGCGTGCATTAAATTCACAGATTTGAGCATTCCTTTTGACAGAGAAGTTTCGAAACACTTTTTTTGTAGAATGTGCTCGTGGAAATTTGGACCGCTTACAGTAATTCGTTGGAAACGGGACATCTTCACACAAAAACAAGACAGAAGCATTCTGACAGACTTCTGTGGGATATGTGCATTCAACTCACAGAGTTTAACCTTTTTTTCAATGTAGCAGTTTTGAAACACTCTTTTACTAGTATCTGCAAGTGGATATTTGGACCTGTCATAGGAATGCATTGGAAACGGGACACCCTCACCCAAAAACTAGACAGAAGCATTCTCAGAAACTTCTCTGTGATGTGAGCATTCAGCTCACAGAGTTGAACCTTTCTTTTGATAGAGCAGTTTTGCAACACTCTTTTTCTAGAATCTGCAAGTGGACATTTGGCGTGCCTTGAGGCCTGTGCTGGAAAAGAAATATCTTCACATAAAAACTAGACAGAAGCATTCTCTGAAACTTCTCTGTGGTGCGTGCATTAAATTCACAGAGTTGAACATTCCTTTTGACAGAGAAGTTTTGAAACACTTGTTTTGTAGAATCTGCAAGTGGAAATTTGGAAGGCTTATAGGAATTCGTTGGAAACCGGACACCTTCACACAAACAATAGACAAGCACTCTGACAAACTTTTGTGTGATCTGTGCATTCAACTCACAGAGTTGAACCTTCGTTTGCATGTAGCCGTTTTGAAACACTCTTTTTTGTAGAATCTGCAAGTGGATATTTGGACCGCTTAGAGGAATTCATTGGAAACGGGACACCCTCACACAAAAACTAGTCAGAAGCATTTTCACAAACTTCTGTGTTACGGGTGCGTTCAACTCAAAGAGCTGAGCTCTTCTTTTGCTAGAGCAGTTTTGAAACACTGATTTTCTAGAATCTGCAAGTGGACATTTGGAGCGCTTTGAGGCCTGTGGTGCAAAGGAAATATCTTCACATAACAAGTAGACAGAAGCATTCTCTGAAACTTCTTTGTGGTGTGTGCATTCAGCTCACAGAGTTGAACATTCCTTTTGACAGAGAAGTTTTGAAACACTCTTTTCATAGAATCTGCAAGTGGATATTTGGACCGCTTATAGGAATTCGTTGGAAACGGGACAGCCTCACACAAAAACTAGACAGAAGCATTCTCACAAATGCTTCTGTGACGTGAGCATTCAGCTCACAGAGCTGAACCTTTCTTTTGATAAGGCAGTTTTGAAACACTCTTTTTCTAGAATCTGCAAGTGGACATTTGGAGCGCTTTTAGGCCTGTGGTGGAAAGGAAATATCTTCACTAAAAAACTAGACAGATGCATTTTCTGAAACTTCCTCGTGGTGCATGCAGTCACCCTCAGAGTTGAACATTCCTTTTGACTGAGAAGTTGTGAAACACTCTTTTTGTAGAAACTGCAAGTGGCAACTTGGACCGTTTATAGGAATTCATTGGAAACGGGACAACTTCTCACAAAAACTAGAGAAAAGCTTTCTCACAAACTTATCTGCGATGTGTGCATTCAACTCACAGAGTTTAACTGTCTTTTACTGGATTAGTTTGGAAACACTCCTTTTGCAGTAGATGCAAGTGGTCATTCGGAAAGCTATCAGGCCTGTGGTCGAAAAGGTAACATCTTCACATATAACCTAGGAAGAAGCGTTCTCAGCAACGACTCTGTGTTGTTTGCATTCAATTCACATAGCGGAACATTCCTTTGGTTACAGCAGCCACGAAACACTCTTTTTGTATAATCTGCAATTGGACATTTGGAGAGCTCTGAGGCCTGCTGTGGAAAACGAAATGTCTTCACATAAAACCTAGAAAGAAGCATTCTCAGAAACCACTTTGTGATGTGTGCCTTCAACTCTCAGGATTGAACATTCCTTTTGTTACAGCAGTTTTGAAACACACTTTTTCTAGAATCTCCATGTGGATATTTGGACCACTTATAGCAATTTGATGGAAACGAGACATCCTCATACACAAAGGAGACAGAAGCATTCCCACAAACTCCTTTCTGATGTGTGATCTCAACTCACAGATGTGAACCTTACTTTTGGTAGAGCAGTTTTGAAACCACCTTTTTCTAGAACATGCAAGTGGACATTTGGAGCGATTGGAGGCCTGTTTTCGAAAGGAAATATCTTCACATAACAAGTAGACAGAAGCATTCTCTGAAACTTCTTTGTGGTGTGTGCATTCACCTCACAGATTTGAACATTCCTTTTGACAGGGAAGTTTTGAAAGACTCTCTTTATGGCATCTGCAAGTGGATATTCGGACCGCTTCTTGGAATTCGTTGGAAACGGGACACCGTCACAGAAAATCTAGACAGAAGCATTCTCACAAACTTCTGTGTGATGTGAGCATGCAGCTCACAGAGCTCAACCTTTCCTTTGATGGTGCAGTTTTGAAACACTCCTTTTCTACAATCTGCGAGTGGACATTTGGAGCGCCTTGAGGCCTGTGGTGGAAAGGAAATATCTTCACATAAAAACTAGGCAGAAGCATTCTCTGAAACTTCTTTCTCGTGCGTGCATTAAATTCACAGATTTGAGCATTCCTTTTGACAGAGAAGTTTCGAAACACTTTTTTTGTAGAATGTGCTCGTGGAAATTTGGACCGCTTACAGTAATTCATTGGAAACGGGACATCTTCACACAAAAACAAGACAGAAGCATTCTGACAGACTTCTGTGGGATATGTGCATTCAACTCACAGAGTTTAACCTTTTTTTCAATGTAGCAGTTTTGAAACACTCTTTTACTAGTATCTGCAAGTGGATATTTGGACCTGTCATAGGAATGCATTGGAAACGGGACACCCTCACCCAAAAACTAGACAGAAGCATTCTCAGAAACTTCTCTGTGATGTGAGCATTCAGCTCACAGAGTTGAACCTTTCTTTGGATAGAGCAGTTTTGCAACACTCTTTTTCTAGAATCTGCAAGTGGACATTTGGCGTGCCTTGAGGCCTGTGGTGGAAAAGAAATATCTTCACATAAAAACTAGACAGAAGCATTCTCTGAAACTTCTTTGTGGTGCGTGCATTAAATTCACAGAGTTGAACATTCCTTTTGACAGAGAAGTTTTGAAACACTTGTTTTGTAGAATCTGCAAGTGGAAATTTGGAAGGCTTATAGGAATTCGTTGGAAACCGGACACCTTCACACAAACAATAGACAAGCACTCTGACAAACTTTTGTGTGATCTGTGCATTCAACTCACAGAGTTGAACCTTCGTTTGCATGTAGCCGTTTTGAAACACTCTTTTTTGTAGAATCTGCAAGTGGATATTTGGACCGCTTAGAGGAATTCATTGGAAACGGGACACCCTCAC
Organism: Pongo abelii; assembly: GCF_028885655.2. Lineage (NCBI taxonomy): Eukaryota > Metazoa > Chordata > Mammalia > Primates > Hominidae > Pongo > Pongo abelii. The sequence goes on from NC_072003.2 coordinate 37,722,407, forward strand.
ACAAAAACTAGTCAGAAGCATTTTCACAAACTTCTGTGTTACGGGTGCCTTCAACTCAAAGAGCTGAGCTCTTCTTTTGCTAGAGCAGTTTTGAAACACTGATTTTCTAGAATCTGCAAGTGGACATTTGGAGCGCTTTGAGGCCTGTGGTGCAAAGGAAATATCTTCACATAACAAGTAGACAGAAGCATTCTCTGAAACTTCTTTGTGGTGTGTGCATTCAGCTCACAGAGTTGAACATTCCTTTTGACAGAGAAGTTTTGAAACACTCTTTTCATAGAATCTGCAAGTGGATATTTGGACCGCTTATAGGAATTCGTTGGAAACCGGACAGCCTCACACAAAAACTAGACAGAAGCATTCTCACAAATGCTTCTGTGACGTGAGCATTCAGCTCACAGAGCTGAACCTTTCTTTTGATAAGGCAGTTTTGAAACACTCTTTTTCTAGAATCTGCAAGTGGACATTTGGAGCGCTTTTAGGCCTGTGGTGGAAAGGAAATATCTTCACTAAAAAACTAGACAGATGCATTTTCTGAAACTTCCTCGTGGTGCATGCAGTCACCCTCAGAGTTGAACATTCCTTTTGACTGAGAAGTTGTGAAACACTCTTTTTGTAGAAACTGCAAGTGGCAACTTGGACCGTTTATAGGAATTCATTGGAAACGGGACAACTTCTCACAAAAACTAGAGAAAAGCTTTCTCACAAACTTATCTGCGATGTGTGCATTCAACTCACAGAGTTTAACTGTCTTTTACTGGATTAGTTTGGAAACACTCCTTTTGCAGTAGATGCAAGTGGTCATTCGGAAAACTATCAGGCCTGTGCTCGAAAAGGTAACATCTTCACATATAACCTAGAAAGAAGCGTTCTCAGCAACGACTCTGTGTTGTTTGCATTCAATTCACATAGCGGAACATTCCTTTGGTTACAGCAGCCACGAAACACTCTTTTTGTATAATCTGCAATTGGACATTTGGAGAGCTCTGAGGCCTGCTGTGGAAAACGAAATGTCTTCACATAAAACCTAGAAAGAAGCATTCTCAGAAACCACTTTGTGATGTGTGCCTTCAACTCTCAGGGTTGAACATTCCTTTTGTTACAGCAGTTTTGAAACACACTTTTTCTAGAATCTCCATGTGGATATTTGGACCACTTATAGCAATTTGATGGAAACGAGACATCCTCATACACAAAGGAGACAGAAGCATTCCCACAAACTCCTTTCTGATGTGTGATCTCAACTCACAGATGTGAACCTTACTTTTGGTAGAGCAGTTTTGAAACCACCTATTTCTAGAATATGCAAGTGGACATTTGGAGCGATTGGAGGCCTGTTTTCGAAAGGAAATATCTTCACATAGCAAGTAGACAGAAGCATTCTCTGAAACTTCTTTGTGGTGTGTGCATTCACCTCACAGATTTGAACATTCCTTTTCACAGGGAAGTTTTGAAAGACTCTCTTTATGGAATCTGCAAGTGGATATTCGGACCGCTTCTTGGAATTCGTTGGAAACGGGACACCGTCGCAGAAAATCTAGACAGAAGCATTCTCACAAACTTCTGTGTGATGTGAGCATGCAGCTCACAGAGCTCAACCTTTCCTTTGATGGTGCAGTTTTGAAACACTCCTTTTCTACAATCTGCGAGTGGACAGTTGGAGCGCCTTGAGGCCTGTGGTGGAAAGGAAATATCTTCACATAAAAACTAGGCAGAAGCATTCTCTGAAACTTCTTTCTCGTGCGTGCATTAAATTCACAGATTTGAGCATTCCTTTTGACAGAGAAGTTTCGAAACACTTTTTTTGTAGAATGTGCTCGTGGAAATTTGGACCGCTTACAGTAATTCGTTGGAAACGGGACATCTTCACACAAAAAAAGACAGAAGCATTCTGACAGACTTCTGTGGGATATGTGCATTCAACTCACAGAGTTTAACCTTTTTTTCAATGTAGCAGTTTTGAAACACTCTTTTACTAGTATCTGCAAGTGGATATTTGGACCTGTCATAGGAATGCTTTGGAAACGGGACACCCTCACCCAAAAACTAGACAGAAGCATTCTCAGAAACTTCTCTGTGATGTGAGCATTCAGCTCACAGAGTTGAACCTTTCTTTGGATAGAGCAGTTTTGCAACACTCTTTTTCTAGAATCTGCAAGTGGACATTTGGCGTGCCTTGAGGCCTGTGCTGGAAAAGAAATATCTTCACATAAAAACTAGACAGAAGCATTCTCTGAAACTTCTCTGTGGTGCGTGCATTAAATTCACAGAGTTGAACATTCCTTTTGACAGAGAAGTTTTGAAACACTTGTTTTGTAGAATCTGCAAGTGGAAATTTGGAAGGCTTATAGGAATTCGTTGGAAACCGGACACCTTCACACAAACAATAGACAAGCACTCTGACAAACTTTTGTGTGATCTGTGCATTCAACTCACAGAGTTGAACCTTCGTTTGCATGTAGCCGTTTTGAAACACTCTTTTTTGTAGAATCTGCAAGTGGATATTTGGACCGCTTAGAGGAATTCATTGGAAACGGGACACCCTCACACAAAAACTAGTCAGAAGCATTTTCACAAACTTCTGTGTTACGGGTGCCTTCAACTCAAAGAGCTGAGCTCTTCTTTTGCTAGAGCAGTTTTGAAACACTGATTTTCTAGAATCTGCAAGTGGACATTTGGAGCGCTTTGAGGCCTGTGGTGCAAAGGAAATATCTTCACATAACAAGTAGACAGAAGCATTCTCTGAAACTTCTTTGTGGTGTGTGCATTCAGCTCACAGAGTTGAACATTCCTTTTGACAGAGAAGTTTTGAAACACTCTTTTCATAGAATCTGCAAGTGGATATTTGGACCGCTTATAGGAATTCGTTGGAAACGGGACAGCCTCACACAAAAACTAGACAGAAGCATTCTCACAAATGCTTCTGTGACGTGAGCATTCAGCTCACAGAGCTGAACCTTTCTTTTGATAAGGCAGTTTTGAAACACTCTTTTTCTAGAATCTGCAAGTGGACATTTGGAGCGCTTTTAGGCCTGTGGTGGAAAGGAAATATCTTCACTAAAAAACTAGACAGATGCATTTTCTGAAACTTCCTCGTGGTGCATGCAGTCACCCTCAGAGTTGAACATTCCTTTTGACTGAGAAGTTGTGAAACACTCTTTTTGTAGAAACTGCAAGTGGCAACTTGGACCGTTTATAGGAATTCATTGGAAACGGGACAACTTCTCACAAAAACTAGAGAAAAGCTTTCTCACAAACTTATCTGCGATGTGTGCATTCAACTCACAGAGTTTAACTGTCTTTTACTGGATTAGTTTGGAAACACTCCTTTTGCAGTAGATGCAAGTGGTCATTCGGAAAGCTATGAGGCCTGTGGTCGAAAAGGTAACATCTTCACATATAACCTAGGAAGAAGCGTTCTCAGCAACGACTCTGTGTTGTTTGCATTCAATTCACATAGCGGAACATTCCTTTGGTTACAGCAGCCACGAAACACTCTTTTTGTATAATCTGCAATTGGACATTTGGAGAGCTCTGAGGCCTGCTGTGGAAAACGAAATGTCTTCACATAAAACCTAGAAAGAAGCATTCTCAGAAACCACTTTGTGATGTGTGCCTTCAACTCTCAGGGTTGAACATTCCTTTTGTTACAGCAGTTTTGAAACACACTTTTTCTAGAATCTCCATGTGGATATTTGGACCACTTATAGCAATTTGATGGAAACGAGACATCCTCATACACAAAGGAGACAGAAGCATTCCCACAAACTCCTTTCTGATGTGTGATCTCAACTCACAGATGTGAACCTTACTTTTGGTAGAGCAGTTTTGAAACCACCTTTTTCTAGAACATGCAAGTGGACATTTGGAGCGATTGGAGGCCTGTTTTCGAAAGGAAATATCTTCACATAACAAGTAGACAGAAGCATTCTCTGAAACTTCTTTGTGGTGTGTGCATTCACCTCACAGATTTGAACATTCCTTTTGACAGGGAAGTTTTGAAAGACTCTTTTTATGGCATCTGCAAGTGGATATTCGGACCGCTTCTTGGAATTCGTTGGAAACGGGACACCGTCGCAGAAAATCTAGACAGAAGCATTCTCACAAACTTCTGTGTGATGTGAGCATGCAGCTCACAGAGCTCAACCTTTCCTTTGATGGTGCAGTTTTGAAACACTCCTTTTCTACAATCTGCGAGTGGACAGTTGGAGCGCCTTGAGGCCTGTGGTGGAAAGGAAATATCTTCACATAAAAACTAGGCAGAAGCATTCTCTGAAACTTCTTTCTCGTGCGTGCATTAAATTCACAGATTTGAGCATTCCTTTTGACAGAGAAGTTTCGAAACACTTTTTTTGTAGAATGTGCTCGTGGAAATTTGGACCGCTTACAGTAATTCGTTGGAAACGGGACATCTTCACACAAAAACAAGACAGAAGCATTCTGACAGACTTCTGTGGGATATGTGCATTCAACTCACAGAGTTTAACCTTTTTTTCAATGTAGCAGTTTTGAAACACTCTTTTACTAGTATCTGCAAGTGGATATTTGGACCTGTCATAGGAATGCATTGGAAACGGGACACCCTCACCCAAAAACTAGACAGAAGCATTCTCAGAAACTTCTCTGTGATGTGAGCATTCAGCTCACAGAGTTGAACCTTTCTTTTGATAGAGCAGTTTTGCAACACTCTTTTTCTAGAATCTGCAAGTGGACATTTGGCGTGCCTTGAGGCCTGTGGTGGAAAAGAAATATCTTCACATAAAAACTAGACAGAAGCATTCTCTGAAACTTCTCTGTGGTGCGTGCATTAAATTCACAGAGTTGAACATTCCTTTTGACAGAGAAGTTTTGAAACACTTGTTTTGTAGAATCTGCAAGTGGAAATTTGGAAGGCTTATAGGAATTCGTTGGAAACCGGACACCTTCACACAAACAATAGACAAGCACTCTGACAAACTTTTGTGTGATCTGTGCATTCAACTCACAGAGTTGAACCTTCGTTTGCATGTAGCCGTTTTGAAACACTCTTTTTTGTAGAATCTGCAAGTGGATATTTGGACCGCTTAGAGGAATTCATTGGAAACGGGACACCCTCACACAAAAACTAGTCAGAAGCATTTTCACAAACTTCTCTGTTACGGGTGCGTTCAACTCAAAGAGCTGAGCTCTTCTTTTGCTAGAGCAGTTTTGAAACACTGATTTTCTAGAATCTGCAAGTGGACATTTGGAGCGCTTTGAGGCCTGTGGTGCAAAGGAAATATCTTCACATAACAAGTAGACAGAAGCATTCTCTGAAACTTCTTTGTGGTGTGTGCATTCAGCTCACAGAGTTGAACATTCCTTTTGACAGAGAAGTTTTGAAACACTCTTTTCATAGAATCTGCAAGTGGATATTTGGACCGCTTATAGGAATTCGTTGGAAACGGGACAGCCTCACACAAAAACTAGACAGAAGCATTCTCACAAATGCTTCTGTGACGTGAGCATTCAGCTCACAGAGCTGAACCTTTCTTTTGATAAGGCAGTTTTGAAACACTCTTTTTCTAGAATCTGCAAGTGGACATTTGGAGCGCTTTTAGGCCTGTGGTGGAAAGGAAATATCTTCACTAAAAAACTAGGCAGATGCATTTTCTGAAACTTCCTCGTGGTGCATGCAGTCACCCTCAGAGTTGAACATTCCTTTTGACTGAGAAGTTGTGAAACACTCTTTTTGTAGAAACTGCAAGTGGCAACTTGGACCGTTTATAGGAATTCATTGGAAACGGGACAACTTCTCACAAAAACTAGAGAAAAGCTTTCTCACAAACTTATCTGCGATGTGTGCATTCAACTCACAGAGTTTAACTGTCTTTTACTGGATTAGTTTGGAAACACTCCTTTTGCAGTAGATGCAAGTGGTCATTCGGAAAGCTATCAGGCCTGTGGTCGAAAAGGTAACATCTTCACATATAACCTAGGAAGAAGCGTTCTCAGCAACGACTCTGTGTTGTTTGCATTCAATTCACATAGCGGAACATTCCTTTGGTTACAGCAGCCACGAAACACTCTTTTTGTATAATCTGCAATTGGACATTTGGAGAGCTCTGAGGCCTGCTGTGGAAAACGAAATGTCTTCACATAAAACCTAGAAAGAAGCATTCTCAGAAACCACTTTGTGATGTGTGCCTTCAACTCTCAGGGTTGAACATTCCTTTTGTTACAGCAGTTTTGAAACACACTTTTTCTAGAATCTCCATGTGGATATTTGGACCACTTATAGCAATTTGATGGAAACGAGACATCCTCATACACAAAGGAGACAGAAGCATTCCCACAAACTCCTTTCTGATGTGTGATCTCAACTCACAGATGTGAACCTTACTTTTGGTAGAGCAGTTTTGAAACCACCTTTTTCTGGAACATGCAAGTGGACATTTGGAGCGATTGGAGGCCTGTTTTCGAAAGGAAATATCTTCACATAACAAGTAGACAGAAGCATTCTCTGAAACTTCTTTGTGGTGTGTGCATTCACCTCACAGATTTGAACATTCCTTTTGACAGGGAAGTTTTGAAAGACTCTTTTTATGGCATCTGCAAGTGGATATTCGGACCGCTTCTTGGAATTCGTTGGAAACGGGACACCGTCGCAGAAAATCTAGACAGAAGCATTCTCACAAACTTCTGTGTGATGTGAGCATGCAGCTCACAGAGCTCAACCTTTCCTTTGATGGTGCAGTTTTGAAACACTCCTTTTCTACAATCTGCGAGTGGACATTTGGAGCGCCTTGAGGCCTGTGGTGGAAAGGAAATATCTTCACATAAAAACTAGGCAGAAGCATTCTCTGAAACTTCTTTCTCGTGCGTGCATTAAATTCACAGATTTGAGCATTCCTTTTGACAGAGAAGTTTCGAAACACTTTTTTTGTAGAATGTGCTCGTGGAAATTTGGACCGCTTACAGTAATTCGTTGGAAACGGGACATCTTCACACAAAAACAAGACAGAAGCATTCTGACAGACTTCTGTGGGATATGTGCATTCAACTCACAGAGTTTAACCTTTTTTTCAATGTAGCAGTTTTGAAACACTCTTTTACTAGTATCTGCAAGTGGATATTTGGACCTGTCATAGGAATGCATTGGAAACGGGACACCCTCACCCAAAAACTAGACAGAAGCATTCTCAGAAACTTCTCTGTGATGTGAGCATTCAGCTCACAGAGTTGAACCTTTCTTTTGATAGAGCAGTTTTGCAACACTCTTTTTCTAGAATCTGCAAGTGGACATTTGGCGTGCCTTGAGGCCTGTGGTGGAAAAGAAATATCTTCACATAAAAACTAGACAGAAGCATTCTCTGAAACTTCTCTGTGGTGCGTGCATTAAATTCACAGAGTTGAACATTCCTTTTGACAGAGAAGTTTTGAAACACTTGTTTTGTAGAATCTGCAAGTGGAAATTTGGAAGGCTTATAGGAATTCGTTGGAAACCGGACACCTTCACACAAACAATAGACAAGCACTCTGACAAACTTTTGTGTGATCTGTGCATTCAACTCACAGAGTTGAACCTTCGTTTGCATGTAGCCGTTTTGAAACACTCTTTTTTGTAGAATCTGCAAGTGGATATTTGGACCGCTTAGAGGAATTCATTGGAAACGGGACAATCTCACACAAAAACTAGTCAGAAGCATTTTCACAAACTTCTGTGTTACGGGTGCATTCAACTCAAAGAGCTGAGCTCTTCTTTTGCTAGAGCAGTTTTGAAACACTGATTTTCTAGAATCTGCAAGTGGACATTTGGAGCGCTTTGAGGCCTGTGGTGCAAAGGAAATATCTTCACATAACAAGTAGACAGAAGCATTCTCTGAAACTTCTTTGTGGTGTGTGCATTCAGCTCACAGAGTTGAACATTCCTTTTGACAGAGAAGTTTTGAAACACTCTTTTCATAGAATCTGCAAGTGTATATTTGGACCGCTTATAGGAATTCGTTGGAAACGGGACAGCCTCACACAAAAACTAGACAGAAGCATTCTCACAAATGCTTCTGTGACGTGAGCATTCAGCTCACAGAGCTGAACCTTTCTTTTGATAAGGCAGTTTTGAAACACTCTTTTTCTAGAATCTGCAAGTGGACATTTGGAGCGCTTTTAGGCCTGTGGTGGAAAGGAAATATCTTCACTAAAAAACTAGACAGATGCATTTTCTGAAACTTCCTCGTGGTGCATGCAGTCACCCTCAGAGTTGAACATTCCTTTTGACTGAGAAGTTGTGAAACACTCTTTTTGTAGAAACTGCAAGTGGCAACTTGGACCGTTTATAGGAATTCATTGGAAACGGGACAACTTCTCACAAAAACTAGAGGAAAGCTTTCTCACAAACTTATCTGCGATGTGTGCATTCAACTCACAGAGTTTAACTGTCTTTTACTGGATTAGTTTGGAAACACTCCTTTTGCAGTAGATGCAAGTGGTCATTCGGAAAGCTATGAGGCCTGTGCTCGAAAAGGTAACATCTTCACATATAACCTAGAAAGAAGCGTTCTCAGCAACGACTCTGTGTTGTTTGCATTCAATTCACATAGCGGAACATTCCTTTGGTTACAGCAGCCACGAAACACTCTTTTTGTATAATCTGCAATTGGACATTTGGAGAGCTCTGAGGCCTGCTGTGGAAAACGAAATGTCTTCACATAAAACCTAGAAAGAAGCATTCTCAGAAACCACTTTGTGATGTGTGCCTTCAACTCTCAGGGTTGAACATTCCTTTTGTTACAGCAGTTTTGAAACACACTTTTTCTAGAATCTCCATGTGGATATTTGGACCACTTATAGCAATTTGATGGAAACGAGACATCCTCATACACAAAGGAGACAGAAGCATTCCCACAAACTCCTTTCTGATGTGTGATCTCAACTCACAGATGTGAACCTTACTTTTGGTAGAGCAGTTTTGAAACCACCTATTTCTAGAATATGCAAGTGGACATTTGGAGCGATTAGAGGCCTGTTTTCGAAAGGAAATATCTTCACATAGCAAGTAGACAGAAGCATTCTCTGAAACTTCTTTGTGGTGTGTGCATTCACCTCACAGATTTGAACATTCCTTTTGACAGGGAAGTTTTGAAAGACTCTCTTTATGGCATCTGCAAGTGGATATTCGGACCGCTTCTTGGAATTCGTTGGAAACGGGACACCGTCGCAGAAAATCTAGACAGAAGCATTCTCACAAACTTCTGTGTGATGTGAGCATGCAGCTCACAGAGCTCAACCTTTCCTTTGATGGTGCAGTTTTGAAACACTCCTTTTCTACAATCTGCGAGTGGACAGTTGGAGCGCCTTGAGGCCTGTGGTGGAAAGGAAATATCTTCACATAAAAACTAGGCAGAAGCATTCTCTGAAACTTCTTTCTCGTGCGTGCATTAAATTCACAGATTTGAGCATTCCTTTTGACAGAGAAGTTTCGAAACACTTTTTTTGTAGAATGTGCTCGTGGAAATTTGGACCGCTTACAGTAATTCGTTGGAAACGGGACATCTTCACACAAAAACAAGACAGAAGCATTCTGACAGACTTCTGTGGGATATGTGCATTCAACTCACAGAGTTTAACCTTTTTTTCAATGTAGCAGTTTTGAAACACTCTTTTACTAGTATCTGCAAGTGGATATTTGGACCTGTCATAGGAATGCATTGGAAACGGGACACCCTCACCCAAAAACTAGACAGAAGCATTCTCAGAAACTTCTCTGTGATGTGAGCATTCAGCTCACAGAGTTGAACCTTTCTTTTGATAGAGCAGTTTTGCAACACTCTTTTTCTAGAATCTGCAAGTGGACATTTGGCGTGCCTTGAGGCCTGTGCTGGAAAAGAAATATCTTCACATAAAAACTAGACAGAAGCATTCTCTGAAACTTCTCTGTGGTGCGTGCATTAAATTCACAGAGTTGAACATTCCTTTTGACAGAGAAGTTTTGAAACACTTGTTTTGTAGAATCTGCAAGTGGAAATTTGGAAGGCTTATAGGAATTCGTTGGAAACCGGACACCTTCACACAAACAATAGACAAGCACTCTGACAAACTTTTGTGTGATCTGTGCATTCAACTCACAGAGTTGAACCTTCGTTTGCATGTAGCCGTTTTGAAACACTCTTTTTTGTAGAATCTGCAAGTGGATATTTGGACCGCTTAGAGGAATTCATTGGAAACGGGACACCCTCACACAAAAACTAGTCAGAAGCATTTTCACAAACTTCTGTGTTACGGGTGCGTTCAACTCAAAGAGCTGAGCTCTTCTTTTGCTAGAGCAGTTTTGAAACACTGATTTTCTAGAATCTGCAAGTGGACATTTGGAGCGCTTTGAGGCCTGTGGTGCAAAGGAAATATCTTCACATAACAAGTAGACAGAAGCATTCTCTGAAACTTCTTTGTGGTGTGTGCATTCAGCTCACAGAGTTGAACATTCCTTTTGACAGAGAAGTTTTGAAACACTCTTTTCATAGAATCTGCAAGTGGATATTTGGACCGCTTATAGGAATTCGTTGGAAACGGGACAGCCTCACACAAAAACTAGACAGAAGCATTCTCACAAATGCTTCTGTGACGTGAGCATTCAGCTCACAGAGCTGAACCTTTCTTTTGATAAGGCAGTTTTGAAACACTCTTTTTCTAGAATCTGCAAGTGGACATTTGGAGCGCTTTTAGGCCTGTGGTGGAAAGGAAATATCTTCACTAAAAAACTAGACAGATGCATTTTCTGAAACTTCCTCGTGGTGCATGCAGTCACCCTCAGAGTTGAACATTCCTTTTGACTGAGAAGTTGTGAAACACTCTTTTTGTAGAAACTGCAAGTGGCAACTTGGACCGTTTATAGGAATTCATTGGAAACGGGACAACTTCTCACAAAAACTAGAGAAAAGCTTTCTCACAAACTTATCTGCGATGTGTGCATTCAACTCACAGAGTTTAACTGTCTTTTACTGGATTAGTTTGGAAACACTCCTTTTGCAGTAGATGCAAGTGGTCATTCGGAAAGCTATCAGGCCTGTGGTCGAAAAGGTAACATCTTCACATATAACCTAGGAAGAAGCGTTCTCAGCAACGACTCTGTGTTGTTTGCATTCAATTCACATAGCGGAACATTCCTTTGGTTACAGCAGCCACGAAACACTCTTTTTGTATAATCTGCAATTGGACATTTGGAGAGCTCTGAGGCCTGCTGTGGAAAACGAAATGTCTTCACATAAAACCTAGAAAGAAGCATTCTCAGAAACCACTTTGTGATGTGTGCCTTCAACTCTCAGGATTGAACATTCCTTTTGTTACAGCAGTTTTGAAACACACTTTTTCTAGAATCTCCATGTGGATATTTGGACCACTTATAGCAATTTGATGGAAACGAGACATCCTCATACACAAAGGAGACAGAAGCATTCCCACAAACTCCTTTCTGATGTGTGATCTCAACTCACAGATGTGAACCTTACTTTTGGTAGAGCAGTTTTGAAACCACCTTTTTCTAGAACATGCAAGTGGACATTTGGAGCGATTGGAGGCCTGTTTTCGAAAGGAAATATCTTCACATAACAAGTAGACAGAAGCATTCTCTGAAACTTCTTTGTGGTGTGTGCATTCACCTCACAGATTTGAACATTCCTTTTGACAGGGAAGTTTTGAAAGACTCTCTTTATGGCATCTGCAAGTGGATATTCGGACCGCTTCTTGGAATTCGTTGGAAACGGGACACCGTCACAGAAAATCTAGACAGAAGCATTCTCACAAACTTCTGTGTGATGTGAGCATGCAGCTCACAGAGCTCAACCTTTCCTTTGATGGTGCAGTTTTGAAACACTCCTTTTCTACAATCTGCGAGTGGACATTTGGAGCGCCTTGAGGCCTGTGGTGGAAAGGAAATATCTTCACATAAAAACTAGGCAGAAGCATTCTCTGAAACTTCTTTCTCGTGCGTGCATTAAATTCACAGATTTGAGCATTCCTTTTGACAGAGAAGTTTCGAAACACTTTTTTTGTAGAATGTGCTCGTGGAAATTTGGACCGCTTACAGTAATTCATTGGAAACGGGACATCTTCACACAAAAACAAGACAGAAGCATTCTGACAGACTTCTGTGGGATATGTGCATTCAACTCACAGAGTTTAACCTTTTTTTCAATGTAGCAGTTTTGAAACACTCTTTTACTAGTATCTGCAAGTGGATATTTGGACCTGTCATAGGAATGCATTGGAAACGGGACACCCTCACCCAAAAACTAGACAGAAGCATTCTCAGAAACTTCTCTGTGATGTGAGCATTCAGCTCACAGAGTTGAACCTTTCTTTGGATAGAGCAGTTTTGCAACACTCTTTTTCTAGAATCTGCAAGTGGACATTTGGCGTGCCTTGAGGCCTGTGGTGGAAAAGAAATATCTTCACATAAAAACTAGACAGAAGCATTCTCTGAAACTTCTTTGTGGTGCGTGCATTAAATTCACAGAGTTGAACATTCCTTTTGACAGAGAAGTTTTGAAACACTTGTTTTGTAGAATCTGCAAGTGGAAATTTGGAAGGCTTATAGGAATTCGTTGGAAACCGGACACCTTCACACAAACAATAGACAAGCACTCTGACAAACTTTTGTGTGATCTGTGCATTCAACTCACAGAGTTGAACCTTCGTTTGCATGTAGCCGTTTTGAAACACTCTTTTTTGTAGAATCTGCAAGTGGATATTTGGACCGCTTAGAGGAATTCATTGGAAACGGGACACCCTCACACAAAAACTAGTCAGAAGCATTTTCACAAACTTCTGTGTTACGGGTGCCTTCAACTCAAAGAGCTGAGCTCTTCTTTTGCTAGAGCAGTTTTGAAACACTGATTTTCTAGAATCTGCAAGTGGACATTTGGAGCGCTTTGAGGCCTGTGGTGCAAAGGAAATATCTTCACATAACAAGTAGACAGAAGCATTCTCTGAAACTTCTTTGTGGTGTGTGCATTCAGCTCACAGAGTTGAACATTCCTTTTGACAGAGAAGTTTTGAAACACTCTTTTCATAGAATCTGCAAGTGGATATTTGGACCGCTTATAGGAATTCGTTGGAAACGGGACAGCCTCACACAAAAACTAGACAGAAGCATTCTCACAAATGCTTCTGTGACGTGAGCATTCAGCTCACAGAGCTGAACCTTTCTTTTGATAAGGCAGTTTTGAAACACTCTTTTTCTAGAATCTGCAAGTGGACATTTGGAGCGCTTTTAGGCCTGTGGTGGAAAGGAAATATCTTCACTAAAAAACTAGACAGATGCATTTTCTGAAACTTCCTCGTGGTGCATGCAGTCACCCTCATAGTTGAACATTCCTTTTGACTGAGAAGTTGTGAAACACTCTTTTTGTAGAAACTGCAAGTGGCAACTTGGACCGTTTATAGGAATTCATTGGAAACGGGACAACTTCTCACAAAAACTAGAGAAAAGCTTTCTCACAAACTTATCTGCGATGTGTGCATTCAACTCACAGAGTTTAACTGTCTTTTACTGGATTAGTTTGGAAACACTCCTTTTGCAGTAGATGCAAGTGGTCATTCGGAAAGCTATGAGGCCTGTGGTCGAAAAGGTAACATCTTCACATATAACCTAGGAAGAAGCGTTCTCAGCAACGACTCTGTGTTGTTTGCATTCAATTCACATAGCGGAACATTCCTTTGGTTACAGCAGCCACGAAACACTCTTTTTGTATAATCTGCAATTGGACATTTGGAGAGCTCTGAGGCCTGCTGTGGAAAACGAAATGTCTTCACATAAAACCTAGAAAGAAGCATTCTCAGAAACCACTTTGTGATGTGTGCCTTCAACTCTCAGGGTTGAACATTCCTTTTGTTACAGCAGTTTTGAAACACACTTTTTCTAGAATCTCCATGTGGATATTTGGACCACTTATAGCAATTTGATGGAAACGAGACATCCTCATACACAAAGGAGACAGAAGCATTCCCACAAACTCCTTTCTGATGTGTGATCTCAACTCACAGATGTGAACCTTACTTTTGGTAGAGCAGTTTTGAAACCACCTTTTTCTAGAACATGCAAGTGGACATTTGGAGCGATTGGAGGCCTGTTTTCGAAAGGAAATATCTTCACATAACAAGTAGACAGAAGCATTCTCTGAAACTTCTTTGTGGTGTGTGCATTCACCTCACAGATTTGAACATTCCTTTTGACAGGGAAGTTTTGAAAGACTCTCTTTATGGCATCTGCAAGTGGATATTCGGACCGCTTCTTGGAATTCGTTGGAAACGGGACACCGTCACAGAAAATCTAGACAGAAGCATTCTCACAAACTTCTGTGTGATGTGAGCATGCAGCTCACAGAGCTCAACCTTTCCTTTGATGGTGCAGTTTTGAAACACTCCTTTTCTACAATCTGCGAGTGGACATTTGGAGCGCCTTGAGGCCTGTGGTGGAAAGGAAATATCTTCACATAAAAACTAGGCAGAAGCATTCTCTGAAACTTCTTTCTCGTGCGTGCATTAAATTCACAGATTTGAGCATTCCTTTTGACAGAGAAGTTTCGAAACACTTTTTTTGTAGAATGTGCTCGTGGAAATTTGGACCGCTTACAGTAATTCATTGGAAACGGGACATCTTCACACAAAAACAAGACAGAAGCATTCTGACAGACTTCTGTGGGATATGTGCATTCAACTCACAGAGTTTAACCTTTTTTTCAATGTAGCAGTTTTGAAACACTCTTTTACTAGTATCTGCAAGTGGATATTTGGACCTGTCATAGGAATGCATTGGAAACGGGACACCCTCACCCAAAAACTAGACAGAAGCATTCTCAGAAACTTCTCTGTGATGTGAGCATTCAGCTCACAGAGTTGAACCTTTCTTTGGATAGAGCAGTTTTGCAACACTCTTTTTCTAGAATCTGCAAGTGGACATTTGGCGTGCCTTGAGGCCTGTGGTGGAAAAGAAATATCTTCACATAAAAACTAGACAGAAGCATTCTCTGAAACTTCTTTGTGGTGCGTGCATTAAATTCACAGAGTTGAACATTCCTTTTGACAGAGAAGTTTTGAAACACTTGTTTTGTAGAATCTGCAAGTGGAAATTTGGAAGGCTTATAGGAATTCGTTGGAAACCGGACACCTTCACACAAACAATAGACAAGCACTCTGACAAACTTTTGTGTGATCTGTGCATTCAACTCACAGAGTTGAACCTTCGTTTGCATGTAGCCGTTTTGAAACACTCTTTTTTGTAGAATCTGCAAGTGGATATTTGGACCGCTTAGAGGAATTCATTGGAAACGGGACACCCTCACACAAAAACTAGTCAGAAGCATTTTCACAAACTTCTGTGTTACGGGTGCATTCAACTCAAAGAGCTGAGCTCTTCTTTTGCTAGAGCAGTTTTGAAACACTGATTTTCTAGAATCTGCAAGTGGACATTTGGAGCGCTTTGAGGCCTGTGGTGCAAAGGAAATATCTTCACATAACAAGTAGACAGAAGCATTCTCTGAAACTTCTTTGTGGTGTGTGCATTCAGCTCACAGAGTTGAACATTCCTTTTGACAGAGAAGTTTTGAAACACTCTTTTCATAGAATCTGCAAGTGGATATTTGGACCGCTTATAGGAATTCGTTGGAAACGGGACAGCCTCACACAAAAACTAGACAGAAGCATTCTCACAAATGCTTCTGTGACGTGAGCATTCAGCTCACAGAGCTGAACCTTTCTTTTGATAAGGCAGTTTTGAAACACTCTTTTTCTAGAATCTGCAAGTGGACATTTGGAGCGCTTTTAGGCCTGTGGTGGAAAGGAAATATCTTCACTAAAAAACTAGACAGATGCATTTTCTGAAACTTCCTCGTGGTGCATGCAGTCACCCTCAGAGTTGAACATTCCTTTTGACTGAGAAGTTGTGAAACACTCTTTTTGTAGAAACTGCAAGTGGCAACTTGGACCGTTTATAGGAATTCATTGGAAACGGGACAACTTCTCACAAAAGCTAGAGAAAAGCTTTCTCACAAACTTATCTGCGATGTGTGCATTCAACTCACAGAGTTTAACTGTCTTTTACTGGATTAGTTTGGAAACACTCCTTTTGCAGTAGATGCAAGTGGTCATTCGGAAAGCTATCAGGCCTGTGGTCGAAAAGGTAACATCTTCACATATAACCTAGGAAGAAGCGTTCTCAGCAACGACTCTGTGTTGTTTGCATTCAATTCACATAGCGGAACATTCCTTTGGTTACAGCAGCCACGAAACACTCTTTTTGTATAATCTGCAATTGGACATTTGGAGAGCTCTGAGGCCTGCTGTGGAAAACGAAATGTCTTCACATAAAACCTAGAAAGAAGCATTCTCAGAAACCACTTTGTGATGTGTGCCTTCAACTCTCAGGGTTGAACATTCCTTTTGTTACAGCAGTTTTGAAACACACTTTTTCTAGAATCTCCATGTGGATATTTGGACCACTTATAGCAATTTGATGGAAACGAGACATCCTCATACACAAAGGAGACAGAAGCATTCCCACAAACTCCTTTCTGATGTGTGATCTCAACTCACAGATGTGAACCTTACTTTTGGTAGAGCAGTTTTGAAACCACCTTTTTCTAGAACATGCGAGTGGACATTTGGAGCGATTGCAGGCCTGTTTTCAAAAGGAAATATCTTCACATAACAAGTAGACAGAAGCATTCTCTGAAACTTCTTTGTGGTGTGTGCATTCACCTCACAGATTTGAACATTCCTTTTGACAGGGAAGTTTTGAAAGACTCTTTTTATGGCATCTGCAAGTGGATATTCGGACCGCTTCTTGGAATTCGTTGGAAACGGGACACCGTCGCAGAAAATCTAGACAGAAGCATTCTCACAAACTTCTGTGTGATGTGAGCATGCAGCTCACAGAGCTCAACCTTTCCTTTGATGGTGCAGTTTTGAAACACTCCTTTTCTACAATCTGCGAGTGGACATTTGGAGCGCCTTGAGGCCTGTGGTGGAAAGGAAATATCTTCACATAAAAACTAGGCAGAAGCATTCTCTGAAACTTCTTTCTCGTGCGTGCATTAAATTCACAGATTTGAGCATTCCTTTTGACAGAGAAGTTTCGAAACACTTTTTTTGTAGAATGTGCTCGTGGAAATTTGGACCGCTTACAGTAATTCATTGGAAACGGGACATCTTCACACAAAAACAAGACAGAAGCATTCTGACAGACTTCTGTGGGATATGTGCATTCAACTCACAGAGTTTAACCTTTTTTTCAATGTAGCAGTTTTGAAACACTCTTTTACTAGTATCTGCAAGTGGATATTTGGACCTGTCATAGGAATGCATTGGAAACGGGACACCCTCACCCAAAAACTAGACAGAAGCATTCTCAGAAACTTCTCTGTGATGTGAGCATTCAGCTCACAGAGTTGAACCTTTCTTTGGATAGAGCAGTTTTGCAACACTCTTTTTCTAGAATCTGCAAGTGGACATTTGGCGTGCCTTGAGGCCTGTGGTGGAAAAGAAATATCTTCACATAAAAACTAGACAGAAGCATTCTCTGAAACTTCTTTGTGGTGCGTGCATTAAATTCACAGAGTTGAACATTCCTTTTGACAGAGAAGTTTTGAAACACTTGTTTTGTAGAATCTGCAAGTGGAAATTTGGAAGGCTTATAGGAATTCGTTGGAAACCGGACACCTTCACACAAACAATAGACAAGCACTCTGACAAACTTTTGTGTGATCTGTGCATTCAACTCACAGAGTTGAACCTTCGTTTGCATGTAGCCGTTTTGAAACACTCTTTTTTGTAGAATCTGCAAGTGGATATTTGGACCGCTTAGAGGAATTCATTGGAAACGGGACACCCTCACACAAAAACTAGTCAGAAGCATTTTCACAAACTTCTGTGTTACGGGTGCATTCAACTCAAAGAGCTGAGCTCTTCTTTTGCTAGAGCAGTTTTGAAACACTGATTTTCTAGAATCTGCAAGTGGACATTTGGAGCGCTTTGAGGCCTGTGGTGCAAAGGAAATATCTTCACATAACAAGTAGACAGAAGCATTCTCTGAAACTTCTTTGTGGTGTGTGCATTCAGCTCACAGAGTTGAACATTCCTTTTGACAGAGAAGTTTTGAAACACTCTTTTCATAGAATCTGCAAGTGGATATTTGGACCGCTTATAGGAATTCGTTGGAAACGGGACAGCCTCACACAAAAACTAGACAGAAGCATTCTCACAAATGCTTCTGTGACGTGAGCATTCAGCTCACAGAGCTGAACCTTTCTTTTGATAAGGCAGTTTTGAAACACTCTTTTTCTAGAATCTGCAAGTGGACATTTGGAGCGCTTTTAGGCCTGTGGTGGAAAGGAAATATCTTCACTAAAAAACTAGACAGATGCATTTTCTGAAACTTCCTCGTGGTGCATGCAGTCACCCTCAGAGTTGAACATTCCTTTTGACTGAGAAGTTGTGAAACACTCTTTTTGTAGAAACTGCAAGTGGCAACTTGGACCGTTTATAGGAATTCACTGGAAACGGGACAACTTCTCACAAAAGCTAGAGAAAAGCTTTCTCACAAATTTATCTGCGATGTGTGCATTCAACTCACAGAGTTTAACTGTCTTTTACTGGATTAGTTTGGAAACACTCCTTTTGCAGTAGATGCAAGTGGTCATTCGGAAAGCTATCAGGCCTGTGGTCGAAAAGGTAACATCTTCACATATAACCTAGGAAGAAGCGTTCTCAGCAACGACTCTGTGTTGTTTGCATTCAATTCACATAGCGGAACATTCCTTTGGTTACAGCAGCCACGAAACACTCTTTTTGTATAATCTGCAATTGGACATTTGGAGAGCTCTGAGGCCTGCTGTGGAAAACGAAATGTCTTCACATAAAACCTAGAAAGAAGCATTCTCAGAAACCACTTTGTGATGTGTGCCTTCAACTCTCAGGGTTGAACATTCCTTTTGTTACAGCAGTTTTGAAACACACTTTTTCTAGAATCTCCATGTGGATATTTGGACCACTTATAGCAATTTGATGGAAACGAGACATCCTCATACACAAAGGAGACAGAAGCATTCCCACAAACTCCTTTCTGATGTGTGATCTCAACTCACAGATGTGAACCTTACTTTTGGTAGAGCAGTTTTGAAACCACCTTTTTCTAGAACATGCGAGTGGACATTTGGAGCGATTGCAGGCCTGTTTTCAAAAGGAAATATCTTCACATAACAAGTAGACAGAAGCATTCTCTGAAACTTCTTTGTGGTGTGTGCATTCACCTCACAGATTTGAACATTCCTTTTGACAGGGAAGTTTTGAAAGACTCTTTTTATGGCATCTGCAAGTGGATATTCGGACCGCTTCTTGGAATTCGTTGGAAACGGGACACCGTCGCAGAAAATCTAGACAGAAGCATTCTCACAAACTTCTGTGTGATGTGAGCATGCAGCTCACAGAGCTCAACCTTTCCTTTGATGGTGCAGTTTTGAAACACTCCTTTTCTACAATCTGTGAGTGGACAGTTGGAGCGCCTTGAGGCCTGTGGTGGAAAGGAAATATCTTCACATAAAAACTAGGCAGAAGCATTCTCTGAAACTTCTTTCTCGTGCGTGCATTAAATTCACAGATTTGAGCATTCCTTTTGACAGAGAAGTTTCGAAACACTTTTTTTGTAGAATGTGCTCGTGGAAATTTGGACCGCTTACAGTAATTCGTTGGAAACGGGACATCCTCACACAAAAACAAGACAGAAGCATTCTGACAGACTTCTGTGGGATATGTGCATTCAACTCACAGAGTTTAACCTTTTTTTCAATGTAGCAGTTTTGAAACACTCTTTTACTAGTATCTGCAAGTGGATATTTGGACCTGTCATAGGAATGCATTGGAAACGGGACACCCTCACCCAAAAACTAGACAGAAGCATTCTCAGAAACTTCTCTGTGATGTGAGCATTCAGCTCACAGAGTTGAACCTTTCTTTGGATAGAGCAGTTTTGCAACACTCTTTTTCTAGAATCTGCAAGTGGACATTTGGCGTGCCTTGAGGCCTGTGGTGGAAAAGAAATATCTTCACATAAAAACTAGACAGAAGCATTCTCTGAAACTTCTCTGTGGTGCGTGCATTAAATTCACAGAGTTGAACATTCCTTTTGACAGAGAAGTTTTGAAACACTTGTTTTGTAGAATCTGCAAGTGGAAATTTGGAAGGCTTATAGGAATTCGTTGGAAACCGGACACCTTCACACAAACAATAGACAAGCACTCTGACAAACTTTTGTGTGATCTGTGCATTCAACTCACAGAGTTGAACCTTCGTTTGCATGTAGCCGTTTTGAAACACTCTTTTTTGTAGAATCTGCAAGTGGATATTTGGACCGCTTAGAGGAATTCATTGGAAACGGGACACCCTCACACAAAAACTAGTCAGAAGCATTTTCACAAACTTCTGTGTTACGGGTGCGTTCAACTCAAAGAGCTGAGCTCTTCTTTTGCTAGAGCAGTTTTGAAACCCTGATTTTCTAGAATCTGCAAGTGGACATTTGGAGCGCTTTGAGGCCTGTGGTGCAAAGGAAATATCTTCACATAACAAGTAGACAGAAGCATTCTCTGAAACTTCTTTGTGGTGTGTGCATTCAGCTCACAGAGTTGAACATTCCTTTTGACAGAGAAGTTTTGAAACACTCTTTTCATAGAATCTGCAAGTGGATATTTGGACCGCTTATAGGAATTCGTTGGAAACGGGACAGCCTCACACAAAAACTAGACAGAAGCATTCTCACAAATGCTTCTGTGACGTGAGCATTCAGCTCACAGAGCTGAACCTTTCTTTTGATAAGGCAGTTTTGAAACACTCTTTTTCTAGAATCTGCAAGTGGACATTTGGAGCGCTTTTAGGCCTGTGGTGGAAAGGAAATATCTTCACTAAAAAACTAGACAGATTCATTTTCTGAAACTTCCTCGTGGTGCATGCAGTCACCCTCAGAGTTGAACATTCCTTTTGACTGAGAAGTTGTGAAACACTCTTTTTGTAGAAACTGCAAGTGGCAACTTGGACCGTTTATAGGAATTCATTGGAAACGGGACAACTTCTCACAAAAACTAGAGAAAAGCTTTCTCACAATCTTATCTGCGATGTGTGCATTCAACTCACAGAGTTTAACTGTCTTTTACTGGATTAGTTTGGAAACACTCCTTTTGCAGTAGATGCAAGTGGTCATTCGGAAAGCTATCAGGCCTGTGGTCGAAAAGGTAACATCTTCACATATAACCTAGGAAGAAGCGTTCTCAGCAACGACTCTGTGTTGTTTGCATTCAATTCACATAGCGGAACATTCCTTTGTTTACAGCAGCCACGAAACACTCTTTTTGTATAATCTGCAATTGGACATTTGGAGAGCTCTGAGGCCTGCTGTGGAAAACGAAATGTCTTCACATAAAACCTAGAAAGAAGCATTCTCAGAAACCACTTTGTGATGTGTGCCTTCAACTCTCAGGATTGAACATTCCTTTTGTTACAGCAGTTTTGAAACACACTTTTTCTAGAATCTCCATGTGGATATTTGGACCACTTATAGCAATTTGATGGAAACGAGACATCCTCATACACAAAGGAGACAGAAGCATTCCCACAAACTCCTTTCTGATGTGTGATCTCAACTCACAGATGTGAACCTTACTTTTGGTAGAGCAGTTTTGAAACCACCTTTTCTAGAACATGCAAGTGGACATTTGGAGCGATTGGAGGCCTGTTTTCGAAAGGAAATATCTTCACATAACAAGTAGACAGAAGCATTCTCTGAAACTTCTTTGTGGTGTGTGCATTCACCTCACAGATTTGAACATTCCTTTTGACAGGGAAGTTTTGAAAGACTCTTTTTATGGCATCTGCAAGTGGATATTCGGACCGCTTCTTGGAATTCGTTGGAAACGGGACACCGTCACAGAAAATCTAGACAGAAGCATTCTCACAAACTTCTGTGTGATGTGAGCATGCAGCTCACAGAGCTCAACCTTTCCTTTGATGGTGCAGTTTTGAAACACTCCTTTTCTACAATCTGCGAGTGGACATTTGGAGCGCCTTGAGGCCTGTGGTGGAAAGGAAATATCTTCACATAAAAACTAGGCAGAAGCATTCTCTGAAACTTCTTTCTCGTGCGTGCATTAAATTCACAGATTTGAGCATTCCTTTTGACAGAGAAGTTTTGAAACACTTTTTTTGTAGAATGTGCTCGTGGAAATTTGGACCGCTTACAGTAATTCGTTGGAAACGGGACATCTTCACACAAAAACAAGACAGAAGCATTCTGACAGACTTCTGTGGGATATGTGCATTCAACTCACAGAGTTTAACCTTTTTTTCAATGTAGCAGTTTTGAAACACTCTTTTACTAGTATCTGCAAGTGGATATTTGGACCTGTCATAGGAATGCATTGGAAACGGGACACCCTCACCCAAAAACTAGACAGAAGCATTCTCAGAAACTTCTCTGTGATGTGAGCATTCAGCTCACAGAGTTGAACCTTTCTTTGGATAGAGCAGTTTTGCAACACTCTTTTTCTAGAATCTGCAAGTGGACATTTGGCGTGCCTTGAGGCCTGTGGTGGAAAAGAAATATCTTCACATAAAAACTAGACAGAAGCATTCTCTGAAACTTCTTTGTGGTGCGTGCATTAAATTCACAGAGTTGAACATTCCTTTTGACAGAGAAGTTTTGAAACACTTGTTTTGTAGAATCTGCAAGTGGAAATTTGGAAGGCTTATAGGAATTCGTTGGAAACCGGACACCTTCACACAAACAATAGACAAGCACTCTGACAAACTTTTGTGTGATCTGTGCATTCAACTCACAGAGTTGAACCTTCGTTTGCATGTAGCCGTTTTGAAACACTCTTTTTTGTAGAATCTGCAAGTGGATATTTGGACCGCTTAGAGGAATTCATTGGAAACGGGACACCCTCACACAAAAACTAGTCAGAAGCATTTTCAAAAACTTCTGTGTTACGGGTGCATTCAACTCAAAGAGCTGAGCTCTTCTTTTGCTAGAGCAGTTTTGAAACACTGATTTTCTAGAATCTGCAAGTGGACATTTGGAGCGCTTTGAGGCCTGTGGTGCAAAGGAAATATCTTCACATAACAAGTAGACAGAAGCATTCTCTGAAACTTCTTTGTGGTGTGTGCATTCAGCTCACAGAGTTGAACATTCCTTTTGACAGAGAAGTTTTGAAACACTCTTTTCATAGAATCTGCAAGTGGATATTTGGACCGCTTATAGGAATTCGTTGGAAACGGGACAGCCTCACACAAAAACTAGACAGAAGCATTCTCACAAATGCTTCTGTGACGTGAGCATTCAGCTCACAGAGCTGAACCTTTCTTTTGATAAGGCAGTTTTGAAACACTCTTTTTCTAGAATCTGCAAGTGGACATTTGGAGCGCTTTTAGGCCTGTGGTGGAAAGGAAATATCTTCACTAAAAAACTAGACAGATGCATTTTCTGAAACTTCCTCGTGGTGCATGCAGTCACCCTCAGAGTTGAACATTCCTTTTGACTGAGAAGTTGTGAAACACTCTTTTTGTAGAAACTGCAAGTGGCAACTTGGACCGTTTATAGGAATTCATTGGAAACGGGACAACTTCTCACAAAAACTAGAGAAAAGCTTTCTCACAAACTTATCTGCGATGTGTGCATTCAACTCACAGAGTTTAACTGTCTTTTACTGGATTAGTTTGGAAACACTCCTTTTGCAGTAGATGCAAGTGGTCATTCGGAAAGCTATCAGGCCTGTGGTCGAAAAGGTAACATCTTCACATATAACCTAGAAAGAAGCGTTCTCAGCAACGACTCTGTGTTGTTTGCATTCAATTCACATAGCGGAACATTCCTTTGGTTACAGCAGCCACGAAACACTCTTTTTGTATAATCTGCAATTGGACATTTGGAGAGCTCTGAGGCCTGCTGTGGAAAACGAAATGTCTTCACATAAAACCTAGAAAGAAGCATTCTCAGAAACCACTTTGTGATGTGTGCCTTCAACTCTCAGGGTTGAACATTCCTTTTGTTACAGCAGTTTTGAAACACACTTTTTCTAGAATCTCCATGTGGATATTTGGACCACTTATAGCAATTTGATGGAAACGAGACATCCTCATACACAAAGGAGACAGAAGCATTCCCACAAACTCCTTTCTGATGTGTGATCTCAACTCACAGATGTGAACCTTACTTTTGGTAGAGCAGTTTTGAAACCACCTATTTCTAGAATATGCAAGTGGACATTTGGAGCGATTGGAGGCCTGTTTTCGAAAGGAAATATCTTCACATAGCAAGTAGACAGAAGCATTCTCTGAAACTTCTTTGTGGTGTGTGCATTCACCTCACAGATTTGAACATTCCTTTTGACAGGGAAGTTTTGAAAGACTCTCTTTATGGCATCTGCAAGTGGATATTCGGACCGCTTCTTGGAATTCGTTGGAAACGGGACACCGTCGCAGAAAATCTAGACAGAAGCATTCTCACAAACTTCTGTGTGATGTGAGCATGCAGCTCACAGAGCTCAACCTTTCCTTTGATGGTGCAGTTTTGAAACACTCCTTTTCTACAATCTGCGAGTGGACAGTTGGAGCGCCTTGAGGCCTGTGGTGGAAAGGAAATATCTTCACATAAAAACTAGGCAGAAGCATTCTCTGAAACTTCTTTCTCGTGCGTGCATTAAATTCACAGATTTGAGCATTCCTTTTGACAGAGAAGTTTTGAAACACTTTTTTTGTAGAATGTGCTCGTGGAAATTTGGACCGCTTACAGTAATTCGTTGGAAACGGGACATCTTCACACAAAAACAAGACAGAAGCATTCTGACAGACTTCTGTGGGATATGTGCATTCAACTCACAGAGTTTAACCTTTTTTTCAATGTAGCAGTTTTGAAACACTCTTTTACTAGTATCTGCAAGTGGATATTTGGAC
Source organism: Pongo abelii (assembly GCF_028885655.2). Taxonomy (NCBI): domain Eukaryota; kingdom Metazoa; phylum Chordata; class Mammalia; order Primates; family Hominidae; genus Pongo; species Pongo abelii. The sequence continues at coordinate 37,747,349 of NC_072003.2, forward strand.
CTGTCATAGGAATGCATTGGAAACGGGACACCCTCACCCAAAAACTAGACAGAAGCATTCTCAGAAACTTCTCTGTGATGTGAGCATTCAGCTCACAGAGTTGAACCTTTCTTTGGATAGAGCAGTTTTGCAACACTCTTTTTCTAGAATCTGCAAGTGGACATTTGGCGTGCCTTGAGGCCTGTGGTGGAAAAGAAATATCTTCACATAAAAACTAGACAGAAGCATTCTCTGAAACTTCTCTGTGGTGCGTGCATTAAATTCACAGAGTTGAACATTCCTTTTGACAGAGAAGTTTTGAAACACTTGTTTTGTAGAATCTGCAAGTGGAAATTTGGAAGGCTTATAGGAATTCGTTGGAAACCGGACACCTTCACACAAACAATAGACAAGCACTCTGACAAACTTTTGTGTGATCTGTGCATTCAACTCACAGAGTTTAACCTTCGTTTGCATGTAGCCGTTTTGAAACACTCTTTTTTGTAGAATCTGCAAGTGGATATTTGGACCGCTTAGAGGAATTCATTGGAAACGGGACACCCTCACACAAAAACTAGTCAGAAGCATTTTCACAAACTTCTGTGTTACGGGTGCCTTCAACTCAAAGAGCTGAGCTCTTCTTTTGCTAGAGCAGTTTTGAAACACTGATTTTCTAGAATCTGCAAGTGGACATTTGGAGCGCTTTGAGGCCTGTGGTGCAAAGGAAATATCTTCACATAACAAGTAGACAGAAGCATTCTCTGAAACTTCTTTGTGGTGTGTGCATTCAGCTCACAGAGTTGAACATTCCTTTTGACAGAGAAGTTTTGAAACACTCTTTTCATAGAATCTGCAAGTGGATATTTGGACCGCTTATAGGAATTCGTTGGAAACGGGACAGCCTCACACAAAAACTAGACAGAAGCATTCTCACAAATGCTTCTGTGACGTGAGCATTCAGCTCACAGAGCTGAACCTTTCTTTTGATAAGGCAGTTTTGAAACACTCTTTTTCTAGAATCTGCAAGTGGACATTTGGAGCGCTTTTAGGCCTGTGGTGGAAAGGAAATATCTTCACTAAAAAACTAGGCAGATGCATTTTCTGAAAATTCCTCGTGGTGCATGCAGTCACCCTCAGAGTTGAACATTCCTTTTGACTGAGAAGTTGTGAAACACTCTTTTTGTAGAAACTGCAAGTGGCAACTTGGACCGTTTATAGGAATTCATTGGAAACGGGACAACTTCTCACAAAAACTAGAGAAAAGCTTTCTCACAAACTTATCTGCGATGTGTGCATTCAACTCACAGAGTTTAACTGTCTTTTACTGGATTAGTTTGGAAACACTCCTTTTGCAGTAGATGCAAGTGGTCATTCGGAAAGCTATGAGGCCTGTGGTCGAAAAGGTAACATCTTCACATATAACCTAGGAAGAAGCGTTCTCAGCAACGACTCTGTGTTGTTTGCATTCAATTCACATAGCGGAACATTCCTTTGGTTACAGCAGCCACGAAACACTCTTTTTGTATAATCTGCAATTGGACATTTGGAGAGCTCTGAGGCCTGCTGTGGAAAACGAAATGTCTTCACATAAAACCTAGAAAGAAGCATTCTCAGAAACCACTTTGTGATGTGTGCCTTCAACTCTCAGGATTGAACATTCCTTTTGTTACAGCAGTTTTGAAACACACTTTTTCTAGAATCTCCATGTGGATATTTGGACCACTTATAGCAATTTGATGGAAACGAGACATCCTCATACACAAAGGAGACAGAAGCATTCCCACAAACTCCTTTCTGATGTGTGATCTCAACTCACAGATGTGAACCTTACTTTTGGTAGAGCAGTTTTGAAACCACCTTTTTCTAGAACATGCAAGTGGACATTTGGAGCGATTGGAGGCCTGTTTTCGAAAGGAAATATCTTCACATAACAAGTAGACAGAAGCATTCTCTGAAACTTCTTTGTGGTGTGTGCATTCACCTCACAGATTTGAACATTCCTTTTGACAGGGAAGTTTTGAAAGACTCTCTTTATGGCATCTGCAAGTGGATATTCGGACCGCTTCTTGGAATTCGTTGGAAACGGGACACCGTCGCAGAAAATCTAGACAGAAGCATTCTCACAAACTTCTGTGTGATGTGAGCATGCAGCTCACAGAGCTCAACCTTTCCTTTGATGGTGCAGTTTTGAAACACTCCTTTTCTACAATCTGCGAGTGGACATTTGGAGCGCCTTGAGGCCTGTGGTGGAAAGGAAATATCTTCACATAAAAACTAGGCAGAAGCATTCTCTGAAACTTCTTTCTCGTGCGTGCATTAAATTCACAGATTTGAGCATTCCTTTTGACAGAGAAGTTTCGAAACACTTTTTTTGTAGAATGTGCTCGTGGAAATTTGGACCGCTTACAGTAATTCGTTGGAAACGGGACATCTTCACACAAAAACAAGACAGAAGCATTCTGACAGACTTCTGTGGGATATGTGCATTCAACTCACAGAGTTTAACCTTTTTTTCAATGTAGCAGTTTTGAAACACTCTTTTACTAGTATCTGCAAGTGGATATTTGGACCTGTCATAGGAATGCATTGGAAACGGGACACCCTCACCCAAAAACTAGACAGAAGCATTCTCAGAAACTTCTCTGTGATGTGAGCATTCAGCTCACAGAGTTGAACCTTTCTTTGGATAGAGCAGTTTTGCAACACTCTTTTTCTAGAATCTGCAAGTGGACATTTGGCGTGCCTTGAGGCCTGTGGTGGAAAAGAAATATCTTCACATAAAAACTAGACAGAAGCATTCTCTGAAACTTCTTTGTGGTGCGTGCATTAAATTCACAGAGTTGAACATTCCTTTTGACAGAGAAGTTTTGAAACACTTGTTTTGTAGAATCTGCAAGTGGAAATTTGGAAGGCTTATAGGAATTCGTTGGAAACCGGACACCTTCACACAAACCATAGACAAGCACTCTGACAAACTTTTGTGTGATCTGTGCATTCAACTCACAGAGTTGAACCTTCGTTTGCATGTAGCCGTTTTGAAACACTCTTTTTTGTAGAATCTGCAAGTGGATATTTGGACCGCTTAGAGGAATTCATTGGAAACGGGACACCCTCACACAAAAACTAGGCAGAAGCATTTTCACAAACTTCTGTGTTACGGGTGCATTCAACTCAAAGAGCTGAGCTCTTCTTTTGCTAGAGCAGTTTTGAAACACTGATTTTCTAGAATCTGCAAGTGGACATTTGGAGCGCTTTGAGGCCTGTGGTGCAAAGGAAATATCTTCACATAACAAGTAGACAGAAGCATTCTCTGAAACTTCTTTGTGGTGTGTGCATTCAGCTCACAGAGTTGAACATTCCTTTTGACAGAGAAGTTTTGAAACACTCTTTCCATAGAATCTGCAAGTGGATATTTGGACCGCTTATAGGAATTCGTTGGAAACGGGACAGCCTCACACAAAAACTAGACAGAAGCATTCTCACAAATGCTTCTGTGACGTGAGCATTCAGCTCACAGAGCTGAACCTTTCTTTTGATAAGGCAGTTTTGAAACACTCTTTTTCTAGAATCTGCAAGTGGACATTTGGAGCACTTTTAGGCCTGTGGTGGAAAGGAAATATCTTCACTAAAAAACTAGACAGATGCATTTTCTGAAACTTCCTCGTGGTGCATGCAGTCACCCTCAGAGTTGAACATTCCTTTTGACTGAGAAGTTGTGAAACACTCTTTTTGTAGAAACTGCAAGTGGCAACGTGGACCGTTTATAGGAATTCATTGGAAACGGGACAACTTCTCACAAAAACTAGAGAAAAGCTTTCTCACAAACTTATCTGCGATGTGTGCATTCAACTCACAGAGTTTAACTGTCTTTTACTGGATTAGTTTGGAAACACTCCTTTTGCAGTAGATGCAAGTGGTCATTCGGAAAGCTATGAGGCCTGTGGTCGAAAAGGTAACATCTTCACATATAACCTAGGAAGAAGCGTTCTCAGCAACGACTCTGTGTTGTTTGCATTCAATTCACATAGCGGAACATTCCTTTGGTTACAGCAGCCACGAAACACTCTTTTTGTATAATCTGCAATTGGACATTTGGAGAGCTCTGAGGCCTGCTGTGGAAAACGAAATGTCTTCACATAAAACCTAGAAAGAAGCATTCTCAGAAACCACTTTGTGATGTGTGCCTTCAACTCTCAGGGTTGAACATTCCTTTTGTTACAGCAGTTTTGAAACACACTTTTTCTAGAATCTCCATGTGGATATTTGGACCACTTATAGCAATTTGATGGAAACGAGACATCCTCATACACAAAGGAGACAGAAGCATTCCCACAAACTCCTTTCTGATGTGTGATCTCAACTCACAGAAGTGAACCTTACTTTTGGTAGAGCAGTTTTGAAACCACCTTTTTCTAGAACATGCAAGTGGACATTTGGAGCGATTGGAGGCCTGTATTCGAAAGGAAATATCTTCACATAACAAGTAGACAGAAGCATTCTCTGAAACCTCTTTGTGGTGTGTGCATTCACCTCACAGATTTGAACATTCTTTTTGACAGGGAAGTTTTGAAAGACTCTTTTTATGGCATCTGCAAGTGGATATTCGGACCGCTTCTTGGAATTCGTTGGAAACGGGACACCGTCGCAGAAAATCTAGACAGAAGCATTCTCACAAACTTCTGTGTGATGTGAGCATGCAGCTCACAGAGCTCAACCTTTCCTTTGATGGTGCAGTTTTGAAACACTCCTTTTCTATAATCTGCGAGTGGACAGTTGGAGCGCCTTGAGGCCTGTGGTGGAAAGGAAATATCTTCACATAAAAACTAGGCAGAAGCATTCTCTGAAACTTCTTTCTCGTGCGTGCATTAAATTCACAGATTTGAGCATTCCTTTTGACAGAGAAGTTTCAAAACACTTTTTTTGTAGAATGTGCTCGTGGAAATTTGGACCGCTTACAGTAATTCGTTGGAAACGGGACATCTTCACACAAAAACAAGACAGAAGCATTCTGACAGACTTCTGTGGGATATGTGCATTCAACTCACAGAGTTTAACCTTTTTTTCAATGTAGCAGTTTTGAAACACTCTTTTACTAGTATCTGCAAGTGGATATTTGGACCTGTCATAGGAATGCATTGGAAACGGGACACCCTCACCCAAAAACTAGACAGAAGCATTCTCAGAAACTTCTCTGTGATGTGAGCATTCAGCTCACAGAGTTGAACCTTTCTTTTGATAGAGCAGTTTTGCAACACTCTTTTTCTAGAATCTGCAAGTGGACATTTGGCGTGCCTTGAGGCCTGTGGTGGAAAAGAAATATCTTCACATAAAAACTAGACAGAAGCATTCTCTGAAACTTCTCTGTGGTGCGTGCATTAAATTCACAGAGTTGAACATTCCTTTTGACAGAGAAGTTTTGAAACACTTGTTTTGTAGAATCTGCAAGTGGAAATTTGGAAGGCTTATAGGAATTCGTTGGAAACCGGACACCTTCACACAAACAATAGACAAGCACTCTGACAAACTTTTGTGTGATCTGTGCATTCAACTCACAGAGTTGAACCTTCGTTTGCATGTAGCCGTTTTGAAACACTCTTTTTTGTAGAATCTGCAAGTGGATATTTGGACCGCTTAGAGGAATTCATTGGAAACGGGACACCCTCACACAAAAACTAGTCAGAAGCATTTTCACAAACTTCTCTGTTACGGGTGCGTTCAACTCAAAGAGCTGAGCTCTTCTTTTGCTAGAGCAGTTTTGAAACACTGATTTTCTAGAATCTGCAAGTGGACATTTGGAGCGCTTTGAGGCCTGTGGTGCAAAGGAAATATCTTCACATAACAAGTAGACAGAAGCATTCTCTGAAACTTCTTTGTGGTGTGTGCATTCAGCTCACAGAGTTGAACATTCCTTTTGACAGAGAAGTTTTGAAACACTCTTTTCATAGAATCTGCAAGTGGATATTTGGACCGCTTATAGGAATTCGTTGGAAACGGGACAGCCTCACACAAAAACTAGACAGAAGCATTCTCACAAATGCTTCTGTGACGTGAGCATTCAGCTCACAGAGCTGAACCTTTCTTTTGATAAGGCAGTTTTGAAACACTCTTTTTCTAGAATCTGCAAGTGGACATTTGGAGCGCTTTTAGGCCTGTGGTGGAAAGGAAATATCTTCACTAAAAAACTAGGCAGATGCATTTTCTGAAAATTCCTCGTGGTGCATGCAGTCACCCTCAGAGTTGAACATTCCTTTTGACTGAGAAGTTGTGAAACACTCTTTTTGTAGAAACTGCAAGTGGCAACTTGGACCGTTTATAGGAATTCATTGGAAACGGGACAACTTCTCACAAAAACTAGAGAAAAGCTTTCTCACAAACTTATCTGCGATGTGTGCATTCAACTCACAGAGTTTAACTGTCTTTTACTGGATTAGTTTGGAAACACTCCTTTTGCAGTAGATGCAAGTGGTCATTCGGAAAGCTATGAGGCCTGTGGTCGAAAAGGTAACATCTTCACATATAACCTAGGAAGAAGCGTTCTCAGCAACGACTCTGTGTTGTTTGCATTCAATTCACATAGCGGAACATTCCTTTGGTTACAGCAGCCACGAAACACTCTTTTTGTATAATCTGCAATTGGACATTTGGAGAGCTCTGAGGCCTGCTGTGGAAAACGAAATGTCTTCACATAAAACCTAGAAAGAAGCATTCTCAGAAACCACTTTGTGATGTGTGCCTTCAACTCTCAGGATTGAACATTCCTTTTGTTACAGCAGTTTTGAAACACACTTTTTCTAGAATCTCCATGTGGATATTTGGACCACTTATAGCAATTTGATGGAAACGAGACATCCTCATACACAAAGGAGACAGAAGCATTCCCACAAACTCCTTTCTGATGTGTGATCTCAACTCACAGATGTGAACCTTACTTTTGGTAGAGCAGTTTTGAAACCACCTTTTTCTAGAACATGCAAGTGGACATTTGGAGCGATTGGAGGCCTGTTTTCGAAAGGAAATATCTTCACATAACAAGTAGACAGAAGCATTCTCTGAAACTTCTTTGTGGTGTGTGCATTCACCTCACAGATTTGAACATTCCTTTTGACAGGGAAGTTTTGAAAGACTCTCTTTATGGCATCTGCAAGTGGATATTCGGACCGCTTCTTGGAATTCGTTGGAAACGGGACACCGTCGCAGAAAATCTAGACAGAAGCATTCTCACAAACTTCTGTGTGATGTGAGCATGCAGCTCACAGAGCTCAACCTTTCCTTTGATGGTGCAGTTTTGAAACACTCCTTTTCTACAATCTGCGAGTGGACATTTGGAGCGCCTTGAGGCCTGTGGTGGAAAGGAAATATCTTCACATAAAAACTAGGCAGAAGCATTCTCTGAAACTTCTTTCTCGTGCGTGCATTAAATTCACAGATTTGAGCATTCCTTTTGACAGAGAAGTTTCGAAACACTTTTTTTGTAGAATGTGCTCGTGGAAATTTGGACCGCTTACAGTAATTCGTTGGAAACGGGACATCTTCACACAAAAACAAGACAGAAGCATTCTGACAGACTTCTGTGGGATATGTGCATTCAACTCACAGAGTTTAACCTTTTTTTCAATGTAGCAGTTTTGAAACACTCTTTTACTAGTATCTGCAAGTGGATATTTGGACCTGTCATAGGAATGCATTGGAAACGGGACACCCTCACCCAAAAACTAGACAGAAGCATTCTCAGAAACTTCTCTGTGATGTGAGCATTCAGCTCACAGAGTTGAACCTTTCTTTGGATAGAGCAGTTTTGCAACACTCTTTTTCTAGAATCTGCAAGTGGACATTTGGCGTGCCTTGAGGCCTGTGGTGGAAAAGAAATATCTTCACATAAAAACTAGACAGAAGCATTCTCTGAAACTTCTTTGTGGTGCGTGCATTAAATTCACAGAGTTGAACATTCCTTTTGACAGAGAAGTTTTGAAACACTTGTTTTGTAGAATCTGCAAGTGGAAATTTGGAAGGCTTATAGGAATTCGTTGGAAACCGGACACCTTCACACAAACCATAGACAAGCACTCTGACAAACTTTTGTGTGATCTGTGCATTCAACTCACAGAGTTGAACCTTCGTTTGCATGTAGCCGTTTTGAAACACTCTTTTTTGTAGAATCTGCAAGTGGATATTTGGACCGCTTAGAGGAATTCATTGGAAACGGGACACCCTCACACAAAAACTAGGCAGAAGCATTTTCACAAACTTCTGTGTTACGGGTGCATTCAACTCAAAGAGCTGAGCTCTTCTTTTGCTAGAGCAGTTTTGAAACACTGATTTTCTAGAATCTGCAAGTGGACATTTGGAGCGCTTTGAGGCCTGTGGTGCAAAGGAAATATCTTCACATAACAAGTAGACAGAAGCATTCTCTGAAACTTCTTTGTGGTGTGTGCATTCAGCTCACAGAGTTGAACATTCCTTTTGACAGAGAAGTTTTGAAACACTCTTTCCATAGAATCTGCAAGTGGATATTTGGACCGCTTATAGGAATTCGTTGGAAACGGGACAGCCTCACACAAAAACTAGACAGAAGCATTCTCACAAATGCTTCTGTGACGTGAGCATTCAGCTCACAGAGCTGAACCTTTCTTTTGATAAGGCAGTTTTGAAACACTCTTTTTCTAGAATCTGCAAGTGGACATTTGGAGCACTTTTAGGCCTGTGGTGGAAAGGAAATATCTTCACTAAAAAACTAGACAGATGCATTTTCTGAAACTTCCTCGTGGTGCATGCAGTCACCCTCAGAGTTGAACATTCCTTTTGACTGAGAAGTTGTGAAACACTCTTTTTGTAGAAACTGCAAGTGGCAACGTGGACCGTTTATAGGAATTCATTGGAAACGGGACAACTTCTCACAAAAACTAGAGAAAAGCTTTCTCACAAACTTATCTGCGATGTGTGCATTCAACTCACAGAGTTTAACTGTCTTTTACTGGATTAGTTTGGAAACACTCCTTTTGCAGTAGATGCAAGTGGTCATTCGGAAAGCTATGAGGCCTGTGGTCGAAAAGGTAACATCTTCACATATAACCTAGGAAGAAGCGTTCTCAGCAACGACTCTGTGTTGTTTGCATTCAATTCACATAGCGGAACATTCCTTTGGTTACAGCAGCCACGAAACACTCTTTTTGTATAATCTGCAATTGGACATTTGGAGAGCTCTGAGGCCTGCTGTGGAAAACGAAATGTCTTCACATAAAACCTAGAAAGAAGCATTCTCAGAAACCACTTTGTGATGTGTGCCTTCAACTCTCAGGGTTGAACATTCCTTTTGTTACAGCAGTTTTGAAACACACTTTTTCTAGAATCTCCATGTGGATATTTGGACCACTTATAGCAATTTGATGGAAACGAGACATCCTCATACACAAAGGAGACAGAAGCATTCCCACAAACTCCTTTCTGATGTGTGATCTCAACTCACAGAAGTGAACCTTACTTTTGGTAGAGCAGTTTTGAAACCACCTTTTTCTAGAACATGCAAGTGGACATTTGGAGCGATTGGAGGCCTGTATTCGAAAGGAAATATCTTCACATAACAAGTAGACAGAAGCATTCTCTGAAACCTCTTTGTGGTGTGTGCATTCACCTCACAGATTTGAACATTCTTTTTGACAGGGAAGTTTTGAAAGACTCTTTTTATGGCATCTGCAAGTGGATATTCGGACCGCTTCTTGGAATTCGTTGGAAACGGGACACCGTCGCAGAAAATCTAGACAGAAGCATTCTCACAAACTTCTGTGTGATGTGAGCATGCAGCTCACAGAGCTCAACCTTTCCTTTGATGGTGCAGTTTTGAAACACTCCTTTTCTACAATCTGCGAGTGGACAGTTGGAGCGCCTTGAGGCCTGTGGTGGAAAGGAAATATCTTCACATAAAAACTAGGCAGAAGCATTCTCTGAAACTTCTTTCTCGTGCGTGCATTAAATTCACAGATTTGAGCATTCCTTTTGACAGAGAAGTTTCAAAACACTTTTTTTGTAGAATGTGCTCGTGGAAATTTGGACCGCTTACAGTAATTCGTTGGAAACGGGACATCTTCACACAAAAACAAGACAGAAGCATTCTGACAGACTTCTGTGGGATATGTGCATTCAACTCACAGAGTTTAACCTTTTTTTCAATGTAGCAGTTTTGAAACACTCTTTTACTAGTATCTGCAAGTGGATATTTGGACCTGTCATAGGAATGCATTGGAAACGGGACACCCTCACCCAAAAACTAGACAGAAGCATTCTCAGAAACTTCTCTGTGATGTGAGCATTCAGCTCACAGAGTTGAACCTTTCTTTTGATAGAGCAGTTTTGCAACACTCTTTTTCTAGAATCTGCAAGTGGACATTTGGCGTGCCTTGAGGCCTGTGGTGGAAAAGAAATATCTTCACATAAAAACTAGACAGAAGCATTCTCTGAAACTTCTCTGTGGTGCATGCATTAAATTCACAGAGTTGAACATTCCTTTTGACAGAGAAGTTTTGAAACACTTGTTTTGTAGAATCTGCAAGTGGAAATTTGGAAGGCTTATAGGAATTCGTTGGAAACCGGACACCTTCACACAAACAATAGACAAGCACTCTGACAAACTTTTGTGTGATCTGTGCATTCAACTCACAGAGTTGAACCTTCGTTTGCATGTAGCCGTTTTGAAACACTCTTTTTTGTAGAATCTGCAAGTGGATATTTGGACCGCTTAGAGGAATTCATTGGAAACGGGACACCCTCACACAAAAACTAGTCAGAAGCATTTTCACAAACTTCTCTGTTACGGGTGCGTTCAACTCAAAGAGCTGAGCTCTTCTTTTGCTAGAGCAGTTTTGAAACACTGATTTTCTAGAATCTGCAAGTGGACATTTGGAGCGCTTTGAGGCCTGTGGTGCAAAGGAAATATCTTCACATAACAAGTAGACAGAAGCATTCTCTGAAACTTCTTTGTGGTGTGTGCATTCAGCTCACAGAGTTGAACATTCCTTTTGACAGAGAAGTTTTGAAACACTCTTTTCATAGAATCTGCAAGTGGATATTTGGACCGCTTATAGGAATTCGTTGGAAACGGGACAGCCTCACACAAAAACTAGACAGAAGCATTCTCACAAATGCTTCTGTGACGTGAGCATTCAGCTCACAGAGCTGAACCTTTCTTTTGATAAGGCAGTTTTGAAACACTCTTTTTCTAGAATCTGCAAGTGGACATTTGGAGCGCTTTTAGGCCTGTGGTGGAAAGGAAATATCTTCACTAAAAAACTAGACAGATGCATTTTCTGAAACTTCCTCGTGGTGCATGCAGTCACCCTCAGAGTTGAACATTCCTTTTGACTGAGAAGTTGTGAAACACTCTTTCTGTAGAAACTGCAAGTGGCAACTTGGACCGTTTATAGGAATTCATTGGAAACGGGACAACTTCTCACAAAAACTAGAGAAAAGCTTTCTCACAAACTTATCTGCAATGTGTGCATTCAACTCACAGAGTTTAACTGTCTTTTACTGGATTAGTTTGGAAACACTCCTTTTGCAGTAGATGCAAGTGGTCATTCGGAAAGCTATGAGGCCTGTGGTCGAAAAGGTAACATCTTCACATATAACCTAGGAAGAAGCGTTCTCAGCAACGACTCTGTGTTGTTTGCATTCAATTCACATAGCGGAACATTCCTTTGGTTACAGCAGCCACGAAACACTCTTTTTGTATAATCTGCAATTGGACATTTGGAGAGCTCTGAGGCCTGCTGTGGAAAACGAAATGTCTTCACATAAAACCTAGAAAGAAGCATTCTCAGAAACCACTTTGTGATGTGTGCCTTCAACTCTCAGGGTTGAACATTCCTTTTGTTACAGCAGTTTTGAAACACACTTTTTCTAGAATCTCCATGTGGATATTTGGACCACTTATAGCAATTTGATGGAAACGAGACATCCTCATACACAAAGGAGACAGAAGCATTCCCACAAACTCCTTTCTGATGTGTGATCTCAACTCACAGATGTGAACCTTACTTTTGGTAGAGCAGTTTTGAAACCACCTTTTTCTAGAACATGCAAGTGGACATTTGGAGCGATTGGAGGCCTGTTTTCGAAAGGAAATATCTTCACATAACAAGTAGACAGAAGCATTCTCTGAAACCTCTTTGTGGTGTGTGCATTCACCTCACAGATTTGAACATTCTTTTTGACAGGGAAGTTTTGAAAGACTCTTTTTATGGCATCTGCAAGTGGATATTCGGACCGCTTCTTGGAATTCGTTGGAAACGGGACACCGTCGCAGAAAATCTAGACAGAAGCATTCTCACAAACTTCTGTGTGATGTGAGCATGCAGCTCACAGAGCTCAACCTTTCCTTTGATGGTGCAGTTTTGAAACACTCCTTTTCTACAATCTGCGAGTGGACAGTTGGAGCGCCTTGAGGCCTGTGGTGGAAAGGAAATATCTTCACATAAAATCTAGGCAGAAGCATTCTCTGAAACTTCTTTCTCGTGCGTGCATTAAATTCACAGATTTGAGCATTCCTTTTGACAGAGAAGTTTCGAAACACTTTTTTTGTAGAATGTGCTCGTGGAAATTTGGACCGCTTACAGTAATTCGTTGGAAACGGGACATCTTCACACAAAAACAAGACAGAAGCATTCTGACAGACTTCTGTGGGATATGTGCATTCAACTCACAGAGTTTAACCTTTTTTTCAATGTAGCAGTTTTGAAACACTCTTTTACTAGTATCTGCAAGTGGATATTTGGACCTGTCATAGGAATGCATTGGAAACGGGACACCCTCACCCAAAAACTAGACAGAAGCATTCTCAGAAACTTCTCTGTGATGTGAGCATTCAGCTCACAGAGTTGAACCTTTCTTTTGATAGAGCAGTTTTGCAACACTCTTTTTCTAGAATCTGCAAGTGGACATTTGGCGTGCCTTGAGGCCTGTGGTGGAAAAGAAATATCTTCACATAAAAACTAGACAGAAGCATTCTCTGAAACTTCTCTGTGGTGCGTGCATTAAATTCACAGAGTTGAACATTCCTTTTGACAGAGAAGTTTTGAAACACTTGTTTTGTAGAATCTGCAAGTGGAAATTTGGAAGGCTTATAGGAATTCGTTGGAAACCGGACACCTTCACACAAACAATAGACAAGCACTCTGACAAACTTTTGTGTGATCTGTGCATTCAACTCACAGAGTTGAACCTTCGTTTGCATGTAGCCGTTTTGAAACACTCTTTTTTGTAGAATCTGCAAGTGGATATTTGGACCGCTTAGAGGAATTCATTGGAAACGGGACACCCTCACACAAAAACTAGTCAGAAGCATTTTCACAAACTTCTCTGTTACGGGTGCGTTCAACTCAAAGAGCTGAGCTCTTCTTTTGCTAGAGCAGTTTTGAAACACTGATTTTCTAGAATCTGCAAGTGGACATTTGGAGCGCTTTGAGGCCTGTGGTGCAAAGGAAATATCTTCACATAACAAGTAGACAGAAGCATTCTCTGAAACTTCTTTGTGGTGTGTGCATTCAGCTCACAGAGTTGAACATTCCTTTTGACAGAGAAGTTTTGAAACACTCTTTTCATAGAATCTGCAAGTGGATATTTGGACCGCTTATAGGAATTCGTTGGAAACGGGACAGCCTCACACAAAAACTAGACAGAAGCATTCTCACAAATGCTTCTGTGACGTGAGCATTCAGCTCACAGAGCTGAACCTTTCTTTTGATAAGGCAGTTTTGAAACACTCTTTTTCTAGAATCTGCAAGTGGACATTTGGAGCGCTTTTAGGCCTGTGGTGGAAAGGAAATATCTTCACTAAAAAACTAGGCAGATGCATTTTCTGAAACTTCCTCGTGGTGCATGCAGTCACCCTCAGAGTTGAACATTCCTTTTGACTGAGAAGTTGTGAAACACTCTTTTTGTAGAAACTGCAAGTGGCAACTTGGACCGTTTATAGGAATTCATTGGAAACGGGACAACTTCTCACAAAAACTAGAGAAAAGCTTTCTCACAAACTTATCTGCGATGTGTGCATTCAACTCACAGAGTTTAACTGTCTTTTACTGGATTAGTTTGGAAACACTCCTTTTGCAGTAGATGCAAGTGGTCATTCGGAAAGCTATCAGGCCTGTGGTCGAAAAGGTAACATCTTCACATATAACCTAGGAAGAAGCGTTCTCAGCAACGACTCTGTGTTGTTTGCATTCAATTCACATAGCGGAACATTCCTTTGGTTACAGCAGCCACGAAACACTCTTTTTGTATAATCTGCAATTGGACATTTGGAGAGCTCTGAGGCCTGCTGTGGAAAACGAAATGTCTTCACATAAAACCTAGAAAGAAGCATTCTCAGAAACCACTTTGTGATGTGTGCCTTCAACTCTCAGGGTTGAACATTCCTTTTGTTACAGCAGTTTTGAAACACACTTTTTCTAGAATCTCCATGTGGATATTTGGACCACTTATAGCAATTTGATGGAAACGAGACATCCTCATACACAAAGGAGACAGAAGCATTCCCACAAACTCCTTTCTGATGTGTGATCTCAACTCACAGATGTGAACCTTACTTTTGGTAGAGCAGTTTTGAAACCACCTTTTTCTGGAACATGCAAGTGGACATTTGGAGCGATTGGAGGCCTGTTTTCGAAAGGAAATATCTTCACATAACAAGTAGACAGAAGCATTCTCTGAAACTTCTTTGTGGTGTGTGCATTCACCTCACAGATTTGAACATTCCTTTTGACAGGGAAGTTTTGAAAGACTCTTTTTATGGCATCTGCAAGTGGATATTCGGACCGCTTCTTGGAATTCGTTGGAAACGGGACACCGTCGCAGAAAATCTAGACAGAAGCATTCTCACAAACTTCTGTGTGATGTGAGCATGCAGCTCACAGAGCTCAACCTTTCCTTTGATGGTGCAGTTTTGAAACACTCCTTTTCTACAATCTGCGAGTGGACATTTGGAGCGCCTTGAGGCCTGTGGTGGAAAGGAAATATCTTCACATAAAAACTAGGCAGAAGCATTCTCTGAAACTTCTTTCTCGTGCGTGCATTAAATTCACAGATTTGAGCATTCCTTTTGACAGAGAAGTTTTGAAACACTTTTTTTGTAGAATGTGCTCGTGGAAATTTGGACCGCTTACAGTAATTCGTTGGAAACGGGACATCTTCACACAAAAACAAGACAGAAGCATTCTGACAGACTTCTGTGGGATATGTGCATTCAACTCACAGAGTTTAACCTTTTTTTCAATGTAGCAGTTTTGAAACACTCTTTTACTAGTATCTGCAAGTGGATATTTGGACCTGTCATAGGAATGCATTGGAAACGGGACACCCTCACCCAAAAACTAGACAGAAGCATTCTCAGAAACTTCTCTGTGATGTGAGCATTCAGCTCACAGAGTTGAACCTTTCTTTTGATAGAGCAGTTTTGCAACACTCTTTTTCTAGAATCTGCAAGTGGACATTTGGCGTGCCTTGAGGCCTGTGGTGGAAAAGAAATATCTTCACATAAAAACTAGACAGAAGCATTCTCTGAAACTTCTCTGTGGTGCGTGCATTAAATTCACAGAGTTGAACATTCCTTTTGACAGAGAAGTTTTGAAACACTTGTTTTGTAGAATCTGCAAGTGGAAATTTGGAAGGCTTATAGGAATTCGTTGGAAACCGGACACCTTCACACAAACAATAGACAAGCACTCTGACAAACTTTTGTGTGATCTGTGCATTCAACTCACAGAGTTGAACCTTCGTTTGCATGTAGCCGTTTTGAAACACTCTTTTTTGTAGAATCTGCAAGTGGATATTTGGACCGCTTAGAGGAATTCATTGGAAACGGGACAATCTCACACAAAAACTAGTCAGAAGCATTTTCACAAACTTCTGTGTTACGGGTGCATTCAACTCAAAGAGCTGAGCTCTTCTTTTGCTAGAGCAGTTTTGAAACACTGATTTTCTAGAATCTGCAAGTGGACATTTGGAGCGCTTTGAGGCCTGTGGTGCAAAGGAAATATCTTCACATAACAAGTAGACAGAAGCATTCTCTGAAACTTCTTTGTGGTGTGTGCATTCAGCTCACAGAGTTGAACATTCCTTTTGACAGAGAAGTTTTGAAACACTCTTTTCATAGAATCTGCAAGTGTATATTTGGACCGCTTATAGGAATTCGTTGGAAACGGGACAGCCTCACACAAAAACTAGACAGAAGCATTCTCACAAATGCTTCTGTGACGTGAGCATTCAGCTCACAGAGCTGAACCTTTCTTTTGATAAGGCAGTTTTGAAACACTCTTTTTCTAGAATCTGCAAGTGGACATTTGGAGCGCTTTTAGGCCTGTGGTGGAAAGGAAATATCTTCACTAAAAAACTAGACAGATGCATTTTCTGAAACTTCCTCGTGGTGCATGCAGTCACCCTCAGAGTTGAACATTCCTTTTGACTGAGAAGTTGTGAAACACTCTTTTTGTAGAAACTGCAAGTGGCAACTTGGACCGTTTATAGGAATTCATTGGAAACGGGACAACTTCTCACAAAAACTAGAGGAAAGCTTTCTCACAAACTTATCTGCGATGTGTGCATTCAACTCACAGAGTTTAACTGTCTTTTACTGGATTAGTTTGGAAACACTCCTTTTGCAGTAGATGCAAGTGGTCATTCGGAAAGCTATGAGGCCTGTGCTCGAAAAGGTGACATCTTCACATATAACCTAGAAAGAAGCGTTCTCAGCAACGACTCTGTGTTGTTTGCATTCAATTCACATAGCGGAACATTCCTTTGGTTACAGCAGCCACGAAACACTCTTTTTGTATAATCTGCAATTGGACATTTGGAGAGCTCTGAGGCCTGCTGTGGAAAACGAAATGTCTTCACATAAAACCTAGAAAGAAGCATTCTCAGAAACCACTTTGTGATGTGTGCCTTCAACTCTCAGGGTTGAACATTCCTTTTGTTACAGCAGTTTTGAAACACACTTTTTCTAGAATCTCCATGTGGATATTTGGACCACTTATAGCAATTTGATGGAAACGAGACATCCTCATACACAAAGGAGACAGAAGCATTCCCACAAACTCCTTTCTGATGTGTGATCTCAACTCACAGATGTGAACCTTACTTTTGGTAGAGCAGTTTTGAAACCACCTATTTCTAGAATATGCAAGTGGACATTTGGAGCGATTAGAGGCCTGTTTTCGAAAGGAAATATCTTCACATAGCAAGTAGACAGAAGCATTCTCTGAAACTTCTTTGTGGTGTGTGCATTCACCTCACAGATTTGAACATTCCTTTTGACAGGGAAGTTTTGAAAGACTCTCTTTATGGCATCTGCAAGTGGATATTCGGACCGCTTCTTGGAATTCGTTGGAAACGGGACACCGTCGCAGAAAATCTAGACAGAAGCATTCTCACAAACTTCTGTGTGATGTGAGCATGCAGCTCACAGAGCTCAACCTTTCCTTTGATGGTGCAGTTTTGAAACACTCCTTTTCTACAATCTGCGAGTGGACAGTTGGAGCGCCTTGAGGCCTGTGGTGGAAAGGAAATATCTTCACATAAAAACTAGGCAGAAGCATTCTCTGAAACTTCTTTCTCGTGCGTGCATTAAATTCACAGATTTGAGCATTCCTTTTGACAGAGAAGTTTCGAAACACTTTTTTTGTAGAATGTGCTCGTGGAAATTTGGACCGCTTACAGTAATTCGTTGGAAACGGGACATCTTCACACAAAAACAAGACAGAAGCATTCTGACAGACTTCTGTGGGATATGTGCATTCAACTCACAGAGTTTAACCTTTTTTTCAATGTAGCAGTTTTGAAACACTCTTTTACTAGTATCTGCAAGTGGATATTTGGACCTGTCATAGGAATGCATTGGAAACGGGACACCCTCACCCAAAAACTAGACAGAAGCATTCTCAGAAACTTCTCTGTGATGTGAGCATTCAGCTCACAGAGTTGAACCTTTCTTTTGATAGAGCAGTTTTGCAACACTCTTTTTCTAGAATCTGCAAGTGGACATTTGGCGTGCCTTGAGGCCTGTGCTGGAAAAGAAATATCTTCACATAAAAACTAGACAGAAGCATTCTCTGAAACTTCTCTGTGGTGCGTGCATTAAATTCACAGAGTTGAACATTCCTTTTGACAGAGAAGTTTTGAAACACTTGTTTTGTAGAATCTGCAAGTGGAAATTTGGAAGGCTTATAGGAATTCGTTGGAAACCGGACACCTTCACACAAACAATAGACAAGCACTCTGACAAACTTTTGTGTGATCTGTGCATTCAACTCACAGAGTTGAACCTTCGTTTGCATGTAGCCGTTTTGAAACACTCTTTTTTGTAGAATCTGCAAGTGGATATTTGGACCGCTTAGAGGAATTCATTGGAAACGGGACACCCTCACACAAAAACTAGTCAGAAGCATTTTCACAAACTTCTGTGTTACGGGTGCGTTCAACTCAAAGAGCTGAGCTCTTCTTTTGCTAGAGCAGTTTTGAAACACTGATTTTCTAGAATCTGCAAGTGGACATTTGGAGCGCTTTGAGGCCTGTGGTGCAAAGGAAATATCTTCACATAACAAGTAGACAGAAGCATTCTCTGAAACTTCTTTGTGGTGTGTGCATTCAGCTCACAGAGTTGAACATTCCTTTTGACAGAGAAGTTTTGAAACACTCTTTTCATAGAATCTGCAAGTGGATATTTGGACCGCTTATAGGAATTCGTTGGAAACGGGACAGCCTCACACAAAAACTAGACAGAAGCATTCTCACAAATGCTTCTGTGACGTGAGCATTCAGCTCACAGAGCTGAACCTTTCTTTTGATAAGGCAGTTTTGAAACACTCTTTTTCTAGAATCTGCAAGTGGACATTTGGAGCGCTTTTAGGCCTGTGGTGGAAAGGAAATATCTTCACTAAAAAACTAGACAGATGCATTTTCTGAAACTTCCTCGTGGTGCATGCAGTCACCCTCAGAGTTGAACATTCCTTTTGACTGAGAAGTTGTGAAACACTCTTTTTGTAGAAACTGCAAGTGGCAACTTGGACCGTTTATAGGAATTCATTGGAAACGGGACAACTTCTCACAAAAACTAGAGAAAAGCTTTCTCACAAACTTATCTGCGATGTGTGCATTCAACTCACAGAGTTTAACTGTCTTTTACTGGATTAGTTTGGAAACACTCCTTTTGCAGTAGATGCAAGTGGTCATTCGGAAAGCTATCAGGCCTGTGATCGAAAAGGTAACATCTTCACATATAACCTAGGAAGAAGCGTTCTCAGCAACGACTCTGTGTTGTTTGCATTCAATTCACATAGCGGAACATTCCTTTGGTTACAGCAGCCACGAAACACTCTTTTTGTATAATCTGCAATTGGACATTTGGAGAGCTCTGAGGCCTGCTGTGGAAAACGAAATGTCTTCACATAAAACCTAGAAAGAAGCATTCTCAGAAACCACTTTGTGATGTGTGCCTTCAACTCTCAGGGTTGAACATTCCTTTTGTTACAGCAGTTTTGAAACACACTTTTTCTAGAATCTCCATGTGGATATTTGGACCACTTATAGCAATTTGATGGAAACGAGACATCCTCATACACAAAGGAGACAGAAGCATTCCCACAAACTCCTTTCTGATGTGTGATCTCAACTCACAGATGTGAACCTTACTTTTGGTAGAGCAGTTTTGAAACCACCTTTTTCTGGAACATGCAAGTGGACATTTGGAGCGATTGGAGGCCTGTTTTCGAAAGGAAATATCTTCACATAACAAGTAGACAGAAGCATTCTCTGAAACTTCTTTGTGGTGTGTGCATTCACCTCACAGATTTGAACATTCCTTTTGACAGGGAAGTTTTGAAAGACTCTTTTTATGGCATCTGCAAGTGGATATTCGGACCGCTTCTTGGAATTCGTTGGAAACGGGACACCGTCGCAGAAAATCTAGACAGAAGCATTCTCACAAACTTCTGTGTGATGTGAGCATGCAGCTCACAGAGCTCAACCTTTCCTTTGATGGTGCAGTTTTGAAACACTCCTTTTCTACAATCTGCGAGTGGACATTTGGAGCGCCTTGAGGCCTGTGGTGGAAAGGAAATATCTTCACATAAAAACTAGGCAGAAGCATTCTCTGAAACTTCTTTCTCGTGCGTGCATTAAATTCACAGATTTGAGCATTCCTTTTGACAGAGAAGTTTCGAAACACTTTTTTTGTAGAATGTGCTCGTGGAAATTTGGACCGCTTACAGTAATTCGTTGGAAACGGGACATCTTCACACAAAAACAAGACAGAAGCATTCTGACAGACTTCTGTGGGATATGTGCATTCAACTCACAGAGTTTAACCTTTTTTTCAATGTAGCAGTTTTGAAACACTCTTTTACTAGTATCTGCAAGTGGATATTTGGACCTGTCATAGGAATGCATTGGAAACGGGACACCCTCACCCAAAAACTAGACAGAAGCATTCTCAGAAACTTCTCTGTGATGTGAGCATTCAGCTCACAGAGTTGAACCTTTCTTTTGATAGAGCAGTTTTGCAACACTCTTTTTCTAGAATCTGCAAGTGGACATTTGGCGTGCCTTGAGGCCTGTGCTGGAAAAGAAATATCTTCACATAAAAACTAGACAGAAGCATTCTCTGAAACTTCTTTGTGGTGCGTGCATTAAATTCACAGAGTTGAACATTCCTTTTGACAGAGAAGTTTTGAAACACTTGTTTTGTAGAATCTGCAAGTGGAAATTTGGAAGGCTTATAGGAATTCGTTGGAAACCGGACACCTTCACACAAACAATAGACAAGCACTCTGACAAACTTTTGTGTGATCTGTGCATTCAACTCACAGAGTTGAACCTTCGTTTGCATGTAGCCGTTTTGAAACACTCTTTTTTGTAGAATCTGCAAGTGGATATTTGGACCGCTTAGAGGAATTCATTGGAAACGGGACACCCTCACACAAAAACTAGTCAGAAGCATTTTCACAAACTTCTGTGTTACGGGTGCCTTCAACTCAAAGAGCTGAGCTCTTCTTTTGCTAGAGCAGTTTTGAAACACTGATTTTCTAGAATCTGCAAGTGGACATTTGGAGCGCTTTGAGGCCTGTGGTGCAAAGGAAATATCTTCACATAACAAGTAGACAGAAGCATTCTCTGAAACTTCTTTGTGGTGTGTGCATTCAGCTCACAGAGTTGAACATTCCTTTTGACAGAGAAGTTTTGAAACACTCTTTTCATAGAATCTGCAAGTGGATATTTGGACCGCTTATAGGAATTCGTTGGAAACGGGACAGCCTCACACAAAAACTAGACAGAAGCATTCTCACAAATGCTTCTGTGACGTGAGCATTCAGCTCACAGAGCTGAACCTTTCTTTTGATAAGGCAGTTTTGAAACACTCTTTTTCTAGAATCTGCAAGTGGACATTTGGAGCGCTTTTAGGCCTGTGGTGGAAAGGAAATATCTTCACTAAAAAACTAGACAGATGCATTTTCTGAAACTTCCTCGTGGTGCATGCAGTCACCCTCAGAGTTGAACATTCCTTTTGACTGAGAAGTTGTGAAACACTCTTTTTGTAGAAACTGCAAGTGGCAACTTGGACCGTTTATAGGAATTCATTGGAAACGGGACAACTTCTCACAAAAACTAGAGAAAAGCTTTCTCACAAACTTATCTGCGATGTGTGCATTCAACTCACAGAGTTTAACTGTCTTTTACTGGATTAGTTTGGAAACACTCCTTTTGCAGTAGATGCAAGTGGTCATTCGGAAAACTATCAGGCCTGTGCTCGAAAAGGTAACATCTTCACATATAACCTAGAAAGAAGCGTTCTCAGCAACGACTCTGTGTTGTTTGCATTCAATTCACATAGCGGAACATTCCTTTGGTTACAGCAGCCACGAAACACTCTTTTTGTATAATCTGCAATTGGACATTTGGAGAGCTCTGAGGCCTGCTGTGGAAAACGAAATGTCTTCACATAAAACCTAGAAAGAAGCATTCTCAGAAACCACTTTGTGATGTGTGCCTTCAACTCTCAGGGTTGAACATTCCTTTTGTTACAGCAGTTTTGAAACACACATTTTCTAGAATCTCCATGTGGATATTTGGACCACTTATAGCAATTTGATGGAAACGAGACATCCTCATACACAAAGGAGACAGAAGCATTCCCACAAACTCCTTTCTGATGTGTGATCTCAACTCACAGATGTGAACCTTACTTTTGGTAGAGCAGTTTTGAAACCACCTATTTCTAGAATATGCAAGTGGACATTTGGAGCGATTGGAGGCCTGTTTTCGAAAGGAAATATCTTCACATAGCAAGTAGACAGAAGCATTCTCTGAAACTTCTTTGTGGTGTGTGCATTCACCTCACAGATTTGAACATTCCTTTTCACAGGGAAGTTTTGAAAGACTCTCTTTATGGAATCTGCAAGTGGATATTCGGACCGCTTCTTGGAATTCGTTGGAAACGGGACACCGTCGCAGAAAATCTAGACAGAAGCATTCTCACAAACTTCTGTGTGATGTGAGCATGCAGCTCACAGAGCTCAACCTTTCCTTTGATGGTGCAGTTTTGAAACACTCCTTTTCTACAATCTGCGAGTGGACAGTTGGAGCGCCTTGAGGCCTGTGGTGGAAAGGAAATATCTTCACATAAAAACTAGGCAGAAGCATTCTCTGAAACTTCTTTCTCGTGCGTGCATTAAATTCACAGATTTGAGCATTCCTTTTGACAGAGAAGTTTCGAAACACTTTTTTTGTAGAATGTGCTCGTGGAAATTTGGACCGCTTACAGTAATTCGTTGGAAACGGGACATCTTCACACAAAAACAAGACAGAAGCATTCTGACAGACTTCTGTGGGATATGTGCATTCAACTCACAGAGTTTAACCTTTTTTTCAATGTAGCAGTTTTGAAACACTCTTTTACTAGTATCTGCAAGTGGATATTTGGACCTGTCATAGGAATGCTTTGGAAACGGGACACCCTCACCCAAAAACTAGACAGAAGCATTCTCAGAAACTTCTCTGTGATGTGAGCATTCAGCTCACAGAGTTGAACCTTTCTTTGGATAGAGCAGTTTTGCAACACTCTTTTTCTAGAATCTGCAAGTGGACATTTGGCGTGCCTTGAGGCCTGTGCTGGAAAAGAAATATCTTCACATAAAAACTAGACAGAAGCATTCTCTGAAACTTCTCTGTGGTGCGTGCATTAAATTCACAGAGTTGAACATTCCTTTTGACAGAGAAGTTTTGAAACACTTGTTTTGTAGAATCTGCAAGTGGAAATTTGGAAGGCTTATAGGAATTCGTTGGAAACCGGACACCTTCACACAAACAATAGACAAGCACTCTGACAAACTTTTGTGTGATCTGTGCATTCAACTCACAGAGTTGAACCTTCGTTTGCATGTAGCCGTTTTGAAACACTCTTTTTTGTAGAATCTGCAAGTGGATATTTGGACCGCTTAGAGGAATTCATTGGAAACGGGACACCCTCACACAAAAACTAGTCAGAAGCATTTTCACAAACTTCTGTGTTACGGGTGCGTTCAACTCAAAGAGCTGAGCTCTTCTTTTGCTAGAGCAGTTTTGAAACACTGATTTTCTAGAATCTGCAAGTGGACATTTGGAGCGCTTTGAGGCCTGTGGTGCAAAGGAAATATCTTCACATAACAAGTAGACAGAAGCATTCTCTGAAACTTCTTTGTGGTGTGTGCATTCAGCTCACAGAGTTGAACATTCCTTTTGACAGAGAAGTTTTGAAACACTCTTTTCATAGAATCTGCAAGTGGATATTTGGACCGCTTATAGGAATTCGTTGGAAACGGGACAGCCTCACACAAAAACTAGACAGAAGCATTCTCACAAATGCTTCTGTGACGTGAGCATTCAGCTCACAGAGCTGAACCTTTCTTTTGATAAGGCAGTTTTGAAACACTCTTTTTCTAGAATCTGCAAGTGGACATTTGGAGCGCTTTTAGGCCTGTGGTGGAAAGGAAATATCTTCACTAAAAAACTAGACAGATGCATTTTCTGAAACTTCCTCGTGGTGCATGCAGTCACCCTCAGAGTTGAACATTCCTTTTGACTGAGAAGTTGTGAAACACTCTTTTTGTAGAAACTGCAAGTGGCAACTTGGACCGTTTATAGGAATTCATTGGAAACGGGACAACTTCTCACAAAAACTAGAGAAAAGCTTTCTCACAAACTTATCTGCGATGTGTGCATTCAACTCACAGAGTTTAACTGTCTTTTACTGGATTAGTTTGGAAACACTCCTTTTGCAGTAGATGCAAGTGGTCATTCGGAAAGCTATGAGGCCTGTGGTCGAAAAGGTAACATCTTCACATATAACCTAGGAAGAAGCGTTCTCAGCAACGACTCTGTGTTGTTTGCATTCAATTCACATAGCGGAACATTCCTTTGGTTACAGCAGCCACGAAACACTCTTTTTGTATAATCTGCAATTGGACATTTGGAGAGCTCTGAGGCCTGCTGTGGAAAACGAAATGTCTTCACATAAAACCTAGAAAGAAGCATTCTCAGAAACCACTTTGTGATGTGTGCCTTCAACTCTCAGGGTTGAACATTCCTTTTGTTACAGCAGTTTTGAAACACACTTTTTCTAGAATCTCCATGTGGATATTTGGACCACTTATAGCAATTTGATGGAAACGAGACATCCTCATACACAAAGGAGACAGAAGCATTCCCACAAACTCCTTTCTGATGTGTGATCTCAACTCACAGATGTGAACCTTACTTTTGGTAGAGCAGTTTTGAAACCACCTTTTTCTAGAACATGCAAGTGGACATTTGGAGCGATTGGAGGCCTGTTTTCGAAAGGAAATATCTTCACATAACAAGTAGACAGAAGCATTCTCTGAAACTTCTTTGTGGTGTGTGCATTCACCTCACAGATTTGAACATTCCTTTTGACAGGGAAGTTTTGAAAGACTCTTTTTATGGCATCTGCAAGTGGATATTCGGACCGCTTCTTGGAATTCGTTGGAAACGGGACACCGTCGCAGAAAATCTAGACAGAAGCATTCTCACAAACTTCTGTGTGATGTGAGCATGCAGCTCACAGAGCTCAACCTTTCCTTTGATGGTGCAGTTTTGAAACACTCCTTTTCTACAATCTGCGAGTGGACAGTTGGAGCGCCTTGAGGCCTGTGGTGGAAAGGAAATATCTTCACATAAAAACTAGGCAGAAGCATTCTCTGAAACTTCTTTCTCGTGCGTGCATTAAATTCACAGATTTGAGCATTCCTTTTGACAGAGAAGTTTCGAAACACTTTTTTTGTAGAATGTGCTCGTGGAAATTTGGACCGCTTACAGTAATTCGTTGGAAACGGGACATCTTCACACAAAAACAAGACAGAAGCATTCTGACAGACTTCTGTGGGATATGTGCATTCAACTCACAGAGTTTAACCTTTTTTTCAATGTAGCAGTTTTGAAACACTCTTTTACTAGTATCTGCAAGTGGATATTTGGACCTGTCATAGGAATGCATTGGAAACGGGACACCCTCACCCAAAAACTAGACAGAAGCATTCTCAGAAACTTCTCTGTGATGTGAGCATTCAGCTCACAGAGTTGAACCTTTCTTTTGATAGAGCAGTTTTGCAACACTCTTTTTCTAGAATCTGCAAGTGGACATTTGGCGTGCCTTGAGGCCTGTGGTGGAAAAGAAATATCTTCACATAAAAACTAGACAGAAGCATTCTCTGAAACTTCTCTGTGGTGCGTGCATTAAATTCACAGAGTTGAACATTCCTTTTGACAGAGAAGTTTTGAAACACTTGTTTTGTAGAATCTGCAAGTGGAAATTTGGAAGGCTTATAGGAATTCGTTGGAAACCGGACACCTTCACACAAACAATAGACAAGCACTCTGACAAACTTTTGTGTGATCTGTGCATTCAACTCACAGAGTTGAACCTTCGTTTGCATGTAGCCGTTTTGAAACACTCTTTTTTGTAGAATCTGCAAGTGGATATTTGGACCGCTTAGAGGAATTCATTGGAAACGGGACACCCTCACACAAAAACTAGTCAGAAGCATTTTCACAAACTTCTCTGTTACGGGTGCGTTCAACTCAAAGAGCTGAGCT